>NC_132913.1:20323578-20923578 GCF_047675955.1 Chlorocebus sabaeus
TTAGCCATTCGTCCAATCTTTTATCAAAGTTTTTAGCTTCTTTGCAATGGGTTCGAATATCCTCCTTTAGCTCAGAGAAGTTTGTTATTATCGATCATCTGAAGCCTTCTCTCAACTCGTCAAAGTCATTCTCCATCCAGCTTCATTCCATTGCTGGAGAGGAGCTGCGCTCCTTTGGTGAAGAAGAGATGCTCTGATTTTTAGAATTTTCAGCTTTTCTGCTCTGGTTTCTCCCCATCTTTGTGGTTTTATCTACCTTTGGTCTTTGATGATGGTGATGTACAGATGAGGTTTTGTTGTGGATGTCCTTTCTGTTTGTTTGCTTTCCTTCTAACAGTCAGGATGCTCAGCTGCAGGTCTGTTGGAGTTTGCTGGAGGTCCACTCCAGACCTGTTTGCCTGGGTATCACCAGCGGAGGCTGCAGGACAGCAAATATTGTAGAACGGCAAATGTTGCTACCTGATCCTTCCTCTGGAAGCTTCGTCTCAGAGGGGCACCTGGCTGTATGAGGTGTCAGTCAGTCTCCCAGTTAGGCTAGGGTCAGGGACACACTTGAGGAGGCAGTCTGTCCATTCTCAGATCTCAAACTCTGTGCTGGGAGAACCAACACTCTCTTCAAAGCTGTCAGACAGGGACGTTTAAGTCTGCAGAAGTTTCTGTCGCCTTTTGTCGAGCTATGCTCTGCCCCCAGAGGTGGAATCTACAGAGACAGGCCAGCTTCCTTGAGCTGCGGTGGGCTCCACCCAGTTCGAGCTTCCTGGCCACTTTGTTTCCCAACTCAAGCCTAAGCAATGGCAGACACCCCTCCCCCAGCCTCGCTGCCACCTTGCAGTTTGATCTCAGACTGCTGTGCTAGCAGTGAGCAAGGCTCCGTGGACATGGGACCCTCTGAGCCAGGTGCAGGATCTCCTGGTGTGCCATTTGCTAAGGCCATTGGAAAAGCGCAGTATTAGGGTGGGAGTGTCCCAATTTTCCAGGTACCGTCTGTCATGGCTTCTCTTTGCTAGGAAAGGGAATTGCCCAACCCCTTGCGCTTCCCTGGTGAGGTGATGCCCTGACCTGCTCCATGGGCTTCACCCACTGTCTGACAAGCCCCAGTGAGATGAACCTGGTACCTCAGTTGGAAATGCAGAAATCACCCATCTTCTGCGTCACTCACCCTGGGAGCTGCAGACTGGAGCTGTTCTTATTTGGCTATCTTGGAACCTCCTCCTAAAATAGCAGTTTTAAGGAAACTCAGTGATCTCTAAGAGAACACAGAAAAGCAAAAATCTCTTTGTTAAAACAAAGAGATTGAAGTTTTAAAAAAATCAAAGAAATATTGGAACTGAGAAATATATTCCCTGCATTAGAAAGTCTCAATGACATAATAGATCAAGCAGAGGAAAGAATCAGCAAGCTCACAGACAGGCTATTTGAAAATATACAGTCAGAGGAGAAAAAGAAAAAAGAATGAAAAGAGTGAAGATTGCCTGCAAGACAAAGAAAATTATCTCAGAAGACCAAATCTAATAATCATTGATGTTCAAGAAGAAGTTGAACAAGAGCAAGGGGTAGAAAGCATATTCAAATAAATAATAACAGAAAACTTTCTAAAACTTGAGAAAGAGACAAATAGCATGACACTGAAAAGTAAGAGAACAACGGAGTTGACCAAAATAAGACTATTCCAAGTCATATAATAATCGAACTCTCAAAGGGTAAAGACAAACTCTCAAAGGGTAAAAGCAGCAGAGATGAGAAGCAAATAACACATAAAGGAGCTCCAATTCATCTGGCAACAGACATCTCAACAGAAACCATACAGACCGCGAGGGAGTGGCATGACATTTTCAAAGTGCTGAAAGAAAAAAACTCATCCAAGAATACTGTGTCAAGCAAAGCTATTCTTCAAATATGAGGGAGAGATCAAGTCTTTCTTGGACAAATAAAATTCTGAGAGAATTTACTACCACCTGACCTGTTTTACAAGAAATGCTAAAGGAAGTTCTTCAATGTGAAAACAAAACAAAACAAAACAAAACATTGACATGCAAAAAGAAAGCACTTAAACATATAAAACCCACTGGTAACATTAACTACATGGACAAACCCAGAATACTCTAATACTGTAATTGGGATACGTAATCCTCTCATAACTCTAGTATAGAGCCCAAAAGACAAAACTATTAAAACTAGCAACAGCAATGTGTTAAGAGATAGGCAATATAAAAATGTGTAATTTGAGATGACAAAGTCAAAATTTGGAGGGGATAGAGTTAAAGTATAGTTTTTCCATTTTTTTCTTTGTTGCTATTTTCTTTGTCATCTAAGATGTAATCTCTTTAAAATAACTCGTTACAACTATAAGATGTTTTTTGTAAGCTTCATGGTAACCACAATGCGAAAACCTACAACAGATTCACTAAAATTTAATAACAGGTAATTAAAACCTACTACCAGAGTAAACCACTTACCCACAAAGGAAGACAGTAAGAAAGGAAAAAACAGAAGAGAGGAACTAAAAAAAAAAAACAAAAAACAGAAAACAAGCAACAAAATGGCAGTAGTAATTACTTATAAATAATAACGTTGAATGTAAATGGACTAAATTCTTCAATAGAAAGGCATAGAGTGACTGAATTGATGAAGAAATAAGACCTAATTATACACTGTCGACAAGAAACCCACTTCACCCATAAAAACACACATAGAATAAAAGTGAAGGGTTGAAAAAAGATATTCTGTACAACTGGAAACCAAAAAAAGAGCAGGAATAACTGTACTTAGATTAAAAAATGGACTACAAATCAAAGACTGTAAAAAGGACAAAAAGGTCATGGTATAATGACAAAATGGTCAATTCAGCAAGAGGATATAATAATTTTAAGTATCTGTACAAATAACACCAGAGCTCCCAAGTATGTAAAGCAAACATTAATAGTTCCAAAGGGAGGGATAGACTGCAATACAATAACAGCAGAGGACTTCAACACCCCACTCTCAGTAATGGACAGATCATCCAGACAGAAAATCAACAAAGAAATGTTAGATTTGAA
Source organism: Chlorocebus sabaeus (assembly GCF_047675955.1). Classification (NCBI taxonomy): domain Eukaryota; kingdom Metazoa; phylum Chordata; class Mammalia; order Primates; family Cercopithecidae; genus Chlorocebus; species Chlorocebus sabaeus. Next base: position 20,326,617 of record NC_132913.1, read on the forward strand.
TACACACTAGATCAAATAGGCTTAATTGACATTTACTGCAATAAAATACACATTCTTTAATAAGTACCTGGAACATTCTCCAGAATAGATTATATTGTATGTCACAAAACATGTCTCAACAAATTCAAAAAAGTAGAAATCATATTGAGTATGTTTTTTGACTGCAGTGAAATAAAACCAAAAATCAGTAACAATAGGAGCCTCAGAAAATACACAAATACCTGGAAATTAAACAACATGCTTCTGAATGAGCAATGGGTTGATGAAGAAATTCAGAAAGAAATTTGACAATTTCTTGAAACAAATGCAAATGAAAATACAACATACCAAAATCTGTAGGATACAGCAAAAGCAGTTCTAAGAGGGAAGCTTGTAGCAATGAACATGTGTATAAAAAAGTTGTGCTTTTTTAAAAAAATATATAAAGTTGGCAAACCTTTAGCTAGACTAAGGAAAAAAGGTGACCCAAATAAATAAAATAAAAAATGAAAACATAACAACTGAGAAATACAAAGAATAATTAGAGACTATTATGAACAACTATATGCCAACAAATTTGAAAACCTAGAAGAAACGGATAAGTTCCTGGACATATACAACTTACCAAGATGAACCATGGAGAACGAGAAAACCTCAACAAATGAGTAAAAAGTAGTGAGATTGTCTTAGTCCATTTTGCATTGCTGTAAAGGAATACATAAGGCTAGGTAATTTATTTTAAAAAAAAAATAAGAGGTTTAGTTGGCTCACTGTTCTGCAAACTGTAAAAGAAGCATGGTGCCAGCATCTGCTTCTGGTGAGGGCCTCACAGGATGCTTCCACTTATGATAGAAGGTTACAGAAAATTGGCATGTAGAGATCAAATGGTGGGAAGTGGGCAAGAGAAAGAGGGGAGGAGGTGCTAGGCTCTTTTTAACAACCAGATTTCTTAGGAAATAATAGACCCAGAACTCACTCGTTACTATGAAGACGGCACCAAGTCATTCATAACAGATCTGCCTCCATCATTCAAAGATATCCACTAGGCCTCACCTGCAACACTGGAGATCAAATTTCGACATGACATTTGGAGAGCACAAATATTCAAACTATATCAGAAATCAAAGCTATGATAAAGTCTCCCATCAAAGAAAAGTCTAGGACCTGATGGCTTCACTGCTGAATTATACCAAATATTTAAAGAACTAATACCAATTCTACTCACACTGCAAAAAATATTTAAGAACAGAGACTACCTCCAAACTCATATTACGAGGCCAGCATTACCCTGATACCAAAACCAGACTAGGATACAGCAAAACTTTGGGAGGCCGAGGCAGGCAGATCACAAGGTCAAGAGATCGAGACCACCCTGGCCAACATTGTGAAACCCCATCTCTACTAAAAACACAAAAATTAGCTGGGCATGGTGAAATGTGCCTGTAGTCCCAGCTATTCGGGAGGCTGAGGCCGGAGAATTGCTCGAACCCGGGAGGCAGAGGTTGCAGTGAGCCGAGATTGTGCCACTGCACTCCAGCCTGGGCAACATTGTGAGACTCTTAAAAAAAAAAAAAAACCTTGGATCATTTCAATAGATACTGAAAAAGCATTAAATAAAACTCAACATTCCTTTATGACAAAATTCCTCAACAACTGAGTATAGAAGAAACATACCTCAACATGATAAAGGCCATATATATGATAAGCTTACAGCTAATATACTGAACAGGGAAAAATTGAAAGCCTTTCCACTAAAATCTAGAAGAAAACAAGGATGCCCACTTCCACCGTTTTTACTCAACATAATACTGTAAGTCCTGGCCAGTGCAATGAACACGAGAAAGAAAGAAAGAAAGAAAGAGAGAAAGAAAGAAAGAAAGAAAGAAAGGAAGGAAGGAAGGAAGGAAGGAAGGAAGGAAGGAAGGAAGGAAGGAAGGAAGGAAGGAAGGAAGGAAGGAAGGAAGGAAGGAAGGAAGGAAGGAAGGAAGGAAGGAAGGAAGGAAGGAAGGAAGGAAAGAAGCCAGGTACAGTGGCTCATGCCTTTAATCCTAGCACTTTGTGAGGCCAAGGCAGGCAGATGGCTTGAGCTCATGAGTTCGAGACAAGCCTGATCAATGTGGCAAACCCCATATACAAAAAGTACCAAAATTAGCCAGGCGTGGTGATGTGCATCTGTAGTCTCAGCTACTTGGGAGGCTGAGGTAAAAGGATGGCTTGAGCCTGGGAGGCAGAGTTTGTAGTGAGCCAACATCATGTCACTTCACTGCAGCTTGGGGGATAGAACCAGATCGTGTCTCAAAAAGAAAAAAAAAAAAAAAAAGGAAGAAAGGGCATTGAAATTGGAAAAAAAGTCAAATTAGCCTTGTTCACAGATGACATGATCTTATAATTTAAAAAACCTAGACTCCATCAAAAAACATTAGAACTGATATATAAATTCAATAAACTTGCTGGATACAAAATCAGCAAAAAAAAAAAAATCAGCAGTATTTATATATGCCAACAATGAACAATCTGAAAAAGAAATCAAGAAAGCAACCCTATTTACAATAGCTACAAGGAATCAATTTAACCAAAGAAGTGAAAAATCAAAGATGTATACAATGAAAACTATAAAACACTGGTGAAAGAAATTGAAGAGGACACCAAAAAATGGAAAGATATTCCATGCTCATGAATTGGAAGAATTAATATCATTAAAATGACAATACTATTTAAACCAATTTGCAGATTTAATGCAATCCCTATCAAAATACTAATGACATTCTTCACAGAAATAGAAAAACATCCTAAAATTTATATGGCACCACAAAAGACCCCCCAGTCAAAGCAATCCTGAGTGAAAACAGCAAAGTTGAGGCATCATGCTACCTGACTTCAAAATATATTACAAAGCTATAGTAACCAAATCAGGACAGTACTAGCATAAAAGCAGATGCATAGGCTGGGCATGGTGGCAGGTGCCTGTAATCCCAGCTACTCAGGAGGCAGAGGCAGGAGAACTGCTTGAACCTGGGAGGTGAATGTTGCAGTGAGCTGAGATTGCACCACTACATTCTAGCCTGGGCGACACAGCAAGACTCCGTTTCAAAAAAACTAAAACAAAACAGATGCGCAGACAAATGGAACATAATAGAAAACCTAGATATAAAGCCACTCTTCTACAGTCAACTCATTTTCAACAAAGGGGCCAAGAACATACAACAGGGAAAGTCTCTTCAATAAATGGTGCTGGGAAAAATGGATAACTATTTGCAGCAGAATGAAACTCGACTCCTATCTCTCAACATATACAAAAATCAAATCAAAATGGATTAAAGAATTAAATCAAGACTCAAAACTATGAAACTACTAGAAGAAAACTTGGGGAAGTGCTCTAGTCCATTGGTCTGGGCAGATTTTTGTGTGTGTAAGACCTAAAAAGCACAGGCAACTAAAGCAAAAATAGACAAATGGGTTTACATTAAGCTAAACAGCTTCTACACAGCAAAGGAAACAATCAACAAAGTGAAGAAACAACTCATAAAATGAGAGAAAATATTTGCCAACTATGCATCTGATAAGGGATTAACAACCACAATATAGAAAGAGCTCAAACAATTCAATAACAAAAAAACAAATAACCTGATTAAAAATGAGTAAAAGATCTGAATAGACATTTCTCAAAAGAAGACATACAAATGGCCAAAAGGTACATGAAAAGGTGTTCTACATGACTAATAATCAGAGAAATGCAAATCAAAACCACAATGAGATATCATCTCACCCTGGTTAAAGTGACTTTTTATCAAAAAGGGGAAATAACAGATGCTGGCGAGGATGTGGAGAAAAGGGAACCCTTGTACACAGTCGGTGGGGATGTAAATTAGTACAGCTACTAAGGAAACTGTATGAAGTTTCCTCAAGAAACTAAAAATAAAACTGGCATATGATCTATCAATGTACTACTGGGTATATATCCAAAAGAATGGAAATCAACATATTAATCAATTGGATTATTTTGGATATACCTGCACTCCCATGTTTATTGCAGCAATAGTCCCAATAGCCAAGACATAGAATTAATCTAAGTGCCCACGAATAAATGAATCATTAAAGAAAATGTGATTTCCTCAAGCCTGTAATCCCAGCACTTTGGGAGGCTGAGACGGGCGGATCACGAAGCCAGGAGATCGAGACCATCCTGGCTAACACAGTGAAACCCCGTCTCTACTAAAGAATACAAAAAAAACTAGCCAGGCGAGGTGGCGGGTGCCTGTAGTCCCAGCTACTTGGGAGACTGAGGCAGGAGAATGGCGTAAACCCGGGAGGCGGAGCTTGCAGTGAGCTAAGATCCAGCCACTGCACTCCAGCCTGGATGACAGAGCGAGACTCCGTCTCAAAAACAAAAAAAAAAAAAGAAAGAAAATGTGATTTCAAGACCAGCCTGGCCAACATGATGAAACCCTGTCTCTACTGAAAATACAAAAATTAGCCAGGCATGGTGGCGGGCACCTCTAGTTCCAGCTACTCGGGAAGCTGAGGCAGGAGAATTGCTTGAACCTGGGAGGGAAGTTTGCAGTGAGCCGAGATGGCACCACTGCACTCCAGCCTGGGCAACAGAGTGAGACTCTGCCTCAAAAAAAAGAAGAAGAAGAAGAAGAAAGAAGAAAGGAAGGAAAGAGAGAGAGAAAGAGAGAACGGAAGGAGGGAGGGAGGGAGGAAGGAAGGAAGGAAGGAAGGAAGGAAGGAAGGAAGGAAGGAAGGAAGGAAGGAAGGAAGGAAGGAAGGAAAGGAAGGGAGAAAGAGAGAGAGACAGAGAGGGAGGGGAGGGAAGGGGGGAGGGAGGGGAGGGGAGGGGAGGGGGGGAGGGGAGGGGAGGGGGAGGGGAGGAGGGAGGGGAGGGGGAGGGGAGGAGGACGGGAGGAGGGAGGGGAGGGGGGAGGGGAGGGGAGGGGAGGGGAGGGAAGGGAAGGGAAGGGAAGGGAAGGGAGAAAGAACGGTGAGATATATGCACAATAGAATATTATTCAACCATATAAAAAGAATGAAATCCTGCCATTTGCAGCAAACTGGATGGAACTGGAGGTCATTATGTTAAGTGCAATAAGCCAAGCACAGAAAGACAAATATTGCATGTTGCTCACTCATATTTGGGAGCTAAAAAAGTGGGTCTCATGAAGATAGAGAGTAAACTTGTAGTTACCAGAGGCTGGGAAGAGAAGGTGGGAGGGTGAGATAAAGAGAGATTGATTAATGGGTACAAATACACAGTTTGATAGAAGAAATTAGAACAGGCATCAGTAGGGGGACTATAATTTATAATTTCATATATATATTTATAATTTTTGTATATTTCAAAATAGAAGAGAATGATTTGAATGTTTCTAACAAAAGACAAATATTTAAGGTGATGGTTGTCCCAATTATGCTGATTTGATCATTCCAAATTATATGAATGTATTAAATTATGACATGTACCTCAAAAATAAGTACATCAATTATGTATGAATTTTATTTAAAAACTTTTTCATTGAAATACTCATAATAAAAGAATGGATTCATTTTTTAAAGTTCTTCTTTCAGGGAATGTCCAGCTTTCTCTGTACACTCTGTTCTTTCTCACTTAATTCTGTTTGCCCAAGATGGTGAGAACCACTCCCAAGAGACAGGACACGACTTTGGAGGAGAAAGTTTTACCTAGACTGGTGTCTGGAGTTTCCATGCCAGACTTCCCACCAGGGACTGTTTTAAAATGATGTAACCACAATTCTGACATGAACCACTGAAATTATTTAGAATTCATGGAATTCACAAGTGTTCCCACCAATCCTGCTAAACTGGTCTTCCTCTCTTTTTTCTCTGACTATATTCACCTCTTCTTAAGACCATTGACTTATGGTCTTAAGTTTGAAAGTTTGAATCCTCATGTCCCACTTAACTAGTCATGTGGCCTTTTTCAAGTTCAGGGACACAATTAGCTTATCTTTATAGGGAGTGTGGAACAATATCAGTGGAACAAGTGGAACAAAGTCTTAACCCTAGCCGAACATTAGAATCACTGGGGAGGAGATTTTTAAAACTACTGATGCCCTGGCCACATCCCAGACTCTGGGATCAGAATCCCTGGGTGGTAGTCAGACCTCAGCAGCATTGAAAGATATGCAGTTGATTCCAGTGTGCAGCTGAGGCTGAGAACCACTGATCTAAGTTGATCATTAAGAACTAAAGTGGCCAGGTGCAGTGGCTCATGCCTGTAATCCCAGCACTTTGGGAAGCTGGGGCAGGAGGACTGCTTAAGCCCAGGAGTTCGAGACCAGCCTGAGCAACATGGTGAAACCCTGTCTCTACAAAAAATACAAAAATTAGTCAGGCAGGGTGGCACTTGCCAGTAGTCCCAGCTACTCAGGAGGCTGAGGTGAGAGAATCACCTGAGCCCAGGAAGTCGAGGCTGCAGAGAACCGTGATTGTGCCTCTGTACTTCAGTCTTGGCCACAGAGCAAGACCCTACCTCAAAACAAACAAACAAACAAACAGAGAGAGAGAAAAAAAAGAACTCTTAAAGTTCTTTCTCTGATCTGTATTTTCTGTATTTTCCTTGAATCCCATGATCCCTGCCCATGGCTACCACTCCAAGACAAGGATGAATGGGTACACTGTATCCCAGTCAGTACCGGAGAGTATATCTGTTTAGTCCAAGGAGGACCACATCTGACCTGGCTATGAAGAACCAGTATTTGAAAGTGTGTTCTTGAGCATATAAGCAAATCCAGCCTCCCTGGGTTGCATGCAAGACCCTGCCCTTGGAGTCTCCTAAATAAAGGAAAACTACCACTTTATGGAGAGCAGGGGTTGCATCTCTTAAAGACATTGCCTGGAAGCCTTCAGAATCCACAGAAAGGAAATGACGGTTTATTTTTTCATCTTTTGTTTCTGCCACCCAAATTGAGTGAGTCAAATAGAGGGAATGTTAACTTCAGGAAGCAGAGACTATTTTTAAACATTAATTTGACTTTTTGGATTGATCAGGTGTCAACATTAGCTAATAGGATCCTGAGAAATTTGCAGGACTTTAAGTTATGTGGAAATCTCTAGACATCTTATTTTTCTATGTATTTAGAAATTGCCTATTATTCCTATATGGTATAAATCATTCCTAAACCTATACAACACAGAATTTGAAGACAACAATAATGTCTGAAAACTTCAAATTACCTTCCCCACCAGTGTCTCCCCCATCTCAGCACACGTCACCATCTAAAAACCCTGGGTTCAGCCAGGCGCAGTGGCTCACACCTGTAATACCAGCACTTTGGGAGGCTGAGCTAGGTGGATCACCTGAGGTCAGGAGTTCAAGACCAGCCTGGCCAACATGGCAAAACCCCGTCTCTACTAAAAATACAAAAATTAGCCAGGCATGGTGGTGAGCGCCTGTAATCCCAGCTACTCAGAAGGCTGAAGCATGAGAATCGCTTGAACCCAGGAGGCAGAGGTTGCAGTGAGCCAAGATCACACCACTGCACTCCAGCCTGGGCAATAGAGTGAAACTCTGTCTCAAAAAAAAAAAGAAAAGAAAAAAAAGAAAAATAAAAACCCTGAGTCCACCTTGATTCTGCTCTTTCCCACCTGTGTGCCCAATCCATCAGCACGTTCAGTTAGCAGTACTGTTGTCATATATCCCTAGCCTAACTTTTTCCACCACCCGTGTCTAAGCCACTGGCATTTCTTTCCCGGGTCTGGCTTTAATGCCCATTTGCTCTGTGACCCACTGAAGCAATATCTCATGTCTGACCCACTAATATCTGAGGTCTCTGCTAGTCCTAAAGGTTTAGATTCTAACTCATAGAAGTGTACTTGTACTGAGTGCTTACTCTGTACCAGGTGCTCTGTTTCTGTTATTTCCTTCCTCATGACAACCAACGAGGTAGGTGCTATTATTGCCCCTTTGAAAGGATGAGATGGTGGAGGCTTATGGAGGCTGAGTGTGACAGATGCTGCTGGTGCCTACCCAAGGCCATTCCCCTGTGCCTTCTTGCTAACAGAACCTGATTTTGTTGGTAGTGGCAATGAGCCCAGCTCCTGGTGAGTCAGTGAGACAAGATTAGCCAAGCCAGTTTTGCTAGCCATAGTCCACTTTATCCATGTTTGGTACAGAGGTGGGCATGACAGACAGAAGGGAAAGTCTGTTGAGGGCTCCTGGGGAAGTCTTTTCTCCCCACAAGAGATAAAAGAGCAGGAGACAATTATGACACTGCTCCTATTACTTCATGCTTGGGATAGTATCATGAGAGGAGGTGAAGCTGCGGTCTTTGTCAGTCTTATGGCAATCATGGGGGGTAGTGTGGGATGGGATGTACCTGAGGATGAAAGAAGAAAAGGGTGAGAAAGTTCGGTCCTTGGTGATCTCCTTGAGCCACTGAAAGCTACCTCATCTTGCCTAGCTCTGGGCTGCTCCTTAAATGAACCATAAGTGTCTTTAGAAATTAAGCCAGTCTAGTCAAGAATCGTGTTACGTGGAACCCAAAAACATCTTGACACAGGAGCAACTTCCCTAAAGACACACAGCTAGGAAGTGTCAGTGCCAGACTGCAAAACCATGTCTATCTCTCTGTCTGTCTGGAAAGCCAAAGTGGCTGGTTCTTGCCTCTGTCCCACCCCTAGTTTAATTCCAACTCTGCAACTCTGTAATCTGCTGCAGTCGAACAAGGAGTCAAAGGCTCCCCAGATGCAGCTGCTGCTGGGCATGGATCTGAACACAGCTGCTCTTCTCACCCTTCTGGGCTGCACCATCCTGAAGTCAGCTCTGTGGGAGTCAGGGACCCCCATCCCCTAGCATTGGAGAAATGGTAGTCAGGGGCACCAGTCCATCGTAATAAACAATGAGACTCACAGGAAGCCACTCAGCCTCCCCATTCATCTGCCTTCATGACTCTGCATTTCACTGTGTTTGTGTCTGGAGCTTGGTTGACTCCACTCAGCCTTATTTTCTGGAGTAAGAGCTCAACAGGAAGATCCTTCCCCCAAATTAGCACATTCTCATCTGGGGGCCTCAGAAGTCAAGCCACTCATTCTTGTACTGTACACAGAGGGCTTAGGGAGGGTGATTGGAGTGTTCTCCTCTCTCCACTCCTGGTCTAACCATACACCCCAACAGGCTGGCCTATAGTTGTTGAAGCAAAGAGATCTGAGGAATGCCAAAAGCTTTAGTCACCTACAGATGTCTCTCCCATTGACCTAGTGTAGGGTGAGAACTCCCACCCTTAGCCAGTCCAAAGAAATATAGGAGCATTTCAAGATTTGGATACTTTGCAAATATACAGATTTGTATATTTTGCAAATATATTACTTAATAAGGATAGTAGATCAGCCTCTTTCTTACACAGGAGGCTTTTATATACTGCCTCCATTTATGTGGAAATAAAACCTATCTGTATTTGAAACAATTGTTAAAACAGAGATCATAAGACTGACAGAATGTACTCTTTGTGTCAACAAGATACCAAATAAAGCCATGCCAGGCAAGGGTTAAGTCATACATCCCAAAGAATAAACTATATTCTAACTGCTACAAGGCTTTTTGCTTTTTCTCTAGCAGCTAAACAAGCATTGGCCTTGAGATAAGCAATGTTGAAACAATTGCTGCTCACTGACAACCAGATGCTGACTAACTGGCCCCATGTTCAAAAAGCCGTAACTATAGCTTTGATTGGATAAGAGACTGATGTCAGTAACTTTCTTTTTTTTCTTTCTTTCTTTGTTTTTTTTTTTTTTTTTTTTTTTTTTTTTGCTTTGTTTTTAGACAAGAGCCTCACTCTGTCACCCAGGCTGGAGTGCAATGGTGTGATCCCAGCTCACTGCAACCTCTGCCTCACGGGTTCAAGCAATTCTCATGCCTCAGCCTCCAGAGTAACTGGGATTATAGGCATGTGCCACTACACCTGACTAATGTTTGTATTTTTAGTAGAGATGGGGTTTTACCATGTTGTCCAGGCTGGTCTCAAATTCCTGGCCTCAAGCAATCTGCCAGCCTCAGCCTTCCAAAGTGCTGGGATTACAGGTATGAGTCACCGTGCCCAGTCAACTTTCTCCTGTTAAGAGATCACTGACGGTGGACTGGTTCTGGCCAGTTTACAGAGGCTGAACACTGAGTGTCTTCACGTCCCTGCTTCACCTTTTGACACATAGGACTTAGTTGTAATACATTTAAATGTTACGTCTGTGCCCCAAAGTGAACAAGGGATGCATGTAACAGGCATGTTTGCTTAGCTTACAACACATGTATGCATCCCTCTCTTTGTGAGTACTAATAGCTCCTCCTATAACCTGTTGCATATGCATACTTGGCCAACTTATTCAGTATAAATCCTAGTCTCATCTTTCCCTCCCTTGAAGTACTTGCTTTTAATTTCTGCTGGAGGCTATAATTCTCAGCCCACAGGATGGCCAACCTGCAGGATGTAGCCCTTTATAAGAAATAAAGTTCCCCTTTCCAATTTTATGGATCTCATGATTTTTCAGTTGACATTAAGTACTTTTAAAATGTAATTTGTGGCTAGGCGCGATGCCTCATGCCTGTAATCCCAGCACTCTGGGAGACTGAGGCAGGCAGATCACCTGAGGTCAGGAGTTCGAGACCAACCTGGCCAACATGGTGAAACCCCATCTCTACTAAAAATACAAAAATTAGCTGGGCATGGTGGCGCACACCTGTAATCCCAGCTACTCAGGAGACTGAGGCAGGGGAATCGCTTGAACCCAGGAGGTGGCGGTTGCAGTGAGCCAAGATCATGCCACTGCACTCTAGCATGGGTGGCAGAGTGAGACTTTGTCTCAAAAAAAAAAAAAAAAAAATGTAGGTGGGGCGTGGTGACTCATGCCTATAATCCCAGCACTTTGGGAGGCCAAGGCAGGCAGATCATGAGGTCAGGAGATTGAGACCATCCTGGCTAACACAGTGAAACCCTATCTCTACTAAAAATACAAAAAATTAGCTAGGCATGGTGGCAGGTACCTGTAGTCCCAGGTACTCAGGAGGCTGAGGCAGGAGAATGGCATGAACCCAGGAGGCAGAGCTTGCAGTGAGCTGTGATCACGCCACTGCACTCCAGCCTGGGCGACAGAGTGAGACTCTGTCTCAAAAAAAAAAAAAAAATGTAATTTATTATTAACCCTGTTTCTCTTTCTCAATAGTCTGTAAGCTCTGTGAATGTGTGGGACCTTATTTATTTAGTAGTCTGAGCACCTAGGATGTTACCTGGCATAAAGTAAGTATTTAATAAATACATATTGAAAGAATGAGTGAATTGTACAATGGAAAGTTAAAGGGAGGTAGGAAGTGGAGACAAGTGTAAGTAACTTTTTTAAGAAGGTTGTCTTCTTAAGGAGAGAAAATGACTGTTAGGAAGGGAGATGGCTGTTGTCGTTGTTGTTAATAATAATAATAATAATATACTGGGGAGAAAGGGATGGTAGAAAAGTATTATTTTTAGGACAATGCTGTCCATTGCCAACTCCAGGTGGCATCATCTACACTGTATTACTTGTGAATGGCACCCCCTACAGTTGTACAATGCAGTGGCCCAGTTGCACATAGGCAGGGAGTGATCATTAATGAGAGGACAATAGACAGGGATCTATCTAGAACATAGCTTGGCTTTACTTGGGGTGCTCACCCTTTGAAATTGAACATAGATGAATATATTAGGAGTAAAGTGGGAGGCAGGAAATTAGGGCAGTTTTTTCCCAGTGGGTAAATTTTTTTGGTAATATGGGAGATGAAGCCATCCAACTATGACAGGGCTGGGACTGTGTGAAGGTCTTAAGGAATGTGAAAAAGGTTTGGAAGGGGAGAAAGACAAGTAAAAGGATGTGACTAAATTACATGCAATGTCCTAGGGATCATAGACCTGGGTCTGGGAGACCTGGGAACCATCCAAGGGAAAGGAAGGGAGGCTGAGACGTGAAGTGGGGGAGATGGTGAAGGCTGGAAGGGTGTCTTTCACACACAGCCTCCAATTCACATATGGTTAGAAAACTCATTTTTAAGTGACTTGTCTGGACTCACACAGCATTGTCTTATCAGAACTATTGTTTACAGTCGTTTGATTCTTCAACCAGCAACACATCAAAGTCTATTTATTCTTCAAAGTCCCTGAATTCATGAGCTGATGGCTGTATTAATACTTCAGTGTCAAGTCCCACTATTACTAATTGTAACCTTTGTATGGAAAAATGTATTCCAAGTTACAGGTCAGTAGACCAAGAGCACCCTTTGCTTTTACCACCCATCTCTGAGACTCTCCTTCAGCTTCCCTGCCCAAGCCTTGGTCAGCCTCCAGTGCCAGCCTGCAGGTGGGACCAAGACTCTGTGCCCCCAGAATTTGTTGTTAATTCCATTCACTCAGCCAGCCACTGGACCTGTAAGCATTTGTAATGGGACTGAGCATTCCCCCAGAGCTTCTGAATTCCACACAAATGGCAGCAGCCACCACGTATGCTTGGGGAAGAAGGCTTTAGAGAATGGCGCACTCTGAGACAAGTCTCCCTTTGATTGACAAGTCATTTCTACATCATGACACTTAATCATTGAAAGGGCCCTTAGACTTTGATCCAGCAGTCCTGTTTCTAGGATTTTTTGTGGCTGAAGTATGTACACAAAAGTGCAAAGATAATGCTTGAAGTTCTTCACTGCAGCACCATTTGTAATTAAGAAAAACTGGAAATGATGAAAATATTCATTATGGGGGAATAGGTAAATTAATTATGGCATTCTTATTTCCCCACACAGTGGGCCACCATGTGATCTTTAAAAGGATAAGGTACGTCTCCAGGTATTAGTATGATGTGTAATTGAAGAAAAAATTGGGTTAGACACAGTATGTGTGATACTAACTTAGATATAGCTATATTTAAATATATAGGCTGGATGTGGTGGCTCATACTTGTAATCCTAGGACTTTGGAGGCCAAGGCAGGAGGATCACTTGAGTCTAGGAGTTCAAGACCCTGTTCAAGATGGCAAGACTCAGTCTCTACAAAAAAATAAAATTAAAAAATTAGCCATGTGTGGTAGCAGATACCTGTATTCCCAGCTACTCAGGAGGCTGAGATGGGATGATCCTTTGAGTCCAGGAGTTCAAGGTGTCAGTGAGCCACTGCATTCCAGTCTGGGTGACAAAGCAAAGACCCTGTCTCTAAAAAAGAAAATATACACATGTTAAACATATGTGTATGCATAATTACAAATGTGCTTATTTAAAAAACCTTGTAGGATGAGCACCTCATGATAGTGAATTTTAATATCTGCTAGGGTTTATCTCCTTTAATTTCTCTTCCTTTTCACAAAATTCCTGATTATTCTAGTGTGTTTATTTTCTCATATTAACTTGAAATCAGCTTGTTGGCCAGACATGGTGGCTCACACCTGTAATCCTAACACACTTTGATCCACCAAGGCGGGTGGATCACATAAGCTCAGGAGTTTGAGACCAGTCAAGTAAAATAGTGAGACACCAACCCTAAAACATTAATTAATTAATTAATTTAATGAAAAGAAAATCAGCTTGTTATATTACCCTCAAAAAGCCTCTATTTATATTTCATTGGGATAGTATTATATTTATAGATTAATTTATGGTAACATAACATACTTACAATAACTAATATTCTTTTAAATGGGCTTAAAATGTTGTTTCTATTATAGGCATAATACATGTTCATTGTAAAAAAAAGTTCTGGCAATTCTGTAATTTATGAGGTAGAGTATCAAAGTTCAGTTTCTTCTGTCCTAATCCTTCCCCTAGAGGTAACCACTGTTAATCATGAGGAACACTTTTACACTGTTGATGGGAGTGTAAATTAGTTCAACCATTGTGGAAGACACTGTGGCGATTCCTCAAGGATCTAGAACTAGAAATATCATTTGATCCAGGGATCCCATTACTGGGTATATATCCAAAGGATTATGAATCATGCTACTATAAAGACACATGCACATATATGTTTATTGTGGCACTGTTCACAATAGCAAAGACTTGGAACCAACCCAAATGTCCATCAGTGATAGACTGGATTAAGAAAATGTGGCACACATACCCCATGGAATACTATGCAGCCATAAAAAAGGATGAGTTCATGTCCTTTGCAGGGACACAGATGAAGCTGGAAACCATCATTCTAAGCAAACTATCGCAAGGACAGAAAACCAAACACTGCATGTTCTCACTCATAGGTGGGAGTTGAACAATGAGAACACGTGGACACAGGGCGGGGAACATCACACACTGGGGCCTGTCGTGGGGTGGGGGACTGGGGGAGGGATAGCATTAGGAGAAATACCTAATGTAAATGATGAGTTAATGGGTGCAGCACACCAACATGGCACATGTATACCTATGTAACAAACCTGCATGTTATGTACATGTACCCTAGAAGTTAAGGTATAATAATAATAATAAAAAACCATACACCTAGCTTAAAAAAAAAAAAATTATAAAAGTATTCAAATAAAGTATAACAGAATTTGAGAATATATAAAGTACAGAATGCAGAGTGATTTTCTAAGGAATACACAAAGCCCAGAAACCATAGAGGAAGTTATTGATGCATTTGACTTGATAAAATTAAAAATTTTTCTACATGGCAACAAATACCTAAAACACATGAACTGCAGACTGGAAAAATATTTGCATGATAAATGTTAGGAGGTTAACTTCCCTAATACATAGAGTATTTCTACGTCAATTTTAAATAGAGGTCAAGGAATCAATTTTTAAAAATAACCAACCATAACTAGAAAATCCACAGAAATCTAAGTATAAACATAAAGGGCTCATGACCACATAAAAGATGACCAACCTCACACAAAACAACATAATATCATTTTTCATCTACTAGCTTGACACAGATAAAAAATTTAACCACAAAGTTTTAGTAAGGTCACAAGCAAACAGACTCCTACACAGTTGGTAAGAGTAGGTATGATCCACTTTGGAGCGGGTTTTGGCATTATAGGAACAAACGTGCATCTACTCTTTGGCCCTGCATTCCATTTCTAAGAGCTCATCCTTCAGATGAACAGTACTTGAGTGCAAAGATGTATAGTCAAAGTTGTAGAACAAAAGACTAGATATAACCTATCACTAGGGAATTAGTTAAACAAACCAAGGTACATCTATGCCAGAGAATGGAACATTACACAGTTATGGAAAAGAATGATTGCCTCTTATGTATGCTGAAACAGAATGATTTTCAAATTACATTTTAGTGATAAAAGCAATATGCAAAACAGGGTGTGTAATATACCACCATTTGTGGACAAAGTGGGAAATTATATCTGTATTCATACAGTCTCCGAAAGCATGTGCAAGAAAGTGTATGGTGCTTGCATCTGGAGAGAGAGACCAAGGACTGTAAGTGTGCGGTAGAAGATAAATTTATTTTTATCATACACTTCATTCAGACTATTTGAATTGTTTGCCAACTACATGCATTCATTTTCAGTTAAGCAAACAAAATGTAGTTTAAAATACAGCATTCAGATCATTAACTGAGTACAAACCTCCCATTTTACAAACAAGGGAATGGAAGCCCAGCCTATTCATTCATTTATTGAAAGCTTATGAGTACTGTTTTCATTTCCTATTGCCGCAGTAACAAAGTACCACTAATTCAGGGGCTTAAAACAACACAAGATTATTCTTATTGTTCTAGGAGGTCTAAAGTGGGATGGAAGGGCTGCATTCTTTCTAGAGGCTCTAAGGCAGAACCCATCTCTTTGCCTTTTCCAGCTTCCAGAGCCTGCCCGCATTTCTTGGTCCATGGCCCCTTCCAACAATCACATCTCTTCAACCTTGCTTTCATCATCATATCTCCTTTGACTCTGATCCTTCTGCCCTCCCTCTCATAAGAACCACTGTGATTATGTTGGATCTACCCAGATAATCCAGGATAATCTCCTCATCTCAAAATCCTTATTTTAATCATGTCTGCAAAATCCCTTTTTCCATGTAAGGTAACATATTCACAAGTTTCAGCATTAGGGCACAGACATTTTGAGGGATCTTTATTCTGCCTACCACAAGAGCCTTTAAAACAGGAATAATACAAGGCGGTCATAGGAGCATAGAAACTCCAGCCAGCAGTTTCACATGACAAGCAAAAGGAAACCGTTAAAATAGCTGCTGAAGCTAGGAACTGATAAAGACCAGGAAAAACAGGGTGTGGACCAAGCTAGTTCAGGATGACTGAACCCAACAAGGTAATGTATTTGATTAACATACAAATCACATACCCACTAGCACCATGACAGTTCTGAGAACACTCATACTTGGTGCAAAAATGGGTGGTATGGCAGTTCCGAGAAATCCCCACCTTTTCCCAGGAATTTTCATGAATATCCCACCCTTTGGTTAAAGAAAACCATAAAGGTAGCACATCAACCCCCCTCATGCATGTCTCTCTCTTGAGCACTCTTGCACTCCTATTTCTTCAGTGTGTACTTTTCTCTTTGCAATCCACCTATGTGCTTTCACTATTTCCTGACACATCTTTGAATTCGTTCTTGAGATGGTGTCAAGAGCCTGGACACGAGCTAGGGTCGAGGTCCGACTGGCATTTGGGGACCTCCCCCAGCCCCAAACCACTGGTATCCCCTTCACTGTGCTGGTGCCTACTCTGACCCAGGGAATGAAGATACAGCAGCGACAAGACATACAATCCCTGCCTCAGGCAATTCACATCCAGTAGGGGTAGGGAGACAGTAAACAACACACATGGATTAAATAAATAGTGTAGATAGTGACTCGTGACTCTTGCTACAGACGGGATATAGGGGGAAGAGGTGTTGGAACTGGGGTGGAGGAATTTAGAACCAGAAATCCCTCACTGGGAAGATCTAAATCATTGGTGTGAAGATCTAGGGGAGATAAAGAAGTGGCTATACAGACATCTTGGGGAAGGGCATTCCCAGCAAAGGGAACAGCAAATGCAATGGCTCTGAGGCTGGAGTGTTTCTGAAATGTTCACTGCAGCACAGAAAATGATATGTGTGGTTGGAGATGGGGAGGGAGATGGTAGGAGACAAGGCCAGAGATAGCTGACAGTGGGCACACGGTATAGGGTCTTCAAGGCCGTTGTAAGCCTGCTTTTCATGTGGAATGTCCTGAAGCTTCTGGAGGAATGTGAGCAGAGGCCTAACAAGATCTGTCTTACAAAAATCCTGTTAAAATGTAAGGGAGGAAACCAGGAAGCGATTGTGAATTAAAGATTGTGGTAATCTGGGTATTAGAGGGTGATAGTGTGGTTCATGGCAGTAGCAGCGGAGGTGAAGAGAAGTGATTGGATTTTATGAGATGACAGCATATGATATATATGCCAGACAGATTTATAGACAGATTGGATGTGGGATGTGAGAGAAAGTGATAAGTCAGGAATGACTCTAAGGGTTTTGGTCTGAGCAGCTGGAAAGATGGCACTGCTACCACTGGAGAAGGGAAATAGCTTCAGAAGAAGTAGATTTGGGAGTAGCCAGGGGCCAGGAGACAAAGATTAGGAATTTAGTTTGGGGCATGTTAAATTTGAGAATCAGGCATCCAAGTGGAGATGATACATGGATAGTCGTAAATCCAAAGCTCGAGCTCAGAGGAGAGGTCTGATTGGAGATAAAAATCAGGAGTCGGAGAAACGGCACTGAAAAGCATGAGACTGAACTGCTACCAGAAAGGGGTCCCAATCCAGACCCCCAAGAGACGGTTCTTGGATCTCCTGTGAGAAAGAACTCAGAGTGAGTCCAGAGAGCAAAGTGAAAGCAAGTGTATTAGAGAAGAAACAAAAGAATGGCTACTCCATAGAGCAGCCCTGAGGGTTGCTGGTTGGCTATTTTTATGGATAGTTCTTGATTATATGCTAAACAAGGGGTGGATCTTTCATGAGTTTTTCGGGGAAAGGGGTGGGGATTGCCCCCAACTGAGGGTCCTCCCTCTTTTAGACTCTATAAGGTAACTCTGGGTGTTGCCATGGCATCTGTAAACTGTCATGGCACTGGTAGGAGTCTTTTAGCATGCTACTGCATTATAATCAGCGTAGAATGAGCAGTGATGACGTTGCTTTCATGGCCATCTTGGATTTGGTGGGTTTTGGCCAGCTTCTTGACTACATCCAGTTTTATCAGCAGGGGTTCTATAGCCTGTATCTTGTGATGCCAGACCTACCCACCTCTTAGCTCATTTTGAGATTAAGAATGCCTAACGTCCTGGGAATGCAGCCCAGCACATCTCAGCCTCATTTTATCCAGTCGTTATTCAAGATGGAGGTGCTGTGATTCAAACGCCTCTGACAGAACAATGGGCCACGTCTGGGCCACAGCTTGGGCCAGATCTACTCACACCTGCCCTTCTACACTGAGAATGGGAGGGGAAAACTGACTGTATTTCTTAGTGTTTGTTTTGTTCTGTTTCTAAAAGAATTCATCTCTGTTTTCTTTTTTTAGTAGGAAAGTATTTCATGTTCAATGTAGAGACTTTTGAAGAAAACACAATAAACATCAAAAATTAAAATTGCTTATAATCTCATTAGTCACAAATAATTGTTCTTAACCATTTGACATATTTTCTTTCAGACTCTTGCCAATGTAGAGTATATATTTTGTATGTCATATAGTGCCCTGCCCAAAAAGTATGAGTTGATTGGGCTTTTCTATTTTATAAAAGAATATGAGAAGGGAAACAGGCAGCCCCCCTGGGAGGTTGGCTGGGAGAAAAGGTGGAGACTCACCATCCATCACTATCCCAAGTTCAGGCTTCCTGCCCAGGGAGGCTTGGTTTTGCATAAGAATTCTCAGTGCCCTGCCCTGGGCCATGTGGCCATGTGGCTCGGCCATCTGTTGAGCAGATAAGGGAGCCTGGGTTTCTGACGTGGGTCCCTGGCACCTGGTGAATACACCGGTAAATGGGCCCTTCGCTGGGGCGACTGTCTGGTGCATCACAGACCTTGCCGCCCAGGGCTTCCCCCCACTCCGCAGTTGAGTAAGTGAGAGGCTGTTGCCGTGGCAGCAGGAAATTTGTTTCCTTATCCAAACTGTGAGGTTCAGGGAAGGTTATTCAGCAGTGGTTTCTCAGTGGAAAGAGAAAACTGTTTCGGACAAAATGGGGAAAAATAAATCTCAGGAATTCATTCTGTCTTCTTAAGCTCCCAGAACATCTCATTCAGAGGGGAGCTGTCACCTTTCTATTTCTGACCTGGCACGAGACTCAGAACTCATGCCCTGCCTGTCTTTAGCCTGCTTTCCCCGCACCCCACCCCCCCCCCCCCGCCGCCTCAATGTGAGGCCGAAAGTGAAAGTCCCCAGGGAGTAGCTGCTCTAAATACTGATTCACAAATGGAGGAGGGGTGTGGGGCAAGATCTGCTGTGACCCTCCCCAGCCACACACACACCGTGCCCACTTCCCTGCCTCATCATCCCAGATGCTCAGGCAGGACAAGGTGAAAGTGTGACATGGCCCCAGGGGCCCCAGGCTCAGGGTTTCCTTTCCATAGAGGTCAGCGCCTCTTACCACAATGAACTGAGCACACTTAGCCTTACTCACTCCTGCCAGAGCCCAGCACAATGCACTGATAAAAGCATGGATTTTAGAGGCAGCACATTTGGGCTCAAATTCCCCCTTGAGCAAGTTCTTTAACTTCTTTCAGACTCAGTTTCCATGTCTGAACAATAGAAATGGTAATGCCCACGTCAGGTCTCTTGGGCAGACTAAATGGCTGCAAAGCCCCTGGCCTAGAGTACAGTCACAGCACACATGACTTCCCATCCCTAGTCAGGAGGCCAGCCCGGTGGAAGTGGGTTCCCTCTCTGTGCATGTTTCTTCTGGGGACCTCAGGAGGTCATCTGGTGACACACTTCTCCATTAGCATCTTCCACACTGTTCCTGAAAAGGAATCGTATATCATTACCTTGACATTTGCAATGCATACTAAAATAGAACCTGAAGTGCAGAGACTAAAAGTCACAGTTCAGGGCCTGAAGAGGGTTCAAAATAAAAATTACCTGGGGTGAGAAGTTTTATTTGGGGAAATGTGAGTAACTCTCTTTGGGGAAAAATGTAGATGCTTCCCAAAACTGCCTCAACAACAACATTTAATGAGGAGGAAGGCCTGCTGGGGCCCGGGGATGGCATGGATGTCCCAGCCCCATGGGATGAGGCCTTCTTGGATTAGAACCATTGCTGGGCCCAGGTGTGGCCTCTGAAAGAAACGTGCATGTGGGTCCCAGATGAGTGCCTGAGCCCTGCTCTTATAAATGACTTCATCAGATAATCTCCCTGTCACTTCGAAGGGGGAATCCTCCCCATAGGAAATGCGAAAGCACAAGATAAGCGATCTCATCCTTTTCCACTTAGGCATCTTCAGAAGAGACACAGTGGAGAGCAGGGTGTGAATGGAAGACAATTTTTATTTAAAGATTGTAGTTTCAAGATTATTTCTACAAACAGATACTAAATGCCTCTGTGTGACAGGCAGGATAAAGGCCAACTCCTCACCACTGCATGATAGGCCGGGGCATCCCTCCTCTGCATGCTCCACACCAGCCGCCCTAAACTTGACTCACTTCCTTGAGCACCCCGACAAAAACCCTCCTTCCTCATCCTAGCTCCAAGGGTGAATGGTGGCAGTGCCTAAAGCCAGGCCTGCTGATCCCTTTTCCCTGGAGGTGATTCATTTGGGTGTGGGCATGGAACAGAGTTCTGGCTAAGAACTAGAAGGGAAATCTTCAGTTCCCTGGGGAGTGGGGAACCAAAAAGCACATTAAACAAAAAGCTCCTATTATTCTGCTGAACACGCTCATGCCTGTATGTGAAGCCAGGAACAATGGCAACCACTTTGTAACAGAGAGGGCACTAAGCCGATATGTGAGGATAACAAAGGGGAAAGGTGAAAAGAACCTGGCCTTTAGAGAATGTTGGACTAATTGGCCCTGCAGCTGCTCTACCTCAGGACTTCTTGCTGAGTGAGACAACACATTCCCCTATAGTTGTAGCCATTTTCAGATGGGTTTTCTGTTCATTCCCACCAAAAGCATCCTAAGTGATACATGGTCCCATCGACTTGAAGTCGATTTTTAATGCTCTGTTTTATTATATACATAGTCACAAGACTAGATTGTTTTTCTCTGAAGCTTCTACTTTGTTTTTCAAGGGAACAGGGGAAATGAGGGGCACAGCATGAGAGAGGAAGCACAGTCTTTCTTGGCTGCCTACGAACTGAGACTAGCATTTGCCTGGATGATTGTTTATTCCTGTGGGGATGAGTGGTTGCCTTTTCACATTTCACTAGGGTGTATGTATGTGTGTGCTATGAAGGGGAGGATGCACTTGGAGGATTGCTTGCAAAAGACAAGGAGCTGAAGGAAAAAGTTAAAGGACTTCTTTTTTCTGAGGGTTTTTATGGGAGTCTATACACGGACAGTCAGGGACTATTCTCCACTCCACACAAGGCCACCTGGCCAAGCGGGGCAAGTGGGCATGCAACTCCAGCTCATTCCCTGCTCACTGAAATGCCTGGCACTGGTTGCACCCACCTGGAGGAAGGGGCACTCTTCTAATCTGCACAAAGGTACCATAAGGGCTGGTGGTTACTTTATGGGCAATATTGCTTCAAGGCCAGGTAACGAAGTGTGTCATAGAGGTCAAGACGACCTATGTTCATATTTAGCCCAAAGCCGCTCTAGAAGTCCATTTCGGAAGCAGGGACTTTGGCAAGAGCACGAGAGAGCTTTTGGAACAGATGTTCTTGACATTGCGAAGAGCATGTCCCTATGTCTATAAATTGCTTTCAACATTTCATCATAGACCAGGTGTGCTAGACATATGTGCTAGATGGTTCAAATGTCATCTCTGAGCATGTCAGTTGTCTTAATCAAACACATGTGTTCTAGGGTGATCAGTTGGCTTTACATCAGAAAGGCCACAACACATGCTTCTAATCGTATTTCCATCAATGCTTTGCCAATTAGGACAGTGAATGTCAAAAATTGCTGTTGAATGATGAAATTGGTGACTTGTTGATTAATGTGATTCATGGTTAGATATGCATTCTCGTTGGTGAAATAATGGTATTTAAGATATGTGGATGCATGAAATACTTTAGAGATAGACAAAACACAGCTTGCTAAATACTAGGATAGAGGGTCGTCAGGCTGCTTGGATCAGACATATCACAATACATCAAGGCTTGAGGGACGATCTTCAGGGGGGTGATCACTTGATCTGAGTCTTGAAGGATAAGTCAAGTGGCCAGGGTGGAGAAGCAGGATGAAAGGCATTCAAGTGGGATGGTAGCATGTGTGAGGGACTGCCATTGTGACTGTGGGGAGCTCAGGGGAGTCTGCAGGGAATTAAACTCTTTGGCAGGTGGGGCATAAGATGCACTGGGTGGGGAGGGTGCAGGATAGAGTGGTCGGGGTAGCATCAGAGAAAGCTGAAGCTCCAGGCAGTGCCCAGATCACAGAGAATATTGAACTTACGTGTGAAGGTGATAGGTATTCAGAAGATTTTAAGCACAGAAGGAACTTATTATATTTTGTTAAAGGGCATCGAGGACAGACTGCAGTAGAGAAGAAAGACAGGAGGCAGGGGCATGGCAGTGGTTTACTGTGTGATTTTTAAAAAGAGCCCATTCACTTATATTTACCCCTAATATTATTCTGCTCCTATAAGTAGTCTATAATTAAGATTTTTTTTTTTGAGACGGAGTCTCACTCTGTCACCCCCAGGCTGGAGTGTGGTGGCACGATCACTGCTCACCGCAACCTCTACCTCCCAGGTTCAAGCGATTCTCCTGCCTCAGCCTCCTGAGTAGCAGGGACTACAGGTGCACACCACCACACCTGGCTAATTTTTGTATTTTTCAATAGAGACAAGGTCTCACCATATTGGCCAGGCTGGTCTCGAACTCCTGACTCGTGATCCACCTGCCTTGGCCTCCCAAAGTGCTGGGAGTACAGGTGTGAGCCACCGCACCTGGCCAATATAATTAAGATTTTTAAGTTGAAGGCTCATTATTCTCTAGTATTGGTACTTGAATCAAGGAATGCTGTTTATCATTCCCAGTAAATCACGTTGCTGAGCACCTGTTGAAGCAGTGACCTTTTTTGCCTCAGAGAGAAGGCGGACACCACTGAGATCAAAGAAATCATAGCTCAGCTTTAAGTTTCAAGTAGATTTGAAGTCCATGATGAAGATCATAATCTTGAAAACTGGGCTCTGTTGAATGACAATGGTGTTTTCTAAATTCTGAAACCTTCCGTTTAAATAAAAAGAAACAAAGTTTCGATCATAGAGAAGGAAAGAACTTGGATAAAGGGGGAACATTTGAAAAGGGAAGAGGAAAGGGGGCAAAAGATCAAATGCAAATGTCTTGGCTTGTCCTGGGGGGTGGAAACTTCCAGAAGAGGTGTAATGAGCCCACTCTTACGTTTGAAGAAACCTGAGAACACTGGGGGTTCTATGCATGAGGAGGCTGTAGGAAAGAAAGTCCCACACTAGGCAATGATGCTGTAGGGAAGTGGTGGAGCAGCTTCATTCAAGTGGAGTTAGTGGTCCCAGTGGACCACAGTCTACATGGTGCATGCAGGGCTCCAGGAGGGGATGTGGAAATACTAAGAAAATTGGCGGACCAGAGGAAGCTGGGCATCAAAAAGAGGAGGCCCCACAGCATAAGGTCTTACGACTGAAGAGTGTAGCAGGGACCTTCATCTTTTGTGGTGACATCCAAAATTCTAGCGAGGACCTATTTGTCCTCAACATCATGGTTAGAGATGGCCCTGTAGGACGAAGGCCATCTAGTGGTCAGCAGGGGCAACCCACAGAGGGCACCCCCCCACCCCACCCCTGCCACCTATACCCAGGTGCCCAAGGAGAGGGGAAAATACAGTCTTGAGAAAGAATGTAAATAGGGTAAAAATCCACTATTTGCCCACAATTCACAGATTTAAACTGGGAGGCTGAGTTAAATTTAATACACAATTTTAAGTGTTTTCCTCAACATGGGCAAGATGGGCTCAGTGAGTAGATACAAAATTACAGGCTTTGTGTGTGTGTGTGTGAGTTGTAGTGTGTAAACTTCTATCCTGCTTCATATATGTATGTGAGCATATATGTGTGTATTCATATACACACACAGACACACACAGGCTTTTGGATTCCTTCTCTGATAGAAATGAGCATGTCAAAAAATATGCCCCAATGTAGCAGACAACAAAACATCCCAGTGAAGAGTGGCTTTCCAATGAAAAGGGTGAGCATTTATTTACAGAGTGTAATCATTGAGACCAAGGGACCAGACTTGAAGTCTTTGGACCCTAGTTCTGTTACCAGTGGAGGGTGTCCAGGTTCTTGGCATTTTGAACAAAGAATTGTTCACAATGCACAAACAAAGCAAGGAAAGAATTAAGCAACAAGAGCAGAGATTTATTGAAAACAAGTGTACACTCCATAGGGTAGGAGCAGGTCCCGAGTATCTCAGGAGCCGGTTATAGAAGCTTCTGGGGTCCAAATACCTGCCAGAGGTTTCCCATTGGCTACTTGGTGTTTACCCCATGCAAATGAAGTAGTGGCCCACAATCAGTCTGATTGGTTGTGACCAATCAGAGGTTGAAGTGAAGTTACAAAGGTTACACTCCTATGCAAACATCTGATTGGTTGCAGAAAGCAACCAATCAGAGGTACTTTCCATTTTCCATACGCCTGCAGAAAAGTGGGGTGGTAGGGGTTGCAAAGGGAGTAGCCTCGGGTCCTTTTGTTACTTAGGCATGGAAAGTTGGGATTTTCCTTTTGATTTAGTTCTGGGAAGTCAGCGTGAATTGGCCTTAGGTTCCCTGCCTCCAGACCCTATTCTCTTGTCTCAGTCCCAACACTGACTAGCCGTGACCTTGAGCAAGTCATTTATCTCAGTGCCTCAGTCTCCTCATCAGCAAAATGGAAATAATAGTACCCACTTCCTAGGGTTGTCATGAACATTAAATAAGTTGATATTTGAAAAGCACTTGAAATAGTGCCTGGCCACACAGTTGGTGCTGTGTTTAATGAATGAACACTGCTCTCAGAACCTCAAACTCCAGAGGGTCCCCTGTGGTTGAAGGCACAGGGCATGTGTGAGATAACCATTTAGAATCTTTAAATGTAAAATTCTTTTTGTCTAATCTTCTTTTTGAATCTGGGCAGGACCTTGGGTTACAAGATTTCTTTTCTCCTAAATCTCTCTGTACTATGGATATAAGATTCTTTTGTCTGTTTCTTACACTAAAGAACCGTGGAGATGAATAAGGAAGATGTCTGTGAAGTGCTTTGAATTCTCTGAAGGAAAAGTGTATCATAAATAAATGGTGATCTAATTTTGAGGCACTTCTTTATAATCTTTTATGTCTAACTATTTCACATTGTTGTCTTTCTTCTAGTATTCTCTATTTATTTGCCAGGTGAAAAAAAAAAGAAAAGGAAAAAAGAATACCAATAAAAAATACAATGTTTCATGAAATGTTTGCCCTTCAGTTCTCTCATAAAATTTAGAGCTAAGTGGTCTACGATATGAATGTAGTATATTTGCTTATATTTATATTTAATATATTTAGCTTTTAAAAAATTTCATGTGTTAAACATAAGAAGGGATTTATGTTACACTGAATCCAGAAAATTAATTTGACATCTATCTAAAAATAGAGGTGGTTTCTTTTTCTAATTTTTTTATTTTTGGAGCAGGGGCTCACTCCGTCACCCAGGCTGGAGTGCAAGGGCACAATCTTGATCTTGGCTCACTGCAACCTCTGCCTCCCGAGTTCAAGTGATTCTCCCACCTCAGCCTCCCTAGTAGCTGAGACTACAGGTGTGCACCACCACACCGGCTAATCTTTGTACTTTTTGGTAGAGACAGGGTTTCATCATGTTGGCCAGGCTGGTCTCAAACTCTTGACCTCAGGTGATCAGCCCACCTTGGCCTCCCAAAGTGCTGGGATTACAGGCGTGAGCCACCGAGCCCGGCCTGTTTTCTTTCTTCTATGTCCTTTTCTCCGTTTTTGAAAACCCACTGCTGTTCATTCGCCTTTCCCAGATGTTAGCTGGAAAGTCTAATTTTTTTTTTTTTAAGCCTAGGTAGAACTCACAGATACACAAAAGTGTTGATAACACCAAAGGTGGAAGTTACATCAAAATCTCACAAAATTCAAAATTCCATGTTGTTGCCACTTCATTTTCCATTATTAAATGCATAGAAATCACAAGATGTGTGCCTGTGAGAATTTCTTGAGTTAACAAACATCCAAAAATGTAGAACTAATGGGAATGACATTTAGGCTTTGAGGCTGAGCTAAATTCAGATTTTAAAAGGCGGTCAGCTGTTCAATGCAGATGTTGTTTTTATCTCGTGCTATGATCGTTTCATCAAAAAAGCATGTTTCTTGAAGTGGCAGGAAATTTGGGTCTTGAGATATGTTTAAAAAGGTAGTTCCTGTGATCCTCCTAGGTGTACACGTGACTCACACTCAGCTGTGTCCTCCCCCAGGATCTTACCAGTGTTTTTTCAACGTGGGTCATGGCCTATTCATAGGCCTTGAAATCAACTTATGAATTAAAGCTGGCATTTTAAAAAATCGAATAGGAGATAAAAGAAAACACAACATCAGAGGAGTGCATTATGTGTTCAAAGAGAAAGCTTCGTTTCAGTTCATTTATGAGTGTGTGGGTGTGTGTTTGGTTAAGATACAAAATGTGTTTTTTAGGGTGAGTTACACTTAAATATCTTTGAGAGCCACTAAGATTACTACACGCAGATTTCCCAGCCCATCATACTGCTAGTAGGAGAGAAAACTAGTACAAACCTAATGGAAAATAATTTTTCAAGAAGTTTCATAGACGTTGAAATTATCCACAACCTCTAAACCACTTATTTCATCTTTGGCTATCTACGTTAAGGAAATAATCCAAAATTCAGCAAAGACTTTGCATAAAAATATTCACTACACTGCTATTCATTATACTGGAAATCCCAAACAGCTTAAATGCTCAAAAACAGCAACATTAAGTCCATTGTAGAACATGAAAACGGTTGAGTATTGTGTCATCATTAAAAGCAATATTCTCAGAGGATTTATAGTGATGTTGGAAATGCTCATGATATAATAAGTAAAAAAATGATTCAACATTGCTCATGCTACATACTCTTGACAATTACAAAAACTGGTTAGAAGAAAAACGCTACGATAGTGGTTCCCTGAGGGGTGGAGTTATGGGTGATTTTTATTCTCTGTTTTCCTATATTTTCTAATTTTCTAGAGTGCACATGTAACATATATCTGTTGCCTAAGGAAAAAAGTGTTTATTTCAAAAAAGGTCCCCCTCCCTAGGACAGTTAGGTGTATTCTCATCAGTCAGGTAACTGTCATCATTTACTTTTGCAAGGATGCCACCTTGGTTGACTCTCTGTTGGGCCAGAGAGAGTAAAATTGCTCTTCTTTTAAATGCATTTTCACAGTGTCATGACTTTCAAGGATTTGGTTCATGTTCTTCCTGGATGATTAACACAAAAGCAACAGCACCAGGGTCAGGGTTTTAGGTCTCCTGGCAGCATGCCCCATAGCGGCTTTCCCTTTTCTCAAAAACTAGTGCCTTCGTTCCTATGGCCACTGTAACTAATCACCAGTAGCCTGGTGGCTTCGAACAACACACTCTTATTATCTTACAGTGCTAGAGGTCAGAACTCTGAAATGGGTCTCACTGGGCTAAAATTAAGGTGTCACCAGGCCTGGGTTCCTACTGGAGGCTCTAGGGGAGAATCTGTTCCCTTGCTTTTTCTAGCTTTATGAAGCTGCCTGTGTTCCTTGGATCGTGGTCCCCTCCTCCATCCTCAGAGACAGCACCAAAGCATTTTCAGCTCTCTCTCTCTCTCTCTCTCTCTCTCTCTCTCTCTCTCTCTCTCTCTCTGCTTCTGTTCTATCTCCTTCTCTCACTCTGGCCTTCCTGCCTCTTTCTTGATAGGACCTTCTGATTACATTGGGCCCACCTGGATAATCCAGGGTAACTGCCCATCTCAATGTCCTTAACTTAATGACATCTGCAAACTCCTTTTGGCCATGTATGGTAACATATTCACAGGTTCTGGGAATTAGGACACAGACGTCTTTGGTCGGTTGGGGGTGGAAAATAATGTTCTGTCTACCACAGCCAGGTTTGACAGAACAGCTTGACACTAGGGAGTTTCATCTTGCTTGCATAACAGAGTGGTTTGAAAATTGCACTGTGGCCAAGTAGCTGTCCCAAATGTGAATGGACCTGTGAATTTTCCACTAGGGGGCAATATCCATTAATAACAGATCCCTGTCACTCAGCACTGGCACCGGCTAAAGGTTAAACTAAGAAGTGATGGTATTTAAGTTTACTGTTACCTTTGTCATACTCTACAGCATGACAAAAATCTAGACAAGGTACAAACACACACATAAACAGATGCTAGAGGACCCGCAATTGCAATTAGAATTCCTTTGTATTGTTATATGTTGAGCTATTGCCATATAGAAGGCAAATGAACCAGAAGAGGGAGAATATGGGCTTAAAAAATTCAGAGGTTATTGTAACTAGGTTTTATTTTTATTTTAGAACTTTTATAAATCACTCAAGTAATGCCACATTGTAGAAAACTTAGAAAATACAGGTACTTTTAAAAATGTTTTTATGCCACTTTCAGTTCTTGAAAGTTGAGTACAAAACAACTAAGTGTTAGTGTTTTCTTTCTTAAAGACCTTTTTACTGAGTCACAGATTTTGAAAATTAAAATTCATTTTATTAAGTTAAATTCCAAAGCAATAAGAACATTTGGTTATTAGCTTAATTATCTTTGCACCTACTGTTTTTGTTTGCTTGCTTGTTTTAAACTCTAGTGTGCTGGTTTTTTAAAAAATTAATTTTACTTCTTATCAAATTTTAGAATCACAGTTTTCTCCAGGTTTGAGCAGACCTCTGTGTTCCTGACTCTTTTTTTTTTTTTTTTTACTTAAAAAAAGCTTTTGGCTGGGTGCTACAGCTCATGCCTATCATCTCAGTACTTTGAGAGGTTGAGACAGGCAGATTGCTTGAGCCCAGGAGTTTGAGACTAGCCTGGGCAACATGGCAAACCCTGTCTCTACAAAAAATACAAAATTAGCCGGGCATGGTGGCATATGCCTGTAGTCCCAACTACTCGGGAGGCTGAAGTGGGAGGATCACTTGAGCCCAAGGGGTTGAGGCTGCAGTGAGCCATGTTCAAGCCACAGCACTCCAGCCTGGGCAATGCAGAAAGACGCTGTCTCAAAAAAAAAAAAAAAAAAAAGGCAAGACAGAGTCTCTGTCACCCAGGCTGCCGTGGAATCACACAATCATAGCTCACTGTAGCCTTGAACTCCTGGCCTCATGCAATCCTCTCAACTTGGTCTCTCAAAGTGCTGAAATTACAGACGTGAGTCACTGTGCCAGCCCCCTGTTTTGTTTTAAATAGCCTCCAGTTCGTGTTTCCCTTCCTTTACTTCAAAGGTAATAGTGGAAATAAAATGCCAGTATTCACAAGACAATGTGCTTTTTCTTTTAATTCCTCTTTTTGGACAAAAAAGTTTAAAAAAAAAAAAAAAACAGATTCTTTCCCATCTGTCTCTTCATTTCCTTTAAACTTTTTTCTTCTCAAGATATTATCCTGCCTGAAATAGTCTGCCTTCCTCCCCATTTCCCTAATCTCTGCCCACCCCCTCAAAGCTCAACTCAGATACTGCCTTTTCCATAAAGATGTACAGAACCACAGAGGCCAAAGTAGATTTCTCCCTCTCTGAGTTTCTCCAGAATGGATGGATGTTCTCCCCAAGTCTGCTACTTACGCACCGGTGTGTTGACCAAGCATTTTCATGTGGCCTGAACGTATGTTCCGAACTCCCCTTTTACGGCGAAGGGAATTTCATCCCAGAGAGGTGAGGCAGTTGTCCCAAGGCCTCAGGGCAACCTCAGCACCAGTGCCATGAAACAGGTATTTACATTTTATGAGATTAAGCTCTTGAATGTTTATATTTCACCCTAGATACATTATAAACTGCTTGAAGGTGGAGGTCGTATTATTTCATGCAAAGTACAAAGAATATGGATTGAGCTCCTACTGTTTGCTAGGTACTGGGCCAAGCGCTAGAAATGCAAGGCTAAGTGAAGACCATCCTTACCGTTAAAGTTCCTAGGGTCTGGTGCAGAACAGAGAAGTAAACCAGCAATGCCGCTGCCTTGTGCAAAGCGTCCTAACATAGGAAAACACAGGGGTGGCCAAGACAGCCTCAGCCTCGGGGTCAGGAAAGCCTTTCCAAAGGAAAAGTCCTTGAACTGAGCCTGGAAAGAAAAGGAAAGCAGAACGGAGGAGAACTAGCATTTATTCAGCAGGTACTGTGTGCTCAACATGACCCAGCTGCCACTCGCATACGCCCCTTTTAATCCTCATAGCAACCCTAGAAATCTGCGGGGGAGGGCAGAGGACACCAGAGAGGTATGACTCACTTGCTGTGTTTCACCATACATTACTAATAACAACAAATTCATATGCAGCAGGCATGTGCCGGCACTATTCCAAACATGTCATGTATGTTACATATTTAATCAGTACAACAACCCTACGAGCTAAGCACTGTTTTACACATCAGTAGAGCTGGCACAGAAAGTTTGAATAACTTGCCCACAGTCTCACAGCGAGTAAGTGGGCAAGCTGGATTTAAACCAGGCAGCCTGGCTCCAGAATCTAACACCATGCTATGCAACTTCTACCAGACTTTTTTCATTCCTTGAACACTTTTACTGATAACAAGCAATGCATATTCTTACTAAAGAAGTCAACAATTTAAGGTTGTATAAAACGTAAGCCCCTTCTTCACACTGACCCTGATTGCATTTCCCAAAAGGAGCCAGTATGAAGAGTTTGGTAAGTGGTGAAGCTAAATATTATCTCTATTTTACAGATGAGAAAATTGAGTCTCAGAAATGTTAAGTGAGTTGTCTGAGTCACACCATTAGTAGGTGGCAAATCCGAGGTACAGAACCAAGCCTTTCTCTCTCTAACACCTCGTGGGCACTCCCAGGCCAGCCTGGTGACGGGTCACTAGCTGACTACTGGCATGTGTTTTGTAGGTGAGCTCAAGAAGAGACGAACGTGCCATGCTAATGAAATTAGGCTTGTCTGGTTGGCAATGTGCAAGGGCACACATGATCCCATTGGTTTTTTAGGAAGGTCCCTCTGGTGACAGTGTGAGGTGTGAAATGTCGGAGACCAGAATCTGAAACAAGGCAGTAGCAGAGGTGGAAAGACACCAGTGATATTGGGGGATTGCGGTGATGGAACTTGTTGACAGATCTGTTGTGGGGAGTGAGGGAAAGGCCGTATCTGTGTGGGTCCCTGTCTTCTGGCCTGGGTGAGTAGGTCTATGGGCCACTGGTGTCATCCCCAGAGATAGGGAGGACACTTTTAATCCATGAGGAGTTTGCTTGTAGTAGGATGCTGACGCAAGGCAGAATTTCAACATTAGTTCTAGGCAAGAAAACTTTTGTCTTTGTTTTAATGTTGGTGAAATTGCTAGACAATTTATTTTCTTGGAAATAGTACCTCATGAAGAGTTCCAGAAACTGCTTCAGATGGTTCAGGCAGTCTGAGTTTACTGGAATAGGCTGAATGTTTATGTCCCCCTAAAATTCATATGTTAAAATCCTAACCCTCAAGATGCTGGTATTAGGAGGTGGGGCCTTTGGGAGGTGATTAGGTCATGACAGCAAAACCCTCATGGATGAGACTAGTGCCCTTTTAAAAGAGACTCCAGAGAGCGAGCTTGCCGCTTCCTCCATGTGAACACAAAGCGAGAAGTGTCATCTAAGAACCAGGAAGTGGACCCTCACCACACAACAGAATCTGCCTTGAGCTTGGACTTCCCCGTCTCCAGAACTGTGAGAAACAAATTCTTGTTGTTCATAGGCCCCCTGGTCTATGGTATTTTGTAATGGTAGCCCAGACAAAGACAGTTGCTTTCCTGCTATCTTCTTTCTCTAGCCTCTCAGGAGAAAGCTCTGCCAGCCCTGTATCTCCTGCCCAGTGAGCTTTTCTTTCTGCCTACTTTGTCCTTCTCCGAATGATACACTTAGTTCTGGGCTATGGTTCACCATCTCTGGCCAGCAGCACCAACCTCAACAGCTGCATCAGACAGTAAGTGAGCAGTGAACAGAGAGTGGCCCCAAAACCCATGCTGGCCAGGAGCTGTGCATGTGAAGATTGTCAATCAGAATATAAAGACCACAGCATGGCAAAATGCAGTGGGTTTGTCACTTGAAGACCAGAAGCAGGAGAAAGTTGAAGGAGTATAGGTTTTCACCTTAGCATTGAAAGTCCTGACCAGGACACAGCATAGCCTAGGCCAAGGGGCAATACTTCCCTGACAGACTTCCCTGGAACTCAGTTGGCAAGCAGACCTACTGCAGCACTCTAGAGCTTCCAAACAATATTTCCTGCTTTTGTAGACGTAAAAAAATCAGGCCTACTTTGCTAAGTCTGTTCTTGCTATTTTTCTGGACTTCACCAGAACGTTGATAGCAGGAAACAGGAATTACTGAGCAGCTAAAACCTACAAAAATGCAACAAATAAAAGGAAAATAGCAGGAGGCATTCAGTGTAGGAGTCTTCAGGCCCTGAGGAAATCACTCTAGTTCAAAATAGTACTGTGTTAAGAGTGATGCTACGGCTGGGCGCGGTGGCTCATACCTGTAATCCCAGCACTTCGCGAGGCTGAGGCAGGGGGGCTACTTGAGGACAGGAGTTCGAGACCAGCCTGGCCAACATGATGAAACCCCCGCCTCTACTAAAAACACAAAAATTAGCCGGGTGTGGTGACGCACGCCTGTAGTCCCAGCTGCTTGGGAGGCTGAGGCAGGAGAATAGCTTGAACCCAGGAGATGGAGGCTGCAGTGAGCTGAAATCATGCCACTGCACTCCAGGCTGGGTGACAGAGTGAGACTCCAGCCTGGGTGACAGAGTGATGCTATGCTATTTTATGTTTAGTATCATTTTACCTGGCAATAAAGAAAAAACAATTGATCAAAAAGATTTCCCTCCCATGACTAGAAATGTAAACTTGTGTGCCCAACAGACACATTTCAGGTCCCTGGAAAACTCAGCCCTCATCGTCTGTGAATAGATGATGGGAACTTGTTTGACCCATGGCTTTCCCCCTAGTTCTGCTGGCTCAGGTGAGGTCACTCATCTGAAACTGCAGGCGAATGTCCTTAGGGCAGAGCGAGAGCGTCAGCTGGCCCAGGCCTCACCTCCACTGCCTACATGGAGGGAGCAGCTGGGGCTCTGGGAGGCAGAAGCCAGGCAGTGCCTCCATGGTGCCCCGTGGACTTGGACTCCTTGAGAGGCTTGAGTCACACCCAACCCCACCAGGACAGCCAATAGCTCATCTCTGCCCTCCTGCCCACAGGCTGCACTGTTTTCCCTGATTTTCTCACGCTCCACCTCCGCTTCCCTGGATGCTCATTACCCCGCTTCACTGGGATGGAGGTAACAGTGAATGGTTTCTCAGACCTGCCCTCAGACAGGTTACGTCTGGCAACCCCGGCCAGGTGCCCCAGACTCACACCGCCACCGTCCATGTAGGGAATGTAAATGTGTGAGGCAGCCCGCAGGAAACAGCTGGGAGTTGTGGGAATTGTGGCCAGCTCCAGAAGGCTTCCCTCAGTCCCAATCATTCCCGTTCCATTTCTTTTTTTTCTTTGCATCACCATGCCAGTCAAACAAAATACAAACTACCCTCATTTTTACAATCTGTTTGCAGATTCTGTATCTGTGCATTCACCTACTTGCTAAAATGTATTTGTAGCCTCCAAATGAATACTTGCCCGTGTTTGTGGGTCATTTGCAGGCATGCATAAGCAGCAAAACATTGGAGGCTCCCCACCCACCTGTTCCCAGCTGAGGTCAAACTAGCCACACTCTGCCTTCCTGTTTCAGCTGCAAATAAGTGTCCTTTCTGCTACCTATTTACTGCCACATTTGTCATATTTTGGTGGAGTTTTTGTCTGTGATTTTGCTGTTGAAAATGGCCTCCGGCCGGGCGCGGTGACTCACGCCTGTAATCCCAGCACTTTGGGAGGCTGAGGTGGGCGGATCATGAGGTCAGGAGATCAAGACCATCCTGGCTAACACGGTGAAACCCTGTCTCTACTAAAAATACAAAAAATCAGCCAGGCGTGGTGGCGGGCACCTGTAGTCCCAGCTACTCAGGAGGCTGAGGCAGGAGAATGGCGTGAACCTGGGAGGCGGAGCTTGCAGTGAGCCGAGATCACGCCACTGTACTCCAGCCTGGGTGACAGAGCGAGACTCTGTCTCAAAAAAAAGAAAGAAAGAAAGAAAGAAAATGGCCTCCAAGTGTGTGCTGAAGTGTTGCCTTGGGTTCCTAAGCACAAAAGGGCTGTGATGTGCCCTGTAGGGAAAATACCATGTGTTAGATAAGCTTTGTTCAGGCATGAGTTGCATTGCTGTTGGCCATGAGTTCAACATTAGCAAGTCAGCACTGTATATTAAATAAGATGTCTTTAAACAGAAGTACACACAAAACAAGGTTATAGATTTATTGGCTGACAAAAATGTTGTGACCAGAAGCTATAGGAATTTAGCCCTGTATTTCTCTTACAAGCAATTGTTTAAGATTTGCAAATTCAGCATTTGCTGCTACTATATAGAATCTGTCAATAAGAAGAATCATCTGTATCTAAAAGCCTCTCATTTGGCTGTCAATTTGGAAGTTTCTATTCGATAACCTTATCCTAGTTCTCAAACTTCTCTGTTGTGGGACTTCTAAGGACTGTCACTGGGACTCATCATGAAGTACTGAAGTT
Organism: Chlorocebus sabaeus; assembly: GCF_047675955.1. NCBI lineage: Eukaryota > Metazoa > Chordata > Mammalia > Primates > Cercopithecidae > Chlorocebus > Chlorocebus sabaeus. Next base: position 20,361,487 of record NC_132913.1, read on the forward strand.
TGTGTATGATGTTTTAAAGTATTAAATGAAATTTGCAGTAATCCCTATAATAACATCACTTATATTCTGCAATGCCTTCTAGAACTGGAGGATGTATCAGTCACAGCCCTCCAGATCACCTGCCAGTGCTTCCTGTGGCTAAACCCAACAGGAAGCCAGGTGGCAAGCGAGTCCAGGGTCAACCTCTGGGGCACAGGGAAGGGTGAAGAATGGGCCTGGGGGAGGGCCACAGAGAGAGTTAAAACAGCACAAAGAGCCAGATGTGAACCAAACCATCCCCAAATTAAAGTAAATAAACACACTAAACACTCTGAAGGAAAAGAGCTTGATGTCCTAACAGCTTAGGACACAAGAGAATGGTCCTACAAGGGGGTGAGGAAGCAGGACTTGAACTGAGATCTGAAAGATGAGGAAGGGAGAAGAATCCCAGTAGAGGTAATAGCATGGCATGTGCAAAGGCCCCCAGAGGGGTGGGGGCAGGGGCAGTGTTCACTGACAGCTGTTGGTAAGAATGTAAATCCATGGTCTTTTAAGAGGCAATTTGGCTGTTTCTATCAAGTTTTTAAATATACATGCAGCAAACCTCTAGTAGGTTTCTATTCTAGCAAATCCACTTGAGTGTGGCACGGTATAGTGTTAATCTGATGTTGAGGGCAGCAGTGTTTGTTACAGCAAATCTCTGGAAACAAACAAGGGAATGGTGATATCAACTACGAAACATTCATCTTACAAACACCAGGCAGCAATGAAAATGAATGAAGTAGATAGAGATATGGTAGCTTGGAAATATCTAGAAGATGGAGTCATTATGGAGAAAAAAAATTGAGAAGAATATAAAAAGCATGACTGCATTTATGAAAAATATATTTTCATACAAACATATTCAAATATAATAGCAATGGAAAGATCTGAATGGATATATCCCATCCCAACAAGAGAGTTACCACTGCAGGGTGGGTAAGAAGGAATTTTTGCCTTTTTAATCTACCTACAAATTTCTAAATCATTTGAAGCCTTACGAAGGTAATTTGTATATAATTTCCATAATTAAAAATAAGTACAGTATATTTTAAAAACAGAAAACAAGATTTTTTGACTCAAGCACTGCTGGTATCTGTGAATTTTAGTCTTAGAACAGATAAGCTTTCCCAGAATAATTCCTTCCTATAGTTTATCCTTGTCCTTAAAGATCCTTTAGGCCAGTGGTTTTCAACCTTGGCTGCTCACAGGGAAAACCTAAGAAGCTTTCCAAAATTATGGCATTCAGGCCCCATAGGTTGGTTGCGGTAGGAGCTGGTTATTTATTTATTTTTTTAAAGCTCCTAAATGATTCCAATGTGCAGCCAAGGTTGAGAACTCCTGTTCTGTGGTATCTTTATTCCACGGGTCAGAAAGTCAAAACCTGGCCCAGAGGCATTAGTCAGCTTGGAATTGCCATGCCTTGGCAAAGACTAGTGGCTGGAAAGGGTATCGCTAAAGCCATCCTCACTCAGCACTATGAGTTATTGTCAGAGAACAGGCACACATATGTTGGCCTCTGAGTTGAGAAGATACCACTGACCACCATAAGACTGTAAAAGCTACACGAGCAACTAAGGAACTTTGAAGACATGCATAATTAGAGAAAATTTTACTTGCTTGGTTATTTATTGAGCACCTACTATGTGCTTGGCCCTTGAAAAGAGAACACAGACTCTGCTCAAGGAGAGGTGAAAGGATCAAGAAGAACTTCTTTTTTTAAAAAAAGCGTTGTTATTGTTGTTGTTGTTGTATTTTTAGAATAGAGATGGAGTTCTGCTGTGTTTCCCAGGATGGTCTTGAACTCCTGACCTCAAACAATCCTCCTGCCTTGGCCTCTCAAAGTGCTAAGATTACAGGCATGAGCCACCACTCCCGGCCAATAAGAACTTATAGCAGGTGAAGCTTGAGGTGTGTTTGAGACTGTGTTTGTAAGGTGGACAGGATATTTCATTTCTATGCAAGCAGATAATTGCCCCTTTGAGATTTAGTCACAGTGGGCTTAGCCTATGGGAGATTCAAAAGAGAAAGTAAACATGTCTGTATGCTCAAAGAGTACATTCTCTATTTCTAATAAAGCATTATAAAAGATGACCACTGGGGAAGGTGGGTCATCCACAGACGATCAACTGTACCACTTTGGGGACACTGAATATGTGCCCCCAAAACTCATATGTTGAGGTCCCAACACTTCGGGAGATAATTCAGTTTAGATGAGATCATGAGTTTGGAGTCCTCATGATGGGATTGTAGTGCTCTTATAAGAAGAGACCAGAGAACTTTCTCTCTCACTCTCTTTCCTTCTCCCTGTCTCTGTCTCTCTCTCCGCTATGTAGGACACAGGAAGAAAGCAGCCATCTGCAAGCTGGGAAGAGAGCCCTCACCAGAACCTGAAGAAGCAGGCAGCCTGAGCTCGGACTTCCGGCCTCCAGAACTGTGAAAAATAAATGTCTGTTGCTTAAGCCACCCAGTCTATGGTATTTTGTTTTAGCAGCCCAAACAGAGTAGGATGCCTGGGATGTGGGACTTTCCCTTTGAATAGAGGGACGGTATTGGCAAACCATTCCTGGTTGTGTAGGACTGAGAGGTTTCCTGGCACTTGGACTAAGACTGGAAAAGTCCCAAGTAAGCCAGCTGAATTGGTTGCCCTACTCACCACACACAGTGCTCCTCTTTCCAAATGAGCAGTTTGCTCCTTTTATTGGACAAGGGTAAGATTTTTGGCAACTCTATTCCAGGAGGTATCCCAGATTCTACCACCCCTGTGGTTTGGTCCCTGGGGTGAAGGCATTTGCAAACAAGAGCAAATCCTCCTTGGCATAGGGCACGCAGCTTTCAGAAAACTGAAGCAGAAGGTTCTCCATAAGCAAAGCCTCCATAGCTTCACGACTAGTCAGACTGAAGAAGGGGCCCACTGAGAGGCACCTGAAATTGTATTTATTTTTCTATTAATGTCTCTGGGCTTCTCTCAAGGCACCAAGGTAAGCTTGATTAAAGTTCCCTTACAGACGATCCCCGAGTGGCAGCTTCCTTGCCTGTAATTCAAAGTCAAGTGCGGCTCCTTGTCAAATGGTTGCCAGGAGATAGCACAGGAGCCAACTCCCCATCTCCTCTGCCATGGCAACGTGCTGTTATTTCCTCATTCATCTTCCTTCTTCGGGAGTCTAAATTTCTGAGAGTAGTGTGCCACCCTCAATTGTTTGGTTAATCTTGCAGAGAGAAAAGAATCCTTCTAACCTTTCTTCTGCACAAAAAGACTTCCTCGTGTGATACCAGCCTACCACCACTTTTCCTTTGTGATCCTGAGTGGTAGTGGCCATCATTCTGTCTTATCCTCTCAAGGCTAAAGTGAGACACTTCTCGAAGCAGCAATACACTTTGAACCCATAAAAGTACAATCACTCACTTAAATGGTGGCTTCTCAAATAGTAGGCAAGGTCTTTGTAATATTTCCCTGACCCGAAAACAGGAAGCATGTTGAGCACAGAGTTGATGGAAGTGGGGCTCACTAAGTGCCTCAGTTTCTCTATCTGTAAAAGAGGCATGTACTCACTTGTAGGTTACTGTGGGGATTGGACAAGTGAGTATGTTAAGCTCTCAGAACAGTGCCTGGCACATAGTAGGTACTCAATAAATGTTAGCTCTTATCACTATAAGAATTACTACAACTTGTTTTTATTGAAAACTTTAATCAAATTTACAGAAAAAAGAACTCAATAAAAATTGTTAGGACTGTTCTGGTTGCAAGTGATTACTCAAGTAAAGGCGTCACATGGTTCCAAGTTGGGTCGTTTTCAAACAGCTGGCTCTGAGGGCCTAAAGACGGTCTCCAGGACTTGGCCTGTCACCCCATTACTTGGATCTGTTTTTCTCTGTTGTCTTCACACTCCAACAGGCACTCTCACAGCCCCAGACTGACCTCCTATCATATGACCACCCCAGTGGAAAGAGGGCTTCCCTTTCCCAAAATATCCCACAAGGATTTCAGGCTGGAGGCTCCTGGACTAACTGGCATCTTGTACCTGCCTCTGAGCCAATCTTTGTGGCCAGAGGCATGGGACATAAGATGGGCCAGAACTGGGTCTCAGCTCCACCTCTGGAGCCAGATGGGGTAGCAGAGTGGTTGAGGGGGTATGAGGACATAGGGTCACCCTGACCCAAACCACATCAACTGAGAGTTGATTCTAGTGTTAATTTCTATTAATACTAGAAAAAGAAGAAGAGATGGCAAAAACAACAGATAGATACGTGATGCAATATCATTTTTAGTATATAGAATTATTACATAGTTTAAATCTAGTGATTTTAATGAAGGGTGAGCATCAGCATTATGTATGGTTTTTTAAAAATTTGAGAGTCCAGCCTCAACTATAGAAATTCTGACTGAGTATTCCTAAAGCAAGGCCCAGGCATTTACATTAAAAAAACAAAAAAACAAAACAAAAAAAAAAACTTCCCAGGTAAGGTTGATATAATGTGTAATGTAATAAATACACAAGTTTTTCTTTTTTCTTTTTTTTTTTTTTTTGAGACAGGAAGGGTCTCACTTTGTTGCTCAGGGTGGAGTGCAGTGGTCTGATCATGGCTCACTACAGCCTCGACCTCCCAGGCTCTTGAGTAGGTTGTGCACCACTATGCCTAGCTAATTTTTGTATTTTTTGTAGAGATGGGGTTTTGCCATGTTGCCCAGGCTGGTTTTGAACTTTTGGGCTCAAAACAGCCACCCATCTTGGCCTCCCAAAGTGCTGGGATTACAGGTATGAGCAGTAAGTTTTCTTTTGTGTTCTTTTTCTTTTTTATTTGACAAAGGCAGCATGCATGTTCTATATACTTCTGGAACTTTTTAAATCCCATGCCCATGAATCTAAAGTAAAATAGAATACCGTAAAGAAAGATGAAATATTTAACAGCACCTTCCTTATGCTCTGACTGTACCTCGTATAGTGATCAGTTACAGCCCTCATCCCACTCTTTCACCTACGCATTCATTCATACATTCATTTATTCTTCTCTTACTCTTTGCTTGGTGCAAGAGATTCAACGACCAAAGACACCACTTCCTGCCCCTGAGAAGCTCCTGGATTTCTGAGAGGAGACAAAGATGAACTCAGACAGTGACAAGGCAATATGATAAGAACCACGATCTATAATGCTCACACGGGGTGATACAGGATGCAGAAAACCATGGACAGCCTACCACTGTTTACCCATCTGCATCGTTCACTAGATGCCAAGCCCCATGAGGACAGAGACTGTACCTTTTCATCTAAGTTTCTCTCAGGTCCAAGAGAGCCTGGAAGGGAGTAAGATTGAGGCAAATCCAGGTTTTGTGGACCCCAAAAGCTTATACAATTTTTGAGGTACCCTCTAAGAAAAATACTAAGATATAATGAGACAGAAAGATGAATATTTATTTAGAATGAAAAGAGAAATCAGAACAAACTCGTGGAACCTTAGAGATTCCTGTCCCTTTAGTCTGAGGTTTATAAAAAATGCTTACAGAGAATTATTTATTTATTTATTTATTTGAGATGGAGTCTCACTTGTTGCCCAAGCTGTTGGAGCGTGAAGACAACAGGGAAAAACAGATCCAAGTAATGGGGTGACAGGGCAAGTCCTGGAGACCGTCTTTAGGCCCTCAGAGCCAGCTGTTTGAAAACAACTCAACTTGGAACCATGTGATTGATGCCTTTACTTGAGTAGTCACTTACAACCAGAACAGTCCTAACAATTTTTATTGAGTTCTTTTTTCTGTAAATTTGATTAAAGTTTTCAATAAAAACAAGTTGGAGTAATTCTTATAGTGATTAGAGCTAACATTTATTGAGCACCTACTATGTGCCAGGCACTGTTCTGAGAGCTTAACATACTCACTCATCCAATCCCCACAGTAACCTACAAGGATTCACTTGTCCAGGCTGGTCTCAAACTCCTGGGCTCAAGTGATCCTCCTGCCTCAGCCTCCCAAACTGCTGCGATTACAGGCGTGAACGACTATGCCCAGAAGTGAGAAATACTTTCAATTGCTGATGGGTTTTGCTTCCCCACACAGAACACGTTTTACCTCCCAACAGCAATTGGCACTCCAGGGGCACATGTGAGTAGGGGGCCTTCGGGCTTCAGTTTCAAGAGCTTCAGGACAAACCCACTTCTGACGGAGTATTTCTTCCCTGCTCTCTCCCTGTGGGCCGCAGGGCCACCCCATTCTCACAGTCTTGATTCTGGAACCTCTTCCTTCCCTTGTGCCTTCAGGCCTCAGAGAGGTAACTGCACTTCGATGTTTCCAGCCCTGGGGTACTGCACTTACCCAACAGCTTCCCTCCATTCTGCCCACAACTTTGTAATTAGTCCCTTCATTCGGGTCTCTCAAATTTTCTGCTTGAATGTGCCATCAGTTTCTGCCAGGACCTTTCATTGATACAGAAAAAAAAATGTGTTAATTTATACTGTGCATGGGTCTGCACTCTCTCGTATTATTATGGGATGTACACTGTTATATTACACACCTCATATTATGCACATAATGTCATGACTGTGAGTGTGCACGCTATTCCTAGCTCCTTTTAACTCACTGGCATGAGGGTTCCTTTTTTTTTTTTTTTAGAAGGAGTCTCGCTCTGTTGCCCAGGTTGGAGTGCAGTGGTGCGATCTCAGTTCACTGCAACCTCCACCTCCCAGGTTCAGGCGATTCTCCTGCCTCAGCCTCCCCAGTAGCAGGAACAACAGGCATGCGCCACCACACCCAGCTATTTTTTGTATTTTTAGTACAGATGGGGTTTCACTATTTGGGCCAGGATGGTTTTGATCTCTTGATCTCATGATCCACCCGCCTCAGCCTCCCAAAGTTCTCAGATTACAGGCATGAACCACTGCGCCTGGCCGAGTTCATTATTTTTATTCCTCCAGTGATAGAGATGCTAATACAAATAGAAACCTAAAAACTAAGACAGGAAAGAAGCAAGTCAGGCCTCCTCATTGGAGAAAATCTACCAAAGGCCCGTTAACACTGAGTCATCCTCTTCCAGTCTCTACAAGTGAGTCCCCAAATCAAATGAGGACTCAGAGGCAACCCAGATCACCCATAGCTCAGGGGCTTAGGCTGCTCAGAGGGCAAGAGCAGCTTCAAGCACAGACAACTTACCAACAGGCTGCAGCAGGATGATAAACCAAACTGCCCCAGCAACTAGCACTTTTCTATAATGTACCTGAACAAATAGCATGCAGGGCCATCCCAGAGCTCTAAACTCTAGCCAGTAAGCAGAATTTTAGCAAACCAAAGAGACCAAGTTTCAGCAAATCAACTCAAATTGGCTTAAGACAAAAAATGTATTAGTTCATATCACAGAAAAATCCAGGAGTAAATCTTGCTTGAAATGTAGCTGGATTCCGGTGCTCAGAGGGTCTCACCAGGAAGCCCTCTCCCTGCTCCTTCTCCTCCTGTCCCTCTCTTTCCCCCTCTCTCTGTTTATCTGTCTGTTTCTCCCTCGGCCTCTCCTTCTCAGCTTTGCTTTCCTTTGTGTTGATTTGCTTCTCAGTCAGTGTCTTTTCAAGTAGTGGCAAAATGACCATGAACACCTTCAATTTTATATCCTACTAAATGGACCCCATATTTCTTCACAACCACAGCAAACATCCTGAAGCTGGGTCTGATTGGCCAAGTTTGGGTCACATGTTCAACCCTCTACCAATCATCCTGGCCACTGTCCAGACTGGAATCAGGGGATGGGGTTTGCCCCACTGAAGCCACGGGGCCTGAGAGAGGGGAAAGTGGAGGGGATGCTGTCAGGAAAAGAGGAAGAAATCCTAGGAAGGAAAAAAACACAAATATCCATCACACCATGGCTGTGGGGCACCAGGCTGGAGCTAAATGCCTCAAATCTAGGACCTACAGACAGATACTGGACCTAGGCCTTTGAGACTCCTGCAGTTGCAAGGGGAAAGGAGAGAGAGGAGGCATCCCAGCTTGGGCACTGCCTGACCCTGATCTCTCACGTCACTTCCCTTCTTTGCCTTTAATGGCCTCAGCAGCAAATGGTAGTGTTGGACTAGATTTCTAAGGATCCTCCTGGATCTAGGGAAATCGATGCTTGAGTATACAGAGGTTTAAAACTTCCAAATCCCAGATGAGAACAAAGCAAAATTCACCACCAGAATAGAAGCCAGAAATATTAATTAACTTTTACTTTGTTCTTCCAGCCACAGAGGCTAGCAGATCAGCACCCTCAGGCAACCACGAAATCACCTGGTCAGGAGGCCTCATCAAGGCGGCTTATGGACAGACATGAGTGAGACTCATACATAGTTCTCTGTCACATGCTGACCATAGTAAAGCACCCAGAGACATTTTCAACAAAGGATTTGACTTGGGATCAGCAAAACTGGATGTGAAAACAAACTCATGCAGGAAAATGAAAGAGGCCTTAGGGAATAGAAATGGGGTGATATGGTATGACTTTCAGAGAAAGTCAGGAACATTGATTATACTTAGGGAATATAAATTATTAAAGACCAGAATTGTCGTGGTTTGAAACTGACATTTGATACTAACTCCCCAAAAAATACAGGAAAGAAAAGAGATCACATGAAGACTGTTTGCAAATAGGAGAGTATAAACTTGATGGAATGTTGACTTTGATTTTGTCAGGTCTGCCATCCTTGGATCACTGTCTTTGGTTTTCAGAGCTGGCATGTTGACCAGATGACCACTGACAGTGCCACATCAAAGCTGAGAAGGAATAAGTTTGCAGTGGGCAACGGCACACTGATACCAATGATGGGCAGCATTTAGAGGTTCAGTCTGTCAAAAGTATGTAAAGACCTTGATACCCAGCTTGGACATCAGGCACTAAGTGAATCCAGGTTGCTACTGCAGCTAAAAAGCCATTGACCCCACTGCTTCCTTTTCTGAAGAAGTCAACAATTCCACTCTAATTGGAACAGACCCTACTCAGCCCCTGAAGCCTGGTATGACATTCTCACTGGCTGATCTGGAGTTGGAGGCTAGGCATGGACAGCAGGTTTGGCCTTATTATATTTCTAATTTCATTCTTCTCAAGGGGAGGATATAATCAAGGGATGATTCGTACAAGAATATTTAGACAATTACTTGCCTGCTGGTTTCTACTTAAATCGATTACTCAGTTACAATGCAGTCAACTATGCATTATTTAAATGTATTTATTTGTAAAATGCTGTCCACCAATAATGAAATAGACCTTCACTAAAATAGCTCTTCCCTACTCTGACTCTGCCCAGACTTTCTGGATCAGGGTGATATCATCTATCTTGCATCATTGTAATGGTTCTCAAACTATGGTTTCAGCACCTTTTTACATACTTAAAAATTGAGGACGCTGAAGAGTTTTTGTTTATGTAGGCTAAATCTATGAATCTTTACCACATTAGAAATTAAAACTGAAAAATTTTAAAAACATGTTTATTAATTCACATAAAAACAATAACTCTACTTAATCATAACTTTTTATGAAAAATAACCATATTCTCCAAAGCCAAAAAAAAAAAAAAAAGGAGAGAAATATGGTAGTGTCTTCCAGTTTTTCATGACTCCTTAATGTCTGACTTAGTTGAAGACGACTGGATTCTCACATTTGCTTCTGCACTCAAGCTGTTGTGATATGTTGTTTTGGTTGAAGGATACGAAGATTATCTTGGCTCACATAGACATACAGTTGGAAAAGGGAGAACTATTATAACAGCACTCTCAGATAATTGTGGATATTCTCCTTTGATTCTATACCAAAACTTGACAAGTAGCAGTTTCTTAAAAAGTTAGTTGCAGTGTGGAATCTGAAACCACATTTACTCTTTCTATTCTGTTACTTTAAAGCCCAGTGGTCTATCTTGCATTGTTAATGATTTTGGAACATCATGCATTGGTCACCTGAAAAATATTAGTTCTCCGAGTTCCAAATATTTTATAATAAAATAAAATATATTTCATTTTTAATACATTTAAAATAAAATATATTACAAAATAAAATATATTTTATTTGATACTAACTCCCCAACAAACACAGAAAAGAAAAGGGATCAAATGCAGATGGCTCTGTAACCAATTAACCAGTTAAACTGTAACCAATTAAGTTGCCTCTATACCTCACTTTTTCTTTTCTGTTTGCAAACAGGAGAGTATAAACCTGATGGGATGTTGACTTTGATTTTGTCAGGCCTGCCATCCTTGGATCACTATCTTTAGTTTTCAGAGCTGGAACATTGACCAGATGACTACTGACAGTGCCACGTCAAAGCTGAGAAGGAATAAGTTTGCAGTGGGCAATATTATATAATGTTATACATATAATTATAAATATTATATAGTATTTTTAAAGTTACATTCATTAATATCACTATTGATCACATGAAAAAAGTCTTTAAGTATCAGAAACATGTTGAGCCCATAGGGGATCATGCATGTTCTCCAAAATTCTAATTTTTGCTCAAAACCTCAAATGTTATCACTGACAAAAAAAATTGATTGCCTTCCTTAAAATCACAACTTTGCTAATTTTCAAGAAACTATGTCAGTTACACAAAACTAATAGCTATAGTTTGTCTACCAGACATTCCTTTAAGTCAAATGTTATTTCATGAAAAAGGTGGCTAGTTCAACCCATAACTCAATCGCACAAGTATTTTACTCAAGACATGCATCCTTCAATATGCAGCAGCAACTTTTTACGCAGACTGTCCCATTTTTCCACTGGAATATTTTCCAAATATTGTGTAATATTTAAAAGATATGTAATCAAGAGTTTAGATTTAATACAATTAATAATTATTACTGCTTCATTAAGGACATTCTTAAGTAAACTGGCTTTTTCTCTTAACCGCAAGTGCATACTGGTGAAAATACAATCACTGCTGGTGCAGTTCGGTGGTGTTGCCTTGATTCCTTTTAATAAGGCCTCAGCAGTTTTACCCAACATTGCTTTTACACTATCAGCGTAAATGTCAACACAGTGGAAAAGGCAAATCACGGTTTAGTGTTGTATGATTTTCTCCAGTTACTGTCAACTGCTCAGGTACTAAGTAGGCAAGCAGTTGGGTTTTAACCAAGGCTGGGATTCTGCCAGGCAGATACAAGGACAGACTGGACTACGGAAGTCAAGAGTGTTTAAAAGGGAGGCATATAGTATGCACTTAGGAATCCAAATTGAGAAGGAAGGAGCTGAGAGCAGTGGATAGTAAGAAAGTGGTATGCCCAGTGGAAGGATGGGGGCGATGGTCCAAGCCAGATGATTGCCATTGAGATGTCAGAGGTGCAGCAGTTATTGATGATCTCATCTTGGGTTTGACCCTGTGATATCACCCTGTGGTGATACGAGTGACTGACAATAATAACAGTAGCTAGCATTTATTCAGGCACTATGCTAAGTACTTTACAAATGTTGTATCATTTCATCTGAATAAAATGTTTTAAAGAATATTCTCTAAAATAAATTTTTTTAGAAAGTCATTGACTTGGACTGGGCTCTTGTACTGGGCCCAATAGACCAAACCAATATAGAATTTGATCCCAGTAGCTGAGCTTTAGTTAACTGCAGGAGGCTCTGTAACGAATTAACCAGTTAAGCTGTAACCAATTAAGTTGCCTCTATACCTCACATTTCCTTTTCTTTTCTTTTTCCCACTTCTCCCAATCCTATACCTCACTTTTCTATAAATGTTGACATATCATTCTGTTGGTGGGAGTCCTCTGAACCTGTTTGGTTCTGGAGGGTTGCCCAATTCGAGAATCATTTTTTTGTTGTCTTTTGCATAATTTTTCTTTGCTCAAATACACTCTACTTGATACAATTGGTCTACAATATTTTTTCCTTTATACAGCTCTTTATGTCAATTCTGTACTATCACAATCCACATTTTGGTGATGAAAAGTGGGTTTTTCATCACTAAAAGTGAAGAAATGGTGAAGACCTCAGTACACGGGTAAATAAGAAAATGTGGCTGTTTTTCCTAGCTCTTTTTTATCATTGGTCTGAGATGGGGAGAGGGAGGGAGAAAGAAGATTGTGGTTCAAGTACCACAGACTCTCAAAATTATGAGATTTAATAAATTCTCTTGAATAAATATTTCTTCATTTGTTGTATTCACCTCCGATTTCTCCTATAACAGTTGCTTTCTATTGATGCATGGAAACAGAATTCTTCCCTGCTTGTGACTTCTTAGCTTTATTCCAGTCTGTTTCTTGGTCCACAGACATGTAACTCAGTGACATAAGCTGGGAAAAGTGGGACAGACTATATTACATGTTAACTTGAAATTGAAAAAATTGAAAATCTTTTTCCTTAGACATGGGCAGATGCATTTTCTACAGAGATATAAAGCATATATATATATATATGTGGGTTTTTTGTTTTTTGTGTTTTTTTTTCATTTTGTTTGTTTTTGAGACAAGCTCTTGCCCTGTCACCCAGGCTGGAGTGCAGTGGCACAATCATGGCTCACTGCAGCCCTGATCTCCCAGGCTCAAGTGATCCTCTCGCCTCAGTCTTTTGAGAAGCTGGAACTACAGGTTCACACCACCACGCCAGGCTAAATTTTTTTTTTTTTTTTTTTAATACGGAGTCTCCCTCTGTCGCCCAGGCTGGAGTGCAGTGGCGCAATCTTGGCTCACTGCAAGCTCCACCTCCCCATTCTCCTGCCTCAGCCTCCCAAGTAGCTGGGACTGCAGGCACCCGCTGCCATGCCCAACTAATTTTTTTGTTTTATTTTTTTTAGTAGAGATGGGGTTTAGCCATGTGTTAGCCAGGACGGTCTCGATCTCCTGACGTCGTGATCTGCCCTCCTTGGCCTCCCAAAGTGCTGGGATTACAGGTGTAAGCCTCCGCGCCTGGCCGAGGCTAAATTTTTTTAAAAATTGTTTGTAGAGACAAGGTCTCACTATATTACCCAGGCTGGTCTCAAACTCCTGAGTCCAAGCAATCCTCCTGCCTCAGCCTCCCAAAGTGCTGGGATTACAGGTGTGAGCCACTGTGCCTAGCCTAAAGCACATGTTTTGAATGAAAACAGATTGTATTATTGAATCTTAAAAGTTGGCAAAATAATGGCTCAAGAGTTCACAGTTGTCACATTTTTTGTCTGAGATGATTGGGATACAAATCCCCTTTTTAAAAAATGATTTTTCAACATAATGCTTTATATGTTTCCTAAGAATTTCATTCATTCCTTCATATATCAAAACTTTTTTTTTTTTTTGAGACGGAGTCTCACTCAGGCTGGAGTGCAGTGGCATGATTTCAGCTCACTGCAACCTCTGCCTCCTGGGTTCAAGCAATTCTCCTGCCTCAGGCTCCCAAATACCTGGGACTACAGGCATGTGCCACCACAACCAGCTAATTTGTGTATTTTTAGTAGAAAGGGGTTTCACCATGTTGACTAGGATGGTCTTGATCTCTTAACCTCATGATCCACCCGCCTCAGCCTCCCAAAGTGCTGGGATTACAGGCATGAACCATCGCGACTGGCCCAAAACTTTTAAATATATGGAGGGTCTACTCAGTGACCAAGTGGTATCAGGCATAGACAGCAACTAAAGAGCCAAACCAAATGCAGCACCTTTATCCAGTTGGTGAGGCTGGCAAGGAAACAGCAAACCAGATATCTTTCTACAGAAATTTCTCTATCTCCATTCTCCTAACATCCTGTGCCATAGGTAATTGTGGTAGGCAGAATAATGGCTCCCCAAAGAATCTATATCCTCAGCCTGTAAATATGTTACCTTACATGGCAAAAGCAGATGTGATCAAGGATTTTGATATGGGGAATCGTCCCGAATTATCTGGATGGACCCAGTATAATCACAAAAGTCCTTACTGGGGGAGACAGGAAAGTCAGAGAGACGAGACGTGACAATGGAAGCAGAGGTCACAGTGAGGCAGGGCCACAGACCAAGGAATGTGGGGCAGCCTCTAGATGCTGGAAAAAGCAAGGAAGGCAATTCTCCTCTAGCACCTCCGAAAGGAACACAGCCTTGATTTTAGCCCACTGAGACCGACCCTGGACTTCTGACCTCCAAACTATAAGATAATAAATTTGCGTTTTTAAAGTAATTAAGTTGTAGTAATTTATTACAGCAGAAATAGGAAAGTAACACAGTTGGGCCCCATTATTGATCCTGTTTAACAGATGAAAAAACTGAGTGAAAAGTTCACATGACTTAAACCTCATACATTTCTGGAGGAAATGCAAAATGGTACAACCCCATAGAGGATATTTTGGCATTATCTATCAAAATTACCAACGCAGGCCAGGTGTGGTGGCTCACACCTGTAATCCAAGCACTTTGGGAGGCTGAGGCAGGCTGATCACTTGAGGTCAGGAATTCAAGACCAGCCTGGCCAACATGGTGAAACCCTGTCTCTACTAAAATACAAAAGTTAGCCAGGCATCATGGTGCACACCTGTAATCCCAACTACTCAGGAGGCTGAGGCAGGAGAATCACTTGAACCTGGGAGGTGGAAGTTGCAGTGAGTCGAGATCACACCCCTGCACTCCAGCCTGGGTGACAGAGCGAGACTCTGTCTCAAAAAAAAAAAAAAAATACCAATGCATTTACTCCACTTATCCCCATCCTACAGATATGCCTACTTTACATTAAATGACACATGTTCAAAACCATTCACAGTAGTCTTGTTCATTAGAAAAAAATATTGGAAGCAATACATTTATTTATTTCTAGAGGAATAGTGAAGTAAACTTCACAGTGGAATAGCATGCAGCTGTGAAGAAGAATAAGGAAGCTCTCTACAGACTGATACAGAAGGGTATCTAAAATATACTCTTAAGTGAAAAAAAGCACAGTACAGAATAGTTTATATAATGTGCTACCTTTGGTGTATGAAAAGGAGAGAATAAGAATATACATTCATATTTTCTTATACTTAAAGAAATACTGAAGGGATACCCCAAAAACTCAATGACAGTAGTTACCTATGGAAGACAGGGCTGTGTGGAATGAGGCAAATGGGGTGGGAGAGGTACATTTTTCAATGTTCATCTTTTCATATCTGATTTTTTAACTAAATGAATGAATGAATGAATTTAAGTAATTTACTGGTCTAAGGTTGCATAACCAATTATAAAAGTAGCAGCAAGAGTACAAACAGCAGTAGTGGCAGCAGCTACCCCTTATTGAACACATGTTATGTGTCAGACATCATCAGGTCTTTCTCATTAAGTCCTTACTATACCCCTACGAGGTAGGTATCATTATTCTCCACTTATAGATGAAGAAACTGAAGCTCAGAAAGGTTGAATGACTTCCCTGTAGTCACTCAATGTGCAAGTGGAGAAGTTGGCATTCTAGCATAGTTCTCTCTGACTCTAAAACCTGTGCTCTTGGCCAGCAGGTTCAGTGCCTAGAAACCACTTCGACTTCTAGCATAGGGCTCTTAATGTTACAACATACCAAGGCTGGACACAATGGCTCACTCCTGTAATCCCAGCACTTTGGGAGGCCAAGGTGGGAGAATTGCTTGAGCCCAGGAGTTTGAGATCAGCTGGGGCAACACAGTGTATCTGGAATTTGTTCCTTCCAGTGGATTCCTGGTCTTGCTGACTTCAAGAATGAAGCCACGGATGCTTGCGGTGAGTGTTACAGTTCATAAAGGCGGCACATCTGGAGTTATTCGTTCCTCCCAGTGGGTTCGTGGTCTCGCTGGCTTCAGGAGTGAAGCTGCAGACCTTCACGGTGAGTGTTACAGCTCATAAAGGCATCACGTCTGGAGTTGTTCATTCCTCCCAGTCGGTTTCTGGTCTCACTGGCTTCAGGAGTGAAGCTGTAGACCTTTGTGGTGAGTGTTACAGCTCATAAAGGTAGTGCGGACCCAAAGAGTAAGCAGCAGCAAGATTTATTGTGAAGAGCAAAAGAACAAAGCAGCATGGAAGGGAACCCCAGCAGGTTGCCACTGCTGGCTTGGGCAGCCAGCTCTTATTCCCTTATTTGGCCCTGCCCATGTCCTGCTGATTGGCCTGTTTTACAGAGCGCTGATTGGTCCATTTTACAGAGTGCTGATTGGTGCATTTACAAACCTTTAGCTAGACACAGTGCTGATTGGCGCATTTTTACAGAGTGCTGATTGGTGCGTTTACAAATCTTTAGCTAGACACAGCACACTGATTGTTGCGTTTTTACAGAGTACTGATTAGTGTGTTTACAAACCTTTAGCTAGACACAGAGCGCTGATTGCTGCATTTTTACAGAGTGCTGATTGGTGCGTTTACAAACCTTTAGCTAGACACAGAGCTCTGATTGGTGTGTTTACAATCCTTTAGCTAGACAGAAAAGTTCTCCAAGTCCCCACCTGACCCAGAAGCCCAGCTGGCTTTGCCTCTCAATCCCCACTCTAAACAGGACACCCCAACTGCTGTTGGGAATTGGGCAATGACCACTCTATCTACTTCCTACTGGATAGGGGCAAATAAGGGGCCCTGCAGTTGTAGTGTCCTCCAGAGGGGAACTCTTCAGGCCAGTGAAAGGGCCAGCGGGTTGGTCCAGGGGTCCTTGGTAGAAGTTGTTAGTTGAGTTCATTTGGGGTTCCATTTGTAAGACTATCTGTAGCTTGATGGCCTCAATCCTAGAGGAAACAAATTTGACAAGGAGATTAAAAATACATGGCCCGAAGGCAAATAATAGCAAGATGGCTGCCACGGGACCAAGAAAGGGGAGAAGCTATGTTGCCCAACTCCAGAGGTTGGTATAAGAGTTTGAAAGGTGTTGTCTGATTTCAGAAGCCTTTTCTTATAAATGCCAGGTGGCATCTTGTACTATCCCTGACTGGTTAGTGTAAAAACAACACTCTTCCCCTATGAAGGTGCAGAGTCCTCCTTTCTCAGAAGTGAGGAGGTCTAGGTCTTGGTGGTTTTGGAGAGTCACTGCTGCCAAAGAGTCTATTTGGGATTGTAGAGTAAGGATAGGTTTCATTTCTTGCAAACTGTCTGAGAAATCCTTTGAGAGTGTGTGGTAGTAGGATAATGAAGTATCTAGCTATTCCAGTTCCTGTAGCAGTAGCCATTACTAACCCTATAAGTAGGGGTATTAGTTGTATGGCTCTGCACTGACAGACTTGAGCTTTGAGGGGTACTGATAGGGTCTGATTTCCACAAGACTAGAAGTTAGCATAATATATGTTTACACTGTTAACATCTAGCAAATTTTACTTTTGTTGAAAACCTTGTAAGTTTGGGATTTCAACTATTCTTTGCTATTAATAAGACCTCGTTCAGTCCATATTAACTTAGAATTGGTATAGATGGCTCCCTCCTGATTCTGTAAGTACTTCAAGGTTTGTCTGAGTGCAAACAGCTCACACATTTGAGCAGACCAATTATCAGGCAATTTTCCTAACTCTGCTTCTATAAGAGTTTCCTTATCATTTACTGAATGCCCATTGTGTCTTTTTTCCTCAATCACCTGGGAGGAACCATCTATCATCCTGTCCTGAAGGGAGTTCCTCCTAGATCTGGTCAGACTTTTGTATAGTAATTAATTAAGATTTAGATCCCCTGTTAGGAATCCTGCTGGGTTAAGCATTTTTGGTAGGGAGGCTATGGGTTTTCCATGGCCTCTGTGCTTTTGGGCTATGCCCTTGTTTACACTGACAACAAGGTGGTATTGGAGTGTTACAGGGTTACAGAGAAGACATTCAATTATCAATTATAGGTTTTAAATTTACCCTGGTTTTTAAAGGAATAGGGTACACTGTTTTTCCTTTACTACTTCTGTCTCTGTCTTTCTCTCTCTTTGACGACTTCTTTGTCTCTTCCTCTCTTTCCTTCTTCTCTTTGTTTCTGTTTCTTCCTCTCTCTTTCTCTGACTTCCTGTCTCTTTCTCTCTTTCCTTTCTGCTGCCTCTGCCAGCTGCTTATGCTGCTATTCACTTTCCTCATTCCCCTTTTGATGGCTTCAGCAGTATAAGACTGCCACCTCCTTGGGTTTTTGCACTGCATGCAAAAACTCCATGGTTTCTTTGTGATATTTAATTGGGGTTCCCCCAGAGGTTAGGAACTCCCTTACTTTCCATATTGCAGCATGGGCATGTAGGATTAGATAAGCATACTTGCTATCTGTATACACATGTATTCTTTTTCCTTTTCCCAGTTCTAAGGCTTGGGTAAGTGCCACTAGTTCTGCTAACTGGGTGCTGGTCCCTGGGGAAAGAGGCTTACTTTCAACCATGATTATATCACTAACTATGGCATAACCTGCCTTTCATATCCCATTCTCCACAAATGAACTTCCATTGGTATATATGTTAAGGTCAGGATTAGCTAAAGGGACTTCTAAGAGATCATCTTGGGTGGCATAAGTCTGGACTACAATTTGTTGGCAGTCATGCTCGATTGGTTCCCCATCCTCTGGCCCACAAATACATACATGTGGGCAGGGTTGAGGGCCACACATGTATGTATTTGCAGCACTGGTCCCTCAAGGAGTAGTACCTGGTGTCTAAGTAGGCAGTTGTCCAATAGCCATGAACTTCCTTTGGCACCTAGTATGCCATTTACATCATGAGTAGTCCAGATGGTGAGATCCTTTCCTTGTATTATTTTGATAGCCTCTGACACTAAGACAGTCACTGCCACAACCACCCTTAAACAGTGAGGCCAGCCTTTTGCTACTACATCAATTTCCTTACTTAGGTATGCCACTGCTTGTAGGGTTGTCCCATGACTCTGAGTAAGGACTCCAAGAGCTATCCCTGCTCTCTCTGTGATGTATAAAGAGAAGTTTTGCCCTGTGGGAAGGCTTAAAGCTGGAGCTTGTACTAGGGCCTTCTTTAAGGTTCTGAAGGCTATTTCTGCCCCTGGTTCCCATTCTACTAGATGATTATTTGCCTTCTGGGTCTCCTTGATTAGAGTATATAGGGGCCTGGCTATCTCGCTGAGTCCAGCGATACATAATCAGCAAAAGCTGGTGATTCCAACGAACCCCCACAACTGTTTTAATGTCTTAGGGTGAGGATAAGCCAGTATAGGCTGCATTCGTTCCTTGCTGAGGGCCCTGGTTCCTCTGGCTAAGATTAGGTGCAGATATTTGACCTGCTGCAGGCAAAGCTGGGACTTCAACCTAGTTGCCTTGTACCCTTGATTAGCAAGAAAGTTCAAGAGATCTAGAGTAGCCTGCTGGCACGAGGCTTCTGAACTGGTAGCCAAAAGTAAATCATCCACATAATGAAGGACCAGAGTGCCTGGACTTGAGAAGTGGCCTAGATCTTGGGTCAGTGCCTGACCAAACAGGTGAGGGCTATCCCTAAACTCTTGGGGCAAGACCATCCACATAAGTTGAGATGTGTGGTCTGTGGGATCCTCAAAGGCAAAAAGAAACTGGGAATCAGAGTGCAGGGGAATACAGAAGGAGGCATCCTTGAGGTCCAGAACAGTGAACAATTCTGCTTCCTCTGGTATTTGAGAGAGCAGGGTATAGGGGTTGGGTACAACTGGATATAGAGGAATTACTGCCTCATTGATGAGCCTAATATCTTGCACCAGTCTCCACTGACCGTTTGGTTTTTGTACTCCTAGGATTGGGGTGTTGCAGGGACTGCTGCATTTCCGTACTAAGCCTTCAGCTTTTAAATGTTTAACAATATCCTGTAATCCTTTATGAGCTTCAGGCCTTAAGGGATATTGCCTTTGATAAGAAAAAGTGGTGGAATCTTTTAGCCTGATTTGGACTGGGCAGGCATTTTTTGCCTTTCCAAATTGTCCTTCCAATGCCCAGACTTCAGGGTTAATTCCCTCCTCAAGTAGGGGACAACAAATGGGTAACTTGCTCCCCATATTCACATAGATAGTTCCAGCTTTGGCTAATATATCCCTCCCTAATAAGGGTGTGGGACTTTCAGGCATAACAAGAAAGGCATGTGAAAAGAGCAAAGTCTCCCAATTACAACTGAGGAGGTGGGAGAAGTACCTGGTTACAGGCTGTCCCCTGGACCCCTGCTGATTGGAATAGTTGCAGTCACCAATGCAGCAGCAAAAACACCTCTTGCCCATGAACCTGCAACAGTTCCTGGACCCTGCTGATTGGAATAGTTGTGCTTACTGGCACAGCAGGAGAAACACTAGTTTTCCTCCTAGACCACAAGGAGGACTGAGGAATGTCAGATTTAGTGGCCCTTACCAGTATTCTCAAAAACCTGCACCCTTGCCTGTTCTCTTAGACCACAAAAAGGACCAAGAAAAATCAGATTTAGTGGCCCTTACTGATGCATTCTCGAAAACTTATTAGAATCCTAAGCATTCTCTTGTTAGTATTGGGACTTTACCCCTGTCCTATAAAGATGTTGTGCCCCAAAAATGAAGTGGAGGACCATACCCTGAGGGAGGGGAGGGATCTCGAGTTGGAAGAGTGATGCCTTTTGTCTTTACTTATATGAATAGGAAGAATACAATTTCTGAGGTTCCCCATATCCTAGCTTCAGGAATAGCTTTTATCAGGCCTGCTTGTCTGAGGAGGGATCCTAAAATTCCAGATAGTCCCCTCTACAATGGGGCTTTGGGCAAAAATTGTGTCTTTCTGATTGGTGAACCCAGGTGCCCAAAGAAGGTAACAGAGTCCTGGAGTTTATACTAGAAATCATTTTTATAGGAGAAACTAGAAAAGCACCAGAGACAGGGAGTGGTTTTTATAAGTGGGACTAGCCTCAGAGAAAAGTGGTGAGAGGAAGTTTGTCTGACAGACATTAGGACCCAGGAGGCAAGGGTCAGGATAGATAGGATAGATGGGTGAGTCTCACTTGGGCGACATGACTTTGAAAGTTCTGCTCATGGCCACAGGGTCAACCAACTTGTTGTTGGGACCCTGGAGCTGAATGGCTTTCCTCTCTGTCGACCCTCAGCTCAGCCCAGAAGTACAGGAAAAGCGGAAGCTGGTTCCAGGTGAACCAACGCTCCCAACTCTGAAGAGTTGGGGGTTGTTAGAGAGCCCTTTCCCAGGAAGTCTGACACCCATGTCTTTAGTCTGGCAGCTGTGCTAGTCGCTTTTAACCGGCCGAGAGATGCCCAGTATTTAACCCCCGAATTCTAAGGAAAAATACGGCAGAATAGCAAGCAAAAGGAGTCCAATGGTACTCACCGCTTGGCGATAGCTGATGGTCCCTTCATGGTCGCCAAAATGTGACCCACGTTGGGCGCCAAAATGTGTCTGGACTTGGTTCCTTTTGGTGGGTTCTCGGTCTCGCTGACTTCAAGAATGAAGCCACGGACCCTCACGGTGAGTGTTACAGTTCCTAAAGATGGTGTGTCTGGAGTTTGTTCCTTCAGATGTTAAGATGTGTCCAGAGTTTCTTCCTTCTGGTGGGTTCGTGGTCTTGCCAACTTCAGGAATGAAGCTGCAGACCTTCACAGTGAGTGTTACAGCTCTTAAAGGTGGCGTGTCTGGAGTTGTTCATTCCTCCCAGTGGGTTCGTGGTCTTGCTGACTTCAGGAGTGAAGCTGCAGACCTTCACAGTGAGTGTTACAGCTCTTAAAGGTGGCGTGTCCGGAGTTGTTTGTTCCTCCCTGTGGATTCGTGGTCTCACTGGCTTCAGGAGTGAAGCTACAGACCTTTGTTGTGAATGTTACAGCTCATAAAGGTAGTGGGGAACCAAAGAATGAGCAGCAGCAAGATTTATTGCAAAGAGCGAAAGAACAAAGCAGCGTGGAAGGGTACCTGAGCAGGCTGGCACTGCTGGATGGGGTGGCCAGCTTTTATTCCCTTATTTGGCCCCGCCCACGTCCTGCTGATTGGTCCATTTTATAGAATGCTGATTGGTCCGTTTTTACAGTGCTGATTAGTGCATTTACAAACCTTTAGCTAGACACAGAGTGCTGATTGGTTTGTTTACAATCCTTTAGCTAGACAGAAAAGTTCTCCAAGTCCCCACCCGACCCAGAAGCTCAGCTGGCTTCACCTCTCAATAGTGAGATCTCATCTCTACAAAAAATAAACAAAATTAGCTGGGTGTGGTGGCATGTGCCTGTAGCCCCAGCTACTTGGGATGCTGAGGTGGGAGGATGGTTTGAGCCTGGGAGATAGAGGCTACAGTGACCTGAGATCACACCACTGCACTCTAGCCTGGGTGATGGAGTGAGACCCTGTCTCAAAAAAAAATTTTTTTTTTACAACATAGCATATCACATACACATTGTTAACTGACTAAAATGGAAGCCAAGCTGGCTAAGTGAAATATGAGAATTTATTCTATTTTTGCTAGGCTCTTCTGTGCAGCTTTGGAAACTTAATTTGGGGACAAACCATTGTTTTTTAAAAAATTATAAAATGACATAGTAAAAGCAGTCTCATTAGTGTGTGCACCATAAAATGAAATTGACAGGTTCTTCCTTACTTTCCCATCTAGGATCCAGATTCAAGCCTCCTGAGTTCTCCACCTGCCCTCCAGGCTGGACCCTAACATTTACATGGTCTGGGGCAAGAATATAATTGGAGATCCATGTACCATATTTGTGAATATTTTTAAGTTATATGTCAAGCTGTCAAATAAAATACATTCTATCCACCTACCTTAACAAATATACCTTCAGAACTATGTGGAACACTAAGACTGAAATTAAAATTCTTGGGTTCCTAAAAGCTCTGAGCCCAAACATGATATTGTTGAGATCTCTGGCCCCTGGCCCATGAACTATGTGGCTTCTCTTCCCATCTCCAGTTTCCCTCCATGGCACAGTGGACTTCAAAATCCCAGTCAAGACTGGTTGTGGTGGCTCATGCCTATAATCCCAGCACTTTGGGAGGCCGAGGCAGGCAGATCACCTGAGGTCAGGAGTTTGAGACCAGCCTGGCCAACATGGTGAAACCCAATCTCTACTAAAAATATAAAACTTAGCCCAGAGCAGTGATGGGCACCTGTAATTCCAATTAGTAGGGAGGCTGAGGCAGTAGAATCACTTGAACCCACAAGGCAGAGGTTGCCGTGACCGAGATGTGCCACTGCAGCCTGGATGACAGAGTGAGACCCTATCTCCAAAAAAAAAAAAAAAAAAAAAAAAAAAACAAATGCTCATCAATGTTAGACTGGATAAAGAAAATGTGACACATATACACCATGGAATACTATGCAGCCATTAAAAGGAATGAGTTTACGTCCTATGCAGAGACATGGATGAAGCTGGAAACCATCATTCTCAGCAAACTAACACAGGAACAGAAAACCAAACACCTCATATTCTTACTCATAAGTGGGAGTTGAACAATGAGAACATGTGGGCACAGGAAGGGGAACATCACACACCGAGGCCTGTTGGGGGGTGAGAGGCAAGGGGAGGGATAGCATTAGGAGAAATACCTAATGAAGATGACAGGTTGATGGGTGCAGCAAACCACCATGGCACATGTATACCTGTATAACAAACCTGCACGTTCTGCACATGTATCCCAGAACTTAAAGTATTTTTAAAAATTAATGTAATACATCCTTAGCTTGTGGCAGTTATATGTACTACAATTCTTTTGTTTTATATACCACAAAATAATTTGCAACTCTCATGTATACTGAAAGGACTGTATCTAAACTACAACAGAGAAATAAAAGCTAAGCTTTAGATTTGTATCAGAAGAAACACTCAAATGTTTGTGTTGGTAATTTTGGTTTCCAGATAGCAATACCCACTGGACAATTTATAGTCTACTACAAAATCCAAGTCCACATGTCCAGGCTCCATCTGCACACCCACGAACAGCCACTCCTTAGTCACTCTTTGGTCCTAGGAGTATGTGTGCAGTAGCACATTCTGTCCTTGGGAGGATGGACCCAGAGACCCCCATAGAATCTGGAAGCAGGCTCAGAGCCACTGGGAATTCTAGGGCCATGGTCTAAATGGTGAGAGAGATGGTTACAAGTGGTCATGTCTTCTTGGCTTCTGGGACTCCCTGCCTTAGGGGGAGGTGCTGAGGCCAGAAGAGAGCCAGAGTCAGTGTCTGTCTGCTAAGCATGGGGCACAGAGAAGGAATATTTCTTTCTCAAGTCCAAAAGAAATACTATCTGCCCCCAGAAGTAGCCACAAAAAGGATCCCAGGAGATGAGTAAAATGCAGAGTTCAAGCTCAGTAAATCACTTAGTGAACCAAAGAAAGTAGTGAAGAGAAAGAATCAGGATGAACTCACTTGTAAAACATGCAAATAGTGGAGGAAAGCAACTAGATTAGACTCAACACAGCAGTGATGCTTTAGACACGTGTGAACTCAAATGTAAATGACTGGCAGTTGCGCAATAATGGAAACTCACCATTTTCCTTTTTGTTGTTTATGTCAGAATATTTAAGCCACACGCGCACACACACGTGCACGCATATGCACTTTTCACCTTAGAATTCATTCCCTCATGCCATGAAAGTCCATTTCTGGGTTGTTTGCGCTCTGTCGATTACAAGGAACTCAGTGTCTCTCGGGTACCTAAAGTAATGGGGGTTTGTTGTAAGGCCACAATGGGTCACATTGTTAACCTAGGTGTATCCCCAGACAGCCCCTTCTCCCTGCCCACGAAAGAGGATTCTGACTGGGCCTGTTCAGTCCAGTTCCTACCCCTGTCTTTCTAAGTCAGACTTTTGGGACTTAAAACTGCAAAATTGGGAGAAAAGAGAAAGGAGGATAAAAACTGGAAATCCAAAGACTGGGGCTGGGGAAGAATTGGGAATGTGAGGTTGTATGTGGGGAAAAAAATGTATTTAAAGAAATTTTAAGATGGTCTATGTGTCCCCTAAATGGTGTTTAAGAAATACAAGTTGGAGTTTCTTAGAAATTACATTTAAATGTTGGGGTAGCCTCTGTCGGTGGTGACTTGGTAATGTGATGAGACCTCATAGGCGAAGCCTTCATGAGCTTCCAGCTGTCTGTGGAAATAACGATCCTGGGACTCTCATAGGAGCATGGAATGGGCATATTAATGCATCCCACGGGCATATTAATGCATCCCATGTCAACCAGAATATAATGCTAACAACCTTTAATGCAGTCCAGTACCAAAAGCAGCTTTAGCAACATCTTCTGAATCCTGAGCAGCACAGCCTGGTCAATGCCCTCTGCCACACCCACACATATTCACACAGCTATGTTTTATGATCCGCTTCATCTACACCTCATCGTCTATTACTCCTGCCACTACCAAACAGCCAACAAGAATTTTGCTCAATCCATGCCTCTTATGATCTCATGGCCTCTGCATGCTGTTCTCTTCTGTGTTCCAGTTTTAGTTTCAGCTCCTTTCTGTATGGTCATTAGAGCAGCTCCCAAATCCTCTGGCTCTCTCCCCTTCTAACCAAACAGTAAGAGTGTATTTACCTGCTCCACGAGAAGCTGTGTGTGGCTATATGATTTCCTTTGGCCAATGAAATTGAGTAAAAGTGACATATGTCACTTCCACGGGGAAGGTTTAAGAGCCAGGGTGTCCTTTACCACATCTCTCATTTCCCTCTGCCACAGTGCCCAGAATGCTCAAGATAGTGGCTGCTCCATCCAGCTGGGTCCCAGAGTGAAGAAATCAACATTGTGGACCAGAACATGCAGCCGATGCATGATAGACACATGGCATGAACAAGAAATAAGCTTTTGTTAAATCACTGAGATTTGGAGCTTGTCACTGCAACATAAACTAACCCAGGAATTCTCAAAGTGTGGTCCCTAGATCAAAATAAGTAGCAGCAGTATCACTGGAAAATTTATTAGAAATGTAGATTATTGGGTTCCAGCCAAGGTCTATTGAATCAGAAACTCTGGGGTGACAGCTGGGTGTAGTGGCTCACACCTATAATCCCAGCACTTTGAGAGGTTGAGGTGAGAGGATCACTTGAGCCTAGAAGTAATTAAGACCATCCTGGGCAACACAGCAAGACCTTTTCTGTACAAAAAATAAAAATAAAAAAATTAGCCAGGCATGGCGGCGCATGCCTGTAGTCCCAGCTACTTAGGAAGCTGACGCACAAGGATTGCTTGAACCCAGCAGGTCAAGGCTAGAGTGAGCTATGATTGCACCACTGCACTCTAGCCTGGGTGACAAAGCAAGACTTTGTCTCAAAAAAAAAAAAAAAAGGAACTCTGAGATGCAGTCCAGCAATCTGTGTTTTAGTAAGCTCTGCAAATCATTCTAATGCCCTCTAAATTTTAAGAGCAACTGACCCAACTGATTCCTCTTCTATTACTGATCACCTGATGCCCTGTATCCAGAAATAAAATACACAAAGCAAGAACCTGTCTGGCCTAATTTAATCATCATCACCCTGCCTGGGCAGAGCTCTTGTTACCATATCATCTCATGAATCATCGTACAAACATTTAACTGACCATCTTGGGTGACGTGCTTCCCTTAGGTTCAGTCAGCCCCAGGCCCAGTAGCCACAGTTTGGAAAAGGCAAGAAGGGTCAGTGATACAGAACACGGCCAGGCATGCCTGCATAACCACCTGGAACTGCCCACTCAGCAGGGGCCAGAGGTTGGCAGTTTCAAGAGGGGCTGTGGGTGCAGCAGGCACCATGAGTGTTCTCTTCAATAAGTTAGAGCAAATATAGAATATAGGATAACAAAATAGAAGACCTTAAAGGAGTTGAAGGTGATTTGCGCTTCATGATTGCAGCAAAGTATTATATATGAAGGGAGGGTTGTTGCTTGGGAAAAGTCAGCTGATTTGAAGTCCAGAGGTCTTCCAAAGTGATATCTTGTTTAGGAGCTCAAGCCTGGGACAGTGGTATGCATTCCTCGTACTGTCATTTCAACTCACCCCTGGATCTACAAAAAATTCCTGGAGTCATATATGTACCCTCTGATTTCCCTTTTTGTTAGTCACATATGGCCTAGAAAGCTGTATAAGAAGCCGGTGATACACATAAAGGCCAAGTAGGCTGTAAAGGTTTAGACATAAATGGATTACCAACAAAAGGACAAACAAAAATCCCTGACAAAGAGAAAAACTGAAGCCATTTTTCCAAAGGACCTGGTCATTTTAAAAATGGACCTGGTAATACGAATCACCTTCTTTTTTACTGTCTCTGACCTCTTTCTCTGAGACTTGAATTCAGGATAGGTAGTTTAGATATTTACCTTTTATGAATCAGGAAATACATGGCAGGTATGTGTAAAATGTAGTTAGTTGTATTTAATGACCTCATTTCTGAATTCCATTTTCATTAATATAGCTTTCATTTCTATATCTGCATTTTAACAGTATGACAAATGGAAGGCTTGTGATTTAGATACTCTGCTTCTAAATCAGTACTTTAAAATCTTTGGTTGTCAGGTGCCTCCTGAGCGCACTAGGTAGCACGTCAGTCTCATAAAATCTTTAGTTGTCTATCATTCATTCATATGAAGTTGATGACTGCTCTAATTTCTTTGGGCTCTTCTCATTTGAGTGGGGTACAATTTTACTGTGAAACAGTGCGGTCAGAGATTTTGTGCAGTTTTGGAGATGTAATGATGTCAAACACAAAGACAGAATTACTGTTCAACACAATGGAGCAGCTTGTCCATGCAATAATAATACTATTTATTGCTCTGAGGAAGATGGAAAAGATAGGGAAATAGGGGAAACTTTCTTAAACGATGAAACATCTTTTACATAAATGTTTAATATAATTATAAAATTCTATTAATAAATAAAGGAGTTGGGGCCAGGCGCAGTGGCTCACACGTGTAATCTCAGCACTTTAGGAGGCCAAGGCAAGCAGGTTACATGAGACAAGCAATTTGAGACCAGCTTGGCCAATATGGTGAAACTCTGTCTCTACTGAAAATACAAAAATCAGCTGGACATGGTGGCACATGCCTGTAATCTCAGCTACTTGGGAGGCTGAGGCAGGAGAATCACTTGAACCCGGAAGGCAGAGGTTGCAGTGAGCCGAAATCGCACCACTGCACTCAAACCTGGGTGACAGTGAGACTCCGTCTCAAATAAATAAATAAATAGAGGAGTTGGAATGGGTTGTTCTCATCCCATGGCTGTTTTCCCAGCCTTCTCTTTGTTGTTTTAGTTTGCCCTTTACCACCCTGAGCCTACAAAGGACACTCTCTCTCTCTCTCTCTCTCTATATATATATATATATATACACACACACACACAAATAATATACATATATACACATTTGAGACAGGGTCTCACTCTGTCACCCAGTCTGGAGTGCAATGGTGCAATCATAGCTCACTGCAGCCTCAAACTCCTGGTCTCAAGCAGTTTCCTTGCCTCAGCCTCCCAAGTAGCTGGGAATATAGGTGTGCACCACCATACCCAGCTACTTTTCAAATATTTTGTAGGGAGGGGATCTCACTATGTTGCCCAAGGCTGGTCTTGAACTCCTGCCCTTAAGCGATCCTCTGGCCTCAGCCTCCCAAAGCACTGGGATTACAGGTGTGATCCACTGCACCCAGCTGCAAAGGACATCTTTCTTTTTTTCTTTTTTTTTTTTTTTTTTTTTTTTTGAGACAGAGTCTTGCTCTGTCACCCAGGCTGGAGTGCAGTGGCACGATCTCAGCTCACGGATTCATGCCATTCTCCTGCCTCAGCCTCCCGAGTAGCTGGGACTACAGGTGCCCACCACCACACCCGGCTAATTCTTTGTATTTTTAGTAGAGATGGGGTTTCACCATGTTAGCCAGGATGGTCTCAATCTCCTGACCTCGTGATCCGCCTGCCTCGGCCTCCCAAAGTGCTGGGATTACAGGCGTGAGCCACTGCGCCTGGCCAAGGACATCTTTTAAAGTTTAGCCCACTCTTTCAGAATCTTGGCACATTAGAGTCACCTGAGGGACTTAAGAAAACTACCAGACCTGTGTCTTCCTAAATAACATCAGGAACCCTGCAGGGGATTTGCAAATCCAGGATATGTGGGCTAGAGGGACTGTAGACATGTCCAAAGAGGTTAAGGCAAACGGGAAGCTTTTAAAGAGAAAAGGGAAAATTACACATAATTTGTTTTGAGACAGAAACAAAAATGGTTACACGGCTTATCACAGGAGTTGATGCCAATTCATTATGGAGACAGTGTCAGGAAGTGTTCCATACGTTCAGCTGGCTGTGACTCAGTAGCAAGCTGAGTCACAATACATCCTTGTGACTCAGGTAGCAAGCTGCAGTTTGAGAAGTACTTGACTAAAGTTCTTGTTACAGGTATATGTTCATAAGAACCCTTCTGAGAGTCTTTGCAACAGTTCTCATCATAGGCATTTGCGCACTGAGGGCCCTCCCTTCTCCGAATCTCAGCTTTGTTTACTTTTTTGTTAAGAGTTTGACACAAGTGACTCCATTTTGCTTCTGACAACTTTCACATCTGTTAATTCTAAATGTGGTTTGGGGTGTGTACATGCCAGATTTAGCAGGGAAAAATACAGAACTATAATTAAATTTGAATTTCAGATAAGTAATGAATTATTTTTTGGCCAGCCACAGTGGCTCATACTTGCAGTCCCAGCACTTTAAGAGGCCAAGGGGGGCAGATTATCTGAGGTCAGGAGTTCAAGACCAGCCTGGCCAATATGGTGAAACCCCATCTCTACTAAAAATACAAAAATTAGCCAGGCACAGTGGCATGCACTTGTAATCCCACCTACTCGGGAAGGTGAGGTGGGAGAATTGCTTGAACCCACGAGGCAGAGGTTGCAGTGAACTGAGATCATGCCACTGCATTCCAGCCTGGGTGATGGAGTGAGACTCCATTTAAAAATAAATAAATAAATAAATATTTTTAAGTGTAAGTACATCTCAAGCAACATTTGAGACACACCTTATACTGAAAATATTATCCATTATTTGTCTGAAATTCAAATTTAACTAGGCATTCCTGGCAACTGTGGGAGGGGAAGAAAGAGATGAAGGGGAGAGGTGGATAAAGTTCTCCCAAGTGATTGACATTTGGTATTTAAGATTGAGAACCTCTGGTTTTGCCCAACCCACCTTCAACCTTACAAGAAAAAGAGTTATTTTCTGTCACCAGAGTTCTGAATAAATCTAGAGTGAGGTTCATTCTTTTTAAAACACACATCAGATGGTTAATTTCCCATTCATTTATTTCTGCCTCTCTCCTCCATAGCTTTGTAAGAGTATGCCATGACTGACAAACCGAGCATTGTCATTATGAATGAATAGCACATAATCTCCCATTATGGAAATGTCTGCCACCTCATTTCTGAATTAGTCATCAATTACAGCAGTAGGGAATGAAGAGGCTTAGTCAGAGGAAAGCTGCTTCCTGATTCAAAGTCATAATGGAAAAAAGATGATAAAATTCAAGTGCACCACTAGTTTTTAGGTTGACACTCATAAATCTGATTTAAAGTGAGCCAATCTAAATGCTCCAATTAAAAGACACAGACTGGCAAATTGGATAAAGAGTCAAGACCCATCAGCGTGCTGTATTCAGGAGACACATCTCACATACAGAGATACACATAGGCTCAAAATAAAGGGATGGAGGAAGATCTACCAAGTAAATGGAAAACAAACAGAAAAAAAAAAAGCAGGGGTTGCAATCCTAGTCTCTGACAAAACAGATTTTAAACCAACAAAGATCAAAATAGACAAAGAAGGCCATTACATAATGGAAAGGCATCAATTCATCAGGAAGAGCGAAGTATCCTAAATATATATGCACCCAATACAGGAGCACCCAGATTCATAAAACAAGTCCCTAGAGACCTACAAAAAGACTTAGACTTCCACACAATAATAATGGGAGACATTAACACCCCACTGTCAACATTAGACTGATCAACGAGACAGAAAGTTAACAAGGATATCCAGGAATTGAACTCAGTTCTGCACCAAGCACACCTAATAGATATCTACAGAATTCTCCACCCTAAATCAACAGAATATACATTCTTCTCAGCACATCGTACTTATTCCAAAATTGACCACATAGTTGGAAGTAAAGCACTCCTCAGCAAATGTAAAAGAACAGAAATTATACAAACTGTCTCTCAGATCACAGTGCAATCAAACTAGAACACAGGACTAAGAAATTCAATCAAGGGCTCTCCCGACGCGGCCGGGCCGGACCCCGGAGGAGCCAGCTGGCCGGCAGGTGAGGGGCTGGAGGCCGTTCCAACAGCGGTGGTACCGGGAGGGGTAGGTGAGGGTCGCGTGGCGGCCCTGAGCTTCTGAGTGAGCGTGGTGCTTTTGGGAACGCGGGACGGGCGACCCGTGGAGCCAGGAGCGGGGCCGAGGCGCTGAGACGCGGCGGCGCGGCTGCCGGCTGGATGGGAAGTTAATGTTTACGGCGAAGTCTACTCAACGTTTCCAAGCACTAGCATGAAACATAAGGAAACATATTTTAATACCTTTGCTGCTGTCAAGAAAAATTTGTGGGGGGGGCGGAGCAAGATGGCCGAATAGGAACAGCTCCAGTCTCCAACTCCCAGCGCGAGCGACACAGAAGACCGGCGATTTCTGCATTTTCAACTGAGGTACTGGGTTCATCTCACTGGGGAGTGCCAGACGATCGGTGCTGGTCAGCTGCTGCAGCCCGACCAGCGAGAGCTGAAGCAGGGCGAGGCATTGCCTCACCTGGAAAGCGCAAGGGGGAAGGGAATCCCTTTCCCTAGCCAGGGGAACTGAGACACACAACACCTGGAAAATCGGGTAACTCCCACCCCAATACTGCGCTTTAAGCAGACAGGCACACCAGGAGATCATATCCCACACCTGGCCGGGAGTGTCCCACACCCACGGAGCCTCCCTCATTGCTAGCACAGCAGTCTGTGATCTACCGGCAAGGCAGCAGCGAGGCTGGGGGAGGGGCGCCCGCCATTGCTGAGGCTTAAGTAGGTAAACAAAGCTGCTGGGAAGCTCGAACTGGGTGGAGCTCACAGCAGCTCAAGGAAACCTGCCTGTCTCTGTAGACTCCACCTCTGGGGACAGGGCACAGTAAATAATAACAAACGCAGCAGCTCTGCAGACGCAAACGACTCTGTCTGACAGCTTTGAAGAGAGCAGTGGATCTCCCAACACGGAGGTTGAGATCTGAGAAGGGACAGACTCCCTGCTCAAGTGGGTCCCTGACCCCTGAGTAGCCTAACTGGGAGACATCCCCCACTAGGGGCAGTCTGACACCCCACACCTCACAGGGTGGAGTACACCCCTGAGAGGAAGATTCCAAAGCAAGAATCAGACAGGTACACTCGCTGTTCAGAAATATTCTATCTTCTGCAGCCTCTGCTGCTGATACCCAGGCAAACAGGGTCTGGAGTGGACCTCAAGCAATCTCCTACAGCTACAACCTACAGCTGAGGATCCTGACTGTTAGAAGGAAAGCTATCAAACAGGAAGGACACCTACACCAAAACCCCATCAGTACATCACCATCATCAAAGACCAGAGGCAGATAAAACCACAAAGATGGGGAAAAAGCAGGGCAGAAAAGCTGGAAATTCAAAAAATAAGAGCGCATCTCCCCCGGCAAAGGAGCGCAGCTCATCGCCAGCAACGGATCAAAGCTGGACGGAGAATGACTTCGACGAGATGAGAGAAGAAGGCTTCAGTCCATCAAATTTCTCAGAGCTAAAGGAGGAATTACGTACCCAGCGCAAAGAAACTAAAAATCTTGAAAAAAAAGTGGAAGAATTGATGGCTAGAGTAATTAATGCAGAGAAGCTCACAAACGAAATGAAAGAGACGAAAACCATGGCACGAGAAATACGTGACAAATGCACAAGCTTCAGTAACCGTCTCGATCAACTGGAAGAAAGAATGTCAGCAATGGAGGATCAAATGAATGAAATGAAGCGAGAAGAGAAACCAAAAGAAAAAAGAAGAAAAAGAAATGAACAAAGCCTGCAAGAAGTATGGGATTATGTAAAAAGACCAAATCTACGTCTGATTGGGGTGCCTGAAAGTGACGGGGAAAATGGAACCAAGTTGGAAAACACTCTTCAGGATATCATCCAGGAGAACTTCCCCAACCTAGTAGGGCAGGCCAACATTCAAATCCAGGAAATACAGAGAATGCCACAAAGATACTCCTCGAGAAGAGCAACTCCAAGACACATAATTGCCAGATTCACCAAAGTTGAAATGAAGGAAAAAATCTTAAGGGCAGCCAGAGAGAAAGGTCGGGTTACCCACAAAGGGAAGCCCATCAGACTAACAGCAGATCTCTCGGCAGAAACTCTTCAAGCCAGAAGAGAGTGGGGGCCAATATTCAACATTCTTAAAGAAAAGAATTTTAAACCCAGAATTTTATATCCAGCCAAACTAAGTTTCATAAGTGAAGGAGAAATAAAATCCTTTACAGATAAGCAAATGCTTAGAGATTTTGTCACCACTAGGCCTGCCTTACAAGAGACCCTGAAGGAAGCACTAAACATGGAAAGGAACAACCGGTACCAGCCATTGCAAAAACATGCCAAAATGTAAAGACCATCAAGGCTAGGAAGAAACTGCATCAACTAACGAGCAAAATAACCAGTTAATATCATAATGACAGGATCAAGTTCACACATAACAATCTTAACCTTAAATGTAAATGGACTAAATGCTCCAATTAAAAGACACAGACTGGCAAACTGGATAAAGAGTCAAGACCCATCAGTCTGCTGTATTCAGGAGACCCATCTCACACACAGAGACATACATAGGCTCAAAATAAAGGGATGGAGGAAGATTTACCAAGCAAATGGAGAACACAAAAAAGCGGGGGTTGCAATACTAGTCTCTGATAAAACAGACTTTAAACCATCAAAGATCAAAAGAGACAAAGAAGGCCATTACATAATGGTAAAGGGATCAATTCAACAGGAAGAGCTAACTATCCTAAATATATATGCACCCAATACAGGAGCACCCAGATTCATAAAGCAAGTCCTTAGAGACTTACAAAGAGACTTAGACTCCCATACAATAATAATGGGAGACTTCAACACTCCACTGTCAACATTAGACAGATCAACGAGACAGAAAGTTAACAAGGATATCCAGGAATTGAACTCATCTCTGCAGCAAGCAGACCTAATAGACATCTATAGAACTCTCCACCCCAAATCAACAGAATATACATTCTTCTCAGCACCACATCGTACTTACTCCAAAATTGACCACGTAATCGGAAGTAAAGCACTCCTCAGCAAATGTACAAGAACAGAAATTATAACAAACTGTCTCTCAGACCACAGTGCAATCAAATTAGAACTCAGGACTAAGAAACTCAATCAAAACCGCTCAACTACATGGAAACTGAACAACCTGCTCCTGAATGACTACTGGGTACATAACGAAATGAAGGCAGAAATAAAGATGTTCTTTGAAACCAATGAGAACAAAGATACAACATACCAGAATCTCTGGGACACATTTAAAGCAGTGTGTAGAGGGAAATTTATAGCACTAAATGCCCACAAGAGAAAGCAGGAAAGATCTAAAATTGACACTCTAACATCACAATTAAAAGAACTAGAGAAGCAAGAGCAAACACATTCGAAAGCTAGCAGAAGGCAAGAAATAACTAAGATCAGAGCAGAACTGAAGGAGATAGAGACACAAAAAACCCTCCAAAAAATCAATGAATCCAGGAGTTGGTTTTTTGAAAAGATCAACAAAATTGACAGACCACTAGCAAGACTAATAAAGAAGAAAAGAGAGAAGAATCAAATCGACGCAATTAAAAATGATAAAGGGGATATCACCACCGACCCCACAGAAATACAAACTACCATCAGAGAATACTATAAACACCTCTACGCAAATAAACTGGAAAATCTAGAAGAAATGGATAATTTCCTGGACACTTACACTCTTCCAAGACTAAACCAGGAAGAAGTTGAATCCCTGAATAGACCAATAGTAGGCTCTGAAATTGAGGCAATAATTAATAGCCTACCAACCAAAAAAAGTCCAGGACCAGATGGATTCACAGCTGAATTCTACCAGAGGTACAAGGAGGAGCTGGTACCATTCCTTCTGAAACTATTCCAATCAATAGAAAAAGAGGGAATCCTCCCTAACTCATTTTATGAGGCCAACATCATCCTGATACCAAAGCCTGGCAGAGACACAACAAAAAAAGAGAATTTTAGACCAATATCCCTGATGAACATCGATGCAAAAATCCTCAATAAAATACTGGCAAACCGGATTCAGCAGCACATCAAAAAGCTTATCCACCATGATCAAGTGGGCTTCATCCCTGGGATGCAAGGCTGGTTCAACATTCGCAAATCAATAAACATAATCCAGCATATAAACAGAACCAAAGACAAGAACCACATCATTATCTCAATAGATGCAGAAAAGGCTTTTGACAAAATTCAACAGCCCTTCATGCTAAAAACGCTCAATAAATTCGGTATTGATGGAACGTACCTCAAAATCATAAGAGCTATTTATGACAAACCCACAGCCAATATCATACTGAATGGGCAAAAACTGGAAAAATTCCCTTTGAAAACTGGCACAAGACAGGGATGCCCTCTCTCACCACTCCTATTCAACATAGTGTTGGAAGTTCTGGCTAGGGCAATCAGGCAAGAGAAAGAAATCAAGGGGA
This sequence comes from Chlorocebus sabaeus, assembly GCF_047675955.1. Lineage (NCBI taxonomy): Eukaryota > Metazoa > Chordata > Mammalia > Primates > Cercopithecidae > Chlorocebus > Chlorocebus sabaeus. The sequence goes on from NC_132913.1 coordinate 20,396,989, forward strand.
TTCAGTTAGGAAAAGAAGAAGTCAAATTGTCCCTGTTTGCAGACGACATGATTGTATATTTAGAAAACCCCATTGTCTCAGCCCAAAATCTCCTTAAGCTGATCAGCAACTTCAGCAAAGTCTCAGGATACAAAATTAATGTGCAAAAATCACAAGCATTCTTATACACCAGTGACAGTCAAACAGAGAGCCAAATCAGGAATGAACTTCCATTCACAATTGCTTCAAAGAGAATAAAATACCTAGGAATCCAACTTACAAGGGATGTAAAGGACCTCTTCAAGGAGAACTACAAACCACTGCTCAGTGAAATCAAAGAGGACACAAACAAATGGAAGAACATACCATGCTCATGGATAGGAAGAATCAATATCGTGAAAATGGCCATACTGCCCAAGGTAATTTATAGATTCAATGCCATCCCCATCAAGCTACCAATGAGCTTCTTCACAGAATTGGAAAAAACTGCTTTAAAGTTCATATGGAACCAAAAAAGAGCCCGCATCTCCAAGACAATCCTAAGTCAAAAGAACAAAGCTGGAGGCATCACGCTACCTGACTTCAAACTATACTACAAGGCTACAGTAACCAAAACAGCATGGTACTGGTACCAAAACAGAGATATAGACCAATGGAACAGAACAGAGTCCTCAGAAATAATACCACACATCTACAGCCATCTGATCTTTGACAAACCTGAGAGAAACAAGAAATGGGGAAAGGATTCCCTATTTAATAAATGGTGCTGGGAAAACTGGCTAGCCATAAGTAGAAAGCTGAAACTGGATCCTTTCCTTACTCCTTATACGAAAATTAATTCAAGATGGATTAGAGACTTAAATGTTAGACCTAATACCATAAAAATCCTAGAGGAAAACCTAGGTAGTACCATTCAGGACATGGGCATGGGCAAAGACTTCATGTCTAAAACACCAAAAGCAATGGCAGCAAAAGCCAAAATTGACAAATGGGATCTCATCAAACTAAAGAGCTTCTGCACAGCAAAAGAAACTACCATCAGAGTGAGCAGGCAACCTACAGAATGGGAGAAAATTTTTGCAATCTACTCATCTGACAAAGGGCTAATATCCAGAACCTACAAAGAACTCAAACAAATTTACAAGAAAAAAACAAACAACCCCATCCAAAAGTGGGCAAAGGATATGAACAGACATTTCTCAAAAGAAGACATTCATACAGCCAACAGACACATGAAAAAATGCTCATCATCACTGGCCATCAGAGAAATGCAAATCAAAACCACAATGAGATACCATCTCACACCAGTTAGAATGGCGATCATTCAAAAGTCAGGAAACAACAGGTGCTGGAGAGGATGTGGAGAAATAGGAACACTTTTACACTGTTGGTGGGATTGTAAACTAGTTCAACCATTATGGAAAACAGTATGGCGATTCCTCAAGGATCTAGAACTAGATGTACCATATGACCCAGCCATCCCATTACTGGGTATATACCCAAAGGATTATAAATTATGCTGCTATAAGGACACATGCACACGTATGTTTATTGCAGCACTATTCACAATAGCAAAGACTTGGAATCAACCCAAATGTCCATCAGTGACAGATTGGATTAAGAAAATGTGGCACATATACACCATGGAATACTATGCAGCCATAAAAAAGGATGAGTTTGTGTCCTTTGTAGGGACATGGATGCAGCTGGAAACCATCATTCTTAGCAAACTATCACAAGAACAGAAAACCAAACATCGCATGTTCTCACTCGTAGGTGGGAACTGAACAATGAGATCACTTGGACTCGGGAAGGGGAACATCATACACCGGGGCCTATCATGGGGAGGGGGGAGGGGGGAGGGATTGCATTGGGAGTTATACCTGATGTAAATGACGAGTTGATGGGTGCAGCACACCAACATGGCACAAGTATACATATGTAGCAAACCTGCACGTTGTGCACATGTACCCTACAACTTGAAGTTTAATAATAATAAATAAATTAAAAAAAAAAAAAAAAAAAAAAGAAATTCAATCAAAACCACTCAAGTACATGGAAACTGAACAATCTGCTCCTGAATGACTACTGGGTACAGAACGAAATGAAGGCAGAAATAAAGACATTCTTTGAAACCAATGAGAACAAAGATGCAACATACCAGAATCTCTGGGACACATTTAAAGCAGTGTGTAGAGGGAAATTTATAGAACTAAATGCCCACAAGAGAAAGCAGGAAAGATCTAAAATTGACACCCTAACACCACAATTAAAAGAACTAGAGAAACAAGAGCAAACACAATCAAAAGCTAGCAGAAGGCAAGAAATACCTAAGATCAGAGTAGAACTGAAGGAGATAGAGACACAAAAAAAACCTTCAAAAAAATCAATGAATCCAGGAGCTGGTTTTTTGAAGAGATCAACAAAATTGATAGACCACTAGCAAGACTAATAAAAAAGAAAAGAGAGAAGAATCAAATAAATGCAATAAAAAATGATAAAGGAGCTATCACCACCGATCCTACAGAAATACACACTACCATTAGAGAATACTATAAACACCTCTATGCAAATAAACTAGAAAATCTAGAAGAAATGGATAAATTCCCAGACACAGACACCCCCTCAAGACTAATCCAGGGATAAGTTGAATCCCTGAATAGACCAATAACAGGCTCTGAAATTGAGGTAATAATTAATAGCCTACCAACCAAAAAAGTCCAGGACCAGACAGATTCACAGCCTGATTCTACCAGAGGTACAAAGAGGAGCTGGTACCATTCCTTCTGAAATTATTCCAATCAATACAAAAAGAGGGAATCCTCAGTAACTCATTTTATGAGGCCAGCATCATCCTGATACTAAAGCCTGGCAGAGACACAACAAAAAAAGAGAATTTTAGACAAATATCCCTGATGAACATTGATGCAAAAATCCTCAATAAAATACTGGCAAACAGAATCCAGCAGCACATCAAAAAGCTTATCCACCATGATCAACTTGGCTTCATCCCTGGGATGCAAGGCTGGTTCAACACATGCAAATCAATAAATGTAATCCAGCATATAAACAGAACCAAAGACAAAACCACATGATTATCTCAATAGATGCAGAAAAGGCCTTCAACAAAATTCAACGCCCGTCATGCTAAAACCTCTCAGTAAACTATCTATTGATGGGACATATCTCAAAATAATAAGAGCTATTTATGAAAAACCCACAGCCAATATCATACTGAATGGGCAAAAACTGGAAGCCTTCCCTTTGAAAACTGGCACAAGACAGGGATGCCCTCTCTCACCACTCCTATTCAACATACTGTTGGAAGTTCTGACCAGGACAATCAGGCAGGAGGAAGAAATAAAGGGCATTCAATTAGGAAAAGAGGAAGTCAAATTGTCCCTGTTTGCAGAATTGTCCCTGTTTGCAGAAGTCCCCATCGTCTCAGTCCAAAATCTCTTTAAGCTGATAAGCAACTTCAGCAAAGTCTCAGGATACAAAATCAATGTGCAAAAATCACAAGCATTCCCATACACTAAAAACAGACAGAGAGCCAAATCATGAGTGAACTCCCATTCACAACTGCTTCAAAGAGAATATAATACCAAGGAATCCAACTTACAAGGGATGTAAAGGACCTCTTCAAGGAGAACTACAAACCACTGATCAGTGAAATAAAAGAGGACACAAAAAAATGGAAGAACATTCCATGCTCGCGGATAGGAAGAATCAATATCGTGAAAATGGCCATAATGCCCAAAGTAATTTATAGATTCAATGCCATCCCCATTAAGCTACCAATGACTTTCTTCACGAATTGGAAAAGCTACCTTAAAGTTCATATGGAACCAAAAAAGAGCCCACATTGCCAAGACAATTCTAAGCAAAAAGAACAAAGCTGGAGGCATCACACTACCTGACTTCAAACTATACTACAAGGCTACAGTAACCAAAACAGCACAATACTGGTACCAAAACAGAGATATAGACCAATGCAACAGAACAGAGCTCTCAGATATAATACCACACATCTACAATCATCTGATCTTTGACAAACCTGAGAAAAACAAGAAATGGGGAAATAATTCCCTATTTAATAAATGGTGCTGGAAAAACTGGCTAGCCATATGTAGAAAGTTGAAACTGGGTCTCTTCCTTACACCTGATACAAAAATTAATTGAAGATGGAGTAAAGACTTAAATGTCAGACCTAAAACCATAAAAAACCCTAGAAGAAAAGCTAGGCAATACCATGCAGGACATAGGCATGGGCAAGGACTTCATGACTAAAACACCAAAAGCAATGGCAACAAAAGCCAAAATTGACAAATGGGATCTAATTAAACTAAACAGCTTCTGCACAGCAAAAGAAACTACCATCAGAGTGAACAGGCAACCTACAGGATGGTAGAAAAATTTTGCAATCTACCCATCTGACAAAGGGCTAATATCCAGAATCTACAAAGAACTTAAACAAAGTTACAAGAAAAAATGAAACAACCCCAACAAAAAGTGGGCAAAGGATATGAACAGACACTTCTCAAAAGAAGACATTTATGCAGCCAACAGACACATGAAAAAATGCTCATCATCACTGGCCATCAGTGAGATATCATCAGTGAGTTCAAAACCACAATGAGATACCATCTCATACCAGTTAGAATGGCAATCATTAAAAAGTCAGGAAACAACAGGTGCTGGAGAGGATGTAGAGAAATAGGAACACTTTTACACTGTTGGTGGGACTGTAAACTAGTTCAACCATTGTGAAAGACAGTGTGGCGATTCCTCAAGGATCTAGAACTAGAAATACCATTTGACCTAGTCATCCCACTACTGGGGATATACCCAAAGGATTATAAGTCATGCTGCTATAAAGACATATGCACACGTATGTTTATTGCAGCACTATTCACAATAGCAAAGACTTGGAACCAACCCAAATGTCCATCAGTGATAGACTGGATTAAGAAAATGTGGTGCACATACACCATGGAATACTATGCAGCCATAAAAAAGGATGAGTTCATGTCCTTTGTAGGGACATGGATGAAGCTGGAAACCATCATTCTCAGCAAATTATCACAAGGACAGAAAACCAAACACCACATGTTCTCACTCACAGGTGGAAACTGAACAATGAGAACACTTGGACACAGGATGGGCAACATTACACACCAGGGCCTGTCGTGTGGTGTGGGAAGGAGGGAGGGATAGCATTAGGGGATATACCTAATGTAAATGACGAGTTAATGGGTGCAGCACACCAACATGGCCCATGTATACATACATAACAAACCTGCACGTTGTGCACAAGTTCCCTAAAACTTAAAGTATAATAAAAAAAATTAAGTAAATTAAATAAAGTGAGCCAATCATTTTTCCTGGATGCCAGTAGGCATAGCTAGCTCTTTCCACAATTGTAGAGCCTTATTAGGTTACTCTGATCTGGCAAAGCTGACACAATCAGAGGGGATCCTGGATTGAATCTCGATTTTTGGTTCCTGCAATTGATTTAAAAGAGTTCAGGAGGCAACTAGAGTAGAATGTGCAAGGCTGTCGGATTACTGACTCAATTATTCTAGCAAACAAGTATGTCTAGGTTATCAGAATGGGATGAGAACACTGGATTATGATTAAAACAGCTCAGAGAAGATAAACCATTGTGTTTCATGGTCAAGGATGGCATTAGTGATGATGACTTTGGAGAACAGCGACAATGTGAAACATCACAAATTCTTTTTAAATATGCTTTCATAAACCTTTCAAATGATCAGAGTGTAGTAACTTTATTATAAAGTATTTGCAAAACAGGGAGACAAAAACTCATTCATAATTTTGCCACTCTAATAGAACCACAGTATACATTTGGCTGCATTTTCTTCTAGATTTAAGAAAAATATTTCTTTGTGTGTTTCCAAGTGGTTGTCCGTTAAACATTCTTAAAGTCCAGCTACACTGGTGCCCTAATGCTGCTCATCACCCAGCAAGCAACTCAAATGCCATTTTAAAGCTATTCCTTGCTTTGTAAATCTCCAACTCTGCCTCAGTGGATGACTTCACTTGCTACCTTGGAAAGATCATAGGTACTGACAACTCTTGATTGGTGATTGCTTTCAGTTCAACACATCATGGCCCCCTTATATAGTTCCATCTTTTCCTTTACCCTCAAAAGGAGAGACGATCCCTCCTCTCCAAAGCTAACCCTTCACCTGTCCTCTGATCTCCATCACTCCCTGTCCCCCTGAGCTAACCCTCATCTGTCCCCTGATCTCCATCACTTCCTGTCCCCCTGAGCTAACCTTCACCTGTCCTCTGATCTCCATCATTCCCTGTCCCCCTGAGCTAACCCTCACCTGTCCCCTGGTCCCCATCACTCCACGGCTCCTTGGGAAGCTCACCTCCCTTGATAATATGGCCTATATACCCGTGGGACTATCAACCCCAGCCTTCCAAAGAAAAACTCCTTGTCCGTATAATGAGATCTGGAATTCCTAATTCGCTTGCAAAAACTTCAGGTGTGTCATTGTACAAATATGTGCAAAATGTAATTTTTTTCTACTTTTCTGTAATACCCCTCATTTGTTAATACAAATCCATATGTCATCAGATGGCAGAAACATAATCTCAGTTATTTCAGGGTTTCTTTTACCCACGCATTTTCCTTGAGGTTTAGTTTAAATTGTGGCAGGCTTATGTGACAGTAATAATATGAAAAACAATGACTAACCCTTAAATGCCACTAACTAACCACTGTTTCATATGCCTTCCCTGACTTAACTCCTTTAATCCTTACAACAGCCCAAGATAGGTTCTACTATTTTTGTCCTGTTTTACATATGGAGAAACTGATACATAATTAAGTAATTTGCCCAAAGAAACAGATTTGTAAGTTTACGCCAGAGTTCATTATCTTAGACATTATCTTAGACTCTCTCTTACTCTCTCTTTTGTAGCCCACGGCATTAGCAGTCAGAGGTGGTATCTGGTTTGAGTCACTGTCTGGGTTAGATTGGCTAAAACATTTTCCTCCCATCATCAACACACACAGGTGCCTGCTGGGTCATCCCTCACTCCTCACCCCAAATCCTTTTCATGGCTGGCTAACTTTCAGCTACTGTCACCCTTCTTTTAGGACCACTCTACACCTGTCTCGCCTTGCTAGGCCTCACTCTGCTCACTTATCTAAAGCCTTCTTGGTCCACATATAACATTCAACACTTTTCCTTGCTGATCCAGGTTCCCTCTACTACTACATCAAAATCCCCCCGCTCACCTGGGGTTTCTTTCCCCACCCCATCCTGAGGCTTGGCCCTGGAAGGCAGGGTTCAGGGAGGCCCTCCTCAGGGACTCATAGCATCCGTATGTTCCCTTCTGTTCTTTGACTCCCATTTCCCTGGTCTGCAAGGTTTTATTTAAGTGAAAATTTAGTCTCAACCCCGGTTCCTCCCAAGTCTAAGGCTCAAAGTCTTCCCATGGATCACTGTAAGTGAGGTGCTTTTTTTGAGACAGTCTCGCTTTGTCACCCAGGCTGGAGTGTGGTGGCGTGATCTCGGCTCACTGCAACCTCAGCCTCCCAGGTTCAAGCAATTCTTCTGCCTCAGCCACCTGAGAAACTGGGATTGCAGGCATGCACCACCATGTCTGGCTAATTTTTGTACTTTCCATAGAGATGGGGTTTCACCATACTGGCCAGGCTGGTCTCAAACTCCTGACCTCAAGAGATCTGCCTGCCTTGGCCTCCCAAAGTGCTGGGATTACAGGCTTGAGACACCGTGCCCATCTGAAAGTGAGGCTTTTAAAACTCAAAACCCAAGAGCTAGCTTCTGTTTTTACCCTTTATCACTTAATTGACTAAATACAGAAAGGGTCGAGGGTTCGAAGAAACGTGGAGAATCGCACCTGTTGCTCCATGATATTGAATAAGAGCTGAAATCTCTTACATAGCAGTTCCACATGAGTCTTAGATAGAAATGTTCCTGAAAGGACATTTTACCCACATATTCATGTCGATTTACTTAATGATCAATTCGTTCATCAAAAATTTATCAAACATTTATAAAGCACTGTATTAGGATTTCCTAGAGACACATAACCAATAGGGGTGTGTGTGTGTGTGTGTGTGTGTGTGTGTGTACTTATAAATATAAGGAGAGAGAAAGACAGATTTATTTTAAGGAATTGGCTCAAATGATTCTTAAAGGCCTTCAACTGACTGGATGAGGCTCATCCACATTATGGAGGGTAAACACTTTTACTCAAAGTCTATTGATTGAAATGCTAATCCCACCTTAAAAACCCTCCAGAGAAACATCTCGAATAATGTTTGACAAAATATCTAGGTGCTGTGACCTGGCCAAGTTGACACAAAATGAACCATCGCAAGCACCTACTCAATTGCTTTTCACTGAGAATGTAATCCAAGATAAACATGGCCCCTGTCCCCACGGTGTTTACTCAAAAACTTAATTCAACAATGCCCAGATATAGACAAATTCAAACTAAAGTACAAAGACTGAAATCAGCTCCTTTCCCATAGCAAGTATTGAAAAGGAGGAAAAAGAGACTAAGAGGTCTCTGGGTATCAAAAGCTAGGGACTGGGAAAAGGCAGTAGAAAGGGACGCTTGTATCTTCTAAGATGAAACTGAAATCATTCACTGCTTTGTCAAGGTCACTGATACTCCCACTCCTCCAACTGACTCTTCCAGGAGGATATGGTCCTTTTTACCACTTGGGGATGGTAGTAGTCAGGAGCAGCTTCACAGAGGAGGTGATGTTTAAACTAAATGTTGAGTAATGGATAGGAGTACCTTTGGCAGAAAGAAGGGCAGGCAAAGGTCATTCCAGACATCAGAGGCCAAGGAAGCCATAAATAAAGACAGAAGGGGGAAAGTACTGCATTTGCTAGGCACAAAGTGCTTCCTGTGACTGGGGGATAGGGCACAATGGCAAAGCACAGAGACAACAGAGGTGAAGAAGTACATTGGAGGCCTTATTTCCCACAAATGCTTGGACTTAGCAGTGAGAACCCATGAAAAGTGTTACACTAGAAGGAGATGTGATCATTCTGTTTTGAGAGAGATCACATGCTGACCAAGAGAGTCTTCCGGATGAATCACTGGGGACCAAGACTAGAGTCAGAGACCATTAGTAGATTATTTAAAAATCCTGGAGTGAGATGATGAAGGTCTGAAAGTGAGACTAGAGGCAAGAAAACAGGGTTGCTATAAAAAGGGGTTATGATAATGCAGTGGGGTTAGAATAAAAAGACTTGGTGATTTATTGATTGTGGAGAGAGAGAGAGGGGCAGAAATGGGGGAGTTTGGCTTGGAGAGTGTGTCATCCACTGAGAGAGAGAACACAAGAAGAGGAGCAGATGTCGGGGTAAGGAGTCCCATTTTGGAATGGGAGCTTCCAGAAGTGTTCCATTCAACCAGTGGAGCTCCCACATTCAAGTGGATCACACAGACCTGGTCAAGCGAAAACACAATCGTGGTGACCACCACAGAGGGCATTCCCCAACCCCATATTCCTGGATCACCCAGGATTCTTATATAATATAATCCAAGAAAGGGGAAGCAAGTTCTCTTAAACTGATAGCAGACTTCAAGCCAGTCTTTGCATACCGCACACTAAAAAATAATTGGATTGGCCGGGCGCAGTGGCTCATGCCTGTAATTCCAGCACTTTGGGAGGCAGAGGCAGGCAGATCACCTGAGGTCAGGAGTTTGAGACCAGCCTGACCAACGTGGTGAAACTCCATCTCTACTAAAAACACAAAAATTAGCCTGGCATGGTGGTGTACACCTATAATCCCAGCTACTCAGGAGGCTGAGGCAAAAGAATCACCTGAACCCAGGAGGCAGACGTTACAGTGAGCTGAGATCATGCCACTGCACTCCAGCCTAGGTGACAGAGCAAGACTCCATCTCAATAATAATAATAATAATAATAATAATAATAATAATAATTGGGTTATGTGCCAGGCCTAACCCAGAGCTGATACTTTTATATGACTCAAGTTAATGCTTACTGCAACTCTATAAAATCAATTATATTATCATCCTAATTTTATGGAGAGACTAAATAACTTACCCAAGGCTATCCAGCTAATAAGCAGTGAAGTCAAAAGTCAAACCTTGGTATTTGAGCTGATTCATGGTCATCAGATTAGGGCCAAGAGGAAGGAGCTACTCAGACATGGTCTAAACCTCTTTATTTTTATCCAGTGCAACTACTGAATAATGTAAGAATCTCTTGCCTTTTTCCACAAAGGAATGTTCAGTATAAATCTCATAGATTTATAATTCCATTTTTTAATGTAGAGATGAGATCCTATACAATTTTCCTTTTGGTTTTCACTTTCCTTAGTGTTACAGTGGAAACGGAAACAGTGTTATCTGCTCACAGTAACTCTGTATCTAACCTCCTGCCTGTTCAGCCCAAAGGTTTGTCTGTCCTTACGAGCAAAACTAAAAGCAATCCTCTCTTCTTCTGTTACAGGTACACTGGAATACATTAAAGGTAGTCATATACACAGCTCTCTAAATCTCGCACTTCCCTTTTCATTCTGCTTAATGAAAGTAGTCTTTCTCCTCTCTTGATGTGAAAACCTGTGTAGCCTCTAAGACATTTTTTTAAACTTAATTTAAGTTCCAGGATACATGAGCAGGATGAGCAGATTTGTCACATAAGTAAATGTGTGCCATGGTGGTTTGCTGTGCCCGATCAACCCATCATTCAAGGCATTTCTACTCACTTTTAGGCTGCTTTAAATCAAAAACCAAGTCTCTGTTCACAAAGTAAAAATGCCCAGTACAATATATTAGGACTCTCTTCAATCCTCACGGGAAGGAAGGCTTCTCTCCCTAAAAATGAGCATATGAATCTTTCTTTTCCTTCCCTAACTGACGTTTCCCCACTCTAAGCTTGATCTCTTTCTCTAGCAGGGTCAAAGCAGGGAGAGGGAGGAAATGTGAGGTCTACGTTACTTGTAGCCTTGACCGACTCTCTGGTAAGATGGCTTAGAGCCCTGTGATCCAGGCTAGAGTTTAAAAAGCACTCCCCTTTTCTTGTGGAATGCTTTTGAAGTTCTTTGGTGGTTCTTCAGCATTGGGACACTCTGCTGCCGTTCCTTGTAGATAATTTTTATTTGATTGACTTACCAATAATTGAAAGACATACGTTGGAAAATTTGTCAAATATATATATACATATATATAGTCATGTGTCACATAAGGACATTCTGGTCAGCGATGGACTATATATACAAAAAAATGCAAAAACTGCAAAAAAATACAAAAAAAAGTCCAATAAGATTATAATATTGTGTATTTATGGTACATTTTCTATGTTTAGATACACGAATAGTTTCCATTGTGTTACAATTGCCTATAGCATTCAGTACAGTAACATGCTGTCCAGATTTGTAGCCTAGAAGCAATATTACGCCATCTAGCCTAGGTGTGTAGTAGGCTACTCCATCTAGGTTGTATAAGTGTACTCTGTGATTTCTGCACAATGACAAAATCACTTAATGAGCCATTTCTTAGAACATATCCCTGTTGTTAAGTGATGTATGTCTGTATGTGTGTGTATTTGTGCATTGTGTATTTTGAAGCAATTTGTAACAAATTTAGAATTATTACTTATTTTAGTTTTTATTATAGTGGTCCTCTATATTATTTATAGTGGTCCTCTATATATATTACTTTGTGGTCCTCTCTACATATTACATTGATAGTGGTCCTCTATATATTATATAGTGGTCCTCTTTTGTCCCAATAATGCTTTACATTTTTCAGTCTTGTTTATCGGACATATGTTCCTGCTACTATAAAATGTTATGATAAAAAACTATCATAGCAGCCAGGCGTGGTGGCTCATGCCTGTAATCCCAGCACTTTGGGAGGCTGAGGCGGACAGATCACTTGAGGTCAGGAGTTAAGACCAGCCTGGCCAACATGGTGAAACCCTGTCTCTACTAAAAAATATATAAAAATTAGCCAGGCATGGTGGCACATGCCGGTAATCACAGGTACTTGGAAGGCTGAGGCAGGAGAATTGCCTGAACCCAGGAGGTGGAAGTTGGAGTGAGCAGAGATCATGCCACTGCACTCCAGCCTGGGTGACAGAGGGAGGCTCCATCTCAATAAACAACAACAACAAAACAAAAACAAAAAACAATAAAAAACCTAGCATAGCTATCTTTTCGTTAGAATTTGCTTTAGTTTCTTGTAATTTTTGTGCTTTCAAACTTTGTGTATTCTTATAGTTTAAAAGTGTTCCTTATAAACAATATGTAGCGGGATTTTATTATTTCTGCCATTTCATTTTGTGTTTTCTGTTTGCCCTACTATTTCTGGTTTTTTTCTCTTTTATTGCCTTCTTTTGAATTAATATTTTTCTTATTCCATTTTCCACTTCACTGGCTTTTAAGTTATATACTCTATTTGTATTCTTTCAGTAGTTACTCTGGACATTTTACAATGCCTAATTAGGGACAGCTGAAAATGTCCCCCTCTACCTGCTCAAAGATGTCCACATCTCAATCCCCAGAACCTGTGAATATGTTACCTTACATGGTAAAAATGGCTTTTAAAATGTAATTAAGTAAGGATTATCCTGGGCTATCTAGGTGGGTCCAATGTAGTTACATGGGCCTTTATAAGAAGGAGGCAGGAGAGTTAGAATTTTAAAAAGGCAAGGTGATGATAGAAGCAGACAAGACTAGAGGATGCCAATGTCTTTGAAGATGGGTTTCATGGGACAGGAGTCAGGGATACAGATAGTCTCCAGAAGCTAGAAAGGCAAGGAAACATTCTTTTGCAGAGCCTCCAGTAGAAAAATACCCCTGCTGACCCATGTTAGACTTCTTACCTCTAGATCTATGAGAGAATAAATTCCTGTGTTTTACATCATTAAGTTTGCAGTAATTTGTTACAACAGCAATTGGAAGCTAATACAGACTTTGGTACCTGAAAGTGGAGTACCGCTGTAATAAGTACATAAAGATGTGAAAGCAGCTTTGGAATTGGACATTAGGCAGAGGGTAAAAGAATACTGAAAATCTTACACTGCTTTGAAGATACTGTTAGTAGAAATATGGATGTTAAAGATCCTGACAATGAGGGCTTGAAGGAGTGAGGAGCCTGGTAGAGAGAACTTATATTGTCTTGGAGAACACCTTAATCATCATAAACATACCATTGGTAGAAACATGGATATTAAAGGCAATGTGGGCCAGGTGCAGTGGCTCACGCCTGTAATCCCAACACTTTGGGAGGCCAAGGTGGGCAGATCACCTAAGGTCAGGAGTTCAAGACGAGCCTGACCAACATAGAGAAACCCCATCTCTACTAAAAATACAAAAATTAGCCGGGCATGGTGGCACATACCTGTAATCCCAGCTACTCAGGAGGCTGAGGCAGGACAATCATTTGAAGGCCAGAGGCAGAGATTGCGGTGAGCTGAGATCATGCCATTGCACTCCAGCATGGGCAACAACAGTGAAACTTCATCTCAAAATAAATGAATAAATAAATAAATAAAGGCAGTGTGGTGAGGGCTCAGAAGGAAATGAGAACATGTTAGAAACTGGAGGAAAATGAATCCCTGTTATATAGTGGCAGAAAACTTAGCTCAATTGTGTTCCCTACAGTTGTGTGGAAATCAGAACTTGTAAGTGATAAAACTGGATGTTTAGCTGAGATTTCCAAGCAAAGTATTAAAGATGCGTCCTGGTTTCTTCTTGTTTATAGTACATGCAAGAGGAAAAGACAGATTGATAAAATGGTAAACTAAAAGGAACCAGGACTTAATGATTTAAGAAACTCTCAGTTTATCCAAATTGCAAAAGATGATAGAGTAGGAGATTCACTGTTGGAACAGCATGCCAAAGATGTGGTTGGATAACATTTTGTTGGTGTCTTAACTCCTTAAAACACGCAGTAGTAGTAGTAGTAGTAGTAGTAGTAATAGTAGTAGTAGTAGTAGTACTAGTAGTAGTAGCAGTAGTGCTTAATATATTTAGGTTTACTTATAAGATTACCAGTTTGTGTGTTCCCCATACAATCTTGTATTTCAGACCATCTTTCTGGAGTCACTTTCTTTCTTTCTTTCTTTCAGGAGTATGTCATTAAAAATTTCTTCAGTGAGGCTCTGTTGACAGCAAATTCATTTTTTATCTGAAAATGTCTTTACTCCTCCTTCATTGTTAAAAGTTCACGTGGTGTACAATTCTAAGTTCACAGTGAACATCTCTCAACCTTTTGAACATATTATCCTATTGTCCTATGGATCTCATTGTTGCTCTATGAAGTATGCTGTCAGTCTAATTCTTGAGTTTTGGAGGCATTCTCTTTCTTTCTCTCTAACAGCTCAAAGGATCTTATTTTTATTTTGTTGTTCTGTAGTTTTCACTACAAGATTTCTACAAATGAATTTTTGTCAGTTCTTCTTCATACAGGTTTTGATTCCTGGATCTGTTGGCTCACTAGGTCTAGAAAATTCTCAGCTACTATCTCTTGGAATATCTCTTCTCCAACTTCTGTCTCCTCTATTTTAGCACTCCAGTTGGACTGTATTTAAACTTTCTTATTCTAACCTTTGTGTTTTATGCCTTACATATGCTTAATTCTCTCATCTCTGTGTGAAAGTCTCTCTTCCACTTCATTAATTCCATTTTTAGCTACATCTGTTTTGCTGTTTAACCCATCCACTGACTTTCAAAATTAAAATTTATTTTGATTTCATTTTTAAAGTTTCATTTTGCTGATTTTCAAACCTCATAAACCTTCTTGGAGGTTTAAATCTATTATTTATTGTATCTGTGGACTCTTGCTCATAGTGACTTTTTTCCTCATGTGTGTAGAATTTTTTTTATTGTTAGACAATACTTTGTTGGGGGTGCTTAATCTGTGGCAATACTGAGGAGATAGAATTGGGATGTTTTTCTTCAGGGAGGATTTACATTTCCTTTTTCTGGTCAAGAGTAGTACTATGGTTTGGATGTAATTTCTCCCTACCAAAACATGTTAAAATATAATTGCCAATGTAGCAGCATTGGGAGGTGGTGTTTTCAAGAGGTGATTAGGCTGTTAAGATGGGTTTTTCACAAGACTGGTATAGTTCGTGAGGTTGGATTCATTGTCATAGAAATAGATTAGATCTTCCAAGAGTGGGTTGTTCTAAAACTCATTAGCCTCCTTTGTCCTGTCTCTCTTTGCACACATCTGCATACCTTTCTGCTTCTCTACTATATTGTGCCTCAGCATGTGGCCCTCACCAGAAGCCAAACAGCTCCTGGTGCGACATTCTTGGACTTTCCAGCCAGCAGAACTGTGAGCCAAATGACTTTCTTTTCTTTATAAATTATACAGACTCAGGTATTCTGTTAAAGCAACACTAAATGGACTAAGACAGGGTGAGAGGAAGCAGGGGAGTGGTACTAACCTAGTACCACTTTAACTAAAATCTTAGTGGGTGACCTTGAATAGTAATTGTCAAAGTAATTCTCAGAGAAAACTGTTATTTCTTCCTTTCCCCTCATAGTGATGACAGGTTTCATTACAGACTCCCTCTTTTTAGCCAATGGTTTTTTTCCTAGACTACTTTTTCCCAAGGGTCTAGACCCTTCAAAACTTTTAGTGTAATGAGGTTATTTCAGTTTTGTACAAGCCCATATTATCTCCCATTCCCTTGTGGGATATTAACCCCAAAATCTCTAGGATTCTGAAGCCACACTGTCTGGATTCTAATTCCAGTTCTCCCACACACTATTGTGTAACCATGAACAAGTTACTTCTCTGTGCTTCATATTCCTCTTCTATAAAATGAATATTGGTCCCAGTTCTTCCCTCACATGAATGTTATGAGAAATAAGTGAAATGATGTTATTAAAATTCATGGACCAGTGCCTGGCCCATTGGGAGTGCTCTAAAAGTGCTTGCACTTACTTACTCAGAAGTAGCAAGTGCCTCCTTGTTAGTTTAAGGCTTACTCATTCAGTTTTAGCTCACAGAACTGTTTTTTTTTTTTATATATATATATTTTAAGTTCTAGGGTACATGTGCACAACGTGCAGGTTTTTACATATGTATACATGTGCCATGTTGGTGTGCTGCACCCATTAACTCGTCATTTACATTAGGTATATCTCCTAATGCTATCCCTCTCCCTCCCCTCCCCACAATAGGACCCGGTGTGTGATGTTCCCCTTCCTATGTGCAAGTGATCTCATTGTTCAGTTCCCACCTATGAGTGAGAACATGCAGTATTTGGTTTTCTGTTCTTGCAATAGTTTGCCGGGAATGATGGTTTCCAGTTGCATCAATGTCCCTACAAAGGACACGATCTCATCCTTTTCATGGCTGCATAGTATTCCATGGTGTATATCTGCCACATTTTCTTAATCCAGTCTATCACTGACGGACATTTGGGTTGATTCCAAGTCTTGGCTATTGTGAATAGTGCCACAATAAACATACATGTGCATGTGTCTTAATAGCAGCATGACTTATAATCCTTTGGGTGTATCCCCAGCAGTGGGACGGCTGGGTCAAATGGTATTTCTAGTTCTAGATCCTTGAGGAATCTGCACACTGTTTTCCACAATGGTTGAACTAGTTTATAGTCCCACCAACAGTGTAAAAGTGTTCCTGTTTCTCCACATCCTCTCCAGCACCTGTTGTTTCCTGATTTTTTAATGACTGTCATTCTAACTGGTGTGAAATGGTATCTCATTGTGGGTTTGATTTGCATTTCTCTGATGGCAAGTGATGATGAGCATTTTTTCATGTGTCTGTTGGTTGTATGAATGTCTTCTTTTGAAAAGTGTCTGTTCATATCGTTTGCCCACTTTTTGATGGGGTTGTTTTTTTCTTGTACATTTTATTGAGTTCTTTATAAGTTCTGGATATTAGCCCTTTGTCAGATGAGTAGATTGCAAAAATTTTCTCCCATTCTGTAGGTTGTCTGTTCACTCTGATGGTAGTTTCTTTTGCTGTGCAGAAGCTCTTTAGTTTAATTAGATCCCATTTGTCAATTTTGGCTTTTGTTGCCGTTGTTTTTGGTGTTTTCGACCTGAAATCCTTGCCCATGCCTATGTCCTGAATGGTATTACCTAGGTTTTCTTCTAGAGTTTTTATGGTTTTAGGTCTAACATTTAAGTCTCTATCCATCTTGAATTAATTTTCATATAAGGAGTAAGGAAAGGATCCAGTTTCAGCTTTCTACTTAGGGCTAGCCAATTTTCCCAGCACCATTTATTAAATAGGGAATGCTTTCCCCATTTCTTGTTTTTGTCAGGTTTGTCAAAGATCAGATGGCTATAGATGTGTGGTATTATTTCTGAGGACTCTGTTCTGTTGCATTGGTCTATATCTCTGTTTTGGTACCAGTACCATGCTGTTTTGGTTACTGTAGCCTTGTAGTATAGTTTGAAGTCAGGTAGCGTGACGCCTCCAGCTTTGTTCTTTTGACTTAGGATTGTCTTGACCATGCGGGGTCTTTTTTGGTTCCATATGAACTTTAAAGCAGTTTTTTCTAATTCTGTGAAGAAAGTCATTGGTAGCTTAATGGGGATGGCATTAAATCTATAAATTACCTTGGGCAGTATGGCTATTTTCACAATATTGATTCTTCCTATCCATGAGCATGGTATGTTCTTCCATTTGTTTGTGTCCTCTTTTATATCACTGAGCAGTGGTTTGTAGTTCTCCTTGAACAGGTCCTTTACATCCCTTGTAAGTTGGATTCCTTGGTATTTTATTCTCTTTGAAGTTATTGTGAATGGGAGTTCATTCATGATTTGGCTTTCTGTTTGTCTGTTACTGGTGTATAAGAATGCTTGTGATTTTTGCACATTGATTTTGTATCCTGAGACTTTGCTGAAGTTGCTTATCACCTTAAGGAGATTTTGGGCTAAGACAATGGGGTTTTCTAAATATACAATCATGTCATCTGCAAACAGGGACAATTTGAGTTCTTCTTTTCCTAACTGAATACCCTTTATTTCTTTCTCTTGCCTGATTGCCCTAGCCAGAACTTCCAACACTATGTTGAATAGGAGTGGTGACAGAGGGCATCCCTGTCTTGTGCCAGTTTTCAAAGGGAAGGCTTCCAGTTTTTGCCCATTCAGTATGATATTGGCTGTGGGTTTGTCATAAATAGTTCTTATTATTTGGAGATACGTTCCATCAATACCCAATTTATTGAGAGTTTTTATCATGACGGGCTGTTGAATTTTGTTGAAGGCCTTTTCTGCATCTATTGAGATAATCATGTGGTTTTTGTCTTTGGTTCTGTTTATATGCTGGATTACGTTTATTGATTTGCATGTGTTGAACCAGCCTTGCATCCCAGAGATGAAGCCAAGTTGATCATGGTGGATAAGCTTTTTGATGTGCTGCTGGATTCTGTTTGCCAGTATTTTATTGAGGATTTTTGCATCAATGTTCATCAGGGATATTTGTCTAAAATTCTCTTTTTTGTTGTTGTATCTCTGTCAGGCTTTGGTATCAGGATGATGTTGGCCTTGTAAAATGAGTTAGAGAGGATTCCCTCTTTTTCTATTGATTGGAATAATTTCAGAAGGAATGGTACCAACTCCTCCTTGTACGTCTGGTAGAATTCGGCTGTGAATCTGTCTGGTCCTGGACTTTTTTTGGTTGGTAGGCTGTTAATTATTGCCTTAATTTCAGAGCCTACTATTGGTCTATTCAGGGATTCAATTTCTTCCTGGTTTAGTCTTGGGGGATTGTAAGCGTCCAGGAAATTATCCATTTCTTCTAGGTGTCCTAGTTTATTTGTGTTGAGGTGTTTACAGTATTCTCTGATGGTAGTTTGTATTTCTGTGGGGTCAGTGGTGATATTCCCTTTATCATTTTTTATTGAGTCTATTTGATTCTTCTCTCTTTTCTTCTTTATTTGTCTTGCTAGCGGTCTATCACTTTTGTTGATCTTTTCAAAAAACCAGCTCCTGGATTCATTGATTTTTTTGGAGGGTTTTTTGTGCCTCTATCTTCTTCAGTTCTGCTGTGATCTTAGTTATTTCTTGCCTTCTGCTAGCTTTTGAATGTGTTTGCTCTTGCTTCTCTAGTTCTTTCAATTGTGATATTAGGGTGTCCATTTTAGATCTTTCCAGCTTTCTCTTGTGGGCATTTAGTGCTACAAATTTCCCTCTACACACTGCTTTAAATGTGTCCCAGAGATTCTGGTATGATGTATCTTTGTTCTCATTGGTTTCAAAGAACATCTTTATTTCTGCCTTCATTTTGTTATGTACCCAGTAGTCATTCAGGAGCAGGTTGTTCAGTTTCCATGTAGTTGAGCAGTTTTGATTCAGTTTCTTAGTCCTGTGTTCTAGTTTGATTGCACTGCGATCTGAGAGACAGTTTGTTATAATTTCTGTTCTTTTATATTTGCTGAGGAGTGCTTTACTGCCAACTACGTGGTCAATTTTGGAATAAGTGCGATGTGGTGCTGAGAAGAATGTATATTCTGTTTATTTAGGGTGGAGAGTTGTGTAGATGTCTATTAGGTCCGCTTGGTGTAGAGTTGAGTTCAATTCCTGGATATCCTTGTTAACTTTCTGTCTCGTTGATCAGTCTAATGTTGACAGTGGGGTGTTAAAGTCTCCCATTTTTATTGTATGGGAGTCTAAGTCTCTTTGTAAGTCTCTAGGGACTTGCTTTATGAATCTGGGTGCTCCTGTATTGGGTGCATATATATTTAGGATAGTTAGCTCTTCCTGATGAATTGATTCCTTTACCATTATGTAATGGCCTTCTTTGTCTCTTTTGATCTTTGATAGTTTAAAGTCTGTTTTATCAGAGACTAGGATTGCAACCCCTGCTTTTTTTTTGTTTTCCATTTGCTTGGTAGATCTTCCTCCATCCCTTTATTTTGAGCCTATGTGTGTCTCTGCATGTAAGATGGCTCTCCTGAATACAGCAAACTGATAGGTCTTGACTCTATCCAATTTGCCAGTCTGTGTCTTTTAATTGGACCATTTAGTCCATTGACATTTAAGTTTAATATTGTTATGTGTGAACTTGATGCTGTCATTATGATATTAGCTGTTTATTTTGCTTGCTAGTTGAAGCAGTTTCTTCCTAGTATCAATGCACTTTACATTTTGACATGTTTTTGCAATGGCTGGTACCTGTTGTTCCTTTCCACGTTTAGTGCTTCCTTCAGGATCTCTTGTAGGGCAGGCCTGGTGGTGACAAAATCTCTAAGCATTTGCTTGTCTGTAAAGGATTTTATTTCTCCTTCACTGATGAAACTTAGTTTGGCTGGATATGAAATTCTGGGTTGAAAACTCTTTTATTTAAGAATGTTGAATATTGGCCACCACTCTCTTCTGGCTTGGAGAGTTTCTGCTGAAAGATCTGTTGTTAGTGACGAGCTTCCCTTTGTGTGTAACCCAACCTTTCTCTCTGGCTGCGCTTAACATTTTTTCCTTCATTTCAACTTTGGTGAATCTGACAATTATGTGTCTTGGAGTTGTTCTTCTCAATGAGTATCTTTGTGGCATTCTCTGTATTTCCTGAATTTGAATGTTGGCCTGTCTTACTAGGTTGGGGAAATTCTCCTGGATGATATCCTGCAGAGTGTTTTCCAACTTGGTTCTATTTTCCCCGTCACTTTCAGGCACACCAATCAGATGTAGATTTGGTCTTTTCACATAATCCCATAGTTCTTAGAGGCTTTGTTCATTTCTTTCTACTCTTTTTTCTCTACACTTCTCTTCTCGCTTCATTTCATTCATTTGATCTTCAGTCACTGATATTCTTTCTTACTTACAGTTGATCGAGTTGGTTACTGAAGCTTGTGTATTTTTCACGTAGTTCTCATGTTATGGTTTTCATCTCTATCAGTTCTTTTAAGGTCTTCTCTGCATTGATTATTCTAGTTATCCATTCATCCATTCTTTTTTCAAGGTTTTTAGTTTCTCTGAGCTGGTTACGTAGTTCCTCCTTTAGCTCTGAGAAGTTTGATTGACTGAAGCCTTCTCTCAACTCATCAAAGTCATTGTCCGTTCAGCTTTGTTCCATTGCTGGTGATGAGCTGTGTTCCTTTGGAGGGGGAGATGCACTCTGATTTTTTTATTTTCCAGCTTTTCTGCCCTGCTTTTTCCTCATCTTTGTGGTTTTATCTGCCTTTGGTCTTTGATGATGGTGACGTACTGATGGGGTTTTGGTGTGGGTGTCCTTTCTGTTTGTTAGTTTTCCTTCTAACAGTCAGGACCCTCAGCTGTAGGTCTGTTGGAGTTTGCTTGAGGTCCACTCCAGACCCTGTTTGCCTGGGTATCAGCAGCGGAGGCTGCAGAAGATAGAATATTACTGAACAGCGAGTGTTGCTGTCTGATTCTTACTCTGGAAGCTTCGTCTCAGGGGTGTACCCCACCGTGTGAGGTGTGAGATGTCGGTCCGCACCTAATGGGGGATGTCTCCCAGTTAGGCTACTCAGGGGTCAGGGACCCACTTGAGCAGCCAGTCTGTCCATTCTCAGATTTCAACCTCCCTGCCTGGAGATCCACTGCTCTTTTCAAAGCTATCAGACAGGGGCATTTACCTCTGCCGAGGTGTCTGCTGCTTTTTGTTTAGCTATGCCCTGTCCCCAGAGGAGTCGTCTATAGAGGCAGGCTGGCCTCCTTGAGCTGGGGTGGGCTCCACCCAATTCGAGCTTCCCTGCGGCTTTGTTTACCTACTTAAGCCTCAGCAATGGCGGGTGCCCCTGCCCCAGCCTCGCTGCCGCCTTGCAGTTAGATCTCAGGCTGCTCTGCTAGCAATGAGGGAGGCTCCATGGGCTTGGGACCCTCTGGGCCAGGTGTGGGATATAATCTCCTTGTGTGCTGTTTGCTAAGGCCCTTGGTAAAGCACAGTATTAGAGTGGGAGTTACCTGATTTTCCAGGTGTTGTGTGTCTCAATTTCCTTTGGCTAGGAAAAGGAATTCCCTTCCCCCCTGCGCTTCCCAGGTGAGGTGATGCCTAGTCCTGTTTCAGCTCTCGCTGGTTGGGCTGCACCAGTGGACCAGCACCAACTGTCCAACACACCCCAGTGAGATGAACCCGGTACCTCAGTTGAAAATGCAGAAATCGCCCGTCTTCTATGTCACTCACACTGGGAGCTGGAGGCTAGAGCTGTTCCTATTCAGCCATTTTGCAGCTCCCGAACTTTAAAAAAAAAAAAAAAAAAAATGGATTTCAAGGATTTCCTTTATTTTCTTTCAAGCTGTCTGTTACAATTTATCCAGAATCTAGCTGAATTACAGAAGGAAGCTTTTTGACTACTGAATTTATGTATTGTGGAGTCTGAAGTGAAGGGAACATCCAAGGTATGTTTAAGGGTTTGCCAGGGGACCTGGGGTCCCTTCAACATTTTAAGCTGTCCAGGAAGAGGAAAGGGTAAACACAGAACAATCAAGGGCTGTTTTGTTCCAGGCTCTCTTTAGAGGCATGACCATAAGCCCCACTTTCTGCTGTATTGGAAGCCCTCCCTGACTGCTCTGATAATGCTAAATGAAAATGGCTACTATCTTCTTTTCCCTACACTTCAGGCTGTGTACAATTATCTATTATAGGATATGTATCATCTTATCTCTCAGTCAACTTTACATCGTCAGCACATAGCAGTTCTCCATAAGTGTTTGTTAAATACATGAATGAAGCTGGGTGCCGTGACTCTTGCCTGTAATCCCAGCACTTTGGGAGGCCAAGGTGGGTGGATTACTTGAGCCCAGGAATTCGATATCAGCCTGGGCAATACAGTGAGACCGCGTCTCAAATTAAAAAACAAAAAAAGGAAAAAACTGCATGAATGAATGAGTCCAAGACAAAGGCACTGGAGGACAAAACATACATGAAGAGTGGACCCTTTCTGTGATTTAAAAGTAAACACGAAAGTTCCGGACAACTTTTCAAGATGCTAAATTTTCATGAACAAGTCAACTGCTAAATATTATTTAAAGATATGGGAGTAACTAACTGAAAAAAGAGCAAAAGCATAAAAATTAGCTGCTTCTGAATCGTGCAAGGAAAGGTAAGAAAAGGTGAGTCAGGGATCTATCCTTTTTCTGCAAAAGCCCTCTACATGGTTTTGTTTTTAACTACAAACTATTTAATTACTAACTATGTATAGCTTTATAAAAGTTAAAATATTTAAAATGAAAAATTAGTCAATTTTTGGCCTGCTATAAGTCAAAGCATCCTGCTGTGCTTTTGACCTCATACAATTGAGTACAGTTCTTTTTTTTTTTTTTTTTTAAGTTTTGTGCCAAGAGTCCTGACTACCAAAGTGTGTTGACCCTAAGCTTGGTTGACAAAGCTTGGTTAACCAAAGCTTGGTTAACAAATAAACAGAACTTTGAACTTTAATAAGGAAGTTCTAATGGACCTAGACTGGGTTGGGCAGGCCTACTGACTGCTGCCTAAAGGTGGCTGTAAAGGGACTAAGTAAATCAATTAACTCCACAGTTTTCAAAAAGGTCTCTTGATATCAAAACTTTTTCCTTACATGCTTCTCTGATCCTGTGGAGATGAAAATTGACATCCATAGTCATATTCTACCAAAAGAATGGCCAGATCTAAAAAAGGTAACGGTAATTAATTTGCTGAATTATTTCTGAAACTTCTCCAGGGTTTCTCATTGCCTTTCTCTTCTTTATGGAATTAGATGTCTAGTTTATCTGCTTTGGTGGGGGGTGGGGGGACTTAAATTATTTGGTAGTTCTGATTTCCTAGTTTTTAAAAATGTCTTTTACATTTATTTTGAAAGAACATTGGATTAAAGAAATAAGCGCTTTCTCAGAATCCCTTTGTTCCCTCAAATGAACCATTCTTTAAAATTTCCAGACAATTTAAGTAAAGCAGATTTACCTTTTTTAAAATCACATATTCAGCTGCTGGGAAGATACATGCCAACTACAGAATTTAAAGTTACAATTTTAAATAAAAGACTATTAAAAATGGAATGTGATCGGTTTCGAGGACTTCTAAAATATATCTCCTTTTCAAAATGTTTAAAATAAGTTTTAGAAGCACCAAGAGATAGCTTTGTGAATTTTTTTTTAGTCTATTTTAGGACACTGCCTGAAACCTTTACTTTTTGATGTTCTTTATTCTATAAATCTTTGTCATGAAGAACTAGGAAGTAGGTACATCAAAAAACCCCAGAATAAATGACATGAAACTTTTGCACAGTGACATCTACTAAAAGAGTATTCTTTGTGTTTCTCTAAAGATGGAAATTTCCTTTTGTCATTCAGAACTTTTGAATGAATACAAAAAGAGGAAGGTGAGGAACATGAAGGAAATGTAAAATTGGCTAGAGGCTTGTTCAGGCTTAATGTCAGGTTTTACTCAATCTTCAGCATTCTGCCAGTACTTTCACCCCACCAATAATGTTTCATCTTTTTTATCCCAAGTAAGGGAAAATGAATTAACCCAAACTTGAATTAAATGTGGTTCTTTGTGCAGGTAGATGAAACTATTTTCTTCTTATAGTTGTCTAATAGAAGAATGTTTATCTTAAGTATTTCTTTGTCCATTGGTATCTTAGGTAAGATGGGTGGTAGAAACCGTGGATTGAAAAATACAAGTGATCTTTGAAAGCCTATCCTATATACAGCTAAGGATAAAAGCTAAACCACTCAACCTGCTCTTCCTAAAAGGACTCTACATGTTGACACAGGAACATGCTGTTCTGAGTGCTGTTGTCCTCATCAGAGTTTACTGAAGTGTAAACTGCTTCACAATGTTAATGATTTCATGAAGGGAATGCACCAGTTCCTTTGTGAGAGTGCATCTGCGTTATTTAGAAGCTGCATGCAGTTTCTTACATCGTGTGGTGCCCACCACTTTCTACCCCTCGTTTATGAGTATTTGCCTGATGAATGATGCAATGAACACATTGATTAATTTGTGAACACAAGAAGAAATAGATTATACTCCCTAATCTAAGAGTTTTGGTAAAATCCAAATTTTAGTATTTGGTATTTTAAAATAGCCATAATCTATATCTAGCAAATGGCACTAATTCCTCTGTTACAGCTTTTTTCTCTATTTGAGTATGAAAGAACATCCACGTGAAATGCTTTGGAAATCACCATGGTGGTCTCCAGAGGACAATGCCCACCTGTACTATCCCACTGAGACAGTTAGCTAGCATGACCGACCCTCCAAGCAGGGCTCCAAGCTCCAGGGCATACACCTCCTCGTGCAGACAGGATTTTGAGGCTTAGAGAGCTACAGTCTGAATATGTACATCTCCCCCAAAATTCAGGTGAAACCCTAGCCTACAAGGCAATGGTATTAGGAAATGCAGCCTTCTGGGGGTGATTAGGTCATGACAGCAGAGCCCTCATGAATGAGATTAGTGCCCTTATAAAGTAAGCCCAAGGAAGCTTGTTCACCCCTTCTACCACGTGAGGGCACAGCAAGAAGGCACCATCTTAGAACCAGGAAGCCGGTTCTCACCAGATCTTGGACTTCCCCGCTTCCAAACTCCCTCTCCTTTCTATCATCAGCTATTGCTTTAAAGAGGGAGAGAAATTTTGTCCCAATAAACCAGGTTTCTTCTTCTTTTTTTATTTTTATGTATTTATTTTATTTCCATATGCTATTGGGGAACAGGTGGTGTATGGTTATATGAGTAAGTTCTTTAGTGGTGATTTGTGAGATTTTGGTGCACCCATCACCCAAGCAGTATACACTGCACCCAATTTGTAGTCTTTTATCCCTCACTCCTTCCCACCCTTCCCCCCTGACTCCCCAAAGTCCACCGTATCATTCCTATGCCTTTGCATCCTCATAACTTAGCTCCCACTTACGAGTGAGAACATATGATGTTTGGTTTTTCATTCCAAACCAGGTTTCTTCTTATGTAGTAGTCTCACATGCTGCAAACAGACAGCTGACACTTCATCACCACCATCTACATCATTTTCATCGTTACAGTTATAATACATCGTACTTCTAGGGAGAGACAGAGGGAGAAATAATTTACATAAACCTTGCAAAATATGCAGATAAGATTTATACTATTCACTTGACAGATGAGATGCTTGAGACTCAGAAATGAACCTAGAATCCCAGAGCTGTGTGGGCCACCACAGTCCCTCAAGAGCCTCTCCATCACCACATCCACCCTGAGAAAACTGGCCTGAGAGAGTACTGCTGCTGGAATAACCTTGACCTTCTTATACAATGAAGAGATAGAAAAGTAGAATCAACATGCCTGAAGTGATGGTTAACTAATGATGACAAAGGGCTGGGATTTGAGAAATCTTTTCATTTTCACTTGCTAATAATAATTTGAGTCAGAGTTACAAGTAGGATCCTTGAAAAAAATATGTATCTGAAGTATAAAGACAGTGGATTCAGGGATACTTGATCAAATTGTTTCTGACGAATGAGGACCCACACTCTCTGCTGTCACAAACAGGAGGTGGGGCCCAAGAAACCGTGGCGAAAGATGTTTCAGGTTGATCTGCAATGCATTATTCACAGCAACAATGAGGATGATACAGTTTCAGCTTTTTCCTCCAGCAAGGCTTTACTGACAGCCTACTGTCTGCCCAATAGTAGGGCTTGCAAAGATTCTTCTAATTATAAATGGAGCAAAAAATTCTGACCTCCAATTTTAAAATCATATACTTACACCTTCTTTTGTTAGCAATTGCACTTGATCAGTACAAGGCTTTAGAAGACAAAATCCTAGACATCATTTGATTTTTAGAAAATCCTTCTGAGGAGATAAATATCTGGTTTCATCACCCAGGAGGCTCATTATTCACCTCATGGAGGTGTGATGTCCTCAAGACATTAACAAAGGTCATCCAGTTCATCCACTTTGATTCATACATGTGCATTTCAGAAACATATCTCTTGTATATAAAACTGAATTTCCTGGAATGTTTTCAATTTGCTTTTTATTTGGCATGCTCATAAATGCCCACGAGACACTGGTTATTGTCAAACACTTTCAGATTTTAGATGCTTCCTGGGGCATATGCTCGGACCAAAACCACTCCCAGGGTCATAAATTTTAGACCCCAGGCTCAGCTCAACCTGGGATGAGAACTGAGGGTCTACGTCAAGCACAGACCTGGAGAAGAATAAAACTGCCCTGAATAAGTTGGGTCTTTGCAAGGGGCCTGTGAGGTAAATTGGCACTTTATACTTTCCAGGAAATGGAGGGAGGGACACAGAGGGGCAAAGGGCTCCTTTCTTCACGGCTCTCCTTAGTTCTGACCCCAGGGTATTCTATTTGGGGTTGGAATAAGACTGTCACCACTACTGCCACCCCGACCACCATCGCCACTGCTACTATCACCACGGCTGTCACTGCCACCACCATCACCATCAGCCATCATGGGTACCACCACTGCCACCACATTCACTACTTCAGCCACACCACTACAACCACCTCACTCCCTCCACCATGCAATTAGTGCCCCCACCATCACCACCATCACCATCAGCGTCACTGTTAGCAGGAATGAATGAAGCCCTGTCCACTGGCCAGGCCTGGTGTCAGCAGCTTTATATGCACTATCTCACCTAATTCCCCTGAAAACTTATGTCCCAGCCACTCCTGTTAGCCTCATTTTTATTAATACACATAGGGAAACAGTGACTTGGAGACATTTCACGCCAACAAAGTCAAGTGCCTCGTAAGTGACTTGTTGCATGTGGGAGGATCCCTCAGCTTTGCCTTTCCTACCTCCCTGCTCTTCCCCAAATGGAATACTCCTCTACCTGGTAACATATGGGTTAGAGTTCCTTACAGAATTATGAAAAAGTAACAAAGAAAGAGAGTGAGGAAGAAGGGGGAGAAAGCCGGCAGTAGAGAAAGAAGGAAATAAAACCCTTTCTTCTACATGAAGGATAAAAGTTCAATGGCAAATTTCCAGTTTAAGAGCACAGTCTTAAGTTTACTCTAAAGTGTAACTGATTAAGGTCATATTCCATCCCCCGCCCCCAACATATCTCTCTTGGCAGCTTTTTCCAGGGGAAAAGAAGGAAAAAGTACAAAGGTATTGAATGCATGAAGGGCAAGAGCAGGGGTTGGGGGCACCAGCAAAGGAGAGGCTGGGTGCAGGGAGGAGAAGCTGAGTTTCAGCCGACAGTCTCCCTTGCCTGCCCAGCCTCCAAAATCAAGTCTGCTGATGTCATTGGGGAGGAAACAGAAGATAGATTTCTAAAGGTAATATGATTATTTGGGGCTAGGACTCAAGAACAGACCTTTTACCTGGGTGGAGTAAGACTGGTATAGAATTAATCCAAAACTTACGAAGCTGTTGAGGCAGACCCCAGGCACAGACGCAGAGACACAAACACCTCTATGCTGCACTGTGGCCCAGGCCCAGACGTTCCCCTCGGTCTAGAGGTGAAGGGAGCTAACAAAGGGGTCCACCGAGACCTGACTCCCTACAGACAACTTCCCTGCACTGCGGCATGAGAATCAACTGCTGTACCCTGGCCTCATCCAGCCACAACAAACGAGAGGTTGAGCTGATGTTCAGCTTGCTTTACTTGCTGACCCATCACCGCTGACCAACTCAGAGTCGTTAAGGAGCTCCCTCATGTAGCTATCTCCTGCCTCCATTCCTTCCCTCTGACACCACACTGTGACAGCCATGCAGGAAGCGTGGAAATCTGAACACTAGAAGATCCTCTCCAATCTGACCCCAGGACTACCTTTTCAATGTCCCTCCCAATACCGCAGCCCAAGGTGTGAAGTCAGCTCCCTCCCCAAGGCCCCCAGAGCACCTGTGCCTCATGGTCACAGTGCGTCTCACATGCCATGATGTGGCCCTTTGATTCCTTGCCTCCCCCAGCCTTAACCTCCCAAGACTGTGCTCCACATGGGCTGGAACTGTCCTTCCCTTTTCTCTTTCCTAGTAAGACTTGTCACAGATGGGATTCCATGAAAGCGTGAAGAAGGAATAATGATATGATGCAGTATGATATATGATAAAGCCAGTAGTTATTTGAGTCATACTTACCTATGTTTTCAGTCGGTGGCTTTCCACAGTTTCTATGCATGATTCCCAGGCGGAAATCTATTTTACGTTGTGACTCAGTACAAACATTTATATACACTAAATGGGAAGAAAAAATGTTATGAAACCATTACTTACTACATGGGAGACATTCTAATTTATTCTATTCCTTTCCATTCCTTTACTCTATGTTTTCCAAGAAGCAGACCCTGAGACAAGGATTCAGATACAAGTAGTTTGCTTTGGAGGTGATCCCAGGAAACACCAGTAGAGTGAGGAAGTGAGACAGGGAAAATGGGGCAGCCAGTGAAAGGTTTGTATTCCAGAGCAAAATGTGTGCCTCATCTCTGCGTTATCCAGACCGAGGGGTAGGGTACGGTGTGTTCAGTGTATGTATATACAACTCCCTCAATTATCTGTTAAGGGCTGTTGGGCCGAGGGGATGCAGGGAGCTAATTTCATAGTACTTCTTACCTGCTAGGTTGGCTTGATCAAAGCAGGTTCCCAGGGAAAGCCCTCAGCCAATGAAATGCAGGCGCTGGCTGATAGAGGTGGGCTGGTATGCACAGAAGTGTCAAAGCGAAGGGATACGAGCGGGACACCAACAGTATCTGCTACATACATGATTTCCTGTTTTAAAATGTTTGAGTCCCTATCCACTAAACTGATATCACAATCTACTCATGGATTGCAACGCAGAGTTTGAAAAGCAGTGTATTTCCTAAAGAGTGGTCCTTAGGGGTGATGTACGCCTGGTAACCTGTGACATGATTTTAGGTGGTACATGAACAATATTTTTTCATGTTAATCTTCATTTAAAAAATTCAAGCTGCATTAGGGGAAAAGATAAAAGCAGCACTGCTGAGATAACAGAATTTTCTTCTTGTGTAAATATATTGAAGGAAAAATGTAAGTGAATTTAATTGTAAATACTAAATAGGCGATACATGGGTATGGGGGAAATGGGAAGGCAATGCTTGAAAGGTGGAGCTCAGGATCCTCTGCGCTAAGCATGCCCCTTGATTGCAGCCTGGTCTTTGCTCTTTGACTCTAACTGTGCTTTTCCCCACTACAGAGGTTTGGCTATGAAGGCTGGGTGCAGCTCCAACACCACAGCAAGGTGAGTTTCTTCCAAAGAATGAACATCAGTAGGACTCAGGGACAGCTAAGCCATGGGATACCTCACTGCAGGCTGGGCCTCCAGGGAACCCCACTCTTCTGCCCGTGTATTAGCTTTGTTGTAGGCAAGGGAATAGCACTGAGATTTCTCAGAATAATTGGGAAAAATGGAGGTGACTTCAAAGAGTAGTATTTAGGAAGATAAAATTGGAATTTGAGAACCCATCAAAAAGTCTCTCTCTCTCTCACTCCTCCCCCCGCCCCACCAACCAATTTCAGCATTTATTGCTCTGCCTCAAGGAAGTGACCTAGTGCTACCAGTTATTACAGTACATTAAGGCTGACCAAATAAATGGGACAGTTAGGTTTGAGCATAAGCTGGAAAAAATAAACAATGGAGACAAAGGAGAGAAGACAGTGTTATTAAGGGTTGAGTTCGGTAAGAGGAAAAAGCAAAAAGAAGGCGGCTGTGGGCAAAGCCCTGTAGAAATAATGAGGCCCAAGAGTGAGCTGGGAGTCCAGATCTGCCCAGGGTATGGGTCTGATTTCATTTTCAGAGGCATCATACGTCCTCTTCAAGTTCAGAGGTAATATTTTTGCGCTTCCAGCTGACATACAGACATGACCAATGCAAGCTCTGGAGGACTTGTGGTCTGGAAATCCAGTTAATGTGCAGAGTTAACCCAACGCAGCATGGAAAGGTTAGGACTCCCTTTACATCAGGTTCTAAGGGGCAGAGATTTGGGCACCAAGGATCAGAGAAGGCCTTCTGAAGGAAATGATGCCCATCCCACATCTTAAAGCAGGTGGGAGGCTTGCCCAGGGAATGAGGAAACCATGTTCTAGGAAAAAAGAAAGGGAACAAAGGCATGAAATATTAAACATATGTGAGCTCAGAAGCACTCAGCTATGGATGGTACCAGCATTTCTCAAACTGTGGTCCCACAACCAGCAGGTTCACCATCACCTGGGAACTTGGGAGAAATGCAAATTCTCAAGCCCTGCACGAGTCCTACCAAATCAGAACTCTAGAGGTAGGGCAAGCAACTTGTTTTAACAAGCCTCCTGGTGATTCTGATGCAGAGTCAAGGGTTTTTTTAATTAGTAATTTTTTTTAAGACAGGATCTCGCTCTATTGCCCAGCTGGAGGGTAGTGATACAATCACAGCTCACTCACAGCCTCCAACTCTGAGGCTTAAGTGATCCTCCCACCTCAGCTTCCCAAGTAGCTGAGACTACAGGTGCACACCACCATGTCCAGCTAACTACTTTTTTATTTTTTAGACCGGGGGTCTCACTATGTTGCCCAGGCTGACCTCAAACTCCGGCCTCAAGTGGTCCTCCCACTTCAGCCTCCCAAAGTAGCTCATTCAAGTTTGAGAACCACTGGCTCTCGCACGTTCATTCACTGACTCACTACTTTTTATTGAAACTCGTTTTGTGTCAGGCCCACCAACCTAGACACTGGGAATATGCTTGTGGACAAGACAGACATAGTCCCTGCTCTGATGGTGCTCAGATTCTAGGGGTCACGAGTCAACATGATCAATTCAGAGAATGGAATATAAAGCAGTGATGTGATAGAGAGCAAGAGGCTGGCTGGTCAGTGACCTGGCAAAGGCTCTGAAGATGAGAAGGGAACACTTGGAAAAGTGTTCCCGGCTGGGGGAACAGCAGTTGCAAAGGCCACCAACTGGTAAAGAGTTTATGTGTTCAAGGAACAGAAAGGATGGCAATGTGGCTGAAATGCAGTGAAAGGGGGAGACAGTAGGAAATGGGCTGGCAAGGTAGGCAGAGGCCTGGACACATGGGGACTTGCAGGGCATGCTAAAGAGTCTGGACTGCATTCTCAAAATAATGCAAATTCTTCAGAGGGTCTTAGTGGCTTTAAAAGACCACTTTGGTTGCTCTGTGGAGAACACATAGATGCAGACAAGAGTAGGGAGAGCGAAGAAGCAGTAAGAAGATGGAGAGGAAGCCAGAAACCTCATTAGACAGGGTCATGAAGGATTTAGGGGTTTAGGCCCCGAAATGAGCTTAGGGCTTTGAACTTGATCCTGAAGACAGTGGGAAACCACTGAAGAGTTTTTTGGGATACACACACACACACACACACACACACACACACACTTTAAGTTATGGGATCCATGTGCCAAATATGCAGATTTGTGGTTCACTGCACCCATCAACCCGTCGTCTACATTAGGTATTTCTCCTAATGCTATCCCTCTCCTAGCCCCCTACCCCCTGACAGGCCCCATTGTGTGACGTTTCCCTCCCTGTGTCCATGTGTTCTCATTGTTCAACTCCCACTTATGAGAGAGAACATGCAGTGTTTGGTTTTCTGTTCCTGTGTTAGTTTGCTGAGAATGGTTTCCAGCTTCATCCATGTCCCTGCAAAGGACATGAACTCGTCCTTTTTTATGGCTGCATAGTATTCCATGGTGTATATGTGCCACTTTTTTTTTTTTTTTTTTTTTTTTTTGAGATGGAGTTTCGCTCTTGTCACACGGGCTGGAGTGCAATGGCACAATCTCGGCTCACCGCAACCTCTGCTTCTCAGGTTCAAGCGATTCTCCTGCCTCAGGCTCCTGAGTAGCTGGGATTACAGGCATGTACCACCAGGCCCAGCTAATTTTGTGTTTTTAGTAGAGACAGGGTTTCTCCATGTTGGTCAGGAGGGTCTCGAGCTCCCAACCTCAGGTGATCCGCCCACCTCGGCCTTCCAAAGTGCTGGGATTACAGGCGTGAGCCATTGCACCCAGCTGGCCACATTTTCTTTATCCAGTCTATCATCGATGGGCATTTGGGTTGGTTCCAAGTCTTTGCTAGTGTGAATAGTGCTGCAGTAAACATACGTGTGCATGTGTCTTTATAGTAGAATAATTTATAATCCTTTGGGTATATACCCAGTAATGGGATTGCTGAGTCAAATGGTATTTCTGGTTCTAGATCCTTGAGGAATCACCACACTGTCTTCCACAATGGTTGAACTAACTCACACTCCCACTAACAGTATAAAAGCATTCCTATTTCTCCACATCCTCGCCAGCATCTGTTGTTTCCAGACTTTTTAATGATCACCATTCTAACTGGCTATCATTAGTTAGAATGGTATCTCATTGTGAGATGATATCTCATTGTGGTTTTGATTTGCGTTTCTCTAATGACCAGTGATGATGAGCTTCTTTTCATGTTTGTCAGGCACATAAATGTCTTCTTTTGAGAAGTGTCTGTTCATATCCTTTGCCCACTTTTTGATGGGGTTGTTTTTTTCTTGTAAATTTGTTAAAGTTCCCTATAGATTTTGGACATTAGCCCTTTGTCAGATGGATAGATTGCAAAAGTTTCCTCCCATTCTGTGGGTCGCCTATTCACTCTGATAATCATTTATTTTGCTGTGCAGAAACTCTTTAGCTTAATTAGATCCCATTTGTCAATTTTGGCTTTTGTTACCATTGCTTCTGGTGTTTTAGTCATGAAGTCTTTGCCCATGCCTATGTCCTGAATGGTATTGCCTAGGTTTTCAAGAGTTTTAAACATCACTGTCTCTGAGGCAGTTCATCCTCATCTTCTTCAGTGTGTCCACTAAGTCCCAATTCAAACACTGTGCTTCACTTCTCCCATTCAAAATGCTAGTTTCTAGACCAGGGTCTGATGCTCTAAGCTGGCCTCAAGTCTCTCCGATGGAAAGTATGATATGAATGGAGCTGACGGCAAAGCAGCTAGGAAGCCCCAGCTGCAGGGACAGGGAGCTGCGATTTTTTCTTACTCCATGTCCCTGTCTTCAGTTTGTCCTTCAATAGTGGATTTGAATGGCCTTCATTTCATTTTGTTTTAATACCAAGAAATTTCATAAACTTAGTAGCCAAATCTCCAAAAGAAAACAAAAAGGAAATATTTTCCAGTCACATCTACTGACTTATTTATTTCCAGCAAAATTTGATACAATGGTAATCAAATAGGACAAAAGAGTAACACACTCCCTCTCTCTCAAAAACAAAACAAAGCAAACCAAAACAGACTCAGTCTGTATTTTTCATAATTACAGTTGTCAGGAATTCGAGTCCATCGAAAACAATATGCAAATGTAAATGATATGCAAATGTATGCAATTACACAAATCAGGCTGAGAGCAATGAGAAAATCCAGGATTTGGGATTTGAAAATAATTCTTACTCTCCTATGTTCCTCTAGTGAAGAAATATTTTCTGCCCCCAGGATTGGCTTACCTGGAGATTCCTGTTCTCTCAAACATCTTTCCAAAACATTTCTCTAGTTTGTCCCATTTCTCTTCTTAACTCTTGGTTTTTCAGTGTTCCCCAAACAAATTGAGGGGTAGTCATTTGTCACGATAAAGCCTTGCTCAGAACTGAAAAACATTATTTGTCTTTTGATTGAATATTTATTAAAGTATAAGTAGCAGGCCAGTCCTTGGTTTGTATGACAACCTGCCAGGAGCTGCATGGGGTGGGGGCAGAATCGTGCCCTGATGGCAAAGACACCTGGGAGCATTTTAAAGCCTCCAACCCAGGAGGGTAGACACGGGCCTGCTTCAAAGCTGTAGGTCAACAGCATCTAGAAACACACAATGAGTTCGTCCCAGGGCCTTGGAAACACACACACACACACACACACACACACACACACACACGCAAACATTTACATCACACTTAGGATTTTTACATACATAATTGTCAGACCCCTCACTCTTATGGACCACGACCCCTCACTCTTATGGACTATATTTGTGTTCCCCCACCCCAAATTCATATGTCAAAGTACTAACCCCTTTAAAAATGAAATAGATTGTAAAACAAAATAGCAGAATGCACTGCTTATGGCAAAAATAAATATTGTTTCATAAAACTTCTGTCTCAGTTTGTGTCTGTACAAATAGATATATATGGGTATTCTCAATGACAATGAAAAATAGCTTTTTCTCTTTTTTTTTTGAGATGGAGTTTCGCTCTTATTGCCCAGGATGGAGTGCAACGGCGCCATCTCGGCTCACTGCAAACTCCATCTCCCGGATTCAAGTGATTCTCCTGCCTCAGCCTTCCAAGTAGCTGGGATTACAGGCATGCGTCACCATGCCTGGCTAATTTTGTATTTTTAATAGAGACGGGGTTTCACCATGTTGGTCAGGCTGGTCTCTAACTCCTGACCTCAGGTGATCCACCTGCCTCAGTCCCCCGAAGTGCTAGGATTACAGGCGTAAGCCAACGCACCCGGCCGAAAAACAGATTTCTTAATGTGGGGTCACAGCCAAAACTGGCTGAAAGCCATTAATCTCATCCAATACTTTCAGATGTTTTCATTATTAAGAATAATTTATTATTATTATTATGTAAGTAATATTTGACTAAATGCTCCTTTTTAGATTCAAGCCATTAGAGATAAAGCTACAATTCTCTTGGACCAGCACTCCCTGTTCTCAAAAGTACTTTTTTAAAAAATAATTTCAACTTTTATTTTAAGTTCAGAGGATACATATGCAGGTTTGTTATCTGGGTATATTGAGTGATGCTGAGGTTTAGGGGTACGATTGATCCCGTCACCCAGGTGGTGAGCATAGTAACCATCGGAAATGATCAGTTTCTCAGGCCTTGTCCCCTCCCTCCCAGCCCCCTCTGATAGTCCCTAGTGTCTATAGTTGTCATCGTTATGTCCACGTAAACCCAATGTTTAGCTTCCATTTCTAAGTGAGAACATGCAGTATTTGGTTCTGTTCCTGTGTTAATCTGATTAGGACAATGGCCTCCAGGTGCATCTGTGTTGCTACAAGGCTATGACTTTATTTTTATGGCTGCATAGTATTCCATGGTGCATATGTAACATACATGGAATACTACATTTCTTTATCCAGTTCATTGTTATGGGCACCTAGGTTGATTCCATGTCTTTGCTATCGTGAACAGTGCTATGATGAACATACAGGTGCATGTGTCTTTTTGGCAGAACAATTTATATTCCTCTATATATATACCCAGTAATAGGATTGCTAGGTTGAATGGCAATTTTAAGTTCTTTGAGAAATCTCCAAACTGCTTTCCACAGTGGCTGAACTAATTTACACTCCTACCAACAGTGTAGGAGCATTCCCTTTTCTTTTCTTTTCCTTTTTTTTTTTTTTGAGACAGAGTTTCACTCTCATCCAGGCTGCAGTGCAGTGGCATGATCTCAACTCACCACAACCTCCGCCTCCCAGGTTCAAGCGATTCTCCTGCCTCAGCCTCCCAAGTAGCTGGGACTACAGGCATGTGCCACCACACCTAATTTTTGTATTTTTAGTAGAGATGGGGTTTCACCATGTTGGCCAGGCTAGTCTCAAATTCCTGACCTCAGGTGATTCACCCACCTTGACCTCCCAGAGTGCTGGGATTATAGGCGTGAACCACTGCGCCTGGCCCACATTCCCTTTTGTCTACAGCCTCACCGGCATCTGTTATTTTCTGACTTTTTAATAATGGCTATTCTGACTGGTGTGAAATGGTATCTCACTGTGGTTTTGATTTGCATTTCTCTGACGATCGGTGATGTGGAGCATTTTTTCATGTTTGTTAGTCACTTGTATATCTTCTCAAAGGAATTCCTATTAACAGTTTGGTGGATATCTTCCCAGATCTTCTCCTATGGTTTTACTTAAATATGAATGCACCTTTAAAAATGACAGAGTATTATTAGTATGTGATAGGTCTGGTTTTTAAAGCTAGATGAATCGGGTTCCAAATAGAAAACAAATGGACACTTAAATTAGACTATTTCGAGAAGAGTTCATACAGAGACTATTTATAAAGGTGAAAACGTGAGGAAGTTTTACAGAGGTAGGCAGGGGTTAGATCATGTAGGGCCTTGCAGGCCAGGTTAAGGAGTTTGGATTTTACCTTCAGGGAAAGGGAATCCATTCAAGAGTTTTAAGTGGGGCAGTGGCGAGATCTGAGATGGAGTAGCTCACTCCTGTAATCCCAGCACTTTGGGAGGCATAGGAGGGCAGATCACTTGAGGCCAGGAGTTCAAGACCAGCTTGACCATCACGGCAAAACCCCATCTCTACTAAAAATACAAAAATAAGCCAGGTGTGGTGGTGGGCACCTGTAATCCCAGCTACTCGGGAGGCTGAGGTGGAAGAATCGCTTGAACCCAGGAGATGGAGATTGCAGTAAGACGAGATCGCATCACTGCACTCCAGCCTGGGTGACAGAGAGAGACTCCATCTCAATTAAAAAAAAAAAAAAAAAAGGAAGACAAGAAAATACATGTCTGATGATATATGCAGTATCAGATATTTGAAATACCAGCCATATTTGGGCTTGTTTGTGGATAGTATTAGAATTAGAACTCAAAAGTCAGAAGTTCACAGGTTAGGTTCCCTAGGAATCAGACTCCAAGATGAAGTTCTGGCTTTAAAAATATAAAAGGTGTATTTAAAGTGTGTTATCTGGATAGTAATAGTTGCATGGAGGAATTCTTTAAAAAAAAAAAAACAACTTGATTCTCTTTTGAGAGTTTAGGAAAAAACGAGACTGGGCTCTGGTTGTGTAAATTAAAGCAGCTTGCTCCCATTACTTGGTTATTAGTTTAGTTTAAGATCTTGGTTAATGCTGAGGTCAAGGTTAAAAAACAGGACCCAAGAAATCCCTGTTTCCTCCTCCAGCAACAAGTGCTGACCCCTGAGGCAAATCCACAGCCTTACCTGAATGTAAAGCAACAGAGATCAGGGACTGACTCCTTACAATGGCTGTCAGCTCTCAAAATTCCGGCTGAAAAAAAAAAAAAAAAAAAGCAATGAGAATTGGGGGCTTATCATAGGGGCTCTGCTGCTCTGCAGTGATTTTTACTCAGAAGGAGTTCTACCGACTTGCTACAGTTCATTTTTCTTACCATGGATCTAGCATGAAGGATGTGAAAAAGCGAAGTTTGGTGAGTCTGCTTTCCCTGCTATGTAATGAGAGGCACTCCCTGCCCCTAAAAGATCAAACTCTTTAGGAAATTACAGTAATTAACTTTAGCCTACTACATAGACACCAATCACCAAATATCAGCCTTGTGAGATGGAAAATGGCTTCATAAACCGGGGCTCTATGCCAACTAAGCATATGGCCTTGGAGAAGTCACTGCACCTTGTGGACTTATTAGTAAAATGCAAGGGCTGAACTAAATAATCTATCGCAGCTTTAAGATACTCTGCTTTGTTTGAAATCAAAACGTACTCAGGTATCTCCCACAGAAACCCAATTTCCTCCCTTGCGGTTGATAATACGAGGTAAAATCTGGCTGTTATTTATTGAGCGTGCTCTCTGGCCTGGTGCTAAGTTCTTTACATTCTATAATTGAATCTTCTTTATCACTCAGTGTTCTTAATTGCAAACAACAGAATTCACTCTAGCTCGTTCACGGAGTTCCTGTGAGGGCCAGAGATCAAGCTCTGAGGGCTGTGCTAACATGATCAATGCCCACATTCACCTGGTGAGCCGCTTCAGCAAGGATGCAAGTGTTGCCACTCCCAGTCATGGAGAGGAGGCTCAGCTAATGCTGCCAAGGCTGGAGACTAGAAGCTTTGCCTCTGCTGCTCCAGTCATGTTCAACATCTTAGACAACACCCCTGTCTACAGGTGGACTCTGCATAGTCCCTACTTCCTCACATTGCTCACTTCCAGGTCAAAGTTAAATGCACGGGTGGGTGCATATAATTGGCAAAGCCCAGAGCACATGCCAGTGCCCTGTTACAAGGGAGACTGGGAAAGCATATTTTGGATTCTACCTCAAGAAAGCGGAAAGTATAATTGTGAACATTTCTTCACACATAGGATGTGTTCCAAGGACGTTGGATGGCCACAAGCATGACAAGTATAATGATCCACATTTTACAGATAGAAAAAGTGAGGCTTAAATTTAGAGGGCCCACAACTTCACTAGTCAGCGCTGCTAGTAAGTAATTTAATGAGATTTAAACCCAGAGCTGTCTGAATGCAAAGCCTGTGCTCTTTGGCACTCTGCTATACTGGGTATTTTTATAGTGATTAAGCTTTCCCAGCAAGGAGCAAAAATAAATAAAAGCTCCAATTTGACAAATCAAAGTTTGTTTCTTAACTTTTTTTTTTCACCATCACCCCTCTCCTCTCCCCTCTTCGCCAAACGAAGAGACATGTGTTCCTATGTCCTATTTGTGCAATCATCATCAGTCAGGACTCTTGCTTGCAGGCAACAGAAACCAACAATCATTAGTGTAAGAAGAAAAGATATTTGTTGAAATATTTTAAGCCCCTCAAGAATTACAAAGTATCTGTGGAATCAAGCTCAGAAAACTTGCAGAAACTCAGGGAATTCCCATGGTTGAAGTCACAGCCAAGGCAACACCACAGGAACAGCCTGGCTAGGAGGCCGCTGCCCCACCTGGATACTGCCCCCAACACCACTGCCAATAGCCACTGTACCTGGCCACTACTGGAATCACTGGCAGAATAAATCCAACTCTTCCTGGTTTTTTTGCATCACTTAACGCAAAACCAAGCATTGATTAGCCAAGCTTGGGGCAGGGAGAGCAAGTATTTGGCCTTCTGCAGAGGGAGGCTAGGCCCTGCCTCCACCAAGACTCCTGCAGGAGATTCCCCAACCTAGGAAGTGGTTCAGATGCTGGCATGGTAAACAGAGGATCGGAGCTGAAGCACATCAGTCTTGGTGTCATGATGTCAGAGACCCACCTCTGCTAGTGTGTGGACACCTGTCACAATTACACATGTCAACTTGCTCACTGACCTGTTCCCCATCCCTGAGAAATAAAATGTGGATCTGAGGTCTTCCTCATATATGTGCAAAGTGAACAGGCTACAGCACTTAAAGGTGAAAAGTGTCCAGCCTTCTTCATGCAGGAGATGGGGAAGGTCTTGTCTATGGAGTAGAAAGATGAAGGCTTGGATGCAACTCATGATCAAGCCAAGAGGAGGAGGAGGAGGAGGAGGAGGGCAGTGGACTCCACCAAGCACAGTTCAAAGCCTTTGATCATCGCACACCCACATGGACATTCTATGGGGTCCAAAGGTAACCTTGAGGCCCTGAAGCACCACCAAAGGTGGTGTGCCCTCAAAGCAGAGGAACACTGTCTAGCTCCTAATTAGCTATACAACATTAATAACAAATAATCATAATAACTAACACCTATGTGTTAGTTACTCCACTAAGTGCTTTATATGGATTATCTTATTTCATGCTCACATGATCTCTTTAATGTAAGTCACATTAATTTTTTAAGGTAAGTCATTATCATCCCTATTTTAAAGATAAACAAATGGAAGCTTGAAGATATTGTTTAACTCGCTCAAGATCACACAGTAAGTGGCAGAATAAGAATTTGAATTCAGGCAATTTTATTTCTAGGGCCTGCCCTAGTTCTTTCCCTTTTCTTTAGGAATCACAAACTGGAGGCCCAACGTAGGTGCCACTGCCATGTTCTGCACAACCATTTAGTTTGGCCCCCTGCTCTGAGTGTTAAAAAGTTGTGTGTTCCGTAATGGCTGTAACAGTTACCAAGTAAGAGTATACAAGGGTTCCCTTTTCTCCACATCCTTGTCAACACTTATTATATTTTGTCTTTTTGATAACAGCCACCCTAACAAGCATGAGATGATATCTCATTTCTCAATGATTAGTGAAGTCAAGCATTTTTTCATATACCTGTTGGCCATTTGTATGTCTATTTCAGGTCCTTTGCCCATTTCTTCACCCAGTTATGTGTTTTCTTGCCATTGAGTTCTTTAAGTTCCTTACGTAGTTTGGATAGTAACTCCTTATCAGATATATGGTTCACAAATATTTTCTCCTGTTCCATAAACTGTCTCTCTACTCTGTTGATTGTTTCCTTTGCTGTGCAAAAGGTTTTTAGTTTCTCCAGCTTTGTTCTGTTTGCTCCAAATTGCCTTGACTATTTGAGATCTTTTACGGCTTACATGAAATTTATGGGGTTTTTTTTCTATTTCTGTAAAAATGTCATTGGAATTTTGGGAGGTATTTTATCAAATCTATAGATTGTTTTGAGTAATATGGACATTTAAACAATATCAATTTTTCAATCCATGAACATGTTTTTCCATTTGTTTGTGTCTTCTTTAATTTTTTCATCAATGTATTACAGTTTTCAGATCTTTCACCTTTTTGGTTCGATTCATTCCTAAGTATTTTTAAATACTATTTTAAATGGGATTGCCTGAGGCTGGGAGCAGTGGCTCAAGCCTATAATCCCAGCACTTTGGGAAGCCGAGGTCGGCAGATCATGAGATCAGAAGTTCAAGAATAGCCTGGCCAACATGATGAAACCCATCTCTACTAAAAACACAAAAATTGGCCAGGCATGGTGGCGCATGTCTGTAATCCCAGCTACTTGGGAGGCCAAGGCAAGAGAATAGCTTGAACCCAGGAGGCAGAGGCTGCAGTGAGCCGAGATCATACCACTGCACTCCAGTCTGGGCAACAGAACAAGACTCTGTCTTGAGAAATAAATAAATAAATAATGGGATTGCCTGATATCTTTTGCAGACTGTTAGCATATAGAAATGCTATGGGCTTTTAAATATTAATTTTGTATTCTGCAACTTTACCCAATTTATTAGTTTAACAGTTTTTTGGTGGAATATTTAGGGTTTTCTATATATAAAACCACGTTGTCTGCAAACAGAAACAATTTAACTTCTTTCATTCTGATTTAGATGATTTTTATTCATTTTTCTTACTTAATTGCTCTGGCTAGAACTTCCTTTATGATGTTGAGTAGAAGTGGCAAAGGTGAGCCCCCTTGTCATGTTCCTGATCTTAGAGAAAAAGTTTTCAACTTTTCATCATTTTCACCATTGAGTATGATGTTAGCTGTGGGATTGCCATACATAGACTTTATTGTGTTGATAAACAAGAAAGTTCATGTATGGCAATCCCACAGCTTTATTCCTTCTATACCTAATTTATTGAGGGTTTTTTAAGTCATAAAAGGACACACAAATATGTCATTTTTTTCCTGTATCTATTGATATGATCATATGTTTTCCTGAAAAAAATTAAAAATAGAAATACTATATGATCCAGCAATTCTACTTCTGGCTATATATGCAAAGGAAATGAAACCAGTATGTTGAAGAGGTATCTGCATTCCCATGTTCAATGTAGCATCATTCAAAATAGCCAAGATATGGAATCAATCTAAGTGTCCATCAGTGGATGAATGGATAAGGAAAATGTGGCATATATACATAATGGAATACTATTGAACCTTTATAAAAAGGAAATTCTGTCATTTACAACAACATGAGTAACACTAAAGGACATTATATTAAGTGAAATAAGCCAGACATAGAAAGACAAATACTGCACTTATATGTGGAATCTAAAAAAGTCTAACTCATAGAAGCATCAAGCGAAATGGTGGTTACCACGGGCTGAAGGGGTGGGGAGAAATTGAGAAGGTCAGAGGATATGAAATTTCAGTTAGACAGGACGAATAAGTTCATATCTATTGCACAATATGGTAACTACAGTTAATAATAATGTACTGTATACCTGAAAATTGCTAAAAGAATAGATTTTAAGTGTCATCACCTCAAAAAAATATAAGTATGTGAAGTAATGGGCATGTTAATTAGCTTGATTTAGCCATTCCACAATGCACACATATATCAAAAGATAATGTTGTACAGCATAAATACATGCCATTTTTGTCATTTAAAATGTATAAAAATTATTGCAGAGTACCCAGGCAAGCATGATGCCTAGTGGAAGAAGTAGCTCAGTACCAAATTTTGTGCATGCTACCAGACTGACTTCTTTGCCCACCTCCTCCCACAGGTGTTGACACTAGTGGGCCCTGCTCTGTTTGACAGATCACATACTCCCATTATCCATACACTGCTTCTTCATAAAATGAGAGGGTTGGACTAGGTGGTCTATCTCAAAGGTTCTTTTCAATTCTAAATGTTATGGAACTACCATTTTCCAGACGCCGGGCCATCCTCTTGTATCTAGTAGCCAGGGGTTCAGATCAGCAAGGTGATCAGCCATTCTCAGTCATGCAGCCCAAAGAAAGATAACCTCAACCTTACTATCTCTGTGTCCAGCCATTG
This sequence comes from Chlorocebus sabaeus, assembly GCF_047675955.1. Classification (NCBI taxonomy): domain Eukaryota; kingdom Metazoa; phylum Chordata; class Mammalia; order Primates; family Cercopithecidae; genus Chlorocebus; species Chlorocebus sabaeus. Next base: position 20,440,202 of record NC_132913.1, read on the forward strand.
ACACCCACAGAGCACACCCCTTCAACTCCAGGCCAAAGAAAAGCATGAGGAAGGAAACCTGATTTTTGTTAAATTACTGATTTCTACTTCCACAAGGATTAAGTACAAATCTTTTCAAATATTAGGGAAGAAACAGGTTCTAAAGCGCATGAGGAAAGACTAGTCCAAGTGGGCTTAGGTCGCATTTTAGTAATGTGGGTTTTCTGCCCCAGGGAGAAGCAAAGTTGTTGAAAGATGGGAAGGTCTTCAGAGTGGTGCGAGAGAATTGCTGGGATCCAGAAGTTCGTATTAGAGAAATGGATCAAAAAGGTACGTTGAGAAATGCTACCAATGTTAGCATCTGATGTAAAAGCAATGTCTGCCCTTAAAGTTTGCTGACAACTTTATGTGATGGTAACTTCTGACCCCCTTTTCTCTGCCAGGACAGGCTGTTCCAGCTTCACTGTGGGAGAGACAGGGCCTTCCACTACAATGTTTTTAGAGTGTGGATTAGAAATGTTTTATATGAGTTATACCCTGTTTTAAAATAGAATGTTATATCACGAAAAAGATAAAAATGGCATTTTATTATTTTAAAAAATTAGTTCAAATGTATAGTATTTACATATTATAAAATCAATTAAAATAGTAAAAATTGGAAATCACAAACTAAGAATGACAATTGCCTGCTTAGTAAGACTTAAGATCCAATTTCTTTCTGTAGTTTGTCTCGGTGCACCCATACACAGAACATTCCCACTGACACCTCAGAGTTGGAAATGGAAGCAGTTAAAAATAGTTTATTGTGTAATCTCAGAATACACTACAATAAAATCAATCCAGAAATTTGAAAGAAGAGAATTAGGAAGTGTTTGTTTCAAAGGTGAATTGCTAAAAAGCTCTAAGAACATCTTGCACTTTTTACCTTATATCTAAAAATCAAACAAGTCCTCACAATTTAAAAGAATTTCAGACAAGGCACATTGGCTCACACCTGTAATCCCAATACTTTGGGAGGCTGAGGCGGGTGAATCACCTGAGGTCAGGAGTTCGAGACCAGCCTGGTCAACATGGCAAAATCCTATTTCTACTAAACATACAAAAATTAGCCAGGTATGCTGGCGCATGCCTGTAATCCCAGATGCTCAGGAGACTAAGGCATAAGAATTGCTTGAACCTGGGAGGTGGAGGTTGCAGTGAGCCGACATCATGCCACTGCACTCCAGCCTGGGCAACAAAGTGAGACTTTTCTCAAAACAAAACAAAATGAAATTTCCAAGTCTATCTAAAGTATGACATGATGGCCATATTATGCTTCACCGTGACTGCCTGGCTGACTGTGTCACCTGAGAACATGCTCTAAGAAAATGCCTGAGCCTTCCAGACACATGTGGGCTGTGTCCATGGGCTGTGATGGGGAACTGACCACCACTGACATTGTCAGAACTAAATGTTTACATTGGTGGAAGATTTCAACCAGAAAATAAATAATTCAAACACACAAATAAAAGAGCAGTTTAGCACTACCACCTTTCTAATCAAAGACAAATTATAAGGAGTTCAAATATACAAAGAGATAGCAGGAGACATTTTATTCCAAGGTCTGCAAAAAAGGAATCAAACTGTCAGCCTAAAATGAGTAGGTAGCCTCCGGCATGCTGGAATTTGTTGTAGATACTTTTGTCCAGGTTTTGCTTTATATATTTTTTTAACAATTAAAAATAGACTCAGGTGTGGTAGTTCATGCCTATAATACCAGCATGTCAGGAGGCCATGTCAGGAAGATCACTTGAGCCCAGGAGTTCAAGATCAGTCTGGGAAACACAGTGAGACCCTGTCTCCACACACACACACACACACACACACACACAAATTATCTAGGCATGGTGGCATGTACCTGTGATCCCAGCTACTCAGGAGGCTGAGGTGGGAGGATCACCTGAGCCCAAGAGTTTGAGGCTGCAGTGAGCTGTGATTGCACCACTACACTCCAGCCTAGTGGTGGAGCAAGACCCTGTCTCTAAAAAAACTCTTTTTAATTAAAAATATATTTAAATGGCATTTAAATTGAACTTCGCAGAAAACCTGCAGCACTTCTGTGGAGTACTCCACAGAATATAGCATATATCCCTCTAAAAGTATATTGGAGTGGGAGGAGAGCTGGAGAAAGAACATGCTTCCCTAACCTACAGCAAAGAGCAAGGTTTTGTAGTAAATATGAAGCTGCAGCAAGGACCCGCCTTTTCAAGGAGAAAACTAATGAGCATGAGACTTGAATGACTGGTGTCAGAAACCACAGCTTATGGCTGCATGGTAAACAATGTGTGTGTGTCATCTTTGGTTTTTGTTGTGTGTTTCATTCCTTGGCTGTCCTTAAGAGAACAGTCATGACCAACCCTCACTGAGTATTTACTTTGTGCCAGGCACTATTCTAAGAACCTAACATGTATTAACTCATTTAATCCCTACAACAACCCTAGGAAGTAGGCCCTCTTGAAGACAAAGGATGCTTGGCATCCTGGATGCTGGAGTCAAACTCAGGGTCCCATTCTGGGTATTTCAGACCATGGGACTCCTTCTAGGATCACTTAGGAGCTGAATTAAAGGGGCAGGGAAGGTGGCTGAGAGACATGCTCTGTTGTGCATAACCTAAGATGGAAAGCCTGAAAATGTCTTGCTTAAATAAAATTTCACAGGAAGGAGGGGAGAAATAACTCTTCGGAAATGGGGTCAGTTAGTTTTCCTTCAATGATCTCATTTGTATCCAACCTTTACTTACCTCCCTGGAATCTGGGGCTAGGGGCTGAGGGGGGTCTAGGGATGGGACTGAGAGAGACGTAGGGAGGGCGAGCAGGAGTTTAGGGTGGAAGCTGGCTGCCACTTGGCCTTGGGAAAGGAAGGAGTGTCCAGGCCATTCTTCTCACCAGTTTTGCCCTTCTTTGTGTCCATGTCTAGGAGTAACAGTGCAAGCCCTTTCCACAGTTCCTGTCATGTTTAGCTACTGGGTGAGTGTGAAACCTCAAGCCATCTCCTTGGTGTGGAAGGTTCGCGTCGAGCTCCCAAAAAGTGAACAGATGCCTCAAGTCTGGACACCAGTACCACTGACCACCCCCAACAACTAACTGTCCTCCCGTTCAGAGATCAGCAGGGTCCCCTCTCAGGCCTGTCTTCTTAGCTGTGTCTTCACTCCAGTACAGTAGCCAGTAGTCACATGTTGCTATGTGACTTGCATTATAGTTCCACCGTACGGTGGTTCTAGGTCAGCCTTATTCTCCACCAGAACTTTCCTGTCTGATGACTCATTCCTGCAGTGCCTTGCTGGGGAACTGACAAGCCAGTATCTTCTGAGATGAGAATGATTTTGAGGCAGGAATAATAATCATGACCTAATATATCAGCTCTCCAAGGGAAAAACAGAATTCAGAAGGCGAATCCTGAGGTTGGATGCCCTTTCCCAAGTGAATAAATCTCAAGCACTAAAAGTTTCAGGCATGATTTCCAGCCTGTGGAGGAAAATGTTTGTACATAGCCGGGAGCGTGCTAAGTCCCTGCTCATCCAAACAGATACTCACTCTCATGATTTAAGGAGCAGTGGAAATACCACCTGTTCATACATACTTCCGTGATCTGTGTTCATAAACCCAGTATTAGTGAGTGACTCAGTCTTTGCCTGTTCCTGCGATTGCATTCACTACTTAAAAGTGCCCTGAGACCTCAATATGCCTGAATTTATCAGATTGGTTACCACTCTGATTAGACAACTGAGGCTGCAGGAGAGGATCAGATTCCTGGCAGTGGGCAGTGGGGTGACAGAGGAAAGAAAACAGTGAAGAAGGGAGCATTAGGGAAACCAACAGCAAACTTCATCTGCCTCAGCATTTTGCCAAGGACAGCCCTGAATGTCACAGCCAACAAGAAGGACAGACAGGAGAACAGGCAGGGGCAGGACAAGTCAGTGAGCCAGCCTGGCCGCCCTCAACGAGGCATGATAAGGAGGTGCCTTGATGGTGGCTTGGGGCCCTTGGCCAGGCCTGACCTCCTGGGAGGTAGGGGGGCATTAAGATCTTTCTGCAGTTGGAGGTGGCCCATGCTCATTCCATCTCTAGTGTTGGGATACCAGGCCCAGTAATTGTGTCCTTCCCTTCTGATTCTGGCCTCAATTTTTCCAATGAATCAGCAATATACCTTCTGTTTTCTTTGCTTTACAAAGATTGGCTTTTGGGTCTTCTGTGGCCAGCACCTTTCCAAACTGTGCCTCTGTTTTCTGATGTGGTAAAGCTCATCAAAATTTGTCATTTGAAAATGACAAATATTATAGCCACAAGGAGGCACTGTTCAGAGTAAATGTCTAAAAGAAGTAGGTTTTCAACAATGGGGTTTTCCCTTTCCTGTCTCCACCAGGCCAAACCTGAGGACACTTTAAACCTGTGCCAGCTTTTAAACAACGACCTTGCCACCACCGTTGCGAGCTACCCCAGGAGGTTTGTGGGTCTGGGAACGTTGCCCATGCAGGCCCCTGAGCTGGCGGTCCAGGAGATGGAGCGCTGTGTGAAAGAGCTGGGCTTTCCTGGGGTCCAAATTGGCACCCATATCAACGAGTGGGACCTGAACGCGCGGGAGCTTTTTCCTGTCTATGCGGTGAGTAGCGGAGCTGCTCAGCCAACGCCAGTGGCCCAGTGCCTGGGCCCGGGGCACTGCTGGGTGCTGGCGGGGAGGAGGGGAAGCGTCACCCCACTGGGAGGGGAGAGTGGCATCTATGACTTGTTAGATGTAGGTAGAAGGTGTAGAAATAGCCCCCGCTAAAGAGTGGGCCATTCCAAAGAGGAACTGGTGGAATGGTTCCTAGGCCAGCGCTGAGTTAACACAGTGAAATCTCTTTTCCTTCCGTCCCCCTTGCCCTCCTTTTAATCTCTCACTTGGAAGCCAAAATACCCTCTTTACAGCCACTGTGCAAAAGAATCGTGTTAATGACATATATATATATGTATATATATATTTCAGCCGGGTGCAGCAGCTCATACCTATAATCCCACCACTTCAGGAGGCCCAGGTGGGCAGATCACTTGAAGCCAGGAGTTCGAGGCCAGCCTGACCAACATAGCAAAACCCCATCTCTACTAAAAATACAAAAAAATTAGCCAGGTGTAGTGCCATGCCCCTGTAATCCCAGCTACTTGAGAAGCTGAGGCATGACAACATCTTCAACCTAGGAGACAGAGGTTGCAGTGAGCCAAGATTGTGCCACTGCACTCTAGTCTGGGTAACAGAGCCAGACTCAGCCAAGCGCGATGGCTCATGCTTGTAATCCCAGCATTTCGGGAGGCCGAGGCAGGCAGATCATGAGGTCAGGAGTTTGAGACCAGCCTAGCCAACACAGTGGAACCCTGTCTCTACTAAAAATACAAAAATTAGCTGGGCGTGGTGGCGGGTACCTGTAATCCCAGTTACTTGGGAGGCTGAGGTAGGAGAATTGCTTGAACTCCAGAGATGGAGGCTGCAGTAAGCCAAGATCACGCCACTGCACGCCAGCCTGGGCGACACAGTTAGACACTGTCTCAAAAAAAAAAAAAAAAAAAAAAAAAGAGCAAGACTCCATCTCAAAAAAAAAAAAAAAAATCTGCTTTGAAAAAAAAAAAATACTTAACATTTTTCAAAAATACAGAAAAGTGTAAAGACGAAAATAAACATTACCCATAATCCAGCCTCCCAAAGATAAGTAGCCACTGTTATCATACACAGTTACTTTTTTGATATACATATATCTATATTTTCATGAAACTGAAATTCTGTTACACATGTGATTTTGTATGCTAATTAAAAATTTCCAACATAAGTGAAAATTCTTTTAATGCATGATTTTTAAATAACTGCAGAATATTCCAATATATGGCTATGTTTTGATTTATTTAACCAACCTGTAATTAAGATATTTTTTAAGTCATATATTTTGAAAATGTACTTTAAAATACCTAATAAAAAACAATACCATGAAAATGTTAACATTTGATGAAACTAGGTGGTGGGTATATGGATGCTCATTGTGTTATTGTTTACACTTTCTACACTTAAAATATTTCATGGTAAAATGTATGTTCAAAAATTCAGTGCCATTCATTTCTGAAATATCCAACTTCAAGTATCCATAGTTCCACAGTCATCTCCATCAGTCTTCTTCTTCCTCCTCCACTTTCAATTCTTTCTATAACCAAATCTTCTCATCTCAGTACCAGGATTCACGATGCATAACTCTACTCAATTGCATTTTTTAAATTTTTTATTTCCCTCCTAGAATTATAATAATATTGCTTTCTATTATTTTCATTATAAATGCAAAATCTTTAATAATGACTTACATAGATGTTTGTGGACTCACCAGGCACTGTGATTACTGATCATTTACTCATTTAGTATTTATTGAGGTCTAACTACAGGCAAAAAATTTTCCATGTTTGTATCTATGGCAACTGCCCACCAGTCAGGGGATTGCCTGTTAAATTGCCTCCTAATGACTTGAAAGATTTAATGTTCCTCAAAATACTGAACTCCCTGAAGCTCACTGGCTGCAGTGGCTTAGCTGATGTAGCGAATGTTTTCTAGAAATTTTAATGAGCTTTGAAAGAGGATTTATTTACTTATGCATCCAAGTTGTTTCAGCACAGAGTGAGCGAGACTTCAGCTGCAAGTCATGTTAGCATTCATTGGATTTGGGTTTATTAATTACTAAGGGGCTTAGGAAGCAACAGCAGCCGGTCGGGGTCCACATGGATATTTTCATTTGCGTGACTAGGTCGACCCATCAATCATTCTAACTGGGCTGTTTTGGGGACATCCAGTCTCTGAGGGGATTCAGGAGCACATGCTGTCCCCAGGTGGCTCACGATGTCCTGGGGGTGGCAGCATATTTGTTTGGTTAGCAAGGTTTGCCTGCCTCTCTGCTCTCTAGTTTGTGTCAATAATGTGTTGAAATGAATTTTCATAAGCGAGGTTGGCTTTGTCATTTCAAGGTGATCCTGGCACTCCAAAGGTCTAACTGTCCCCTTTATCTCCTAGACCTCCCTTTTTAGTGAGTAAACCCAATCATACATGCTCAGGTCAGTTTTCAGGCACAAAAACAACTTCGTCACTGGTATAAGGCAGACAGAATTGCAGTGCCAACTGCCCAGCTCCACCATCTATCAGCCACAAGGCCTGAGTAAGTTAGCCTCTATCTGCCTTAGTTTTCTTCTCCATAAAATGGGGGTAGTAAAAGTGTGCATCTCATTAAAAAATTAAACTAGTTAATAATTATAAAATTCTTATAACAGCTTGGGCACATAAGTTCTCAATGTTAATTATAATTGTAAGAGTATAACTTCTTTTTCTATTCTCTACAAACCCCATATATAGAAGGAGATCAACAATATGTTAATTTGAATTGAACAGAAATGAGGGTGGGAGGAGGGTGAGGATCAAAAATATACCTATTGGGTACGATGGTTATTACCTGGGTGATAAAATAATCTGTATGCGAAGCCCCTGTGACATGCAATTTACCTTTACAACAAACCTGCACATGTACTCTGAACATAAAAGTTTACAAAAAATAAAAAGGAAAAATTTTAAAAAGAAAAGAACCACCAGAGGCACACAGAATAAAGCTGTATCCAAATGAGGAGTCAAATCCCACAGAGATACCATGACCATGCACCTTTGCCAAACTCAAACCATCCCAAGAAGTCAGTATTTTCTTTCCAACCTGCATCTATGATCAGAAACCAATTAGCTTCTCTCTCTTTAAAAGGCTTATATCTCTTCAGCTCCCCAGGACCTGTTGAATTAAAAGTCCTTTCTTCAACTTACCAGAATCCCCTGTTGTCCCGGAATTGGTTTCCTGTTTTAAAAATGCTTATGTACACAAGTCACATTGCATCAGCCTGGTTAGCACAAACATTTATGTATGAGGGTAGGAGGAGTCACTCCAGAACCTCAGTATACATAGTGAGGAATTATTCTAAGGGAAATCTCTTTTGAATCTTGATGAGTGCTAATATTCAATGCCTGTTGAGGGGACTTCTTTTAATTAAACTTTTTGTTGAATAAAGGTCATTCCATCCAGATGGTATTTCCATTTCTCAGAAGGCCCTGGAGCATGCCCATGACATTCATCTCAGTGCCTGTCTGGCTAAGGCATTGACCTCTTCCCTTTCTGAGGTCATCTCACTCACAGCTGACTGTTCAGAGACTCAGCTGGGCTCCTGGGGCGGGAAGAATGCCTACAGACCCCAGGGATTCCACCCAGTGCTGGGCTCTGAGTAGTCAGGTGGCTTGGGTCAGGCCAGCCAGCTCCAGCCCAGCACTGAGCCTCCGGCTCCAGCACATCACTTCCTCACTTTCCACAAACTCTGGTTTCCAAGTGGGGAAAAGGAGGGGGCACTCTCGCCCCTGACTCCGAGGATACAATCTCAGCAATCCTTCCAAAAGAGTAGACCAAGTAGGAGCCAGAAATTTTCCCCTACATTTCAGGTGTGGGATTCGTCCTTGAGCATTTTGCTGTCAGCCAAAACATCTGAATAATGGATATTTCCGGACACTTGTTTTACCAGATGATATATTAAGTTCATCGACCTCAGTGGTAAATCTACCAACCCCCTTTGTTAATTCTAAGTGTCCCTTTTATTTTCCAAGCAGGAGAAGTTTGTCAATATCTCTTTTAAATAGATCATAAAACAACTTCAAAAGCATTTTAATTTATTTTTACAGAACAATATAGACTCAAAGAAAAGCAGTTTCCCCAAAACAGTACCTGGTATCTGCTCACTCATCAAAGTAACCCTCTCTCTCTCTCTCTCTCTCATTGCTTCTTTGAAGGCAGCTGAAAGGCTGAAGTGTTCTCTGTTCGTGCATCCCTGGGACATGCAGATGGATGGACGAATGGCCAAATACTGGCTCCCTTGGCTCGTAGGTTTGTGTCTGTGTGGGGTCTGGAACAGAGGACCAACTCTTGGGTTTTTCCAATCATCCATGGAAACCTATTAGGTCAAATAGGGAAAGTATGAATAATTAACAGGATTATGAGTAATAGCAGCTATCACTTACTGAGCTCTTACTTGGATTAGTGCTATATATATATATACATTACCTCATTTAATTTTAAACATATCCAATACCATCATAAATAAATCATATATTTAATCTATGAGGTTGACATTATAATGATCATTTTACAGATGGAGAAACTGAGGCTTGGAGTATTTAGGTAAGTTGTTCAAGTCACACAGTTAATACATGAAAATGTAATTTACACAGATATATCTGACTCCAAAGCCAGTCTTGCTACACAGACTCCCAAAGAGGCTTCAAAAAATGTAACCATGCTTGTCTAGTAGATTTTTTGAAAGATGATAATAGCATCAGTTCATACAAACAAGAACCCTAGAATTAAAGGTAGAAGGTCAACTTCCACCACCCAAAGATCTGAAATCTTGTATAAAAGATGGCCCAGGCTTGCAATTTTCCTGTTATCTGCTCTTCTGCCCTTTGCCTCCTGCACTATCCATAGTTCCATGAAAGGGTAGAGGAGAAAACTCCATTTGCTCTATCCAGTCTCTCATTATCAGTTATGATAAGAAGAGATAGAGAACAGATGTAAAATTCTGGAGCTATAGGTGAAAAATAGAGCTCATCTACAAACCCAATGAAAACTTGGTCCCCAAATGAAAATTGTTGATTTTTTGTTTTGTTTTGTTTTGTTTTTCAAGACAAATTCTCGCTCTGTCGCCCAGACTGGAGTACAGTGGTGCAATCTCAGCTCACTGCAACCTCTGCCTCCCGGGTTCAAACAATTCTCCTGCCTCAGTCTCCCAAATAGCTGGGATTACAGGGGTGCAATGCCATGCCCAGCTAATCTTTGTATTTTCAGTAGAAACAGGGTTTCACCATCTTGGCTAGGCTGGTCTCAAATTCTTGGCCTCAAGTGATCCACCCACCTCTGCCTCCCAAAGTGCTGGGATTACAGGTGTGAACCACTGCACCGGATTTTCTTTAAGGAGACCATTGTTCTTTCTCTCCTCAGCCCAACTAGTACAATTAGTAATTATTAAGTAATCAAAATAGCAATCACCATGAAGAATTAAATGGGGCAATATAATGGAAGTCAAAAAATGGGATTTTAGTTCCAACTTAGTCTCTATTTCACTGTATTGCTTGTAGTAAATCACTTTACCTCCATAGGCCGCAATCCCTCATCCGTAAAATGAGAATGCTGGTCTGGATTCCTCCAAAGGTCTCTTTCTGCTCTGATGTTTTATATGTTCCGGTGATTGCTGTTGGAAACCAAAGTATTTAGTAAGGAGGCTTCCTACTCATCCCCCACCAAATTATCTTGGGCAATAATTAATAGGATGAGATAACCCAAGATGCCCAGTGCCATCAAGCTTCAAAGCAAAATGTCACCCTTATTCACAAAACTTTGATAAGTCCCACAAGCTTATTTATTTATTTATTTATTTATTTATTTATTTAGAGACCAAGTCTCACTCTGTCGCCCAGGCTGGAGTGCAGTGGTGTGATCTCAACTCACTGCAACCTCTGCCTCCCAGGTTCAAGTGATTCTCCTGCCTCAGCCTCCCAAGTAGCTGAGATTACAAGTGCATGCCACCATGCTCAGCTAATTTTTATATTTTTAGTAGAGACGGGGTTTCACCATGTTGGCCAGGCTGTTCTCAAACTCCTGACCTCAAGTGATCTGCTCCCCTTGGCCTCCCAAAGTGCTGGGATTACAGGTGTGAGTCACCACACCCGGCCCATAAACTTATTTATATTGCAACAGGAGGGCATCTGCATATAGAGTCATTTCATCATCCATTTATGCAACACAAATACATTGATTCCTTCTAGCATGCCAGGCCCTGTCCCAGGCACTGGGGATACAAAATGAACAAAACCTCTGCTTTCATGGAGCTTATATTCTGGTTAGAGGAAAGAGATTATAAACAAGTATATATATCACAAGAAAACAGGCTAATTTTGGAATTTTATTCTGGATGCAAAGGTGGTCATTAGTGGATTGGAGGATTCCCAGCAGAGAAGCATCATGATCCAATTCACACTATGAATGTAACTCTGACTGCTGTATGGAGAATGGATTGTGGGGTTATCGTTCAAGTAATTATGAGAAAGTAGAGTCACAGAACTAGAAGAAAGTGATGTCATCCATCTCTCTGCCTCCAGGAAGCTCTGCCCACAAATTGCTCCCAGATGGGTACAAATCTATCATGCTTCCAGAATTCCCAGGCAGCTGGGTGCCAGAGGTGTCTCTGCCTGTGAAGCAGTGACCAGCCCCAGGCAGAATGAGCATCCTGTGAAGCCTAGCTCCACAGCCTACAGAGTCAGGCTTCCCCCAGAAGGTGCAGGGCACAGCTGTGGAGTGGTCAGATTTCTGAGTCATGGTCTGAAAAGCAGTCAATGGCAATGTAGCTTGGACTGGCTCCTTGGGGTGAAGGCATTAGACACGGACCAGCTGTTTCTCCTAGAAGCACAAAGCACTTGAAATAATTCATTTTAATCCAGTTATTTTCAACCTCAGCTATAAGAGGCAGCAAAGATTTAGCAGCAATGATCATAATGATAGTTAATATTTAGTGAGCCCTTACTAAATGCCAGGTGCTGTCTGCCAATCCTCAAAACAACTCACTGGCAGGAACTCACCATTTAAAGATGAAGAAATTGAGAGAGAAGCAACTAATACTTTTGTTGAGCACCTCCATTGTGAAATTCTGTCCAGGAACTTGGCTGACATCATTATTGGCAATGCTCCACAACAGTCTTGCAAAATGGGCAACACAGACGTCATCTTACAGATGAAATGTGGGCTCAGAGCCATTAAATAACTTGCCAGAGGCCAGGAGGCAGAAAACTGGAGGAGCTAGGGTTCAGCTCGGACTTGGCACACTCCACCTGTCCCACTGCATCCCAAACTGAAGTTGGGGGACTTAACGCAAATGCTAAGTCCTCTGGCTCCTCGACCTCTCTAGCCATTAGATGAGTCTCCCTTCAAGTGGCAAGTAGGAAGTTTCACGTGGTTCTCCTTGCCAAAGTAATGCCCTATAATACAGCCAAACCATGCCAGGGTACAGGGGCCTCAAGTTTCTTTGCACTGACAATTCCCTAGCCACTAACATCACTGAACTTCTTCTTCTTGGTCATCCCTGAGCCTTGCAACTATTTCCTCTCCAGGAATGCCAGCAGAGACCACCATAGCCATTTGCTCCATGATCATGGGTGGAGTATTTGAGAAGTTTCCTAAACTGAAAGTGTGTTTCGCACATGGCGGTAAGACCCTATTTTTATTAGTCATCTCAGGCTGTCATAACAAAATACCACAGATTGCATGACTGTAAGAAAACAGAAATTAATTTTCTCACAGACCTGGAGGCTAGAAGTCCAAGATCAAGGTGCTGGCAGGGTTGGTTTCTAGTGAGGGCTCTCTTCCTAGTTTGCACATGGCCACCTTCCTCACATGGCCTTTGGTCTCTCCTCCTTTTCTTACAAGGACATCAGTACACCAGTCCTATTGGATTGAGGCCCCACTTTATGACCTCATGTAACCTTAATTACCTCCTTAGAGGTCCTTTCTGCAAATACAGTCACATTTGGCATTAGGGCTTCAGCATATGAATTTTGAAGGAATAGGATTCAGTTCATAACATCCTTCCAGCCATCACTCTAGTCACATGATGGTTTAGGAACCAAATTCTACTTTTGTAGGCAAGTTTAGTTTGGGCACTGGGTTTTTTTTTTCTGTTTTTTATTTAAATCCCTCTAGTTAGATCATGAGCTCTCCAGTCTACAACAGTCCCTACTATTCTTCGTTGTTTACAAATAGGCGTACTTCATTTTTTTACATTGCCTGCATGGTCCCTGTAGGTAATTGAATTTGTGACCCTTAAACACACACACACACACACACACACACACAAAATCAAACTATACATGTTATTCTCTAACATGCCTTTCCTCCTCAACAGCATAGAGAAGACATCTTTCCATGTCAACAAATACAGAGCTTCATCATTTTTTATGGTGTTGTGTATGGCCTTGTATTTCACGGATATGTCACCATGACTTAGATAGTCCCCAGCTGATAGGTTGTCTCAATATTTTGCTATTATAATCACACTATATTTGAAAACTTTGATTACCTATCTTTACACACTTGCCTTCACTCTTTTTTTATTTTTATTTTTATTTTATTTTTTTTTTTGAGACAGAGTGTCACTCTGTCACACAGGCTGGAGTGCAGTGGTGCGATCTCGGCTACTGCAACCTCCGCCTCCCAGGTTCAAGCGATTCTCCTGTCTCAGCTTCCTGAGTAGCTGGGACTACAGGCACGTGCCACCACGCCTGACTAATTTTTTTGTATTTTAGTAGAGGTGGGGTTTCACCATGTTAGCCAGGATGGTCTCGATCTCCAGACCTCGTGATCTGCCATCCTTAGCCTCCCAAAGTGCTGGGATTATAGGTGTGAGCCATTGTGCCCAGCCTGTCTTCTCTCTTTAGGATGAATTTCTCAAATCTGAATTTCTAGATGAGTTAATGTCATTTCTTCCATCATCTCTCAGCATTCAGAACACAATAGGTCCTTTGTAATTACTGTTAATCAGCTGGCCTACAGTAACTTCTTGCATATAACATCAAGACTAAAGGAATCCTTTACAATCAACACTAACCCCTCAGTAATGGGTTTTACTTGCAGGTGGTGCCTTCCCCTTCACAGTGGGAAGAATCTCCCATGGATTCAGCATGCGCCCAGATCTGTGTGCCCAGGACAACCCAATGAACCCGAAGAAATACCTTGGTTCCTTTTACACAGATGCTTTGGTTCATGATCCTCTGTCCCTCAAGCTGTTAACAGATGTCATAGGAAAGGTAAGCCCAGTCTGCCACTTGGATGGCTTATGGGGAGCAGAATGCTGCATCAGCATCCCATCCTCTCTCCTTTTTTGGCCTCTCTCCTAAAAAGGGATGGAAGAAAGGTATTAGATGAAAGGAGAGAGACAGTGAGGTTTGGGATTAGGTTTGCTCACACAGGGGATTCTCTCCAGGGTCTCCCTCCACACAGAGTATATAATACTAAGAAACTATTATATATACCAGAGAAATCCCAGATAATCTACATGGCTGGGTATTCCCTCAGATCAGCTCCTCCTCCTTAGTGACATTCCTATATACACCCAAAATGACACGTGGCAATGTAGTAAGCAGGAAAGGGTCACAAGTTTCAAAGTCAAATTGACCTGGGTTAAAATCATGGCTCTACCTTTCACTAGCTGGGTAAATTGTGAATGCAACTGTCCTCATCCACTACATGGAGAAAACTGGAACACTGAAAGGGTGGAAAACGCATAGTTGGGAAATTGCATTGGACAGGGAGTCAGGGAAAGATGGTGAAGGGTCTTGTGTATCATGCCCTGAGATTTCTTCCTGGAATAATATGGATTTTGATTCTCTCATTTAATTAAAACACCAGCATGGTGGTACTTTAAAGCCCACAAGAAAAATTCTTTCCTCTGATGTAGTCTCCTCGCCGATCTCTCTGTTGGTGGCACATCCACCCTTTAGGTATTCTTCAAAAATGTTAACTCAGCAAGTTCGAGAATTTCTAGGGAAAAGGCCAGGCCATAGTGAAAAGTCTAAAATATTTTGTATTTCAATTCCATCTTATTACTTACAGATATCTATAGAAGATTTCCAAATTTTCCCAAGGGAAAATCTTTGGGGTTAAAAGTATATAGACACATTTAAAAATTTGCAATATGGTACTTGAGTTTAGACTCTAAGGTTTAAAAAAATCATGTCTAGCAAAAAGAGGCCCATCATTTGAAAGTTGCAAGTAGTGTTTTATCTCCAGAATGGACACTTTATCTCACATTAATGCTGACTGTTTCTCTGGCTTGAGAAAATCACCAGAATATAAATGTTACGCATTTTAGCTTGGTAATCAATTATGTGGTTGAGCTGTGTCTCTGAGTTGTTTAGCTTTTGTGTCACCCCTGCAGAGATGGATGGTTAGCAATTGGTTGTGACTGTTGATTGTTGTTGGATATAGAGTGATGAGAAGGTATGTAAGCAGAAGACTGCACAGTGCAGAAACTGAAAGAGACTTTGTGGGCTCTGGACATTGAGCAATGGTGGAAAGGAAGAGGGAAAATCATGTGGAATTGGGGGAAGGGCTTTTCTTATTACATCCCATCAAGCCTAGTACCTCCTTAGTATTCTTGGAAATTGAAACAACAGGAGAAAACACCATTGCCAAATCCAAAGCCCATTTTCTAAGGGATACTATCAGCACCTTAAACAAGCATCCAGTGCAATACGCATTGGCCAGGGGACAGAAGCAGAAGACGAAAAATATGGCAAGCACTTCATGTTAACCAGTGGATGGACTAGTTGGTGAGCACATGTGAATACATTCCTATTAGGGACCTCCAGAAAAACTCAGCAGGTACTTTACAAAGTTCTTGGTGCTGAGATCTTACATTCAAACTGTGAAAGCTTGAGCCATAATAATTTGGGCATCAAAAGCAAAAGTGACCTCATTTTATGTGATCTCACAGGCTGGTAAATCCAGGACATAGGAGCAGTATATATTAATAATTTAGGATTCTTTTAAAAATATTAATACTTCTTCATTCTACTTATATTCACATTAGCAAATTCTCTTTTAAAAACAATCCCCAAATCAGAATGGCTAAGGAAAGTCCTAGCTAGACATCTGCGCTAGAGAGCAATCTGGCCAGATTTGAGCAAGAGGACACAATGCGGTAGAGGGAGGTCTCTAGAAAGAAAATAATGGAACTGATGAATGATTTGATCTGTCTGAGAGTTGGAAACAATTACTGCCAGACATTTAACAGATCTGTTAATGCATTAGGAACAAATGCAGGATATATATAGAAAATTAAGCCAATGAAAGAAAAGGAAATAATTGACTCCAAGAAAACAAAAAGTCTACTTGAGGGCAGATAATCACTGTATATTACTTGACTCAGCAGTAAGCAATAATTGTAGTCATAATAGGGTAAATATTAAGTACTGGTTTAAATGAAAATCATAATTCTATTAAGAAAAGAGAGTAAGAAATTAATTCTCAACGACCATAATGGGAAATCAGTAAATACTCTCTAAAGTTAGTAAACTAAGAAACAATAGTATACGCTTATTATCTGGGAATATAAAGGTAATTATCAAACGATGCATGCTAAAATGGTAAAAGTGGCTGCCTTAGGGGATAAGAGTTGGAAAGGTGACCCAGGGTTTCACTCTGTTACCCAGGCTGGAGTGCTGTGGCATGATCATAGCTCACTGCAACCTCCATCTCGCAGGCTCAAGCCATCGTCCCACCTCAGCCTCCCAGGTAGCTAGGACAACAGGTACACACCAGCATACCCAGCTCATTTTTGTATTTTTTGTAGAGACAGGGTTTCGCCATGTTGCCCAGCAGGTCCCGGACTTAAGCAATCTGGCTGCTTCAACCTCCCAAAGTGCTGGGATTACAGGCATGAGTCACCACGCCTGGCCAAAAACATGTTTTAAAAAAAGAGCTGCTTTTGATAATAAAGGTATTTTGTAATATTTGATTGTTTACATATAAACTTTACTTTGATAAAAATAAATTTTAAATAACATCTTAAGTTATATGTCATATATAAAAAACCAAAACCATTATTGAGCACCTACTATTTCTAAAACTCTGTGCTATTTGATAAGAAAGTATTTAAATTGCATAATCTCTTGGCTTCCTTCCACCTCTAAAATTCTTTAGCTTTTAAATTCTTTGCTTTGATTTTTAAAGATGGATACAAAGAATGCAGGTTATAGATTATCAGTCTAACACTGTGAGAAATACAAAAAAAGGAAAACTGTATTTCCTCCCTATATTAACATGATCACAGAAAATACACTTCACCATTTAAATGGATAGATTTTTGAGAGGTCGGTCATACGCTCGTTATGGGTATATCATAATTTTGGCTAGATCCACTGGTAACCTCCTGCTGCATAATTACAGTCATGCATCACTTAATAGTGGAGATACGTTCTGAGAAATGCATCATTAGGCAATGTTGTGGTTGTGCGAACATCACAGTGCCCTTACACAAATGTTTATGGTACAGCCTACTACCCACCTCAGCTATATGGTATATAGCCTGGTGCTCCTAGGCTACAAACCTGTACATGTTACTGTACTGAATACTGTAGGCAGTTGTAACCCAGTGATACATATTTGTGTAGCAAAACATACCTAAACATAAAAAGGGTACAGTAAAAATAAGATGTAAAAGATGAAAAATGTATAGGGCACTTACCATGAATGAAGCTTGCAGGACTGGAGGTTGTTTTGGGTGAGTCAGTGAGTGAGTAGTGAGTGAATGTGAAGGCCTAAGACACTGCTTTACATTACTGTGGACTTCATAAACACCCTACACTTAAGCTACACTAATTTTTTTTTAACTTTCTTTCCTCAATAATAAATTAACTTTAGCTTACTGTAACTTTTTTACTTCATAAACTTTTAAATTTTTAAAACTTTTTCACTCTTAATAATACTTAAAATAAGAACACACTATACAGCTGTACAGAAATATTTTTTATTTATATCCTGATAAGCTCTCTTATATTAAAAAAAATTTTTTTTTTTTTTGCTTTTTAAACTTTTTTGTTAAAAACTAAGACTGAAGTACACACATTAGCCTAGGCCTACACAGGGTAAGGATCATTGTCACTGTCTTTCCCCTCCACATCTTGTCCCACTGGAACGTCTTCGGGGGCAATAACACAACTGGAGCTGTCATCTCATATGACAAAGCCTTCTTCTGGAATACCTCTTGAAGGACTCGCCTGAGGCTGTTTTATAGTTAATTTTTTTTTAACAAGTAGAAGGAGCACACTCTAAAATAATGATTAAAAAGGGTAATACAGTGAATACATAAGCCAGTGACATCATCATTTATATCATTACCAAGTCTTACATACTGTATATCATTACCTGTGCTATACTTTTTTTTTTTTTTTAAGACAGTCTTGCTTTATCACTTAGGCTGGAGTGCAGTGGCATGATCTCAGCTCACTGCAACCTCTGCCTCCTGGGTTCAAGCAATTCTCATGTTTCAACCTCCCAAGTAGCTGGGATAACAGGAATGTGCCACCATACCCAGCTAACGTTTATATTTTCAGTAGACATGCATTTCACCATGTTAGCTAGGCTGGTCTCAAACTCCTGACCTCAGGTGATCCACCCTCCTTAGCCTCCCTAAGTGCTGGGATTACAGGCATGAGCCACTGTGCCCAGACTATCCATGCTATACTTTTAATAAGACTGGCAGAGATAGGTTTGTTTACACCGGCATCACCACAAACACTTGAGTGGTGCATTGCACATCATAATAATAGTAATAACACATCACATTATAATGGCTATAATATCACTAAGCAATAGTAACTTTTCAGTTCCATTATAATCTTATGGGATCACCGTCACATATGCAGTCTGTCATTGACCAAAACGTCATTACGTGATGCATGACTGTAATTACCCCAAAACTTAGTGGCTTAAAACAAGCCACATAAACAATAATAAACATTTATCATCTCTCTTGGCCTCTATATGTTAGGAATTTAGAAATAGCTTAACTGACTCAAAGTCTCTCAAGAGGTGAGACAGGCAAGGTGTCAGTCAAGGCTGTAGTTATCTAAAAGCTTGGCTGGGGCTAAAGGATTTATATTCAAGGTAGATTTTACCCATGAGTGGCATGTCAGTGCTTGGTTTTGGTGGGAGGCCTCAGTTCCTCTCCAGGTGTGCCTCTTTGCACAGCTGCTTGAGTGTCCTCACAACATGGCTTCTGGATGCCCCCAAAAGTGAGTGATCTGAGAGAGAAATGGGGAGAGATGGTAATGGAGACAGGAGGGAGGGAGGGAAAAAGAAGAGGGGAGAAAGAAAAAAAGACAGAGAGAAAGAGAGAGAGAGAGATTGAGCACACACCAGACAAAAGCTATCCTTTTTATGACCTAGAGACAGAAGTCATGTAGTATTAATTCCACCACATTTTATTCATTAGAAGCAAGTCATTTAATCTGGCTCACATTCAAGGGGGCTTATCAAAGAATTTAAAGGTGTATTTAAAACTACCTCATTCCACTCTCTGGCCACAAATTATTTATATTCCTCCTAAATGCAAAACACCCTCACCCCTACCAAGACTGCCCCAAAAGTCTCATCCATTTATAGCATCACTTTAAAGTCTAGGATTTTGTTGCTTAGATGAACTGGTGGATGAGGCTCCTCATGTATACTTTCTCCAAATCTGAAGAACTGTGAACTTAACAGACAAGTTCCTGTGTTCCTCACACGCTCAATGTAAAATGGCAAGACAAGCATAGGATACTTGCTATCCTTCCCATTCCAAAAGGGGAAAACAGGAGGTTCAGAGGAGTCACTAGCCACCAGCAAGTCTGAAATCCATCAGGCACATATTGTTAGTTCCTTTATTAGAACTCAAAGCATAGAAACTATTCAACATAACTCTGTTTGTATTGTTTTGTTTTTGAGACAGGGTTTTGCTCTGTCATCCTGGCTGGAGTGCAGTGGCACCATCTCAGCTCATTGCAACCTCCACCCCCCAGACTCAAGGGATCCTCCAGTCTCAGTCCCCTAAGTAGCTGGGACCACAGACACATGCCACCACGGCTGGCTAACTTTTGTATGTTTTGTAGAGACAGGGTTTTGCCATGTTGCCCAGGCTGGTCTCAAACTCCTGGATCCACCCACCTCAGCTTCCCAAAGTGCTGGGATTACAGGTGTGAGCCAGTCTGCCAGGCCAATTCAACATAGCTGTTGCTTCTACCTTCTCAGTCGTCTTTCCTTTTCCATGAAAGTCTGTGTTTGTGGCTGAGCAGTTTGAACAGACTGCTTCATGCCTGTACATGTTTTATAGTCCAAAGGTTTACTTTCCTTTTTTATATCTGTTCCTTTCAGTCCAAGCTGGTTGTGCTTCTGCTAATACAATTCCCTTAAAAACCAAATGGTCTTTCATGAATCTTATCAAGTTTCACATCATTAGGCAAAAGACTTAGCCACAAATCTTTGAGAAAAGCCCTTCTCTACCTTTGGGTTTCTGCTAAGGTGGCTGAGAGACAACAGCCTTAAGTTTCTGAGAAGCCCTTCTTGTTTGACTGAATGGCTTTTTAAGGCACTTCCTAGATCTTTTGAGGTTATAGTAAAGACATTATAGTCACATCTTGGCTTAATTTTTAGACTCTATTTTTCTGATTATGCCCTGGATTTAGTTTTTGCCAGAAATCCATATCTTAACTTTAGCATCATTTGCTATAGAAGAGGCTGGAAATTTTCAAACCCAACAATCCCCATAGTACCAGTCCATGGCTCAGGGGTTGGGGACCCCTATTGTAGATGATGGCGTTGCTAAATTTTTGCCACCACCATAGCAAGTATCACCCTTCTTCTAGTTTCCAATCACATTTTCTTCATTCTCCTTTAAGCCTTTACTGCAACCTTCTCACAGGCCACTGGGCTTCTAATAAGAGTCTTTACAAGGACTTTTGGTCTTTTATTATTCTCAGAGTCCTCCCAACTTCCTCCTACTAATCAGTTCCAAAGCCACTCCCACATTTTCAGGTTTTTGTTATGGTAGCACCAAATTTCTAGGAACCAAACTCTGTATTAGTTACATGTTGCTGCATCACAAATTAACCTAAAACTTAGCAGCTTAAAACAAGAATGCATATTTATTATCTCATTCCTTTTCTCTGGGTCAGGAATTCAGGAACCCTCTGGCTTGGCAATTCTGGCTCAGGGTTTCTCTTGAGGTTCAATAAGATGACTGCAGACCACCAATTTCTTATTTATTTCTTTTCTTCTTTATTTTGTTTTATTTTATTTACATGCTACTTACACAAACTTAACCCCAAACTCTCCACCAGTTTTGTAACTTTCCTCTCAGTACATTCAGACACATAGACTAACGCTAGTCTATTAATTCTGTATTCTTAAAGAAATATCTTCAGGAACCTTCCGATGCTCTAATTGGGAATGAGTTGCTATTTAAACCCGCTGCACAGCTGTCATCCTGAAATCTCTCTTCATGAGGATATTCTCAGTCTCTCTCATTGGATTCCTTGTTTGCTGAATCTCATGAATTTCCCATTTCTTGGTTTTACTCCTTCATCTTGGTGGACAACATCCTTCAATAATTTTCAGAGAAGGAAGTATGGGGGATGAACTTTTCAAAACCTTGTTTATCTAAAAATGTCTGTATTCATCCTTCACAATGAGCTAATTGTTCGGCTAGGTAATAATTCTAGCTTAGAAGTCACCTTTTTTCCCTCAGAATTTTAAAGTCATTGTTCCATTATATTCTGACTTTTAGAGGTGCTGTTGGGTAATGTAATGACATCCTAATTTTTGAAATTTGTATAAAACCTGCTTCTCTCTCCTCCTCACCACAACTTCAGAGAGTCCAAGAATTTCTTTTTGTCCTGAAATTTCACAATGATACTACTTGATGGAGGTCTGTTTTCACCCATTACACTAGTCATTTGGTGGATCCTTTCACTCTGTAAATTTTCTTAAATTATTTCTTTAATGATTTCCTTCCCTCTGCTTTTCTCTCTGGAATGCCTATTGTTCTAAAATTGAACCTATTTTTGTTTTCTGTCTTATATACCACCTCTTTGAACTTTTACTTTCTGGGAGATTTTTTTCAACTTTATTTAAAAAGCCTTCTACTTAGTTGGTCCCTCAATTTCCAAAAGCTTACTATTTTTCTTGTTCTCTGAATTTTTTTTAATATCCTGTTCTTGTTGGGCGGATGCAATACCTTTTCTTATCTCTCTGAATATACTAAGAATTTTAGGAAGTTTACTTATCCCTGTAAGTCTTCCTCCAGGTGGCTTTTTTGTCTGTTTTTTAAAGTCTCAGTCTTCCATATTGAATGCTTTCCTCATGTGTCTAATCTTTTTGAGCATGTACAATGTTTTAGTACCTGACTCTTGGAGTTGTTAGGACAAAACAGAGGTAATAATTACATAGCATTGTGAATGTGTTCTATGCGGATGAAGTGTACATTTTAGTTAATATTATGTTATGTGAATTTCACCTCAATTTTTTAAGGGGCTTGTTTCTGCAAGTTAGACTTTCTGCCATCCCAACCAAAATATCTATTCATATGTTCTTCACTTTATTTATTTATTTATTTATTTATTTATTCATTCATTCATTCATTCATTTATGTATTTAGAAACAAAGTCTCACTCTGTCACCCAGGCTGGAGTGCAGTGGCATGATCTCGCCTCACTGCAACCTCTGCCTCCCGGGATCAAGTAATTCTTGTGCCTCAACCTCCTGAGTAGCTGGGATTACAGGCATGAGTCAGAACACCTGGCTAATTTTTGTATTTTTAGTAGGAACGTGGTTTCACCATGTTGGCCAGGCTGGTCTCAAAACTCCTGACCTCAGGTGATCCGCCCGCCTCAGCCTCCCAAAGTTCCGGGATTACAGGCATGCACCGCTGTTCCTGGCCCTTTCTTTATTTTTAATGGAGAATCCCAAAATTCTTGTTCTGTAAAATAGGAGGTATTTTTATTTCATAGTAAAAGAAATGGTTCACTTTTAGGAGCAACACTGTCAGTTTTTACAACAATAGTCAGAAACATGATCTTGTCTTGGGCATTTGATCTGTGAGTAAGAAGATGAACCTAAGCTGGACATCATTCAGGTCCAATGGATAAAGCTTCACTATCCCCTTTCTGTACCTTCTACATCTTTCATATTCAGGACTACTCGATTCAAGGGGTTCTGAAGGGCTAGGATGATCCAGAAGCACTGAAAAGTTATTTATCATTAAAGAAAGATTTGATTGTACCCAGAGCTATTGTAGGCTGCAGACCATACCATACGTGTTAGAAATATTTCCAACATGGCTTAAAACTAAAAGAGTTTCTCAGGCTGGGCGTAATCCCAACACTTTCGGAGGCCAAGATGGGAGGATCTCTTGAGGCCAGGAGTTCAAGACCAGCCTGCCCAACATGGTGAAACCCTGTCTCTACTAAAAATACAAAAAAAAAAAAAATAGCCAGATTATGCCTGTAATCCCAGCACTTTGGGAGGCTGAAGCGGTTGGATCACTTGAGGTTAGGAGTTTGAGACCAACCTGGTCAACATGGTGAAACCCCATCTCTACTAAAAATACAGAAAGTAGCCAGGCATGGTGATGGGTACCTGTAATCCCAGCTACTCAGGAGGCTGAGGCACGAGAATCACTTGAACCTGGGAGGCAGAGATTGCAGTGAGCCAAAATTGCACCACTGCACTCCAGCCTGAGAGGCACAGTGAGACTTGGTCTCAAAACAAACAAAAAAAGGTCGGGGAGGGTTCTGGCCTAATTCCCACCTAACCTGACATTTAAATTTGTTTGCATACTTCGGCTTCCAAGTGTTTTGGTTACAAGATATTTTCTTGTGCACTGGAATCCTCAAAAGAGTAAAAATACTTTTTTGAGGCCTGTAAGCTTCCTTTCTGCTTCTCAAGAAGTTGTGGTAAGGGAGAGGGTTCAAGTCCTGGCTCTACTACTAGTTAGGTGGTGAC
This sequence comes from Chlorocebus sabaeus, assembly GCF_047675955.1. Classification (NCBI taxonomy): domain Eukaryota; kingdom Metazoa; phylum Chordata; class Mammalia; order Primates; family Cercopithecidae; genus Chlorocebus; species Chlorocebus sabaeus. The sequence goes on from NC_132913.1 coordinate 20,463,819, forward strand.
CAAATATCAAGTCACTTACCCTTCTCAGCCTCAGCTTCTACAACTGTAAAATGGGGATGATAACCAGGCAGAGTTGGTGTGAAGAGTTAATATAATACTATGCCAAAGAACTGTACAAATGTCAGAGATTTTTATTACCTACTCCAGCGCTTTACAAATAGTAGGTGTTAAGTTAATGTTTGTTTAATTGAATTATATAACGATCTTGGGAATATAAAGCTAATTTTACTTTGCATTGATTGAATTAAACCAGGCTATTTCTCTAGGACATTAAGTTTCAGGGAACAAACTAAATCTCTGGTATGCTAGAATTTTTGGAGTAAGTTATGTTATAACAGAGTTACGCTGTATTTACTGCAAATGCTACTAATGAGATACGCTAATGGGAAGGAAATTATGTGTTCTTTTTCCAAAAGAAAAAATGAAACTTTCTCCCACAACTAGAACCATTTTGTAAGCCACATCTTTGTGTTTGCAGAACTCCCTAAAAATGTGAAAAAGTTCATGCATCCCAACAGGTGAGAAGTTTATTTCTTTTCCCTGACAGGTATATTAATCACTATTATTATCAGCTCAGTAAGTCCTTGACCTCATAGGGAGATGTGTGCAGCTGCTGGCTTTGGAGAGGGAAATGTATGTTGGAGCAAAGTGCTGCTATCCACTGCTTTACTGCCTAATAAGGAAAGCCAGCATCTGTCCAGAAGGTAGAATTTCAGGATCCCAGATGAGGCAGCCATGGTACCTAAAATGCCCATCATTAGTGTCATGCGCCTCCATGTGAAGAGACCACCAAACAGGCTTTGTGTGAGCAACATGGCTGTTTATTTCACCTGGGTGCAGGTGGGCTGAGTCTGAAAAAGAAATCAGTGAAGGGAGATAAGGGTGGGGCCGTTTTATAGGATTTGGGTAGGTAAAAGAAAATTCCAGTCAAAGGGGGGTTGTTCTCTGGCGGGCAGGAGTCAGAGTCACAAGGTGCTCAGTGGGGGAGTTTTTTGAGCCAGGATGAGCCAGGCACAAGATAATGTCATTGCTTAAGGCAAGGACCGGCCATTTTCACTTCTTTTGTGGTGGAATGTCATCAGTTAAGGCGGGGCAGGGCATTTTCACTTCTTTTGTGATTCTTCAGTTACTTCAGGCCATCTGGGCGTATATGTGCAAGTCACAGGGGATGCGATGGCTTGGCTTGGGCTCTGAGGCCCGACAATTAGAATTATTCCTTGGGGTTTAATAGAGTCTTTAGAAATGCCCTACTAAAATGTAGATGTTGTCAAATGCTACCGTAACACAGATATCTTTAAAAACTGGTGCATGATCATGGCAGATACCAAGGGAATAGGATCTTGGATCACAGACAAAAAGACAGAAGAAATTTCAGCTCTGGGGAGGCCAAGATCAGATACGTTATTTGAGAAACCTAAGATGTGAGGAGAACTTTGGGTATCCCAAGGAGCTAAGATTAATGGAAATGGAGGCAACAATCATCCAAGGCCGTATCACAAGCCTCCTTAACCCAGGATTCCTCATGTAATTCATTTAAAACATAATCAATTTGCAGTTATGAAATAACAGGTGATAGAACTAGCAAAAGGAAAGGTAATTTTTTTAGAGGCAAAGTCTCTGTCGCCCAGGCTGGGGTACAGTACAATGGTGCAATCACAGCTCACTACAGCCTTGAACTCCTGGACTCAAGTGATGTTCCCACCACAGCCTACTGAGGACCTGGGACACAGGCACCATGGCTGGCTAAATTTTTGATTTTGTAGAGACGGGGTCCATGTTGCCCAGACTGGTCAACACAGGTTGCTTCTGGCTGCAAGTGATCCCCCCGCCTCAGCCTCCCAGAGTACTACAATTACAGGTGTGAGCCACCACACCCAGCCAAAAAAGTATTTTAACCCAAGTATCTATTAGGCATCTATCAACAGGAGACTGGCATTACTCAATGGAGTATGTGACCTTCATCCTACAGGATCATATAACTCTTGAAGAATCTCTTCCCTCCCATTTTTTCTTGCTACTGTCTCTTCTCCCTCTGAACAAGAAACTGAATAAAAATTTCGTTTCCATTCTTGTGATAGTTTGCTAAGAATGATGGTTTCCAGCTGCATCCATGTCCCTACAAAGGACACAAACTCATCCTTTTTTATGGCTGCATAGTGTTCCATGGTGTATATGTGCCACATTTTCTTAGGGCCTATCATGGGGAGGGGGGAGGGGGGAGGGATTGCACTGGGAGTTATACCTGATGTAAATGACGAGTTGATGGGTGCTGACGAGTTGATGGGTGCAGCACACCAACATGGCACAAGTATACATATGTAACAAACCTGCACGTTATGCACATGTAACCTAGAACTCAAAGTATAATAATAAAAAAAAAAAAATTTCATTTCCAATTTTGTGTGCCTATTGCTCTCTCTCTTATGAAATTACTGACAAGTCAGAAGTGGTCAAAGATTTACCAGAAGTATCAATAAGAGATGTACAGATAGATGGCAGGTATGAAAAATGAAAAGTTCACAAGCCAAATACAAGTACATACAATTATCTACTCATACATAATTACAAGTAGATAATTAACCTCCTACAGGGAGGAGTTGTGAACAATAGTTACTCAATAATAATTCAACATTGCCAAACTCTGAGTTTGATATTCTGCAATGGGCATCCAAAATCAAGTTAGGAAGAAAAGCAGGGAAGTGTCTTAACCAGAAGGACAAAATGCAGAAGGGTGATTTTCACTTCTGCTTCAGAATTATTTGCTTTCTCCAAATTAAAATGGAATATACCCCCTCTTAACATATATTTATATCCAAGAAGGCCATAATACTGGAAATGGAAGAATTCCTGACTAGAAGGCAAAATTAATTTCTAGACTTCATATTCATGTTAATGTAGTTGACAAATGTAGTAAAAGCAAGAGACTTTTAAAAATTATGCTGTGTTTTGGAATTGTAAACAGCTTTAGCAAGAGGAGTTTAGAAATAAGGACAAATGAACCTCCAGTGAATACCAAGCAGACAGTTCAGAATAAGATCAGCTGTTACCACAGATGTAAGTAGACATAACTGGGTCTTTACACCTTTTATCGGCAGGTGTATTTGTTTGGTTTCATACAGCAGTGAGTACAGAAATCTAAAAGCAGACTTGTTAGTCTATCATGCCTTCCTCTAAACTGTATTATGTACTTTCCCATATTATTTCATATAAATGTATTCATTAAACCTAGGAAAATCTTTTTTGGTGGTAGAAATCAAAATGTCATTTATCCTCAAAGAGCTCAAATTTAGAGTGTTTAAAATATATTTAATATTTCAGGCCTAGGCCAGGCACAGTGTCTCATGCCAGTAATCCTAACACTTTGAGAGTTGAGGTGGGTGGATCACTTGAGCTCAGGAGTTTGAGACCAGCCTGGCCAACATGGTGAAACGCTGTCTCTACAGAAAATTCAAAAATTAGCTAGGCATAGTGGTGCGCACCTGTAGTCCCAGCTACTTGGGAGGATGAGGTGAGAGGATCACTTGAGCCTCGGAGGCAGAAGTTGCAATGAGCCGAGATCATGCCACCGCACTCCAGCCTGGGTGACAGAGTGAGACCTTGTCTAAGAAATATATATATGTGTGTGTGTGTATATATTTATATACATATAATACATATGTAATATATGTAATATATAAGTATATATTATATATTATATATGCATATATACTTTTTCAGGTCCAGTTACAGTCAGACTTCATCTTTCCTATATTCAAGGATTCATTCCTTCAACACACATACATTTGTTAAAGTAACTCTCATATTGATTATGAGCGTGTGTCAGAGTTTTATTCCAAACTTGTATCAAAATAAGAAACATTCTCGAAAGTCCAATTCAAAGAATCCTTCTTACAAACACTTTTTATAGGGAAAAAATCAGCAGATAAATTATTAAACTAGATTTTTTTCAGAAGGAAAATAATACCTAGTTAAGGATGATAGCCTCTTTGCCTTATTGGTTAAAGGTCTTAGACTAGTTTCAAGAGTAATAATCAGCCAAGTGGATTTCCCGAGATGGTCTTTTAAGCTCATTACTCTCTTAGAAAATTGCTCAAGTGTTTTATCAGGAAAAGAATTATTTCCCGAGGAAAAGCAGCTAGTCATATCAGACCACAAAGTTCTGCCCCCACAAAGGCTTGGGACCCCTTTATTTCTCGCATTTATTGGGGGCTGCTTATGCCATGCTAAGGAACTCAAGCTTTACCTTCTAGGCAATGGAGAACTATTGACAGGGTTTAAGCAGGCATATGCCCTGATCAAATTTGTATTTTTAAAATATCATTTTCTCCACTATTTAGTATTGACTGAAGTGGATGAGGCTGGAATTCCAGGAATAGGATGGCCTTAACTTTTGAAAATCAATCAGTGTAATTCACCATATTCATGAAATAAATAGTATGATCATTTTATAGATGAATAAAAAGTACTTGGCAAAATTCATTACCCATTCATGATTTTTAAGAAAACAAAACTCAGCAACTAAGAATAGAAAAGAACTTCTCAATCTGATAGAGGGTGTCATAAAAAACATCATAGCTACCCCCATAAATAATGGTGAAATACTAAACACCTTCTCTCTAAGATGGGGAGAGAGGCAAAGATGTCCACTGTCACGCCTTCCAATCAACATTGCACTGGCACTCTTACCCAGTACAAGAAAACAACAAAAAGTTAAAAGGCATACATATTGGTGAAAGAAGTAAATAGTGTCTTTGGCAGATGACATGACATAATTGTTTATGTAATAAATTTTAAGGACCCTACAAAGCAATTACTGGAAATAATAAGTAGCTTTAACAAGATTGCAGGACATAAAGGCAGTATTTTTAAAATCAGTTGTATTTTTATATATTAACAGCAAGCAATTACAAATTAAACTTTTAAACAATTCAATTTATAATAGTGTTTGAAAAACTAAAATACTCAGAAATAAACTGAACAAATGATGTGTAAGACCTCTACACTGAAAACTATAAAATATTGCTAAGAGCAATTTTTAAAAATCTAAATAAATGGAAAGTTCTATCATGTTTATGGATCAGAGAACTCTATAATGTTAAGATATCAATTCTCCTTACATTGATCTATAGTCAATGTAATCCAAGCTAAATCTAAAAATCTAAAATGTATACAGATACACAAAGGACTAGAAGAGCCAAAATAATCTTGAAAAAGAAAAGTAAGTTAAAAACTTGCATTAACTGACCTCAAGGGTTACTACAGAACAACAGCAATCAAGACAGCATGATATTGTCATAAGGAAAGACAAATAAATTAATGGAATAAACTAGAGAATCCAGAAACATATCCTTTTTTTAGTTTTTTTTATTTATTTATTTTTTTTTGAGACAGGGTCTCACTCTGTCACCCAGGCTGGAGTGCAGTGGCACAATCTCGGATCACTGCAACCTGTGCCTCCTAGGTGCAAGCAATTCTCCTGCCTCAGCCTCCCGAGTAGCTGGGATTACAGGCACGCACCACCGCTAATTTTTTTATTTTGGGTAGAGACGGGGTTTCACCATGTTGCCCAGGCTGGTCTTGAATTCCTGGCCTCGAGTTATCCTCCCACCTTGGCCTCCCAAAGTGCTGGGATTACAGTCATGAGCCACCGTGCACAGCCCAGAAATATATTCATCCTTATATGATCAATTTATTTTTGACAAAGGCACAAAAGTAATTACATGGGGAAAGGAAAACCTTTTCACAAATAGTGCTGAAGCAAGAATCCAATCCATCCATCATATGGTGGGGGAAATGAACCCGGACCCTACCTCATACCTATACCAGCAGGATTATACAACTAAACAAAAAAGCTAAAACAATAAAGCTTCAAGAAGAAAATATAAAAGAATATCTTTTCAAGCTAGAAGCAGGCAAAAATTTCTTGGACAAGACACAGAAAGCAATAACCATAAAGAAGAATTTGACAAATTAGACTTCATCACATTAAACACTTTAGCTCATCATAAGACAACATTAATAATATGAATAAGTAAGCCACAGAATGGTGGAAAATATTCATAAAGCATATACATGACAAAGGACTTATATCCAAAATGTATAAAGAACTACTAAAACTCAACATGAAAAGTCCAACAATCCTATTTAAAAGTAGGCAAAAGGCTTAAATGGCCACTCCCCAAAAGAAGATAACAACTAGCCAATAAACATATTTAAAGGTGCTCAACATCATTAATTCATCAGAAAAATGCAATTTAAACTATGATAAGAAAACACTGCACATTCACTGAATAGCCAAAAACAAAAAAGACTGAAAACTCCACTATGAGCAAGGATGTAAAACAACTAGAATTTTCACACGTTGTTAGTAGAATACACTTCTATCCTATGACCAAACAGTTTTTCTCCTAGGTATTTACCTAAGAGAACGGAAAATACATATCTACACACACAAAAACACAACTTGTATAAAAACGTTCTTGGCAGTTTTATTCCAAATAGCCAAAAGCTGGGAAAAGTGTTAAAGGTCCATCCACAGAAGCATGGATAAACAAATTACCATATATTTGACACAATGGAATACTACTCAGCAAAAAACAACAACAAAACAGAAAAGAAAAAGAATAATTTGCTGATATACACTACAACATAGATAACTCTTACAAAAGGCTGAATGAATGAAGCTGGATACCAGAGAGTGTATACTATACGACTCCATTCATATGAAGTTCTTGAAGAGGCAAAACCAGTCTATGATGAAAAAAAAGGACAAGTTATTACCTTTATTGGGAGAACTGAGAGGAGAGAATGACCAAGAAGGAGCATAAGGGAGCTTTGTGGGGTGATGCAAATGTGTTGTATTTTGATAGGGATGTGGGTAATGACAGTGTATTCATTTGTCAAAAATCAGCAAATTCATCACTCAAGAATTTGCATTTTACTCTATGTAACTATTACTTTTAAAAAAGACATTGAATGCTAGCTAGTAGATTTGCTTTTTGCAGTGGTGTGGGTTAACAATTCTGAAAATACTTCATTCTAGGCTCATGCAAATGAAGAAACAACATGAGTAAAATGGCAGGTGTCTCACTGTTGGATAAGGTAATTAGAAATATGAAGAGTAGGAAGATGATGAGAAGGTACCCTGTAGTGTTTGGACTGGAAATGGATATATTGGTATAACACATGGTTTTTAATAGAGAAAGATATGGAAATAAAGATGTGTGTGTATGGCAGGTATTTCCATATCAGTAGCAGTTATCACTTAGAGCACCCAGATCTTGGTTTCTAGTTACCATTTTCCATCAAAGGAAGCTAGTCAGATTGGAGAAAAGGCTGTTTCCAAGACAGAGAAAGTACAAAGTAAGCTAGAACAACATTTTGTACCTGAAAGTAAGGAAGTACAGTCAGCCCTCTGTATCCACAGGTTCCAAATCCACAGATTCAACCAACTGAATTGACCAACAGGTCAAAAATAGTTTTAAAGATAAAATAAACATAACACAGTAACAAATACAAATATAAAGAATAATACAGGCCGGGCGCGGTGGCTCAAGCCTGTAATCCCAGCACTTTGGGAGGCCGAGACGAGCGGATCACGAGGTCAGGAGATCGAGACCATCCTGGCTAACACGGTGAAACCCTGTCTCTACTAAAAAAATTACAAAAAAAAACTAGCCGGGTGAGGTTGCAGGCGCCTGTAGTCCCAGCTACTCGGGAGGCTGAGGCAGGAGAATGGCGTAAACCCAGGAGGCGGAGCTTGCAGTGAGCTGAGATCCGGCCACTGCACTCCAGCCTGGGCGACAGAGCGAGACTCCGTCTCAAAAAAAAAAAAAAAAAAAAGAATAATACAGTATAACAATCATTTACGTAGCAAAACTGTATTAGGTAATGTAAGTAAAGAGATGATTTAAAGTATGCAGGAAGATGTGCATAGGTTATATACAAATACTACATCATTTTAAAGGACTTGAGCATCTGAAGACTTTGGTCTTGAGGGATAACTGTACTCAAAGAATAGTGGGGAAATAGCATAAGGATACAGGAGTCAACTTGAAGAGATGATTCACATTGAGCAAATCTGAGATGATCTGGCTATCAAAATAAACAGTGATAATAATGGATTATAACCACTTGGATAAAATTAAGTCTATGAGTCCAAAATGATATAAATAAAAAGAATGAAAATATTAATAGGTGACCATATATATTTAATTTATATAAATTAACGTGTTCATATATATGAAGAAATCTCTTCTTTATAATGAATATAGAAAGAACAATACTTAGGAAAGTATTACTGAATGATAACACCAGTGGATGAAAGTTGGAAAAGGAACAAGATATTTACATGATCTCAAAGTAGCTCCCTACGAATTGCTTATTAATCATGAAGAGAAAAAACAGTGATTTCACATTAGAGAAACCCAGCAAACACCAACTTAACTAAACAATCAAAATTACCAATACTAAGACAAACTGATATCATATGCCCTGATATAAAGCACTGAATAAGACTCAATATCACTTCTGTAGTATTCCTATCCCAAATGTGTAATTTGTATACAATCACAAGGAAACATCAGACAAACACAAACTGAGGACATTCTATAAAATAACTAATCTGCAATCTTCAAAAATATCCCAGATGAAGAGTGACAAAAAAGGCCAACTGATCCAAATTAAGGGAAACTTCAGAGACATGACAACTAAATTTAATATGTGATCATCAATTAGATCTTTGACTAAGAACAATAATTAGCTATAAATCACATTATTGGGACAATTGACAAAATGTGAATATGAACTATGGATAATGAAATAACACTGTTACCAATGTTAAATTTCCTGATTTTGAGAAGTATACTGTGGTCATATAAAAAGTATCCCTTTTTTTAGGAAATAAACACTACTTTATTTAGGAGTAAGGAGCCATGATGTCTCCAACTGACATATAGCTCAAAGAAGTGTGTATATATACATAAGTATCTATGAGAAAACGATAAAGCAAAGAAGGCAAAGTATAAACAATTGGTAAATCTGGGTGAAGGTTATATGGAAGGTTCTTGAATTTTCTTGCAACATTTCTGTCAGTTTGAAATTTTGCCAAAAAAAAAAAAAAAATCCACCATATTCATTAATCAATTAGTGAATAAAAAATAGGAGTTCAGACTAGTCAGGAAACCATAAAATATTTGTCTAACTGTTCATGTTCTTTGCTCAATTTTTAATGGGGTTATTTGCATGGTGCTTTTTGCTGAGTTCTTTGAGCTCCTTATAAATTATAGATATTAATACCCTGTGTCAGGTATATGGTTTTCAAATATTTTCTCCCATACTGCAGGTTGTCTGTTCACTCTGGTAATTATTTCTTTTGCTCTGTAGAAGCTATTTAGTGAATTAAGTTCCATTTGTCTATTTTTGTTTTTGTTGCTTGTGCCTTTGAGGTCGTAGTCATGAATTATTTGCCAGACCAATGCCCAGGAGAGTTTTCCCTAAGTTTTCTCCTAGTATTTTTATATTTTCAGGTCTTGCATTTAAATTTTTAATCCATCTTCAGTTGATTTTTATATATGGTAAGAGATAAGGGTCCAAGTTCATTATTTTGCATGTGGCAATCCAATTTTCTCATTTATTGAAAAGGGTGTCCTTTCCCTAGTGTATGTTTTTGTCAACTTTGTCAAAGTTCATGAATAGACACTTCAAAAGAAGACATACAAATGGCCAACAAACTATGAAAAAATGTTTAATATCACTGATCATCTGAAAAACGCAAATTAAAACTACAATGAGATATCATCATACACTAGTATGAATGGCTATTATTAAAAAGTCAAAAATAACATATTAGTGAGGAAATGCAAAGAAAATGCTTATACACTGTTGGTGGCAATGTAAATTAGTACAACCTCTATGGAAAACAGTATGGAAATTTCACAAAAAACTAAAAACAAAACTACGATTCAATCCAGAATCCCACTGCTGGGCATCTACCCAAAGGAAATCATAATATCAAAAAGATACCTACACTTGTATGTTTATAACAGCACTATTCACAATAGCAAAGAAATGGAATTCACTGATGGACCTTCCTAAGGGTCCATCAGTGAATGACTGGATTAAGAAACTGTCATATATATGCACAATGGAATATTATTCAGCCATAAAAAAGTATGAAATCATGTCTTTTGTAACAACATGGATGGAACCAGAGGCCATTATCTTAAGTGAAATAACTCAGAAACAGAAAGTCAAATACCGCATGTTCTTACTTACAAGTGGGACCTAAATAATGTGTACGCACAGACATCAAGTATGGAAAAATAGACACTGGAGACTTGGAAGGGTGGCAGGGTGGATGGGGGTGAGGATGAGAAATTACTTAATGAGCGCTATGTACATCATTAAGGTGATCGTTACACGCTAAAAGCCCAGACTTCACCATTATGTAATATATCCATATAACAAAACTGCACTTGTACCCCTTAAATTTATATTTTTAAAAATCTGGTATAACTGGAAAACAGTGTGACTCATTTAGGGCTCCAGCAGAAAATAAGATGACATACATGAATTGGGAAAACTAAACTAATAAAGGGAAATTAATAAAGGGATTATTAACAAAGTTGTGAAAAGCTCCATTACTATTCCAGGCCACAGCTTGAAGCAAGAAAGGCTCTGTAAAAAGGGCCTGTGCTGAAGTCTTAGGTTTCAATTGCTGTGAAAGAAGGAGGGAAGGAAGGAAGGAAAGGAAGGAAGGAAAGAAGGAAGGAAGGAAGGAAGGAAGGAAGGAAGGAAGGAAGGAAGGAAGGAAGGAAGGAAGGAAGGAAGGAAGGAAGGAAGGAAGGAAGAAAGGCGGGCTTGTGGACAGGAGCTGAGACTTCTAGTTGGAGGCTAGATGACTCCATGGAAGACACTAAGTAATTAAGTACTTTCCTTTCATTCTACAATCTCCTGTCTGTGTTGCTCATTAACCAAATCCATCTGGAAGCCCAGGGTCAAGGGAGTCCATTGTATACTTCATACAAGTCAGTCTCCAGGGGACAAGTAGGAGTGAAGAAGGATGGAAAGTGGATCTGGAAGAGCAAGCAGCAGATATCCAGAATGAAGGTGGATCAGGGTGGGGGAGAGGCCAAGAGAGCAAAAGCAAGAATGAGAGTCACAGAGAGAATAGGAATGAACATGATGTTGAGTAAATACTTAGATGACAACTTCAATATTTAGGATAACATGCTGAGTTTTAATTGCCTGTGAGCCAGCCAAGTGTGGCTGTCCAGCAGGCAGTCACATACCAGGGCTTGAAGCTTAGGATGAGACTGACTGCCCAAGCAGCACAAATAGAGTGACAATGACAGAGAAGAAGTAAGTACTTAACACATAGATTTGCATTTTTCACCACCCATTTACTTTTAATCAAATGCGTTTGATTTTTTTCTCTATCACTCACTGAAATTGCATTTAATAAAGCTGCCAAATCCAATAGACACTATCTAGTCCTTATCTTTGTCATCCTCTTGTCTCTTGTGAATCATTACCTATTAAATAGTTTTCCTTCCAATATATCTCACTGCATTTTTTTTTTTTTTTTTTTTTTTTGGAGATAGGGCCTCGCTCTGTCACTCAGGTTGGAGTGTAGTGGTGCATAATCATAGCTCACTGCAGCCTCTATCTCCCAGGCTCATGCAATCCTTCCACCTCAGCCTCCCAAGTAGCTAGGACTACAGGTGTGTGCCACCACACTGTGATAATTTGTTTTACTAAGGTCTCACTATGTTGCCGAGGCTGTTCTTGAACTCCTGAGCTCAAGTGATCCTCCTGTCTTGACCTCCTAAAGCGCTAGGATTACAGGTGTGACCCACTGTGCTGGCTACATTTTTTTAAAAATATTACTTCTTTCTAGTTCTCTTTCCACCTCCCTGCCTCTCTCTGCCTCTTTTGTAGGTATTTTCCCTCTGTCCTCCATTTCCACAATCACTCCACCCACCAGGTCGATGATTCCTATGATTCTATCCTTAGCCCTCCTAATAAACCACAGAGGCCAGAAGTCAGTGGAAGACAAATTTTAAGTACGGAAGGAAGGAGGGAAGGAAGGAAGGAGGGAAGGAAGGAAGGAAGGAAGGAAGGAAGGAAGGAAGGAAGGAAGGAAGGAAGGAAGGAAGGAAGGAAGGAAGGAAGGGAGGGAGGGAGGGAGGGAGGGAGGGAGGGAGGGAGGGAGGGAGGGAGGGAGGGAGGGAGGGAGGGAGGGAGGGGAAAGAAACATGCTGTAAACCTATAATGTGAGAACTCTATTATTTCAAGCAAAACTATCCTTTAAGAATGAAGGAGAAATTAAGACATTTCTAGATGAACAAAAACTGAGCTAATTCATCATTAGCTCAGCGAATGATGCCATACAAGAAATACATACATTTCCTGCCATACAAGAAATGCCAAAGGGAGTTCTTTAGGCTAAAATGGAAGGACACTAGACAGAAGAAGTCACAAGGAAACTTAGACAATATTACATATGAATACAAAAACACAACATTCTAAAACTCACGGAATGCAGCTAGAAGTAGTACTTAAGTGAAAAATTTATAGCTGTAAATGCCTATATTAAAAAAGAAGAAAGACCTTAATTCGGTGGCCTAGGACTAGGCCTTGAGAGGTAGAAAAAGCAGAGCAAACTAAATCCCAAGCAAGCAGAAGGAAAAAAAAATAAATATTAGAGCAGATATAAAAGAAATAGATTATAGAAAAACAGGGAAAATCAGTAAAACCAAAATTTGGTTCTTTGAAAAAATCTACAAAATCAGCAAACCTTTAGCTAGACTGACCAACAAAAATAAAGAAAAAGGATTCAAATTACTAATACTAAAATCACAAATGAAACAGGATGGCAGTACTACAGAATTTACAGAAATAAAAAGAATTATAAGTAAAAATCTGAGCAACTAAATGCCAACAAATGAAATAAACTAAATGAAATTATGAAATTCCTAGAAAGACTACCAAAACTGGCTCAAGAAGAACTAGAAAGTTCAACAGGCCTATAATAAGTAAAGATATTGAATTAATAAATTTTCAAACTTCCCACAAAGAAAAGCTGATGACCAGATGGCTTCGCTGGTGAATTCTATGAAAAATGTAAAAAAGAATTAAAACAAATTCTTTACCAATGCTTCGTAAAAGAGCTCAGTAAACAAGGAGTGGAAGGGAACATCCTAAACCTAATAAAAGGCATCATGAAAAAACCCACAACTAACATGACACTTAATAGTGAAAGACTGAAAGGCTCTATTCTCATCACTTCTATTCAACATTGTACTGGAGGCTCTAGTCAAGGCAATTAGGCAAGAAAAACAAAAGGCATCTAGATTGGAAGAGAAGAAACAAAATTATCTCTACTTGCAGATGACATGGCCTTGTATATAGAAAATCCTAAAGAATCCACAAAGAAACTATCAAGGCCAATAGATGCAGCAAGCTGAGAGAGTACAAAATAAATAAAAAATTAATTATATTTCTATTTACTAGCAATGAATAATCCATAAATGAAATTGAGGACACAATTCCATTTATAATGGCATCAGCAAGAAAAACACTTGTGAAAAATATAACCTAAAAAGGCACAAAACATATACGCTGCTGTAATTCAAGCATGTTGGGAGGCCGAGGTGGGCGGATCATGAGGTCAGGAGATTGAGACCATCCTGGCTAACATGGGGAAATGCTGTCTCTACTAAAAATACGAAAAATGAGCCGGGTGTGGCGGCACGCACCTGTAGTCCCAGCTATAAGGAGGCTGAGGCAGGAGAATCGCTTGAACCTGGGAGGTGGAGGCTGCAATGAGCCAAGATCACACCACTGCACTCCAGCCTGGGGGACAGAACAAGACTCCATCTCAGAAAAAAAAAAAAAAAATACATATATATACCCTGTAAGCTACAAAACACTGATGAAGAAAATTAAAGAAGACCTAAATGAGAAGACAGTCCATGTTCATTGATTCAAAAACTTAATATTGCTAACTGGCAATACTCCCCAAATTAATCTATAGATTCAATGCAATCGCTATCAAAATTCCAGATGTCTTTTTTTTTTTGCAAAAATTGATAATTGTATGAAAATGAAAGGGGACCAGGCACAGTAGCTCATGCCTGTAATCTCACCACTTTGGGAGGCCGAGGCATTTTCCCTCTGTCCTCCATTTCTGCAATCACTCCACCCACCATGTTGATGATTCCTATGATTCTATCCTTAGCCCTCCTCATAAACCACAGAGGCCAGAAGTCGGTGGAAGACAAATTTAAAGTACAGAAGGAAGGAAGGAAGGAAGGAAGGAAGGAAGGAAGGAAGGAAGGAAGGAAGGAAGGAAGGAAGGAAGGGAAAGAGAGAGAGAGAGAGAGAGAAAGAAAGAAAGAAAGAAAGAAAGAAAGAAAGAAAGAAAGAAAGAAAGAAAGAAAGAAAGAAAGAAAGAAAGAAAGAAAGAAAGAAAAAGAAAGAAAGAAAGAAAGAAAGAGGGAGGGAGGGAGGGAGGGAGGGAAGGAAAGAAAGAAAAGAAAAGAAAGAAAGAAAGAAAGAAAAAGAGAGAGAGAAAGAAAGAGGGAGGGAGGGAGGGAGGGAAGGAAGGAAGGAAGGAAGGAAGGAAGGAAGGAAGGAAGGAAGGAAGGAAAGAAGGAAGGACAGACAAATGCGGTCAGGAGTTTGAGACCAGCCTGGCCAACACAGCAAAACCCTGTCTCTACTAAAAATACAAAAAGTAGCCTGGCGTGATGGCGCACACCTGTGATCCCAGGTACTTGGGAGGCTGAGGCAGGAGAATTGCCTGAACCCAGGAGGCAGAGGTTGCAGTAAGCCAGGATTGCACCATTGCACTCCAGCCTGGGTGACAAGAGTGAAACTCCATCTCAAAAAAGAAAATGCAAGGGATCCAGAAGAGCCAAACAATCCAGAAAAAGAACAAAATTGGCAAAGTCACATTCCCAACTTCAAAACTTCCTACACAACTACAGTAATCAAGCCTGTGTGGGACTAGCCTAAAGACAGATATAAAGATCAACTGACTTTCAACAAGGATGCCAATACAATTCAGTGTGATAAAGGATAGTCTTTTCAACATATCGTAGTGATATCCACATGTAAAAAAACAAATAAGTATAGTTGGACTCCTTCTTTACACCATGCAAATTAACTCAAAATGGATCAAAGACTTAAACTGAAGAACTAAAACCACAAACTCTTAGAAGAAACCATAGGTGTAAATCTTTGTGACTTTGGATTAGGCAATAGTTTCTTTGCTATGACACCAAAAGAACAAGCATCCAAAGAAAATAATAGATAAAGAAGACTTCATCAAAATTTAAAACTTTTGTGCTTCAAAGACAATACCAAGGAAGTAAAAAAGACAACTCACAGAATGGAGAAAATATTTGCAAATCATATATCTATAAGGCTCTAGTATTCAGAACACACAAAGATTTCTTATAACTCAATGATAAAAAGATAACAAAATGGACATGAATGTACACAAGGGATCTTAATAGGCATTTCTTCAAAGAAGAAATACAAATAACCAATAAGCATATGAAAAGATGTTCAACATAATTACTTATTAGAGAAATACAAATAAAAACTACAGTGAGATACCACCTCATATCTACTGAGATGGCCATAATAAAAAAGATGAATAATAATCAATGCTGGCGAGGATCTGGAGAAACTGGAACCCTCATACATGCTGGTGGGAATGTAGAAAGCTGCAGTCACGGTAGAAAATAGTTTCTCAAAATGTTAAACATGGACTCACCATATGCGCCAATACTTCCACTCTTAGGTACGTATTGATTCAAGCAGCAACATGGATGAAACTTGAAAACATTAAACTAAATGAAAGAAGGCTATATATTATGTGATGCCATTTATGTGAAATGTACAAAATAAGCAATTCTGGAGACACAGAGGGAATATTAGTGTTTTCCAAGGGCTGGAGGGAAAAGAGAATAGGGAGTCACTGCTAATGGGTATAGGATTTATTTTGGAGGTGATAAAAATCTGTGGTTATATAAGATGAATAAAATATTTTTAAAATATTCTATAATTAGTGAAAATGATTACACAAACTTATGAATATACTAAAACCCATTGAATTATACACTTTAAAGGGGGTGAATTTTATGGTATGTGAATTATATCTCAAAAAAAAAAGAAAAGGGAATCTTCTGACCCCCAAGCCCTAGTCCTCTTCCATGGAGGCAATTAATGTTACTTGTTTCTTAGATACCATCCCTGAAATAGACTGTATATATACCAACGTATATTTGTGGGTCTATAGGTCCCTTATTGAAAATAGAAATATAAGCATAGCAGACACATTGTTCTAGACTCTTTTTTCCTCTTTAAAACTTCAAGATCATTCTTTACACTGTAACTTGGAGATTATTCCATTTCAGTATATGTAAGTATTCTTTATTCATTTTTATTTGGGGATATTCTATAATTTAGTTGACTAGTCTTTTGCTGTTCCAAATAATGTTGCAATTAATTTCTTTGTATATCTTTCTAGCACAAGTGTATGAGTGGAATACATTTTGAGAAGTAAAATTTCTGGTTTGAAATTTTTTTATTTTATTTTGATAACTTGCCATTATTGATGTAATAATGTCTTTCTCACTTGATTATGAGTTCCTTGAGAAAAGGGACCATGTCTGTTTTGTTGACCAGGGTACATCTAGATTATAGCACACTGTCTGACATACTGCTTAATATATTTGTAGATTGACAAGCCTATGTGTTTTATTGTATAAAGTGTCAAACGGAAATTCAAAGCTATACTGTTCAAAAACTTACGATCTAGTTTATAGGAATTGTTTACAGGAATTGATCTAGAGATAGAGGATTTTCTTTTTCTTTTTTTTTTTTTTTTTACTTTTTATCTAGTTATTTGATTTTTATTTTTCCTTTCCTACTCTGTTAATAGTATGTTTTGGAAAATTGTGGAATCAATTGCAATGTATCATTCTAAGAAAGACAGAATTCCTTAATCTCATCTGAATATATATACATATATTTTAATAAATATCTATTTCTTATATTTCAGTATTCTATATTTCAGTTATTAAAAAGAGAGAATGGGGTTGATTTGCAACAAAGAGACCTAATAGTGACACCTGCTGGAAAAAAATGTCAGAATAAAATTTGAACCATTAAATCTTTTTAAAATTTTAGACCAGTTTTATTTTTCTATTAATCAGGAAGAAATGTGTTATTTTATGACAGGAATGTTTGTAATAAGTAAATATAATTGTTTAGGGGAGGCTCTTTTATGTTCTACAAAATTACAGGAAACAATATATTTTCTTTTTTTAGGATAAAGTCATTTTGGGAACCGATTACCCCTTTCCATTAGGTGAGCTGGAACCTGGGAAACTAATAGAGTCCATGGAAGAATTTGATGAAGAAACAAAGGTATAATGTCATTTACTTCACGGTTTTATTACTGACTTTTCCTGCTCTGAGTTTGGTTTCAGAGCACTTTGATACATGAAAACAAAAAACAGAGAAACCATTACACTGAATTCCCTAAAACTATTACTCTATCTCCATAAATAGCTAAACTATTAAAGGACAAAAAAAAATGACAAAGCTGAAAGTCAGCCTAGTACAACTAAATTCATAAACCCAAGAAATTGTATAGAAGCATATGATAATAAAATATCCCTGCATGTTAGATGGATCATAAGAAAAATGTATAAATTTTTTCTATATTATTTCTGTTACAAATCTACCAATCTCAAAAGTTGTAAGAACTCTAGTTGTAATGAAATAGTAATTCATTAGATAATGAAACTAAAGTCTCGATTAAAAGGACCCAAGGAAACAGATCCTTCAAGTAACTGGACTTCTTTTTTTTTTCTTTTTTTTACCAGCGTTTGACTTTTAAGGCGGGTAGATGATACTAATATGTGCTATAATGCTACTATTACCTAGTCTACCCCTTAGACTCCTAAACCAAGAAGAGTTTAAAATAAAATTCAGTGTCTTCAGGTTCCCTCTCCTTTGCCACTCCTTCCACACCCCCATCCTCCAAAAAAATAAGTCCTTCCTAAGACTTTCACTGCCCACCACTCCCAGAGGTCACAGATGGCCAAAAATAACAGCACGAGACTATATAAACTCTTAATAAATCTTACAAAAGTCTTAGTTGTAATCCTTTTGCATAATTCTTGTCTTTCTTCTAAACTAGAATCCAAGTTACCTTGAACTCTCTCTCCCTTAATCATTAAAGATATTGTTCATCAAATCTTCTCAATAGGCTTAAAGCACATTAACAGATGCCAAGAAGAATTCATTCTTCAGTATACTAGTTACAAGTTATTAACTGGGAAACCTCAGACTATTTTACACAGAAAGTGTCCCCTTTGGCATTAAAAGTCTTGAACTGACTTACCGAATATTGTTAAATATTTACCTGCTTCCTTCCTAAAGTAGGAAGCTATCGTAAAGACATTTTTGATCTTTTTTTTTTTAAACAAGAAAGGTTGAAAATGAAAAACTTTCTATTAACCAAAATTAAACAGAAACCAGATGACCCCAAAAATCCTGATTAAAAATTTAATGGAATAATAGTAATTATTACTACATGCCTTTTATTGTTTATTCTTATCACTTTCAAGTTTATCACTTTCAAGTTTTTTTTTATAATCTTGCATAAAAAAAAGTGATTGCTTATCACTTTCAAGTTTTTTTTTATAATCTTGCATAAAGGCTTTATACTGACACACATTCACAATGACATTCTGTACAAGGTTACTCATTGTAACGCTGTAATACTGAAAACAATCTTTAAGGGAATAGTTAAATAAATCTTAATATATCCACACAATGGAAATTACGCCACTATAAATAAATTAGAAATCAATTTCCAAGATATATTAAATTTTTAAAAGCAAGGTACAAAACAATTTGTGTAGTATACTTTCATTTGTAGATTGAATGTATCTTTTGTGAAAAAGAATCTTTATATGCCTGGATATAAGTATTTGTTTACGCAGTATAAACATAAAATATCTCTGGAACATAAACAAGAAACTGATAACTCTGGGAAGAAAAAGGTATTTGGATGGCAGTAGTGGAATGAAGTATCTATCCATTTTATACATTTTGAATTTCAAACCATGCAAAGGTAAATACCACTAAAGAAATTTAAAATAAAATACATAAATTCATTTGATAAGTACAACAACATTGGAAGGTACAGCAGTCCCCTCCTTATCCTCAGTTTTGCCTTCTACAGTTTCTCTTACCCCAGTCAACCACAGTCCAAAAATATTAAATGGGAAATTCCAGAAATAAACAATTCATAAGTTTTAAATTGCATGCAATTCTGAGTAGCATGGTGTAAGCTTACACACTGTCCTGCTCTCTCCAGCCCAAGATGTGAATCATCCCTTTGTCCAGTGTCTCCATGCTGTATCCACTCCCTCCCCATTAGTCACTTAGTAGCTATCTTGGTGATCAGATGGACTGTCGCCATATTACCATGCTTGTGCTCAACTCACCCTTATTTTACTTAGTAATGGCCCCAAAGCACAAGAGTAGTAATGCTGGCAATTCAGATGTGCCCAAGAGAAGCTGTAAAGTGCTTCCTTTAAGTGAAAAGGCGAAAGTTCTCAACTTAATAAGAAAAGAAAGAAAAATTATATGTTGAGGTTGCTGAGATCTTACTTTGTAAGAATGCATCTTCTATCTATGAAACTGTAAAGAAGGAAAAAGAAATTTGTGCACAGTATATATAGGATTTTATATAGCATCCACAGAGGGTCTTGAAACATATCCTTCATAGATAAGGGGGGACTGCTGTATACAGGTAGATGCATTCTACCATGAAGATATAGAGAAAGAAAACAAGACTTGGGAGTTGAGTGACTTGCCAAAGGCAATATAACTGGTAGGTTATAGCAAACTGATGCAATCCCAAATCCCTTGACTCGAGGAGCAGATCTCCATCCAACACTCTAAAGGATACATGGTACTAAGCTATCTTAAAAGGTAAAGCATATGGTTCCTCTTAGCCACAACAGTCACTTCTGAAATGTTCCTCTAGAGGAGGATGGCCTATGTATGCATTGGGGAAGAACCCTAAGAGGTCCAGCCTCAAATCACCCACTTTTCAAGACTGTGTAAGAACCCTGAAGTGGTCATAATATAGAAGGACACATTAATGGTATGGATGTCACACAACCCCATACATTTCTTCCATCCTCAGCTACCCATACCTGTCCTCTGCAAGCTGGATAAACAAATCAGTTAGGGTATCACAAAGTTACTTCTTAAATCTCTTCTTTCGGCAGAGTTGATATAGTTTATAGCTGGGGGGTCCATTTCTTATGTGAAAATTTTAAGATGTACAGATTTGTACCCTCATCTGAGACCCTTCATTTATATCACTTCTCTTGCTCTGAAAAAGCTTAACTTTTATTTGGGGTCATGTGAAAACAACAACACATATGCCTAGCACCTGGGGGATGGCTAGATGACTTCGGGGCGCCTTTTGCAGCCCTCTTGTCCCACAGACTTAACTGTACCTTTTCTCTGTATTTGCCTCCAAATGGTCTTAAGATTCAACCTGTTCGAGGGTCCAGTTTCCAAACAAGGGCACCTCCTAAAGAGGGCTCTCCCCTTTTTAAGTCTCTTCTCTCCCCCTACAATCAATCAAGTTTCGGATTTAGATTTCAAATAGCGGGGCAAAACATAGGTCAAGAGGATTTTGCTAAGAGATTCACCATATAACCTGCTAATGTTTTTCTCTCATATTGGGGAGCTAATTTTTTTAAACCTGATCAATGTAGTACTTAAAAGTACTTTAAAAAACAACCAATAATGCTTTAAAATAAAATATTTTCTTTTCTTTTCAGAATAAACTCAAAGCCAGCAATGCCCTGGCATTTTTGGGTCTTGAGAGAAAACAATTTGAATGACTGAATTTACTACAATGGCAAACTTTCAAAAGGATATTTCATTTTTGTTTCTAAATATGTATCAACAGGTATTAACAAAACCCTATTTTGAACTGTTTTACTCAGAAATAGAATCTCCAAAATATCCTAAATTATTCATAATAAAAATGATTCATAAGTGTTTTCATTCTGAAAAGCAGTACTTTATTTCACGTGCAAAAAAAAAATTATTTTCCCAGTGCTCTTTTAATTAATCTGGAGAAATACAAAATAAAATGTCATTAATGATTTTATGGAGAAAGATTCATCCTAGAGGGCTCAGGTAGGTTGTCTCTTTTGAATAAAGGTATATGAATTGGACTCAAATAACCTGTTCCATCCATCTTTAATACCTACCATTAGCCCAGAACTGGGCTAGGAATGCTTCAGCCTCCACAAAATAAGTAACATATGGAATATCCATACTCAGGGAGCTTCCAGACCAATTAAGGAGGTAAGAGATGTTCATGGAATAATTATTAAGCTATAAACTTTGACTTTGAGTGTCAAAGAAGAGGAATTCACTTTGTCTAAAACTGTGAAGCAGATCTTCACAGAGGGTGGAACATGAGAGTCCAGGAAATGAATAAGAAATTTTTAGGGTTAGAGGATGGGAAACAGGAAGGCAAAACTATGGGAACACAGCTGTGGTTTCAGACTGAATGAGACATCCCTTTTAAAAGTTTTTGTCTATAAATTCACTTCTACCAGAAGCTCTTTTGATTTTAAAATATTGAGCAGAATGTATAAATTTAACTATGGAAAGTTAATAGGGCAATACTAGGGTAGCCTTGTTTTACCCATTTCATTTATGGTTCCACTTGGGCTGCTGAAAAGGAACTTGGTTCTGGGATGGGTGATGAACAACTATGGTTCATCTGCCTCTGATTGAATTTCAAAATCAAGCATGATTTTTCAAAACCACCCTCTTGCTTTGGATTCATTCATTCTTTTCCCTTCCATTCATCTAGAAAATCAAGAGTTGAGTATTGCCATGTAATTTGTACTGACCCCTTTCCAGAATAAAGATGAGATCTAATTCTTTCTTCACTATGCTCACGCCATTATTTTCATTTTATATAGTTCACTGCCCCACCTCCTTCTCACCCTGCCCCCCACCATTTCTTTCTAGGACTTTACTCACCCACCACTCTGCTTATTGCTCCAATCTGCCCAAAAAGAAAAACAAAGTTGAACAAAGGAACAACATGAACTCTATGTTATTTTTTCCTTCCCCAATCTTTGGGGGTAATGTTTACACTTTTTCAAATATTCTATATTTGAGCACTCTGAACATAGCATTTAATGATTGTTTTATTATAAAAAGTAACCCAATCACTTTATTCAATATTATACACACACATCACATGCAGAGTGAATGGATACATTCATATTCACATGTTTTCTATGTGCCAGGACTATAGGAATGTTCCAGGCACTGGGGGTATAGATGTAAACAAACAAGATAAAATTCCTTCTCTGACAAAACCTACAATCTGAAGAGTGAGAAACATAAATAAGGTAAGGAAGAAGAAAAAGAGGAATAAAAGGAGGAACAGAAGGAGCAAAGGAAGGAAATTTTTCTTATACTGATAAACACTATGAAGAAATTAAAACGAAAATATGGTAGTGACTAGGAGAAAGATGGGGTAAAACATTAAATTGTAGAGTCAGAGAAGGCCTCTTTACAGTGGACTTTCAACTGAGATTTGAATGATAGAACAGGTAAGAAAATGCAAAGGTTCTGAGGCAAGAAAGCTCGTGATGAGTTTGTGAGCAAGGAAGAGAGATAGGGTAGGAAGCCAAAAAGTTGGCTAGATCAGTAGATCATGGTTAAGGGTTGAGATTTTTTTTTTTTTTTTTTGTGATAGAATCTCACTCTGTCACCAGGCTGGAGTGCAGTGGCGCGATCTCGGCTCACTGCAACCTCTGACTCCCTGGTTCAAGTGATTCTCCTGCCTGAGCCTCCTGAGTAGCTGGGATTACAGGCATGCGCCACCACGTCCAGCTAATTTTTGTTTTTGTTTGTTTTAGTAGAGACAGGGTTTCACCCTGTTGGCCAGGATGGTCTCGATCTCCTGACCTCATGATTCTCCTGCCTTGGCCTCCCAAAGTGCTGGGATTACAGGCATGAGCCACCGCACCTGGCCAAGATTTTTATATTGTTTCATAGGAAACCATTGAAGACTTTTTAATAGGTCTGTGACATGCTCGGACTTATGTTATTCTTTTAAAACAAACAAAAAAAATAGCAGGGTGCAGTGGCTAACACCAGTAATCCCAACACTTTGAGAGGCTGAGGCAGGAGGATTGCTTGAAGCCAGGAGACTGAGACCAGCCTGGGCAACACAGCAATCTCTATAAAAAAAATTTTTTTTTTAATTAGCTGGGTGTGGTGGCTCATTCCTGTAGTCTCAGCTACTCAGGAGGCTGGAGTGGGAAGATGGCTTAAACCCAGGAGTTCGAGGCTGCAGTGAGCTAGGATCATGCCACTGCACTCCAGCCTGGGTGACAGAGTGAGACCCTGTCTCAGAAAAAAGAAATGAGAGGAAAGGAGAGGAGAGGAGAGGGGAGGGGAGGAGGGGAGGGGAGGGGAGGGGAGAAAAAAAAGAAAAAAGAAACCCATATACATTAACAGCTTTTTAGAGACTTACTAAAGGGAGTCAAGAAAGGAAGTTGGAGGCTAGGCAAGAAATGATGGTGACTCAGGCACAAATACAAGAATGGGGATCATGAGATATGTTTGTAGGCAGAACTAACAGCATTTAATGATGGACTAAATGTGAGGAAGAGGGAGGAAGGGGAGGAAAGAAATCAAGGCTGACTCCTGGGTGTGTGAATGTGAAGTGTGTGTACACATGTGCACACCATGCTTTTGTCAATCAGTCTCCTATATCTGGACATTTAAATAATTCCTAATGTTTTGCAATTATAAATAATACTGCAATAAAATTGGATTAATTTCCCAAATCATACATATGGATAAACTACAACTCTGATTGGATCAAAGATTTAACTCTAAAATATTAAACTACGCAGGTACTAGAAGAAAAGATGAGAGAATTCCTCTTTAATCTGGGTGTAAAGAGGGTTTTCTAACTATGACTTTCCTGGGCACATAAACCTGGTGACATTTAAGCTTTGAGATGATTAATGGTAGTTAATGGTGTTAAACTCATCCATACTTTAAACATAGGTGCTTTGATTCCCATGCTTTTCACTTGAACAGCTCGGTAGATTAATTACCATTTACCATAATGAGGAAGACTATGGGAGAAACAGTCTTGAGAGGAAAGAGAATAAACAGTTCTGTAGTTGAACTTGTTATATTTCAGATGCCTCTAGACATTTAAGTAGGAATGTCAGGTAAGCACTTGAATGTACTAGTCTGGAGAGTTCAAGAGACAGGCTGGGAAAAATCACCAGTGTATAAAAGGTATTTAAAGAAATGAGACTGGATGAAATCACCTGGCGAAAAAGTAGAGCAGAGACGCAAAAGACCCTAGGCCTATTTCCTGGGATTCACTAACACTTAGAAGTTAGATGAAGGCTATACAAAAATTAGCCGGGCGTGGTGGCATGAGCCTGTAATCCCAGCTACTCGGGAAGCTGAGGCAGGAGAATCACTTGAACCTGGGAGGCGGAGGTTGCAGTGAGCCGAGATCGCACCACTGCACTCCAGCCTGGGTGACAGAGCAAGACTCTGTCTCAAACAAAAACAAAACAAAACAAAAGTTAGATGAAGGCACCAGCTTTGTGCACAGAAGAGTAGCCAGTGAGGTAGGAGGAAAACTAGGAAAATATACTCAGGAGTCAAGAACAGACAATGTTTCAAGAAGTCCTAACAGCTTTAGGCATACACACACACACACACACACACACAATCAAAGCTACAATACTATGGTATTCAACAGAACCATATGCCTCAGATATAACTCAATCCCTTTATCCCAAAATTTAATTCCACTTTTTATAGTCCCAACCCTGATGAATGGCATCGACCAGTTACCTAATTCTTCTCCTTCATCCATATGAATATACCATTAAATCCAAAAGATTCAATCCATTTCATATCTTTTATTTCTTATCTGTTCTTTCCTCCACATGGCTTCCAACTAAATTCAGGTCATCATCTATCAGCAGGATATTGAAATAATCCCTTATTTGTACCCCTGCCCTGCCCCTTGGCTTAGTCTGGTACAACCCATCTTCTACCTTGGTGCCAGAGAAAAATGTCCAAAGTATGTATTTGATTGTATCACTTTCTCTGTTAAAATTCCTCAGGACCTAAAGTGGTGGTTTCTAGGCTTTGGGATTTCATTGCTCAGTAACTCCCCCTTCAAAAAAACAAAACAAAACAAAAAAAACGTACTGCTATCTCTAACAGAGCACACCTCTCATTTTGAGTTGTGATTCCTATCTTCCTTCTAGACTGGACTTCCTTGACGGATGACCTATGCCTTCATTCACTCATGCATTCAACAAAATTTATTCAGCACTTATTATGGGCCAAGAACCATGCTAGATTCTGAGAGTATGAAAAAAGCAAACACGGTTCCTGCCCTCAGTTGTGCTTATAACCTAGTTAGGGAGACATGTATCAAGTAAGCAACAAATCGATATAAAATTGCTACCACGACAGGAGCTATGAGGGAAAGGCGCACAGTGTGTAGAAAGCTTATTATAAAGGATTTCTCCTAGCCAGAGTCACAGAAAGATTTTTCAGAAAAAAGTTTTGCTTCAGCCAGGATCTGAAAGCAAACAAGAGCTAAAAGGTTAAAAGGGAAGGGAAGAGTATTCCAGGCAGAAGAAACAGGATAAACGAAAACCTTGTGTCTGTGTAGGAAAACAGCCATTGTATGGCAAGAGTGACTCCATCTGGAAGGGGACTCGCCATGATAACTGATGTTTGAACATAGCATACCAAGGTGTTCTGCAGCAAGGTCTTTAAGCAATGCCTGTAGCATATATAGCCGTGCATAAAGATGCTTATCTAACCTCCCCAGTAGTCATGAGTTTCAGCAAGAAGGTCTGAGATGTAATCAGCTGCACCTGTTTGTACCCTAAAAGCTTGCCATACAAAGGACACTTTCTGAACGGTGAATGCAGGGACCCACCATTGCATGGCTACCCCAGATATCACTTCTGTTTGTCAGAGGCTATTAAATATTTCTTTCTGAGAAACTGAATTTGTCAGCCTCTTTCTTCAGCCTCTCACCTTGGGGGTGGGTTTGCATAGACCTGCTCACCATGGAACAGGCAGGAGAGAACACAGCAAGAAAGAAAACCACTGTGGCTGAAGATGACAAAGGAAGACATTCTTGGTAAAAAGTGACAAGATCATGTGAGGCCATAAGTCAGTTGAGGAATTTTATATATTGAAAAGCTGTGAGAACTCACAAAATGGGAGAAAATATTTGCAAACTACCCGTCTGACAAGGGATTAAGAACCAGAATCTGTAAGATGCTCAAACTCTACAAGAAAAAAATTTAATAATCTGATTTTAAAATGGGCAAAAGATTTGAATAGACATTTCTCAAAAGAAGACATACAAATGGTAGACAGGCATATGAAAATGTCCTCAGTATAATGATTCATCAGAGAAAAGCAAATCAAAACTATAGTGAGATATCATCTCACCCCAGTAAAAATGGTATTTTTCCAAAAGACAACCAGTAACAAATGCTGGCAAGGATATGGAGAAAAGGGAACACTTGTCCACTGTTGGTGGGAATGTAAATTAGTACAACCACACTGGGTAACAGTTTGGAGGTTCTTCAAAAAACTAAATATAGAGCTACTACGTGATCTAGTAATCCCACTGCTGGGTATATACCCAAAAGAAAGGAAGTCAGTATATCAAAAGTATATCTGCACTCTCAAATTTGTTGCAGCTGTGTTCACAATAGCCAAGATTTGGAAGTAACCTAAGTATTCATCAAGAGATGAATGGATAAATAAACTGTGGTACATATACACAATGGAGTACCAGTCAGCCATAAAAAAGTATGAGATCCTGTCATTTGCAACAACGGATGGAACTGGAGGTTGTTATGTTAAGTGAAATAAGCCAGGCACAGAAAAACAAACTTTGCATGTTCTCACTTATTTGTGGGAGCAAAAAATTAAAATAATTGAATTTACAGACATAGAGAGTAAAAGGATGATTACCAGAGACTGAAGTGGATAATGGGTTGGGGAATGGGAATGGCTAATGGGTACCAAAAGTAGTTAGAAAAAATGAGTAAGACCTCATATGTGATAGCACAATAGGTGACTATTATAGTCAATGATAATTTAATTATACATTTAAAAATAACAAAGTATATAATTGAGTTGTTTGTGACACAAAGGATAAATGTACGAGGGGGACAGATACCCAATTTACCAAAATGTGATTAATATGCATTGCATACCTGTATCAAAATATCTCATGTAGCCCATACTACTATGTACCCACAAAAATTAAAAATTAAAAAAAAAAAAAAAAAAAAAACAAGAGTTGGAGGCAAAGAAGCATGGATTGGATCTTATGGTCACAAGCCAAGAAAGGCCTAGAGTCACCAAAAGCTGAAAGAGCCTAGAAACAGATTCTCCCCAATAGTCTTCAGAGGGAGTACAGCCCTGCTGTTTTAGTCCAGTTTTCACTGCTCATAACAGGATACCTGAAACTGAGTAATTACTTCTTAGACTTACGGAGGCTGAGAAGTCCCAGGTTGAGGGGCCACATCTGGTGAGGGCCTTCTAACTGGTGGGGACTCTGCAGAATCCCAAGGTAGCACAGGGCATCAAATGGCAAGGGAGCGGAATGTGCTAGCTCCAGTCTCTTTCTCTTCTTATAAAGCTACCAGTTCCATTACTGTGACAACCCATTAATCCATTAACCTATTAATCCATTCATGAGGGCTCTGCCCTCGTGACCCAATCACCTCTCAATACTGCCACATTGGGGATTAAATTTCAACATGAGTTTGGGAGAGGACAATCATTCAAACCATAGTCCCTGCCAACACATTGATTTTAGATTTCTGGCCTCTAGAATTGCGAGAGAATGAATTTCTCTTGTTTTAAGTCAAAAAACAATACCAAAAGAAAACAAACAACAACAACAACAAAGAAAAGCAATGAGAAGGTTTTTTAGTAGGGGATGGCATTAATTAGAGCTGTTCTGTTTTTTTTTTTTTAATCCTGCTCCTGTGGGATAGAATTCAATTTTGAAAAGATTCCTCTGACAGGTTGCAGGACGGCAACAGCTTGCAGGGGAGCTTAACTGAAATAGCTTGGGCCAAGGTGGTGGTAGTGTTGCTGGTGGAGAAACATACGTAATAGACTGCAGAGATAGTAAGAAGGGTCAACAGAAAGGCCTTGGTGATGGGTTAGATATGGGAGATGAGGATTAGAGATATCAAAGACGACCCCTGAGTTTCCGTCTTGCATAAATGGAAGTAGTGCCATTTTACTACAAGAGGCACAGAGAGAAGAGAGAAGACCAGGTTGGAAGGGCAGGATTATGAGTTTAGTTTGGGGAAATATTGAATATTAATGCCTTTGAGACATACAAAAGGGAAAGTCGAGTGTGCAGACTTATGCAGTTTGAATTTTCTAGCACATAGTAACAGCTCCATTAGCATTCACTGGATAAACACTAAAATAAAAATAAGTAAACAGTAAAAACAAAAATAAGTAAACAGTAAAAAACAGTTTTTTGCTCCTAAAATGAGCAAAGAAAGGAACTGCAAATCAATCTTCCTGAGTATGCTGGCAATTCATGCAGTTCTGAGTGTAATCCAAATGGCGAGACCTCACAAATTTGTGACTATCTACAATGACTTGAGTGTTCACTATCCTCGTGAGTCTTTCTCCCTGGCTCACCCGCCTAGTAAGCCCTTCTCCTTGGCTCATAGATGGATGTCTTCTCCCTGTGTCTTCACATGGTCTTTCCTCTGTACATGTCTACATCATGATTGACTCTTCTTCTAGGACACCAGTCATACTGGATTAGAGCCCACCCTAATTGACCTAATATGACCTCATTTTAACTTAATTCCCACTTAAAAGAACCTGTGCCCAAATATAGTCACATTCTGAGCTACTGGGGGTTAACACTTTTGGGACACAATTCAGCCCATAACAAATGCCTTATGTATATTCACAAACCAATCTGGCAATGTCCATACCAGGGATGTCATTTGGTGACAGCAGACATTCTTCTCAGATGCCATTAGCAGCACAAGGTTCTGAGGAAAGGTAAAGAGAATAACCTCCTCAGTACCATATTTGATTGCCTGGCCCTGGAACAACATTGCTTACACAGTGAATCTGCTCATAACACAGAATCTAGAAAAGTCACTCAGGAAAATCACCTTTTCAGCGTTTTATCTCCTTCCTTATCTACTGCAAGCACTTCTCCAAAAACAACCTTTTTAAAACACTCCCAACACCACCAGATTCCAAAAGAGAAACAACCACTCACAGCCATCCAAGCATCTTTCTCTTTTCCTTGTACAGTACCTTCTCCTATATCCCCTAAAAAGGAAGCCAGTACTGGCTCAGCCTAATTCATATTCCCCGACCAGAAAGCTTAAATCTATTCAACGTAATCACTTTAGATTAACATACCAAGACAAATATCAGCTTTAAATTTGTTTAACTTAGATGATTATGAAGACTTTTCCCAATCAAAATTGAAAAAAGGTAAACTGAAGTTTCCATTTCTGAAAATAAGACTGCTCACAACCTAAAAACGTCAAAGTTTATTTTTAAAAAGTCAACACAAACATATGTAGAAGTTCAAACAGATCAAATTCAACCTATGTCTCCCAGTCTACACCCCTAGAAGGAACGAATTTTACCTGTTTTGCGTGTGTGTATTCTTGCAAACACAGTCTACGATTATACAAGTATTTACATGTATACATTCCTTTTTTCATTTTAAGCAAACAGTAGAATTTGCCCTTTCTGGTACCTTTTAAGTACCTTGCAGGGTACTTAATGCCTTGGTGATCATCCCACATATAAACTGCCTCTTTCTTTTTAATGGGTGGATCCTATGAATGAAAATTACACAGATTACATAGATGCACCATAATCATAGAGTCCTCAATGCATGGACATTCATGTTTCCAAACTTTTGCAATTATGAACTGTTACCAAGAATACCCTTGTTATTGGAAAGGAGTCCCAATCCAGACCCCAAGAGAGGGTTCTTGGCTCTCACACAAGAAAGAATTTGAGGTAAATCTATAAAGTGAAAGCAAGTTTACTAAGAAAGTAAAGGAATAAAGAATGTCTATTCCACAGGCAGAGCAGCCCCGAGGGCTGCTGGTTGCCTATTTTTTACAGTTATTTCTTGATTATATGTTAAACAGGAGGTAGATTATTCATGTCTCCCCTTTTTTAGACCATATCCCCTTTTTTAGACCATGACGATGAGATGGCATTTGTGAACTGCCATTGTGCCAGTGGGAGTGTCATTTAGCATGCTAATACATTGTAATTAGCAAATAATGAGCAGTGAGGATGCCCAGAGGTAACTTTTATCGCCATCTTGGTTTTGGTGGGTTTTAGCTGGCTTCTTTACCACAGACTGTTTTATCAGCAAGGTCTTTATGACCTGTACCTTGTGCTGATTTCCTATCTCATCCTGTGACTTAGAATGTCTAACCTCCTGGGAATGCAGCCCAGTAGGTATCAGGCTTATTTTACCCAGCCCCTACTCAAGAGGGAGTCACTCTGGTTCAAACGCCTCTGGCACCATTATGATATTTGTTCAGCATCTTTTCATATGCCTATTTGCCATCTGTATACCTTCTTTGTGAGGTATTGGTTTAGATCTTTTGCCCATTTTTTAACTGGGTTCTTTTCTTATTGCTGAGCTTTAAGAATCCTTTTTTTTTTTTCATTCACCATCTAATCTTTTAAAAAGTTCTGTGGGTGCATAGTAGGTATATATAATTTATGGGGTATATGAGATATTTTGATACAGGCATGCAATGATGTGAAATAAGCACTTCGGGGAGAGTGGGATCTCCAGCCCCTCCAGCATTTATCCTTAGAGTTATAAACAATCCAATTATATTTTTTAAGTTATTTTAAAATGCATAATTAAGATATGATTGATTATAGTCACCCTGTTGTGCTATCAAACAGGTCTTATTCACATTTTCTTTTTTTGTACTCATCAACCATCCCCAGATCCCCATAAGTCCCTCCGCCCACCCTTCTCAGCCTCTGGTAACCATCCTTCTACTCTCTCTGTCCATGAATTCAATTGTTTTGATACTTAGACCCCACAAATAAGTGAGAATATGCAATCTTTGTCTTTCTGTGCCTGGCTTATTTCACTTTACATAATGACCTCTGGTTCCATCCATGTTGTTGCAAATAACAGGATCTCATTCTTTTTTATGGCTGAATAGTACTTCTTGTGTATATGTACCACAGTTTTTTCATCCATTCATCTGTTGATGGACACTTAGGTTCCAATCTTAACTATTGTAAACAGTGCTACCACAAACATGCAAGAGCAGATATCTCTTTGATATACTGATTTCTTTTCTTTTGGGTATATACCTAGCAGGGGGATTCCTGGATCACACGGTAGCTCTAGTTTTTTGAGGAGCCTCTAAACTGTTGTTCACAGTGGTTGTACAATTTTTTTTCCCAGCAGCAGTGTACAAAGAGTTCCCTTTTCTCCACATCCTCACCATCATGTGTTATAGCCTGTTTTTTGGATAAAAGCCATTTTAACTGGGGTGAGATGATATCTCATTATACTTTTGATTTGCATTTCTCTGATGATCCATGATACTGAGAACCTTCCCATATGCTTGTCTGCCATTTGTATGTTTCTTTTGAGAAATGTCTATCCATATCTTTTATCCATTTTAAAATCAGGTTATTAGATTTTATTTCCTACAGAGTTGTTTGAGCACCTTATAGATTCTGGTTATTAATATATTGTTAGATGGGTAGTTTGCAAATACTTTCTCTCATTCTGTGGGCTGTCTCTTCCCTTTGTTTTTTGTTATTGTTTTGTTTGTTTGTTTTTCTTTTTTTGAGATGGAGTCTTGCTCTGTTACCCAGGCTGCAGTGCAGTGGTGCAATCTCCGCTCACTGCAAGCTCTGCCCCCGGGTTCATGCCATTCTTCTGCCTCAGCCTCCCCAGTAGCTGGGACTACAGGTGCCTGCCACCACGCCTGGCTAATTTTTTTGTATTTTTAGTAGAGATGGGGTTTCACTGTGTTCGCCAGGATGGTCTCGATCTCCTGACCTCATGATCCGCCCGCCTCAGCCTCCCAAAGTGCTGGGATTACAGGCAAGAGCCACAGCGCCCAGCCCTCTTCCCTTTGTTGATTGTATCCTTTGCTGTGCATAAACTTTTTAACTTGATGTGATCCTATTTGTCCATTTTTGCTTTGGTTGCCTGTGCTTGTTGGGTATTGCTCAGAAATTTTTGGCCAGACAAATGTCCTGGAAATTTTCCCCCATGTTTTCTTGTAGTAGTTTCATAGTTTAAGGTCTTAAAGTCTGTAATTCATTTTTATTTTTTTATAGGACAAAAGATAAGGGCCTAATTTCATTCTTTTGCATACGGACATCCAGTTTTCCCAGCACTATTTATTGAAGAGACTGTCTTTTCCCCAGTGTATGTTCTTGGCAACTTTGTTACAAATGAGTTCACTGTAGGTGTGTGGATTTGTTTCTGGGTTCTCTATTCTATTCTGTTGGTCTATGTATCTGTTTTTATGTGAGTACCATGCTGTTTTGGTGATGAAAGCTCTGTAGTATAATTTGAAGTCAGGTAATGTGATTCCTCCAGGTTTGTTCTTTTTGCTTAGGATAGTTTTGGCTATTCTGGGTCTTCTGTGACTCCAAATAAATTATAGGATTGTTTTTTCTATTTCTGTGTAGAATGTCATTGATGTTTTGATAGGGATTTCATTGAATCTGTAGATTGCTTTGGGTAATACGGACATTTTAACAATTCTTCCAACTCATGATCATGGAATATTTTTCCATTTTTTTGTGTCATCTTCAATTTCTTTCATCAGTGTTTTATAGTTTTCATTATAGAGATATTTTGCTTCTTTGGTTAATTCTTACGTATGTAATTTTATGCATAAATATTGTAAATGGGATTACTTCTTAATTTCTTTTTCACATTGTTCACTGTTGGCATATAGAAATGTTATTGATCTTTGTGTGTTGATTTGTATCCTGCAACTTTACTGAATTTGTTGATCAGTTCTAATAGTTTTCCTTTGGAGTCTTCAGGTTTTTCCAAATACAAGCTCATATCATCTACAAAGAAAGGTAATTTGACTTCTTCCTTTCCAGTTTGGATGCCCTTTATACCTTTCTCTTGTCTGACTGCTTTAGCTAGGACTTCCAGTACTATGTTGAATAATGGTGACAATGGGCATCCTTGTCGACTTCCAGATCTTAAAGGAAAAGCTTGGGGTTTTTTCCTATTTGGTATGATACTAGTTGTGGGACTGTCATATATGGCTTTTATTATGTTGAGGTAAGCTCCTTCTATCCCCTGTTTTTTTAGGGTTTTTATCATGAAGGGATGTCAAATTGTATCAAATACTTTTTCAGCATCAATTGAAATGATATGGTTTCCAGTCTTCATTCTGTTGATATGATGTATCACATTGATTTATTTGCAACCATCCTTGCATCCCAGGGATAAATCCCCTTTGGTCATGATGAATGATCTTTCTACTGTATTGTTGAATTCAGTTTGCTGGTATTTTATTGAGGATTTTTGCATCAATATTCATCAGAGATATTGGCCTATAGTTTTCTTTTTTCAATGTGTCTTTGGTTTTAGAATCAGGGTAATATTGGCCTTGTAGAATGAGTTTGGAAGTATTCTCTCTTCCTCTATTTCAGAATAGTTTGTGTAGTATTGGTGTTAGTTCTTCTTCAAATGTTTAGTAGAATTTAGCAGTTAAGCCATCTTAAGAGTTCTTTATCAGACATATGTTTTGCAAATATTTCTTCCTTGGATGTCATTCTCTTAACAGTGTCTTTCACAGAACGGAGGTTTTAGTTTTTTTAATTTTAATTTTAATTTTTGAGACGGAGTTTCACTCTTTGTTGCCCAGGGTGGAGTGCAGTGGCACGATCTCGGCTCACTGCAACCTCCGCCTCCCAGGTGAGGCTGCTTGAGCAACTCTCCTATCTCAGCCTCCTGAGTAGCTGTGATTATAGGTGCCTGCCACCATGCCCAGTTAATTTTTTATTTTATTTATTTATTTATTTTTTAGATGGAGTCGCCCTCTGTTGCCCAGGCTGGAGTGCAGTGGCACAATCTTGGCTCACTGCAACCTCCACATCCTGGGTTCAAGTGATTCTCCTGCCTCAGCCTCCCCAAGTAGCTGGGACTACAGGCGCACGTCACTATGCCCAGCTAATTTTTTTTTAATTTTTAGTAGAGACAAGGTTTCACCATGTCGGAAAGGCCGGTCTTGAAATCTTGACCTCAGGTGATCCGCCCGCTTCAGCCTCCCAAAGTGCTGGGATTACAGGCATGAGTCACTGCGCCTAGCCAGAGGTTTTTAATTTTAATGAAGTCCAACTTACTAGTTTTTTCTTTCATGGATTGTACTTTTGGTGTTGCATCTAAAACCTCATTGCCGAACACAAGGTCAACTATATTTTCTCCTATGTTATCTTCCAGAAGTTTTACAGTTTTGCATTTTACATCTAGGTCTGCAACTCACTTTGAGTTAAATTTTGTAGAAGGTATAAGGTCTGCATGTAGATTAAAAAAATATATATATATGGCTTTCTGGTTGTTCTAGCACCATTTGTTAAAGACTATTATTGCTCCATTGACTTGCTTTTGCTCCTTTGTCAAAGGTCAGCTGACTATTTATGGGTGGGCTCCCTATCATGTTCCATTGATCTATGTGTCTGTTCTTTCTCAAATACCACACTGGAGATAGAGTCTTGCTCTATCACCCATGGGGGCTGGAGTGCGGTGGAGTGATCTCGGCTCACTACAACCTCCGCCTCGTAGGTCCAAGCAATTCTTGTGCCCCAGCTTCCCAAGAAGCTGGGATTACAGACATGCAAAAACACACCCAGCTAATTTTTGTATTTTTAGTAGAGATGAGGTATCCCCATATTGGCCAAGCTGGTCTTGAACTCCTGGCCTCAAGTAATCCCCCACCTTGGCCTCCCAAAGTGCTGGGACTATGGGTGTGAACCACTGTGCCCTGCCTAGATCCATATCTAAGTACAGGTTGAGCATCCCTAAATCTGAAAGTCAGAAACATCCAAAACCCAAAACTTCAAGCCCCGACATGACATTCAAAGGAAATGTTCATTGGCGCATTTCAGATTTAGGATTTTTGGATTACGATGCTCAATGACTAAATTTATAATTCGAATATTTCAAAATCTAAAAAAATCTAATCCAAAACACATCTGGTCTCAAGGATTTCAGATACGTGATACTTAACCTGTATTACTTTGGGGAGACAGTACTATTGTAAATGGCATTGTGTTTTTAATTATAAATTCCAATTGTTCATTGCTGGTATACAGGAAAACAACTGACTTTTTTTTTTTTTTTTTTTTTTTTTTTTTTGAGACAGAGTCTTGCTCTATCACCCAGGCTGGAGTGCAATGGCCAGATCTCGGCTCACTGCAAGCTCCGCCTCCCGGGTTTACACCATTCTCCTGCCTCAGCCTCCCGAGTAGCTGGGACTACAGGCACCCGCCTCCTCGCCAGGCTAGTTTTTTGTATTTTTTAGTAGAGACGGGGTTTCACCGTGTTAGCCAGGATGGTCTCGATCTCCTGACCTCGTGATCCACCCGTCTCGGCCTCCCAAAGTGCTGGGATTACAGGCTTGAGCCACCACGCCCGGCCACAACTGACTTTTGTATTCAACCTTGTATCCCAAAATTCTAGAGTTTTATTTCTTCCTTCCCAATATGTGTACTTTAAATTTACTTTTCTTGTTAGCTAGAACATCAAGTACCACGTTGAAAAGACTGGTTGAGAGGGGACATGCTTGCCTTGTGTCAGACTTTAGGTGGAAAGAATGTAGTTTCTCACAATAGAAACAATCTATTGTTAGCTGTAGAATTTTTGTAGATGCTCTTTATCAAGTTGAGGAAGTTCTCCTTTATTCCCAGTTTGCTGAGTTTTTATTATGAATGGATGTTGAGGAGGGGCACTTCTTATTTGTGTGTGACAGGATCTCACTCTGTCACCCAAACTGGGGTGCAACCTCACCTCTCACGTTGAAGCGATACTCCCAAGGAGCTGGGACTACAGATGCCGCCACATCCAGCTAATTTTTAAAAACACTTTCGTAGAGATGGGGTCTCATTATGTTGCCCTGGCTGGTCTAGAACACTTCGGCCTCCCAAAGTGCTGGGATTACAGCCATGAAACACTGCACCTGGCCAAGGATGTGCACTTTTTAAATGTTGCTTTAAATCAATCTATCCTGGAAATTGCAAGCAACATAAAACATAAAGCAAGGGAGGTATGAAATGGCAACTGTTCACAAGAACTGCCTACTATAATCAATATTCTTGTGCAATGCATATACTGAGCGTGGGAGCCCCCAAAAAATCACTTGCCTTCATGGTCTTTGGCAAATAAATATTTTATTTTTTATTTTTGAGACAGGGTCTTGCTCTATCGCCCAGGATGGATGAGGTGCAGCAGCGAGATCTAGCTCACCGCAACCTCCACCTCCTGGGCTCAAGCCATCCTCTCACTTCAGCCTCGGGAGTAGCTGGGACTACAGGCGCGCCACCAAGCCCGGCTAATTTTTGTATTTTTGGTAGAGACAGAGTCTAACCATGTTGCCCTTGCGCTCGAACTCCTGACCTCAAGTGATCGACCCACTCACTGGACCTCCCCAAGCGCTGAGGTTACAGGCGTGAGCCACCGTGCCCGGCCTCCAAATACTTAGGACTTTAAACTTGGAAACCCTATTCACAACACAAACTCCGAGTGAAGCTCTGTGGGGTTTTCTTATAAGAAGAAATGCAGGAGTTAATCAACAGGTATGTGGGATGTTCCCGCATCAAATCCTAAAGATAAAATGTTAACCCAGTTCCTCTTGCACTTATCTGCTTCTCCCCAACCTTGTCTCGCAGAAGCCACAGCACGGTCTGAAAACACGGCCTCGTCTAGATTCAACACCTCATTTAGAAATTCAATTTCTCGTTGCTAGTTGGATAGCGCTTGGCAAGTAATTTGAAAAAATAAAAATAAACCCACGGACGGAGTGGTCTGGGATTTAAACAACATAACGTAGGGTGAAAAAAGCACTCAGGCGCGGACAGCCATGGAGCGTGACTTCCTGTGCACTCTTTCCCGGCCAGCTCCACGCCAAAGCCGCGCGCTAGGCGGAGGCTGTTGGTAGCGGAGGCCGGAGTCGCACGCCTACGAGACTGCGCGGACCCACCCGAAAGGAAAATGGAGGTAGTGGCGTGAGGCTGCGACAGTGAAGGGTATTTTTCTCTTTTTAACGGGCCGCTAGACCTCCCGTCAAAGGAAGCGCCCGACGGGCCTTCGAAGTCCACGCCCAGACCCCACAGCGCAGCCGCCCGACTGCCTCTCTCCACACCGGCCAGGGTCCAGCCTCTCCCACTCTCCCCTCCCCGCCCCGCCCCTCCGCCCAGCCAACCCTAGACCCGGCATGCGCTGCGCCGACCTTTTCCTTCCGAGCCGACCCCCACCTTCGGCGCCTCCCAATGACAAGCGGCGCGGAGCATTGTGGTCCCGCGCGCGAGAGCGAGGCCGAGGACAGAAAAAGAAAGCAAAAGACCAGGGCGAGCCGGTAGAGCAGACCCCGCGCATGCGCACGGGCGGGGGCGGTGGTGAAAAAGGGCGGTGCGTGGTCTACGGCGAGCGGAGTGGGGCGGGGTCGCGCGCCTTGGCGGGGAGTCCGCGAGCCGGGAGGGGCGGGGGGTGAATGAGGGAGCGGGCGGAGGAGGAAGTGTCATGGCGTCGGGCCGTGGAGCTTCTTCTCGCTGGTTCTTTACTCGGGAACAGCTGGAGAACACGCCGAGCCGCCGCTGCGGAGTGGAGGCGGATAAAGAACTCTCGTGCCGCCAGCAGGCGGCCAACCTCATCCAGGAGATGGGACAGCGTCTCAATGTGTATCCTTTCCTATCCTGCGCCGCTCACGCCCTGTTTCCCTTGCCCGGTCGCCGGGCCTGGTGCTCCGCGAACATGGCGCCGCCGGCCTCGGCCTTCGCTGGACCTCGGCCCCGCGGTCAGGGAAGTAAGGCTCCAGCTCGGGCAGTCGCGAGGGGCTAGCAGAGGAGGGGAGGAGGAGATAGGACCCCAGGAATGCGGGCCAGGAGTCTGCGTTGTGTAATCTGTTTGGGGCAGCGCGTGGTGGTGGCCGCGGGGGATGGGAGTGTGGCTCAGGCGAAAGAGAAATTTTAGGGATTATTGCAGAAAAGGGGCAGCTCCTTCGACTTGTCCCTGTCCCCTAAGGGTTTGAGAGGTAGAAGGGTTAGCGATGCTGAAAGGCCTAAGTGTTTTCCGCAGCCTTTCCCCGCTCTCCTCGCCGGCTTGATGGCGGCTCTCTTCTACCTTGGGAGCGCACTGGAGGTCTTTTATGTTCTTGGCGTGGTTTTGTATGGGTGTGTGCGCGCGCGTTTCAACTGTTTCATTTTGAGTTTAGTCAGTCGTAGCCATTGATAAATAGTTCCAGGGCCCTCAGCGCTGTTAGAGTGAAAAGATCAGCAGTTCTTCCTCCCATTTATTTGGCGTAGAGTCTATTCTCTTCCTGCCGCCCCACCCCCCGCGGGCGTTTATTTCTTTATTTCTAGTTTGGCGTTTGGATTTGAATGGGAGGTATTGGAAAAGAACCTGGGAATTTTCCATCAAAATTGTTTTGGGAATGAGATCTTGCTTTTGTCAGATATTTCCTAAATACTATGTTCCAGCTCTCAGCTTACAATAAACACTGCGATTGTTTATATGCACAGGTTTTATATGCACCATTCTTTCACCAAATTCAACAAAAATGTAAGTACTAGTTTGTTGCCTGTTTTTACTATGCGCAAATTTGAGGGTAAATCGATACGCAGAAAAAAAGTTGGTCATTGCGTTGTTGGATTTAGTGTTCTGAATTAACGGTAAACGTGTATCATGTGATAAATATTTTGCTTCAAATGCGGGGTTTTTGTGTTTTTAAAATTTGTGATGAATTAAACTGCAAGGCACTGTTAAGCTCTGCCAGGCCTTTTAAGCTAAAAAAAAAAAATTTACTTCTTTAGAGTGTTATTACATAAGTTTTCTTCATTTAAATTTTATACCTAACATTTGAATAATTTTGGTAGTAATGTACAGTGGAATTGGACAAGTCTGGTCGTTCTGTGATACATCTTGATTATGTTGTACTCATTGTTTAAAATACTGTGAATTGAAAGTAAATTAATTATGACATTATTTTGAAAGAGCTATTTAGCAGAAATAATTCATTTCTTCATTTGCTAACCCAGTAATTTCTTAAGCTGTCAAACTTTTCTGTTTATCACGTTAGCATCAATTGTCTCCTAAAATTTTGGGTGATTCAAACGTCAATTCTTGCTTCAGATATAGTACGTCAGGAGTATGTTTATGTATTAATAGTAAAATTTACACTTGAATATTAAGGTACATAACCTGTAAACCTTGACAAATAGAGTAATAGAATTTTGTTGAAATGTTAATTTCACTTATGAAAGATGAGTTTGGTGTATGTTAAGTAACATGCATACTGTGTTGTGTGTGAATAAAGAAAATTGCATATTTAGAAATGTTTAACCCTGCTTTAATTCTATTTTTGTTACTTTTTATCATAGTTATTTTTAGAGTATTATTCTGAAAGGTATGTGTAGAAAAATGGACCAAAGAAGACTTTCTGCTATATGTGGATAGTCATAAGGACTTATTTGCTAAGAGAACAGTCCCAGGAAAGATCCTCAGAATATTATTTTTGAAATGGAAGAAAGGCTTCATGGATTAGATTGAGTCCTACCTTAATCTCTTCGGATCCTATTTCGTTTATCAGTTTGGCATATAGGTTTATCTTGGACCATATATATTTTAATATACATTTTGGTCTTTTGAAGACTTCTTGCTTCTATTTCTTTTTTTAAATCTGCGTAGTTCTTGCTCTGTTGCTTCTAGTTTTCCTAGTTATTTCTAGTGCATAACTTAGGTCAGTGATAATGTTATGGAAGAGAAAGGAAGCCATTGGTAATTACATTTAGATTAAGGGAATTTAATTTTTATATAAATTGCCTCCAAAGGCAGTAGTGAACTAATGAGTGTTAATATAAATGTGGTTTTCCTTATGTAATCCTGGATAATAATGGTCGAAATTACAAATCAAAGTAGTTCTGACTATTCTTTATATGGCTACAGATGTCTCATTTGCTGTCTCATTTCTACTTCCAATAAGTGATCTAGCCACAAGTCTTCACTTATTTATTTATTTATTTATTTATTTATTTATTTATTTATTTTTGAGACGGAGTCTCACTCTGTCACACATGCTGGAGTACAGTGGTGCTGCCGCAGCTTACCACAACCTCTGCCTCCCTGGTTCAAGCTATTCTCCTGCCTCAGCCTCCCGAGTAGCTGGGACTACAGGTGCATGCCACCATGCCCGGCTAATTTTTGTATTTTTAGTAGAGGGGGGTTTCACCATGTTGGCCAGGCTGGTCTTGAGCTCCTGACCTCAGGTGATCCTCCCGCCTCGGCGTCCCAAAGTGCTGGGATTACAGGCATGAACCACCTTGCCCGGCCATCTTCACTTCTTTGTTTTGAGCCCTCCTTATAATTTGTCTTTATGGCCTGGTTGGCGTGCTTTACAACAAATACCCTGCTTAAAGCCAGAATTCACAACTTTAGATTGTCATTTGCATTCTAGCTTTCACTATTTTACTTAAATGTTTTCCTTCAATAGAAAGGCCAGGGTATTAATTTTTTGTTACTTTCTTTAATGTCTTATTGTGGATGAAGGTAAACCAGGATTTTTACATAGAGTCATTAATAATTGAAATCTGTTTATTTCTGTTTTGAGAAATAGTGTTATACTTTTCATATCTGTTGTCTTTTTTACCGTTGCTATTATAATATCGAAAGTGGTTTTTATATTCGTGTCAGTGCACTTGCATCAGTCACACAGCCTCACTTCTATCTTCCCCCCCCCCCGTTCTTTTAGGGCAAAGGGGGTGGTCTGAAATTGAATGTGAGTCACTTTTAAATTTGTATTATTCCCCATCAGTGGGAAATTTTTGTCTATGTACTGAAATGTCATGGTAAACTTAAAAAAGCATGAATCTTCACCAAACTGAACACCATTCAGCAAATTAAACCCTATGAAATAATAAGCTTAAATAAGTTAAGACGCTAGTGACAAACTCTATCTAGTCTTATAGTTAATATTAATAACATCCATTAACTGTATGAAAATATTTTTAAATGTTCACGTGACTTAATTGTATTTTCCAACATTGTAATATTAAAAGTTTTAAAACCCCCAAAAGTAATGTGCTGTTGTATTACTATTTAAGAATAAAATCAGTATCAGCATGTTTTGGTGACCCAGAAATGGTCTCTTATCATTGAGTTCTTTTGTCTTTTACTCAGAGTTGAATAGCTGTCAGCAGTAAATGACTTTTATATGTAGCCTAATTAGATAAATCTACACTTTGTTCACTAGATGCAATGCGGTTCATGTAATTGGAATTAATAAAGAACGGCCTTGGTGGATCAAGCTTAAAAATAAATTTAGTAAAGTGTAAAAGCCCTGGAGCCAAAAGTGCTGCCAAGGTGTATACTGAAGGAAAGCACCCACCCACCAGGTCACACTTAAGTAGATATTGACGCAGCTTCTCCACCCCCCAGGTCACACTTAAGTAGATATTGACGCAGCTTCTCCACCCCCCAGGTCACACTTAAGTAGATATTGACGCAGCTTCTCTTACAAACTCCTGATTTGGTCTTTTGTGATGCATTTTTTTCTTATACCAGTTCCAAGTCCCTTAAGATTAGATTGTAAAGAGCACACCCTTTTCTAAGTATTTTTGTTGGTCATGGTCTGTTCTCATAGCACATCTCCAATTTACTTGATCTTTTCCATCTTCTCTTTACTTAGTTCCATTGCCTCTTTCTTGAGCTCTAGCAATCAGAACTCCATGTATAATATGCAAGATTTAAAGGTATTATAGGGCCTGGCATGGTGGCTAATGCCTTTAATCCCTGTACTTTGGGATGCTGAAGCGGGCGGATCTCTTGAGGTCAGGAGTTCCAGACCAGCCTTGGCCAACATAATGAAACCCCATCTCTACTAAAAATATAAAAATGAGCTGGGTGTGGTGGCACATGCCTGTAATCCCAGCTACTGGGGAGGCTGAGGCAGGAGAATCGCTTGAACCTGAGAGGTGGAGGTTGCAGTGAGCCGATATCACACCACCACACTCCAACCTGGGCAACGGAGCGAGTGTGCATTTCCATTCATTGTTATACTCTGGTCATGTTTTACAGGCGTCAAATCAGCATGTGTTTCATTGTGAAGTCTAAGCAGATGTTTATTATAGCTCACTTCCTCTTCTGCCTTTTAGTTTAATAAAGCAATAATTAATCCAAGAATAATCTTATGCCCAAGATCCATTAGCATTACTCAGAAATACTGCAGTGCTGTCCAGTAGAACTTTCTGCATAGTGTAAGTTTTGTCTATTTGTACTCTTCAGTGTAGTAGGTACTATCTTGTAAATTTGAGACGATTAGCCTAGATAATTTTTAAATTCCTTTTAAACTATAAATTACCTGGTTGAAGTTTTATTAAGATCTCACTATGACAGGCACTTTATATTTGTCTTGTTTTCTCAGGTATTCTCCTAAGGAAGCAGACGCAGTTACTAAGTGACTTGTCCAAAATTAAAACTATTATGTGGCTGGGATTTGAACCCAAGTCCTTTGCTTAATCCCAAACTGTAGTTCTCACTTTTTCCTATTCTAGTGTATTTCAGAAGTAGAGCACAATAGCAATTTATGCCAGTGATTTGTAAGATTTATAAAGTAAACAATGAAAAAAACCTCAGATTTTGATTTGCCCGCCTCATTGTACTAAATCTAATGAGGTCCTGTTTATAAGTCCCAAATTCCTCTTTTTCAGCTACACATCAGTGTTAGCATTTATGCATTGTGTATCACTGTTTTTCCTTAGGGTGCTTTCTGTTTGCTTTCATGTGACTGTTCTCTGTCAGGTTTTAAGACTCAGCTGAAGTTG
This sequence comes from Chlorocebus sabaeus, assembly GCF_047675955.1. Classification (NCBI taxonomy): domain Eukaryota; kingdom Metazoa; phylum Chordata; class Mammalia; order Primates; family Cercopithecidae; genus Chlorocebus; species Chlorocebus sabaeus. Next base: position 20,507,073 of record NC_132913.1, read on the forward strand.
CTACTCTTTCGTAAAGCATTCCCCAGATAACTCTCTTTTCCATTTGTGAATTTATCTCTCTGATCTTACCTTTGAATCTTATTCACATCCAGTTGTATTCCATCTGTTTGGGAGTTTATAGTGTGACTGTACATATATGAGATGAGTTTTTTCTTTTTAATTATAAAATATATAAAACCAACAAACAAATGTATAGCTTAGGGGATTATTATAAAACAACCTTGTAATCACCAACTAAGTCAAGAAATAGAACTTTGCCAACTACCCCAGAATGCCTCCATGTGCTCAACTCAGTGTCAACCCCTCCCGCCAAAAGTAACTAGTATTCGTTTTTTTGAGATGGGATTCTGGTGTTGTCACCCAGGCTGGAGTGCAGTGGTGCAGTCTCGGCTCACTGCAACCTCTGCCTCCCGAGTTCAAGTGAATCTCCTGCCTCAGCCTCCTGAGTAGCTGGGATTACAGGTGTGCGCCACCATGCCCAGCCAATTTTTGTATTTTTAGTAGAGACGGTTTTCACCATATTGGTCAGGCTGGTCTCAAACTCCTGACCTTGTGATCCCATCACCCGGCCCCAGTATTCTTACTCTAACAGTAGTTACTTTCTTTATAGTTTTAGCACCCAACTCTCCATTCCCAAATACCATAGACCTTGCTCATTATTAAAAATTTGGTAAATCTTTGAAGTCTCTCAGTATGCATGTTTCCCCTCCATCCTTCTATGTCACTAAGTTTTATCTGTTGAAGGACCCTAGGGTGTGTGACCTGTAGAGTTTCCGCCTGTCTGAATTTTGCTGATTGTATAGTGGTGCAGTTTACTGTGTTCCTTTGTTCTTGCATTCCTGGAAAAATTGATGATTAGACCCAGAAACTTAATCAGACTCCTGTGAGGCAAGACTATGGATGGTGTTAATGTTCTTTTCCTCAGAAGGCCTAGCGTCTGGTTGTCTCTCTTTGTAGTGTTAGGGGCTGTTGATACTCAATGCCTGGGTCCTTTCATTCATTGGTGATACTCTAATTCTGTCATTTCTTTCTTGCAAATTAGTATTTTTGTATTGAAATTCTTGATTAATCTCCTATGTGGACACCCAGTGGTACGTATCATATAGGATAATTACTTGATTTTTGCCCTTTTTGTGATATAATTCACATACTCTACGTTTCACCCATTGAAAGTATGATGCCGTGGGGTTTGTGGGGTTTTTTTAAGAATATTCACAGAGGTGTGCATCAATTTTTAGAAGTTTTCACTACACCAAAAGGAAATCCCCAACCCAGCAGTCATTTCTCCCTATTCTTCGCCCAGCCTGTTAATAGACATTTCATAAATGGAATCATACAATATGTTGTTCTTTGTGACTGACTTCTTTCACTTACCGTATTTTCAAGGTTAATCTGTGTTGTATTTATCAGTAGGTTGTTTATTTTTCTTGCTGAACTACCCATTATGTCACTGTGTGGCTAGACCACATTTTATATATCTGTTCATCAGTTGGTGGGCATTTGGATTGTAAGCCACTTTTTGGCTAATATGAATATTGCGGTTAAGAACATTTGTGTACAAGTTTTTGTGTAGATTTGTGTTTTTGGTGTCTCTTGGGCCCAGAAGTAGAACTGCTGGATCATACAGTAACTCTAGATTCTAATAATATTGGAAATTTGGATAACTGCCTGGTTTTTTTGTTTGTTTTTTTGTGGGTTTTTTTTGTTTGTTTTTTGAGACTAGGTCTCTGACACCCGGGCTGGAGTGCAGCGGCACAATCATGGCTCACTGCAGCCTCAACCTCCTGTATTCAAGTGATTCTCCCACCTCAGTCTCCCAAGTAGCTGGGCTTACAGGCACGTGCCACCCACACAGTTGATTTTTTTAATTTTTTGTACAGACGGGTCTCACTGTGTTGCCCAGGCCATTCTTAAACACTTGGACTCAAGCAGTCCTCCTGCCTCAGCCTCCCAACACTCAACCTAAAGCAGCTCTTTCCAGTGTGATTTGTCGCTTTAAGCACTGCTCTTCTAATCTTTTCTTGCATTGTCTTTGTGTGAGCTGAATACTCCTCGGTTACTCGTTTTTGTGAGATGCTAACTTTCCTGAACTTTAAAAAGGTGATATACTTTCAGAGTACTTTAATAACTTCACAGAGCTCCCTTTTCTGTTATTTTGTATAATGTTCAGAAGTGTAGCAGCTTAATTTCTGGGAGTTTCTGGCCCTCTTCCCCTCCACATTTTTAGTTTCTCTTTTCCCTTGTCTCTATCTTACTGATTGTGCTTCTCCTCCCAGTGGTTTCTCTTCAGAATGGAGTCTTGAAAGAGAACCTTGGGAGATCAGTTTCAAAAGTTCATAGAAGTTAGCTTCAGTCTTTTAATCCTTACTGTGGGTCTCTTGCATCCGTCTACTTATTGGACTGGCAAAACTCCCAGTTCTAGCTGCTGTTCTTACATTGGCCTGTCATGATTTCCAGTGAATGTCTGTTGGCTCTTTGAGGTTCTTTTTTTATCAAGTCCAGCACATGCCCCATTCCTTTGCATTTTGTTGCACTGTGCTGTGTATGTTGACATAGTAGCCTGTTTTGACCTCATTCATATATATTAGGAATTCCCTTGGAATGGCTTGTCATGTGATTTGGTTGTAACTATCCATGGGGTTTTGGTTTTGCTATCTTGTTGCTCTGTTTTTCTGTGGGGATTTAGGTATCCCCTCTGCAGCCATCATGTCAGAATTCTTCAGGTAAATCACTAAAAGTTTATCTTCATTCGGGAGATGATACACTCATTTCCAGTGGGACCACAATAGGCTGTCATTTAAATGTACTTATAAATACTTCTGGGAAAATGAAGTTGTTTTTTTAAAAGAATAAATCACTTGAAGTTTATGTTAAATAAGGAAGCTGTGGAAGAGTTCATTTATTGATAGGCATTACAAAGTATGTATGATATTCTTGATTGATTTTCTCAAATTAATTCTGAAAGCTACTCTAGAACTTCCCCAGAAAGCTTTAAATGTTATTTTGAAACATGCTGTTCTTATCTGCCTAATTACAGGGATGCTGACTTCAATGACTGTATTATTATACAAGTCTTACGAAGTATTCCTGAAGCCGCTTAACATTTTTTTTGCAAAATTAAATGATTGTGAAATAACTCATGCCTTTTTTCTGCACACACAGATACGTGTATGTTTTAGCCTTGGTAATTTATATGCTTCTCTGTGGTCCTAGCTCAGCCTTTTTGTTGACTCATTGCGTGGCAGGAGTGCAAGAGAGTTAACCCAGTCCTGCAAGATCCAAGGCCCTTTCAAACCATAACAAATTCTAAACTTAGGTGTATAGAGTAGAATAGGTTTATATATTAACAAATGTGCATTGAGCGTTTGCATTGGCCAAGGCATATAAATGTCTCAGTGTAAAATCAGACAGATTTTATATAGCCTATAAACTGACTTTCAAGGCCACGTCAGAACAGGAGTTTTGTTTTTAGTATTAATACCTAAAATTGGTTAAGGTAATTTTTTAAGTGAAAATCCAATTAGATCATCGCATTTTATTATAAACATACATACACATTTTAGGGAGTACATATTTATACATTTTCTAGGGATTAGGGGAAATAATGGAATCCTCCTTACCACTCCACATTTTGGAATGTTAACCTAATATTTTACCCTGAAATAAGCTAAGGCTCTGATTGTTTAGTGACATGTTACATACTCTTTATATGGCTATATATGAGGAAATACATGTAATGTGAATTTTTCTCTAAATTATTGGAGCTGATAAAGAAAAATGGATGAGAACTGTAGAAGTTCACCTATTTGTTGTTAAAAGTGAAGTTAATGTCTGTGCTTAGTGACAATATGCTGTTCAAGCAATTCTCCTGCCTCAGCCTCTCAAGTAGCTGGGATTATAGGCATGTGCCACCACACCCGGCTAATTTTAGTAGAAATGGGGTTTCACCATGTTGGTGAGGCTAGTCTCAAACTCCTGACCTCCAGTAATCCACCTGCCTTGGCCTCCCAAAGTGCTGGGATTACAGCGTGAGCCGCCATGCCTGGCCTCACATTATATTTCTTTCTTTTTTTTTTTTCCTGAGACGGAGTTTCATTCTTGTTGCCCAGGATGGAATGCAGTGGCGTGATCTCGGCTCACCACAGCCTCTGCCTCCCAGGTTCAAGTGATTCTCCTGCCTCAGCTTCCCGAGTAGCTGGGATTACAGGCACGCGCCACCACGTCCAGCTAATTTTGTAGTTTTAGTAGAGACGGGGTTTCTCCATGTTGGTCAGGCTGGTCTCGAACTCCCAACCTCAGGTGATCCACCCACCTCGGTCTCCCAAAGTGCTGGGATTACAGGCGTGAGCCTCCGTGCCGGCCTGTATTTCTATTTGATAGTGATGATGTGGACTGTAGTCATTTGTATCCACCAACAAATAAAATTTACTGTTGGCATGCACACTATAGTAAATCCTTCCAAAGGCAAATGTGCACTTTCACACTCATCTTAAACTGAGGGTTCATTTAGAAGTTGAAAAAAAATGGGAAAGATGATTCTTCTGTGGCCAAAAATCTGAAGATAATGAAACTGTATGTAGTTCCAAGCTTAAAAAGAAATAGCTGAGAGGGCAGGAAGAGAAAATTCTGAGGACTCGGGGGCAATCTTTAAACGATGCAAGGATTCAGAGAGGATACCAGGTATTTCCACACCCCCACCCCAAGGTAGGTGTTTCAGTTACTTTATGTTGCTATAGCTCCGCGATTGGTGCTTTGAATGCTTAGCGTGAGTAACTGTTTGAATTGATATGGTTCACTTTATGTAGACTTAAATGTCTGTTAAAATTATTTTTGTTACCCAAACAAGCAAATTAATAATTTTATGAAATAATTGCCCTTTAAAAAATAATTTAATTGCATAGTGTAAATGCCAAGAAATTACTTGCTGTTTAGTAAATTGATATTGTCAAAACAAAACCTGATTCTACTTTTAAATTAACAAATGTGTGATAAAGTTATACATAGTTAAGGTGCATATTGTTTATTAGTATTTGTTATGATTAGGCTTTTGGTTTTCTTGAAATTTCTTTTGTTAGTGCACGTACACTACATCTGTGGAGATCTGGCCAGGCACGGTGGCTCACACCTGTAATCCCAGCACTTTGGGAGACAGAGGTGGGAGGACCGAACCCAAGAGTTCAAGACCAGCCTGGGCAACTTGGCGAGACCCTGTCTCTACAAAAATTAGTCTTTTAAAAAATTAGCCCGGCATCTTGGTGTGTACCTGTGGTCCCAGCTGCTTGGGAGGCTGAGGCAGGAAAATCGCTTGAGCCCAGGAGGTTGAGGCTGCAGTGATAGGTGACAGCAAGACCCTGTCTCAAAAACAGAGAGAGTGCTAATAAAGGGAAGGCCTTTTTTTTTTTTTTTTTAAAGACAGATTCTTGCTCTGTTTTTTAGGCTGGAGTGCTATGGCATAATCTCAGCTCACTGCACCCTCCACCGGAGTAACTGGGATTACAGGCATGCACCACCATGCCTGGCTAATTTTTTTTTTTTTTAATTTATTTATTATTATTAAACTTCAAGTTGTAGGGTACATGTGCACAACGTGCAGGTTTGCTACATATGTATACTTGTGCCATGTTGGTGTGCTGCACCCATCAACTCGTCATTTACATCAGGTATAACTCCCAATGCAATCCCTCCCCCCTCCCCCCTCCCCATGATAGGCCCCGGTGTGTGATGTTCCCCTTCCCGAGTCCAAGTGATCTCATTGTTCAGTTCCCACCTACGAGTGAGAACATGCGGTGTTTGGTTTTCTGTTCCTGTGATAGTTTGCTAAGAATGATGGTTTCCAGCTGCATCCATGTCCCTACAAAGGACACAAACTCATCCTTTTTTATGGCTGCATAGTATTCCATGGTGTATATGTGCCACATTTTCTTAATCCAATCTGTCACTGATGGACATTTGGGTTGATTCCAAGTCTTTGCTATTGTGAATAGTGCTGCAATAAACATACGTGTGCATGTGTCCTTATAGCAGCATAATTTATAGTCCTTTGGGTATATACCCAGTAATGGGATGGCTGGGTCATATGGTACATCTAGTTCTAGATCCTTGAGGAATCGCCATACTGTTTTCCATAATGGTTGAACTAGTTTACAATCCCACCAACAGTGTAAAAGTGTTCCTATTTCTCCACATCCTCTCCAGCACCTGTTGTTTCCTGACTTTTTAATGATCGCCATTCTAACTGGTGTGAGATGGTATCTCATTGTGGTTTTGATTTGCATTTCTCTGATGGCCAGTGATGATGAGCATTTTTTCATGTGTCTGTTGGCTGTATGAATGTCTTCTTTTGAGAAATGTCTGTTCATATCCTTTGCCCACTTTTGGATGGGGTTGTTTGTTTTTTTCTTGTAAATTTGTTTGAGTTCTTTGTAGGTTCTGGATATTAGCCCTTTGTCAGATGAGTAGATTGCAAAAATTTTCTCCCATTCTGTAGGTTGCCTGTTCACTCTGATGGTAGTTTCTTTTGCTGTGCAGAAGCTCTTTAGTTTGATGAGATCCCATTTGTCAATTTTGGCTTTTGTTGCCGTTGCTTTTGGTGTTTTAGACATGAAGTCTTTGCCCATGCCTATGTCCTGAATGGTACTACCTAGGTTTTCCTCTAGGATTTTTATGGTATTAGGTCTAACATTTAAGTCTCTAATCCATCTTGAATTAATTTTCGTATAAGGAGTAAGGAAAGGATCCAGTTTCAGCTTTCTACTTATGGCTAGCCAGTTTTCCCAGCACCATTTATTAAATAGGGAATCCTTTCCCCATTTCTTGTTTCTCTCAGGTTTGTCAAAGATCAGATGGCTGTAGATGTGTGGTATTATTTCTGAGGACTCTGTTCTGTTCCATTGGTCTATATCTCTGTTTTGGTACCAGTACCATGCTGTTTTGGTTACTGTAGCCTTGTAGTATAGTTTGAAGTCAGGTAGCGTGATGCCTCCAGCTTTGTTCTTTTGACTTAGGATTGTCTTGGAGATGCGGGCTCTTTTTTGGTTCCATATGAACTTTAAAGCAGTTTTTTCCAATTCTGTGAAGAAGCTCATTGGTAGCTTGATGGGGATGGCATTGAATCTATAAATTACCTTGGGCAGTATGGCCATTTTCACGATATTGATTCTTCCTATCCATGAGCATGGTATGTTCTTCCATTTGTTTGTGTCCTCTTTGATTTCACTGAGCAGTGGTTTGTAGTTCTCCTTGAAGAGGTCCTTTACATCCCTTGTAAGTTGGATTCCTAGCTATTTTATTCTCTTTGAAGCAATTGTGAATGGAAGTTCATTCCTGATTTGGCTCTCTGTTTGACTGTCACTGGTGTATAAGAATGCTTGTGATTTTTGCACATTAATTTTGTATCCTGAGACTTTGCTGAAGTTGCTGATCAGCTTAAGGAGATTTTGGGCTGAGACAATGGGGTTTTCTAAATATACAATCATGTCGTCTGCAAACAGGGACAATTTGACTTCTTCTTTTCCTAACTGAATCCCCTTTATTTCTTTCTCTTGCCTGATTGCCCTAGCCAGAACTTCCAACACTATGTTGAATAGGAGTGGTGAGAGAGGGCATCCCTGTCTTGTGCCAGTTTTCAAAGGGAATTTTTCCAGTTTTTGCCCATTCAGTATGATATTGGCTGTGGGTTTGTCATAAATAGCTCTTATGATTTTGAGGTACGTTCCATCAATACCGAATTTATTGAGCGTTTTTAGCATGAAGGGCTGTTGAATTTTGTCAAAAGCCTTTTCTGCATCTATTGAGATAATGATGTGGTTCTTGTCTTTGGTTCTGTTTATATGCTGGATTATGTTTATTGATTTGCGAATGTTGAACCAGCCTTGCATCCCAGGGATGAAGCCCACTTGATCATGGTGGATAAGCTTTTTGATGTGCTGCTGAATCCGGTTTGGCCTGGCTAATTTTTGTATTTTTAGTAGTGACAGGGTTTCACCATGTTGGCCAAGCTGATCTCGAGCTCTTGACTTCAAGTGATCCACCTGGCTTGACCTCCCAAAGTGCTGGGATTACAGGCATGAGCCACTGCGCCTGGCCTAAATAGATGTCTTTAACGTTTGCTCCTTAAAAAAAAAAAAATGAAATACAATTCATATACTGTAAAATCCACCTATTTAGGATGCTTCATTGAGTGGCTCACATGGAGTTATACAACCATCAGCACAATCTGTGTTTAGAATATTTGTATCACCCCAAAAAGAAACCTGGTTCCTGTTAGCAGTTCACCAGTCCCACTCCCCTTCCCAACCCTGGGCAACCCCTAAATTATTTTCTGTCTCCATAGATTTGCCCATTCTGGACATATAAATGGAATCATGTATATACCGTCTTTCACGAAGCATGTTTTCAAGGTCCATTCATGATGTAGAATGTATTAGTACTTCATTCCTTTTTACTGCAGAGTAATTAATATTCTATTCGTCATGTGGCTGTACCTCCTTTTATTTATCCATTTATCAGCTGATGGACATTTGGGTTGATTACACTTAACAGCCGTTCCACTGCCTATTATGAATAATGCTGCTATGAACATTCGTGTACAAGTTTTTATATGGATGTATGTTTTCATTTCTTATGGGTGAGAGATACATGAGAGTGGAATTGCTGGATTGCTATGGTAACTTTAGACTCCAATAATCTTTTTGGATAGCTTTTAAAAAACGTTTTGAGGAACTGCCAAACTGTTTTCCAAAGTAGCCATACCATTTTGTGTTCTCACAATGTTTGAGGGTTCCAATATCACCACATTTCTTGTCTTTTTTTATTGTAGTCATCCTAACTGTGTGAAATGATATCCCCCATTCTATGCATTGTCCTTTTCATGTTCTTGGTGGTATTTGCAGCACAAACGTCCAATTTATTAATCTTTTTCTTCTATAATTTGTGTTCTTGATAGCATATGTAAGAAACCTTTACCTAAACTAGAGTCATAAAGATTTATTTCTCTTTTCTTCCAAGAGTTTTATTGATTTAGCTCTTGCATTTAGGTCTGTGATTCCTTTTGAGTTAGTTTTTATGTATGACGTAAATAAGAGTTTGACTTTTTTTTTTTTTTTTTTTTTTTTTTTGAGTCAGAGTCTCGCTCTGTCGCCCAGGCTGGAGTGCAGTGGCGTGATCTCGGCTCACTGCGTGCTCCGCCATTCTCCTGCCTCAGCCTCCTGAGTAGCTGGGACTGCAGGCGCCCACCACCACACCTGGCTAATTTTTTGTATTTTTAGTAGAGGACGGGTTTCACCGTGTTAGCCGGGATGGTCTCGATCTCTTGACCTCGTGATTCGCCTGCCTTGGCCTCCCGAAGTGCTGGGATTACAGGCATAAACCACTGCGCCATCTCTTTTTTTTTTTTTTTTTTGGTATTTGAATATACAGTTGTCCCAGCACCATTTGCTGAAAAAAGAGTTCTTTCTCCCACTGAATTCTTTTGGGATTGTTAGTGAAAATCAATTGATCATAAATGGAAGGGTTTATTTCTGGACTCTGGATTCTATTCCATCCTCTTATGCAGACCACATAGTCTTTTAACTTTTGAATTCAGGAAATATGAGTCTCCCAACTTTGTGCTTTTTCAAGATTGTTTTGGTTATTCTTAGTCCCTTGCATTTCCATGTGAATTTTAGGATCAAGCTCATCAGTTTCTGCAATAAAGGAGCTGAGATTTTTATAGGGCTTGCGTTGAATCTGTAGATAGATGTGGGGAGTACTGCCATCTTCGTGATAATCTGTTCGAAGGAAAGTGGTCTTTTGTAACATGTATGTAGTATATTGGAATGCCTATGCAATGTTAATGTTCTTGTTTCACAATACTATATAAGTCATTTTTTGTCCTTTTGGTTTTTTAAGAGAAGGGATCTCACTCTGTTGCCCAGGCTAGCCTCAAACCCTGGGACTCAGGCAGTCCTCCCACCTCAGCCTCCCAGGTAGCTGGGACTTAAAGTGGTATTTTTTAGTATTTATTGTAGGCTGTTAGGAGCTGTGTCTATGTAAGAGAGAGTAGATAGAGCCTTAACTATGAAATACTAAGTATACTTTATAAGTTGATTTTTTTCATTTTTTCTTTTTTGTTTTTTTGAGATAGTCTCACTGTCACCCAGTGGCGCTCGCTGCAGCCTCCGCCTCCCAGGTTCAAGCGATTCCCCTGCCTCAGCCTCGCGAGTGGCTGGGATTACAGATGTGTGCCACCACACCTGGCTAATTTTTTTGTATTTTAGTAGAGACGGGGTTTCACCATGTTGATCAGGCTGGTCTCAAACTCCTGACCTCAGGTTCTCTGCCCATCTCAGCCTCCCAAAGTGCTAGGATTACAGGCGTGAGCCACCACGCTCAGCCAATATTTTTTCCTTTTAGAAACATTCATAATGCTGAGGTGCTCCCCACTAAATAATTTTTTAAATGCCGGTTATGTTAACCATTTTTAGTATATTGTGGAAGTATAATGTAGTTACTCTATGGAAATCAAGCCTTATTGTCTTAATCAGTACTGCTTTTCAGCAATATTGAATACTGATATTTTGGGACTGTTATTAAGCCAGCTTTCTTTTAAATGTAATTAGGTATCTTAACATCCAGCTTGAAGATTTTTTTTTAATTTTTAATATAAATTTTCTTTCACGTCAGTCTTTCACTCATACATAATTATTTGAGTAAGAAAACAACTAAAATGCCACACTGGGTTAATAATATTTTCTGCAATTCCTTAATGCTGGTGTTTCTAGTGCAGCATAATTAAGGATTCAAACCACTTTTTAATAATGTGCTATAATTTTAGTTTGATAGGCTCATGCTTGGCAAATACCAATTAACAAATGGGCATTTTGACTTATTCTACTTTCTTCTTTGTGAGCCTGTTACCTCTCTTGTCTTTCCTCTACTTTCCTTTTCTTTTTCTAAGACCTTCTTTCTATAAGCCTATAGTAAAGTTATACAACTATCCCTTCTCCTAAACTATAGCCTTAACAAGAAATTTCAAAATTCTGAGCTGTGGTGACTAGAGCTTGCTGAGTATTTGTTAATGAAGTAAGTCCTTTTCAAGGCACTGAAAATAGTTATCCTAGAGTTAGTCAGGGGTTGGATGGGGGGTGTTTAGGGCAATTAAGGGCAAGGGGAGAAAATGGCTTCGCTAGCCTATAGAACCTAAAGATGAAACAGAAGAACAGGTTAGAATGAACATCATGTTGGTAATAGTAAATGAAAAGCAAACTTGGAAGCCATTTATTTGCTTCTGTTGGGGTTTTCCTGGATTGGGAGATTTAATGTTGAAGAGTAATCAGATAGCTTTGGCTAGTTCTTAAATACAAATGCACCCACAAAGTGTTTGCACAGGATTAATTATTAATATTAAGAGAATAAGAACTGGAATGATTCATTGAAACTGAATACAGCTATCTTCGGTGACTTAGAAATTACCCAGACTTTTTGTTAACTAAGCCTGACCTTGCCTCCGTTATCATGGTTGAAACCAGCAGTGGAGAGTGAAGAATATCAGCAGTAAGGGTATCAGGAGCAGAGAAGGGAGACAGCAGCCAGGAATGGGCAGGATGAGAAAAAATGGAGAAGGAAGGGAGTCAGATCAAGAAGTAGGAATGGAAACAAAAAGGAATAAAAAAGAGAAGGAGTGAAAGTAATGTGGATGTAAATCATTGAAGTAATGGCAAGTATCGTAACTTCCGTGTTTGGATGTGCCTGCTTAGACTGCAGCGGGACCCTCCAAGAATTAAGTTTACCCATGAAAGGAAGAAGGTGAGCAAGAGAGAAGGGAATTTTAAAAATACACTTGTTAAATTGTTTTTTAAATTTAAAATCAACATTAATGCACAATTTTTAAAATTTTTCAACATAGTAGTAATATTTGAGTCATATTACTAGGGAGAACTGTTCTAAGTCCTGTGTATATTGGTTCATTTAATCCTCACATAACTTTGCAAGCAGGTACTGTTAATATTTCTCCCATTTTACAGATGCAGAAACTGAGCCACAAAGAGAGTAAGTAAATTGTCTAGGCTAGTCAGATCACAGAGCCAAGATTCCACATGAGGCAGCATGACTACAGCTGGCTCTGTCACCTCTACCTCTCCCTCTCCATGATTTGTATGATATGTTTCTATAGAAATTTGTCTTGTTTTGAGAATGTTACATTTCCTTAAAGTAGTTATGTATCTGCTAGAGTAACAAACTCATGACGCTATTCAGAGTTCAAACAATTCTAGTCACTATTCACATCAACTTCCTTTTACTTTTTTCCCTTTAGAGTAATTTGGGAAAGTTTATTAAACTAGGTCCAAAATACGAAAATAAATAGTGCATGGTCCCTGTCCTCAGTGAACTGAATCTCAGTTTGTAATTGTTTAGTTACTTGAACCAAACCAGCTGTACTCCTCCAATAATACTAGTGTGAATTATTTGGCTTGAACCAAGCTTGCATGCATGTGCCAGTGAATGTTTCTTGGCTTCAAAAGTTTGCTCACCTTTAAAAGCTATGGACCAACTAGTAATATTTCTGTTACCCAAAACATTTGGAATTATTTTAAGCCTCACAACAAAATCACCTTCCATACAAAAAGCAGTAGTACCTAGTTTGATCACCTTCCTTAATCATCCTTGAAATTAAAGCTTTGCATGGATACTCACAAAATATTTATCTAAAAAGGTGTTTTGTTTTGTTTTACAGCCTTGATGGACGAAAATGTTTGCAGGTTATAGAGAAGGAAATGTGAATGGAGTTAGTGGATTTCACCAGGAACTTTGGAAAAGTGTTGGGTATTAGTCTTTAGTTGGCAAGTATTTCTTGATCAGTGTCTTTTAGGCAAGTAAGAGAAATTCTGGATCATCTGACAGGAAGGAAGTTAAGTACTAAATTCGGTCTAATTTGGCTTTTTGACCCGAGCCTCTATTGCTTCACTCTGACAAATAGTTTTAGCATTTGAAGACTTGATTAGCCATTCCCCTGTTAGACATGAATAATGATAATAAATGAGAGATTGTGGGAAACTGAGAGTGTCTTCATTTTCTTGAATGTATTATATGGGCATCGGCTCTCAGATTTTTATAGTGGCATTTGGAATACTTTGAATTTAATATTGGTGCCGTTATATATTATCCATATCTCATTCATTCAACAAATTGAACCACAGCCACATAGTGCTAAATACTAGGAACACAAATAAAGAACTCTGTTGTGCGTTCAAGCTACTTCCAGACTAAATTACTCTTTTGAGCATTCTCAGTTTTTCTAAGCCTGTCCTTGTTGTCATTTTAAAAGGAAGAAATAAGTTGAAAGTTCAAATTAAAATTATTCATTCGTTTTAAGGTAACATTATTTCTGGTTTTTGGGAGCCAAACTCTTTTTTACATCTGTTTTAAAGATATAGCAGAAGGAAAACTTCTTGAAGTCATTTTTACTTCATTTACACATCTGCAAATGCAGTTGAACTAGAAAGATCCTTTTCAGATCCTAAATCCAGTGATTAAGTTTCATATTACATTTAAAAAGACCTCATACCGGAAGGATCCACTGTCCCTCTATCAGAAATTTTCTTCACCTCAAGTTTAGCATTGTTTCTGTACAGTAATTGTTGACCCCCCCCAAGACACAGTGAGGTTCAGATGTTCATCTCTTGAAAAATGGGTACTCAAATCTTGACATTTAAAAATTGTCTTCTCATGGGAAATTTCTTGAATGTAATCTTAAAATATTATTTGAGTTTATTTTATGCCTATTTTCTAAGTCCACAGTTACTTGGTTTATTATTAGCTTTTGGGGTACATATTCAGACTTGATGTTTCTCTTAGTCAATATCTTTGTAGTGTTTGTGTTCTTATACTTCTGTCCCAAAGACCTAATTTACTAAGCTAAAAAAAAAAAAAAAAAAAGCTAATTTCTGGATCTGATTGGCAAAGTTTCTACTATTGGTTTATATTACATGCTTATACCCTGGTGGTGTAGCTGCTTTCATTATTGCTATAGTTAAGTAGTAATAGAGATAATTAAGTAACAGTTTTATGTTCAGAATCCTCCTTATTTTGCCCTCTCGGTGCTTTTTCTGTTCCTTCAACAAGATAATGAAGCTAATAAAGGCAGGCAGTTAAAGCCACACAATGAATCATTGCTTGATTTAAAAGAGTACTAGAAAATGGTGACTTTGTGCCTAGAAAGAATAGTGGGTATACTTGATCTGCTTTTCATCTTTTTTTTTTTTTTTTCCATGTATAGCATCATCTTTTTGCTTGAGTTATTTTCTTTGCCTCCACAATGTGCAAATTAATATTATTTAAACTTTCTCTTTAGCATTTTTAGTATGTTCAGTCAACTTATTTAGTATATCTTTTCCCTTTTCCCCTTTGTTCTATGTGCAAAACGAATAAAACAGATTTTATAGATTAGTTCTATTTAATGAATAACTTTATTAAAACTATTACATCAATCTTGTCATACCCAGCTCACAGTTCATACTATTAATACTGCATTCCCTCCTTGCACGCTTCCCCCCTTAGAAAATAGAGGGTTTGGGCTAGGTGCGGTGACGCACACCTGTAATCCCAGCACTTTGGGAGGCTGAGGCAGGTGGATCACCTGAGCTCAAGAGTTTGAGACCAGCCTGGCCAACATGGTGAATACAAAAATACTAAAAATACAAAAATTAGCCTGTGTGGTGGTGCATGCCTGTAATCCCAGCTGCTCCGGAGGCTGAGGCAGGAGAATTGCTTGAACCCAGGAGGCAGAGCTTTCAGTGAGCCGAGATCATACCTCTGCACTCCAGCCTGGGCAACAAGAGCAAACCTCCACCTCAAAAAAAAAAAAAGAAGAAGAAAACAGAGTTTTTTGAAATGTATTTGTTTTTAAATCACCAGAGTTTTCTCTTTTCTGCAGATAATATCGTCTACTGCATTATTTTTGGCTGCAAAAGTGGAAGAACAGGCTCGAAAACTTGAACATGTTATCAAAGTAGCACATGCTTGTCTTCATCCTCTAGAGCCACTGCTGGATACTAAATGTGATGTATGTAAATACTGGATTTTTTATTTTTCTTTGTAAATTTGAAACTTTTCCATAATGTAGGTCTAACAAAAATACAGTTCAATTAGTGTTGCCTTCCAAATGCTGCTTATTTTATTACCTCTTAGGAATGCAATGCCAGGAAGCAGTCTGGCAGAAAAACATTTCACGTATGTTCATGAATCTGGATGTCATTCTGAATTATAGAAGGCTTTGATTCCAGATGCTTTGTTGATTCAAAGATAACTTTTGTTTCACATTTTGTTGTTCAGAGTTATGATACATGTAGAGGGTAAGCCCTGTCACCTCCCCTGGAAGCTGTATTTGAGACCAGATTATAAATAACCCCTTAATTTGTCAACAGATGAAGGAATAGAAAATCTTCTGAATTTACCCCTAAATGAGTAGTCTTTTTAAAGTATTGTTCCTTTTTAAATGCATGTACTGCTACTTATCTCTGATACATAAAGCTGCATTTTGCTATGCTTTCATGAGCAGCGTTTTTTTTAGTATTTTAATTTTCCTAGAGTAATGTTACTTTCCAGACAACTTTATCATCAACATTGTAATAGACCTTATTTGAAAGAACTATTTTAAATTTTTCTGACATCTTAAGATGGAAGTTAGAATTGTGGCCCTTTAAAAATTTTCGGCCAGGCGCAATGGCTCATGCCTGTAATCCCAGCACTTTGGGAGGCCGAGGCAGGCAGATCACCTGAGGTCGGGAGTTTGAGACCAGCCTGACCAATATGGAGAAACCCTGTCTCTACTAAAAATACAAAATTAGCGAGGCGTGGTGGCGCATGCCTGTAATCCCAGCTACTTGGGAGGCTGAGGCAGGAGAATCGCTTAAACTCGGGAGGCAGAGGTTGCAGTGAACCGAGATCACACCATTGCACTCTAGCCTAGGCAACAAGAGCAAAAAACCGTCTCAAAAAAAAAATTTTTTTTTCTAGCATCCTGAGTTACTTAATCAGGAACCTTTACCTATTGGATGACTAACAGATTATGTTAATTCAAAGTCCAGATTAATTTAAGCTTCGATGGAACTATATCTGATTTTATTAATGGCAGATTTTATCATAGATGTTGGCTTTAAGGGAGTAAGCTATTAATGTAGCCATTAAATAATAGTTTGTCATTATTTAACGATAATTCCTACAGTTTCTATTAACTGTACAAATTCAGAACTATTTCTTGGGGTACTGTTTAAATAATAGAAATTGTGTTCTACAAGTCAGCCCGATGACCTTTCAAAATAGAGCATAAATAAAATGAAAGATACTTTTACTATCTGGCTTTAGCAATATGTCCTTACAAAAATGAATATAGGTATATTCATATCGGTAATATAGTATTTCCTTATCACTTTGTTCAATTGTCATGATTTCAGAATAGGACAGCAGTAAATTTTTCATATCCTTTATTTCCAGAGTAATTGTAGTAGATGAAATTTCTTGAAATTGAGTAAGGAAGTTCTCTGGTATTTATGTCCCCATAGGTATGAGATACATTATTTTGGTATGTTTGATAATTTCTAAGTTGGCAGGGAAGTTAATTCTAAAATTAACTCGCTGACTTACTGTGACTTTTGAGGAATTACCACATGAAATATCCTAGAGTGAGTTTGTAAGCCAGGTTTGAGTTAAAGGCAGGTTTGAGTTTGATGTTTTTAATTGACTTGGACTTCCTGTCTTTAATATCTCTTGAAGCACCAATGCCTAGGTTGTTTCACTTTACAGACTATGCACATCTCCTTTTTTCAATTAACTTGCCCCCTTTCGTATTGTTTAGTTTCTTGTTTTTTGCTGTTTGTTTCCTGTTACAGAAAGTAATTCAGTTTAGGCTTGCCACAGAATACAGGTTTTCTCTGTCACCCTCAATTTATTTTCTCCATATTTTCAAACTACTGTGGTTCTTTTGTAATCAACCTATAATTCTCACAAGATGTAACAGTCATGTAGTCTAGTAATGTTACTTTTATTTTAATCAATTTGATAATATTTTTATCTGACAGGCTTACCTTCAACAGACTCAAGAACTGGTTATACTTGAAACCATAATGCTACAAACTCTAGGTACGTACTTACATCAGATAATGGCTTTTTGTGTGTACTTCCCTAAAGCATTCTAAATAAGTGAAAAGATTTCTGAAATAATTGTATTATTGAAGAAAGTTACTTTAAAACAGGTTTTAGACCAGAATAACGTTGCCTGGTTATAAGGAAATTACTTTTCTAGAATTTAATTTCATTTGGCATAATTAAATTGAATGGTAAACATACCCTACAGTATGATTTCTTAGGTTTTCAGGTAGTTGAAGTACGAAGTACTATGCTTCACTCTGGATTTGCACTGGAGAGTAAAATGGTCCTTTAGGGCTGTTTCATATGTTTGTGATGTATACAAACCTACACAGCAATCCTTGTTCTCCTTGAGCTTCCAGTCAGTATTTTATGAGTATATCGCCTTTTTATTTTTATTTATTTATTTATTTTTTTAAGACGGAGTCTCGCTCTGTCACCCAGGCTGGAGTGCAGTGGTGTAATCTCGGCTCACTGCAACCTCTGCCTCCTGGGTTCAAGCAGTTCTCCTGCTTCAGTCTCCCGAGGAGCTGGGACTACAGGCACATACTGCCACGCCAGTTATTTTTCTGTAATTTAGTAGAGACGGGGTTTCACCATGTTTCCCAGGCTGGTCACGAACTCTTGAGCTCAGGCAGTCCGCCCGCCTTGGCCTCCCAAAGTGCTGGGATTATAGGCATGTGCCACTGTGCCCAGCCTATCAGGATTTTTAATGTGACGTAGTAATTATTTAAATGTTGGTCGTCCTTTTTTAAGTGTATCTTTTTATGCAAGTTCATTTACTCTCATCATTCACCTTACTTAATTTACTGAAATTGAGGCCTAAGAAAGTGATGGCTTATCTAAAGTCATATATTAGTTCTGGAAGAACCCACTAGGATGTGGTAGGAAGAACATGGGCTTTGGGGAGATCCGAGTTAAAATCTGTAGGCCTCTGATTTGCTTTGTAAACTTGGGCAAAAGTTCCTTTACCTGTCATACCTCCATTCTGTGGCCGTGGAATAGTATCTGAGTCATGTCGTGAATTTGTCATTTTTTAAATTTGTTACTCCATTCCCAGATGTTGCATAGAAGTGTGATAAATCAGTCACAACTTCCCATTGTGACAGACTCTTCATTATAAAACTAGCTTGTGTGAAATACATATACAGTTGACCCTCAAACAGCACAGGTTTGAACTCCATTGGTCCACATGGATTTTTTTCAATAAACAATACTGGAAAATTGGAACTTTGCAACAATTTGAAAAAAGTAGGTGAACTGTAGCCTAGAAATATTGAAAAAAATTAAGAAAAAGTTGGATATGTCATGAATGCATAAAATATTTATAGATATTAGTCTATTTTAATATTTACTGCCATAAAATACACATAAATCTATTTTTAAAAGATAAAAATTTTAAAAACTTAGGCACACAAGCACAGAGCATACGTGACTCTATTCGCAGTTAAGAGAAAATGTAAGCAAACAAATGTAAAGGTACATATAACTTTAATACATACATAACTGTACTACTGTGATAATTTTGTAGCCACCTCCTATTGCTATTGCAATGAGCTCACGTGTTATGAGTATCCACTTAAAATGCTGTGTGACACTTGTTATCTCTGAACAGTTTGTCTCTCCAGTAAGTTACATATCACAGTAAAAGAAGTTCTGGCGTATTTTTACCGTATTTAGTGCAATACTGGAAACTTTGATTAACACCATGGGACCCATACAAAGTGCCTCTAGTGATGACAGAAGTGCTTCCAAGAAGCAGATAAAAGTTGTGATGTTACCAAAAAAAAGTTGAATTGTTTGATATGTATTGTAGATTGAGGTCTGTAGCTACAGTTGCCCACCATTTCAAAATAAATGAATCCAGTGTAAGGTTCAGTGTGAAAGAAGAAAAAGACATTTTTGAAGCCATCACTGCAGCTATACAAGCAGGCACAAAAACCTTACACTTTATCTCATATTGAAAATGCAGCTTTTATGTGAATGCAGGATTGCTATAAGAAGGGTATACCTATGGACTCTAATATGATTGGAGAGAAGCTTAAAGCAAAGGGAAGGTGAAGGATCTAAAGCCAGAGAATTTAATGCCACAAAAGACAGAAATTATGGTATATTTCTGTAAAGTTACACCACATGTTGCCTGCCTCTCCTGCCTCCCCTTTTGTGTCTTCCAACCTGAGACAGTGAGACCAACCCCTCTTCTTCCTTGGCCTACTATGAAGACCTTTATGATGATCCACTTTCACTTAATACTAGTAAATACATTTTTTCTTCCTTATGATTTTCTTAATAGTTTCTTTAGCTTACTATGTTGCAAAAATACAGTATATGATACGTATGCAAAATATGTGTTGATTAACTGTTTATGTTACCAGTAAGGCTTCAGCGGTAAGCAGGTTCTGGTCAACGATAGTTAAGTCTTAGAGGAGTACGTGGATTTTCAACTGTGTAGGGATTGGCACCCCTAGGCCCTGCATTTTTCAAAGGTCAACTGTAAATTCTTTGAAGTTTCTATAAAATGAAAAGATGCCAAAAAAGTGAGGGTCTTATTTCTTGCAAATCCAATGATTTACCATGTTATTGTTTTACTATACAAAATTATAAAAATTTCATTTAGGTAAAAAATTGAAAATGAAAAATTGTAAATCATTATATAATGCAATTATTATATAAAATCATAATGTAATATCCATATTGTTTATGACATATTCTTAGGCACAGAGAATGAGAAGGTATTTTAAGGGGAACATTAGAATTTAGAAGATATGCCTCTGTGGCTTTATTTAAAGTATTTTGCATATTTAATTACAGTAGGACTATATATAGACCACACAACAACTTTATAAATCTAGGTTACCCATTTGTTAGGATTTTATTTACTTACTGCTTCTGAAGACAACCAAATGTGATCTTCACTTTTAATAAAAACAGAAATCCTGCCACACCTAAGGGTTGATTGCACGTTGAAAGCTTTTAAACATTTCATCTTTCGTATTAGAAACAGTAGTTTAAGCAGTCATGAGACCTCTAGGGTTTGTTTGTCATATGATTTTAATTATTAATGAAGTATAGTTATAACTGGTTGAAACCCTTTGATCTAGAGTGCCATATCATTTAAAAGCTCATTTCTGCCACTGTGGCCCAACAGTTAATGTTTTTGAAAAATGTGCTTTTCATGTCTTCTGAAAGAAAGCTTGGAATATTAAGAAAGATATTACGTAGTTGAATTCCGTCCTTAAATTGTGGGACCAGCTTAACAATTGTACTTGCCAGGAGTTTAATTTGTTTTTAACTTTAAGATAATCCCAAATCATTTATAATTCAGAATTTCAAACAAATTTACCCTTGGTCTTTTAACTTTATTTTCATAATTGAGACATTGTATTTGAAAAATTATATCTTGTCATTGGAAAAGTAATGTCAGTGATGAGAAACTTTAATTTTGGATTTTTCCTAATAATGAAGAATGTATTATATGTTTATGGCATTTCTCAGGCAAGTATTGTAGTGGTAAGTGATTGGAAAAAAAAGTGCTTATCATTTCAGGTTTTGAGATCACCATTGAACACCCACACACAGATGTGGTGAAATGTACCCAGTTAGTAAGAGGTAGGTGATCCTTAAAACTTTTAAGATAAGTATTAATGCTTTTTATTATCTATAATTGATTTCGGTGCTATTTTGTTCTTCTATCCTTTTGTTAGGTTGCATTAAAAGTAGGGGGAAATGTCATTTTTTAAGCATTACTTTTTAGTGCTCTACATCTGCCTATTCATCTACTTCTACTTGTGATTCTACCTGGTATGTTAGCTTCCTTTAAACATAGGTAAGAATCTCATTTCACTAAAACTTTGGAGGGCTTCCAAGTATTAGTACTCTATCCATCCCCCATTGAGCTCTCTCAGTCAGGTGTGGGCCAATAGTGCATAGGTCCAGAAAACAATATTAATTTTAGGTTTGTGTCAAACTTTGACTTTTTGAAAAGTGATAATAGTTGAAGAATTTTGAGGCCAATCTCAGGCCTTTCAGATAAAAATTGCCTTTGTTAAAAGATTTGTCAGTATGGTGGCTCCCACCTGTAATCCCAGCCCTTTGGGAGGCTGAGGCAGGCCGATTGCTTGAGCTCAGGAGTTCGAGACCAGCCTGGGCAACATGATGAAACCGCATCTCTACAAAAAACACAAAAATTAGCTGGTTGTGGTGGCACATGCCTGTAGTCTCAACTATTCAGTAGGCTGAGGTGGGAGGATGACTTGAGCCCAGGAGTCGGAGGTTGCAGTGAGCCCAGATCATGCCCCTGCACTCCACCTTGGGCAACAAGAGTGAGACCCTATCTCAAAAAGTTATTTTTGGGGGGGAAGTGTTTTGCCCAGATTCATTTGGGCAAACTAAAATTGATTCAATGTATTTTTCGAGGGTCTTTGACATTACTAAAAGTGATTTCCTTTTTATGTGTAATGGAGAAATAATTATAGGGCATAAAAAATACAGTTTGTGATGTGCCTGTTAAGCCTCTTGTTTATAAACAGGAGTACTTTTTAAAAGTATTGCTTTACTGCTTGTAAAGTATCTAGTGGTATCTGATACAGCATTTTTCTACTCCTAAATAAATCCTATATATCTGTTGTGTCCCTAGAAACATTTTTTACACAGTTGCATGTTGTTCTGCTTCTTACTTCTACTTTCCTGTTTCCATTTCAAGTGTTAATGTATTCATAGCAGCCACTTGGGACCTGTAGTGTGCCATTTTCTGTTACTTCCTTTTTGAAAATAGAATTTTGCAGTTTCATTCATTTACTACCAAGCTTTTTTAGATTTATCCTAAACAAAATGAGTAAGACTTTTGAAAGTCTTTTGTTTTTAGTATTTATCTAAATATTCTCACATTTTATTCATTCTAAATTGAATTCATTTTGTACCTAATGATTTATTATGTTAGTGGCTACAATTTTTTAAAAATTGTCTGATAGTATCATTAGGAAGTGGACGTCTGAAAATTCAATTTGTATTTTTTGTAGTAGCATACATTATCATTTGTAAGCTAGAGCATATTTAACTGTGGTTCCTGTTCTTTGTGGTTATATCAGTGTGTTTTATAGCACATTTTCATGTCAATATTACAGTATAGCATAGAATTGTATACATAACTAGTTGTAGATGTTGAATTAAGAAAAAAGGGTTAGTTTTTTCTAAAAACTTGAAAAAGGGTAAGCTAAACTTTATAAGCATGATAGCCATATAATTTGCTTTAAATTGAGAGCCTATTGAAGAAACATTAGTCGAAGGAAGTGTATGTTTAAAAATATTACTTATGAATATTAACTTAGGAATTGGATTTTCAGGTTACTGTTGTGAAATTTGAGTCAACTTTAAATTGTTTTCAGAGATTAATATTTTTTGTACATGTTCTCCTACAACTAAAAATTCTAGAGAGACATAAAGTCAGTTTACTTGAAAAATGAAATAGTAACTTTTGAAACATTTACAAAAACTACAAATTTGATATATCCAAAACAAAATATTTAGACCAGATTATTTGCTGTTGTTAATAAATGTTAAAATGTGACTGATTCTTTGAGTACAAACCATGTATATGTTTAATGTCATTTTGTCTGACTAACATTTCAGGTAACTATAGAATATATCTCACTCCATTTTAAAAGTATTCTTTCATGTTTTAGTGTCTTTTTTTTTTTTCTTTACTCTTTTACAACTTTCAGCTAACAGCATTTCCCCTCTATTCTTCTCTTTTGCACAGTGACTGTTTCTAGATCACTGAATTTAGATACATCCCTAGGTGAAAACTGCTAATGGCATTTTTTAATTATTATTTTTTCCTTCTCTACGTATTTTTATTCGGGGGGGAGGGGAAAATAAATTTGATTTCTGTGAAGTCTTTTTCCCCCCTCTGGAGATGAGAAAGTTGATATTATGCTACTTTGCTGCAGAATTGGCTAATGTCATTTTACAGGGACCTTCACTTCTGTGATTTCTCCTTCCCTCCCCACCAGGAAAGTCACACTGCCTCCAAGACATCTGATGCTTTGACACTCTTCCTTAGCACAACTCTGCTAAACCCCAGTCCCTTTTGTAAAACCTTTATGTTGATGATCCACATGGGGCAGCAGGGATTACAGGTGCCATGAATTAAAAATAGGGGAGGGGGGAAGAAATTTGAGGACTGTTAGAGGGGTGGAGTTGAGATAAACTGATCCTAGGTGAGCAGAGGGGAAAGGTGTGTCAGTGATTGTGGATGTAATTGGGAAAAAGGGAAACGATAACAAGGGCATCCCTGTTGGGAAGACTAAGAGGCAGAATAAGGGGAGGGAAAACTTCAGTGTCTTAAGCTGATTAAAAATTGCCTTTCTGTTGGGGACCAGTGTTGAAGCATTCTGATCCTCCCTAGAATACTTGTATCTTTCCTAAGTTTGTCTTTAATTACATTCTGTAATTTGAAATAAATTACAGTGGAGCCTCCTGTATCTATACCCGTATGCTGTTTCTAGGTTTATTCTCTGTTGATGGTTAATAGCATGATGAAAAACTGAGCAGTTCGTGCTCTGTGTTTTGTGGGGTGGGGGTTTGTTTTGTTTTGTTTTGTTTTGATGGAAGTATTTAAGCCAACTTAAATATGACTGAGGATTAAGTCTGGCAGGCAACTCTTTGTATTTTGTATTAGACTTCAAAATCTTTTCTTCTTCTTCTTCTTTTTTTTTTTAAATCCAGGAGAATGCTTTATTGCAACTTTTAGCTGACTAGATGCTTAACTTAGTAACAAGTTTAGCCCTTGTAACTGGCTAGCTAAAAGCAAATCGGCTTGTTTCTCAGATCTTTGGGGGATAGCAAGAAACATTTGAGTGAATGTTGTTGAAGATTTTCAGTAGTATAGAAAATGATGGCGCTCTTGTGATATTTGTAAGTAGTAAGTAAAATTTACTTTTTGTGTACAAATCTTTGAAGTTTTTGTTGTGTTGAGAACTTTTTGATAGTAGCACGTTAAAGCTGATAGTATTGTCTTCGTTTTTTTTTTTCTTTTCTTACAGCAAGCAAGGATTTGGCACAGACATCCTATTTCATGGCTACCAACAGGTTGTTATCCTGACCCTCTTTGTTGCACTGTTGTAGCACACTATAGCTTCCTTTAATGCAGGGCCCCCTCAATGTGTCTCTTACCCTTGTTGCAACAGGAGACTGGACCATCTACTGTGGTGGTACCTTCCTGTTTGCTTTGCGGTGTATTGTACAAGGGACTTTGGGCACAGAGGGGTTAAATGCACAATGTGAAGTGTAGTGGTGCTTTCTGATGACATATTCTCGATTTGTGAGTGCATAAGTCTAAAATTGGTAGCCTGAATAGCAGCTAAAGATTACAAAGAGCTAAACTTAACGTAGAAATTCGAGCAACTTGGTAAGTATAAAGCTATTTCCAGTTTACAATTATAGTTAAATGACAATTTTTAAAATTTCACGTTGATCCAGTCTTAACTTTAAAATACTCTAATTAAAGTTTTTTTAATAAAATTTATGTAATTTGAAATTTTTTTCCAGATAATACCCACTCGTAGCAAGTTAAAAGTAGTCAAGTCCTATCCATGCCTGGATTTGCATAAACACAATTTTTCTTTTTTTTTTTTTTAAACAAAAAAACCTTCCTTTTCAGTTTATGTAGAGTAAAAAATGGTATGCGTTTATGGCTGATCAGATAACATTTCTATCATTGAAACTGAACTGGAAGAATAGTTTTAAGGAGCCTTTAATATATAATCCTGTTCTATATTTATTTTATTAATGATTTAAATTTGTTTTTTTGAGTGGATCATTGGGGAGAAGGGACCACGCCAGCTTTGTAGGGTCCCTAATTTCTTGTGACACTGATAAGTTTTATTTACAGTTTCGGATTGGCAAATACTGCTATATTTTCTCAAATATCTGTTGTTGGGATTTAACCTCTATCCCCAGTAATTCTGAACAACAACATAAAAAGACTTAAATTTGAAACTTTGATTAGAAAAGACCAGCTGTGACACATATTAACATGCCCCATATTTGGCATATAGTGGAAGGAGAAAGGTAGTATTTTTGCAGTATTTAATAACGTTGAGCCTTGAAGCTGTTTGGCAAAAGGTAAGTTTCCTTTGTGGCTTTGCCGAAAAACAAGGCATAGGTTTACATAGATACGTGTTTAATTCTCTCTGCTTCACTAAAGAAAGCAAATGCTTATTAAGCCACATCAGATGGGATAATTCCTGATTATTATGACATTGGAATTACTTCGTCAGTTTTACTAATAGTCTTTATTTTTACATTTACATATTTACCATGACATTACAAAAGAAAAATACCACAAAAAATTTACAGTGTTATCTATATAGTGATTATTGCAAATATACTATCCTCTTCTCCTTTTATAAAATACTTCAATTTTAGATGTAAAAACAAAATTTTAAATATTAATATATTAGTAGTGGTAATATACTGTTGGGAGTGAGGGGAAATGTTCATTATATGTAGATTTTTTAGTACTAGAATTTTATAACTTAGCTTTTAATTTAATAAGGTTTTATACTCTAGACTTAAAGATAGAGTTTAAATTTTGCTCTAATCTTACTGGTAAATGTTTTTCTTTGTTTTACATACTTGAATTTTTATGGCTCTCCATTTTCAAACCTGCTCTGCAATAGTCTGCATCTTACAACCTTCTGTCTTCAGTACAAACCAACAGTGATAGCATGTGTATGCATTCATTTGGCTTGCAAATGGTCCAATTGGGAGATCCCTGTATCAACTGATGGAAAGCATTGGTGGGAATATGTGGATCCTACAGTTACTCTAGAATTATTAGATGGTAAGTAGAGAAAATACATTTTTAACAATTTGGATTTATCTAAGTTGGCAGTTGTCTGAATTGACAATAGAAAGTGTCAGTACACTATCAAATGAACAGAATGAAAACAAGAATTCACCAGCCTAAAGAAAAAAAGAATTGAATCTGGAAGCTCTGCTCATACCTGTAATCCTAGCACTGTGGGAGGCTGAGGCAGGAGGATCACTTGAGCCCAGAGGTTCAAGACCAGGCTGGGCAACATAGACCCTGTTTCTACAAAAAAATGTTAAAAATTGACTGGATATGGTGGTGCACGCCTATAGTCTCAGCTACTTGGGAGGCTGAGGCGGGGTGATCGCTTGAGCACGGGAAGTCAAGGCTGCAGTAAGCCTTGAAGGCACTGCTCTACTCTAGCCTGGGTATATATTAACTACCACCAGATATCTAAAGCTTTTTCAGGACTTAAAAAATAAATAGATAAGGTTTAGAATTCCATAAGCTGACAAGATAAGAATAGTGATTTAAAGTATACTAATTCTGTTGAGTTTTAAATGTGTATACTGAAAGTTGAGTGTTAACCGTGAAGCAGTAAACTAAAGGGATTTTCAGGGGATTGTGTTTCTTGCTCTGTATTACCATTGTTGCCTTACATTGTTAAATATGAATACACAAGGAGAAATTGTGGGTATGTGGTCTGTTAATTAGGAGCATGGAATTTTGGGGATGTTTTGATGAGAAATTCCTCTGGTTGAGAAGTAAAAGAAGCCAGAAATGGGAGATTCTTGGAATTAGGGCATTTGAACCACGTACTGTAGATTTCAGAAAGAAAACAGATAACACTTTTTTTTTTTTTTGAGTCAGTCTCACTCCATTGCCGAGGCGACAGAGTGCAGTGGTGCAGTCTCAGCTCACTGCAACCTCTGCCTCCCAAGTTCAAGCAATTCTCCTGCCTCAGCCTCCCAAGTCGCTGGGACTGCAGGCACGAGTCACCACACTCAACTAGTTTTTGTATTTTTAGTAGAGATGGGGTTTCACCATGTTGGCCAGGCTGGTCTCAAACTCCTCATCTCAGATGATCTGCCAACCTCGTCCTCCCAAAGTGCTGGGATTACAGGCTTGAGCCACTGTGCCTGGCCTTGTTTTGTTTTGTTTTTTGAGACAAGATACTCTGCCCCCCAAGCTGGAGAGCAGTGGTGCAATCTGGGCTCCCTGCAACCCTCTGCCTCCTGGGTTCAAGCGATTCTTGTGCCTCAGCCTCCCAAGGAGCTGGGACCACAGGCGCATGCCACCACACCCAGTAGAGACGGGGTTTTGCAGTCCACCTGTCTTAGCCTCCCAAAGGGCTGAGATTACAGGTTTGAGCCTCCATGCCCTGCTTGAAGTGTTTCTTTAAGATAGGAATCTGCAAAGAGTAACACTATTTTAGAGTTTGTGGGCCATAAGGTCTCTGTTGCAACTATATGACTATACCATTGCAGCCGGAAAGCAGCCATAGGCAGTTTGTAACTGATCGGATGTGGCTGCGTTCCAATAAAACTTTGTTGACAAAAATAAATGACCAGCAATATTTGGCCAATTATCCGTAGTTTGCCTATTCTTATTTGTGAAATATGCTTCTTGGTTTCATCCCTTTATTTTCTATTTTGTTCTCCACCTGGAAAAAATTATCCCAGAATATATGTCTCATGCTGTATTATTGCTGCATGATTATAATGTTTTTCTTAAATTGTTGGAGGCTTTTTCTGAGTTTATCCAGAGGAAAGGAAATCTTCAATGAGTTGAAATGACATCTAAAACTCAGTGAGGGCTTATCTGTTCTATAGCTTGAAAATCAGGTTATCTAGATCATTGTTTTAGTTTAATCGTCACTAGATTAAGATTAGGTAGGCAAAATCTTTTTTTTTTTTTTTTCTTTTTTTTTTTGAGACAGAGTCTTGCTCAGTCGCCCAGGCTAGAGTGCAGTGGTGCAATCTCGGCTCACCACAAGCTCTGCCTCCTGGGTTCAAACAATTATCTGCCTCAGCCTCCTGAGTAGCTGGGATTACAGGCGTGTGCCACCACGCCTGGCTAATTTTTGTATTTTTAGTAGAGACAGGATTTCACCATGTTGGCCAGGCTGGTCTTGAACTTCTGACTTCATGATCCACCCACCTCGGCCTCAAGGTGCTGGGATTACAGGTGTGAACCACCACGCCCGGCCAGTAGGCATAATCTTAACAAAAATAGTTTATATACCTGGTGCTGAAGTAAAAAGATCACAAAAAAGTAATCTGCCTTTTATCCTGACTTTAGGTCAGAGGTTAGGTTGTGGTTTATGTGGGGTTTTTTTGACACAGCAGGAGCTACCTCATTTCCATTCTGAAAAAGGTAAAGTTTATTAATTTGGAGAGCAGTTGAATAAGAATCTTGGAGACCTGATACGTTAAGACTTTCACCATGTTTTGCAGCACTTTTTTTCTGTGTCAGTCACAAAAGGGCAATTCAAAATTTAAGACATGAAGATGTGGCTGGGTGCAGTCACTCACATATCTTGAGCACAGGAGTTTGAGCCCAGCCTGAGCAACGTGGCAAAACCCCGTTTCTACTAAAAATACAAAAAACACACACACACACACACACAAACCGGGTGTGGTGGCGCACTCCTATAGACCCAACTACTGTGGAGGCTAAGGTGGGAGGATCACCTGAGCCTGGGAAGTCAAGGTTGTAGTGAGCTGTGATAATGCCAGTGCACTCTAGCCTGGGCAACAGAGAAAACCCTCTCTGGAAAAAAATAAAAAGACATGAAGATTTATCTGAATCTTAAGAGTGCAGTGATACTAGTATTATTACTTACTGAAATCACTTAACAACTATGTTCCAGAAAAGAACATTGGCTTAGACAGTAGCTTTGAGAGAGAAGGGCCTCTATTTTAGGCACATACTGTGATTTTTGTGCATATAGCTAATTAATTACATTAATGGATTATTTAACAGATTCTTTTGTTCTTCTGCTATAAAATTTAATACAGTAGGATACTTAAGAAAAACAAAGCTTACATTTTGTGTACCAGATTTTGGACCACAACTTGAAGTGTATTTAATGTTTTACAACCAAGTTGTTACAGAAATTGAGTCAAAACAATTTTGGTAATGTTGGACCCAAAAGTAGAAAAATCGTCTTTTTTTTTTTTCTTTTTCTTTTCAAATGAGGAAGTGAAGGTCTGGGCATTAGGGGTTTTTTTCATCCAAACTGGATGAAAAAGCTCATGAGACTTTA
Source organism: Chlorocebus sabaeus (assembly GCF_047675955.1). Taxonomy (NCBI): domain Eukaryota; kingdom Metazoa; phylum Chordata; class Mammalia; order Primates; family Cercopithecidae; genus Chlorocebus; species Chlorocebus sabaeus. Next base: position 20,536,277 of record NC_132913.1, read on the forward strand.
GCAAGGACTAGTCATGACATTGTCAAGGAAATTACATCTTGAAAGATTAATGGTTAAATTATAGCTTGTCTGAATTGTCAATCTTAACATTGGCTTAGAATAGTTTACAAAGAAGCTTGCTATTACAAAATGAACCTGTAGTCTCTACTAATAGAGGTTCCCCCAGTATTGAAGTTGAATTGGCATTATTAATATTATGTGGTATTCTAATGTATTTGATGAATATTTGAGAGTGGCCAGTAACTATTAATGACATTATTTTGGGGGAATAAAACTATAGTTCATCAAAACCACACTACTGTGGAAAAGTGGATCATTTCATTGTAATCAAAATTTTAAGAAAATTGATAGAAAAAATTACAACCAAGATAGTTTGCTAATATATTAATAGTGTTGATGCCTAAGAAGTATGAATATAGTTGGAAGGATTTTCCTTTTAAAAAAAAAAGTCTGGGCGTGGTGGCTCACACCTGTGATCCCAGCACTTTGGGAGGCCAAGATGGGAGGATCACTTGAGGCCAGGAGTTTGAGACCAGCCTGGTCAACATAGTGAGACCCTCTATTATTTTAAAAAAAAAAAAAAAAAAAAGAAAGAAAGAAATTCAAAATATTGCATAGTTCCCTGTATACCCTTTAGCTTCTCCTGATACTAACATCTTACATAACAATATATGATTATCAAAACTAGGAAGTTAACATTAGTACAATACTGTTAACTAAAGCACAGATTTTATTCACTATTCCATATTTTTTCCTATTGTAGGATCCCATGTTCCATTTAGTTGACATGTCCCTTCAAGTCTTCTCCAGTCTGTGACAGTTCTTCAATCTTTCCTTGTCTTTCGTAACACTGACACTTAGAAGAATAATGGTCATTTTATACAGTGTTCCTTAGTTAGGGTTTGTCTGATGATTTCTCATTATTATGTTGAAGTTACGTATTTTGAGCAAGAATACTGTAGAAGTAGGTTGGGTCTTGTTTGGTGCATCATATCAAGGGGTACAAAAACTGGTAATGACAACCATGATCACTTGGTTACAGTGGTATCCTTAAAGTGGTTTCTGCACTTTAAAGTCACTATTTTTTTTCTCTTTGTAATTAGTACATTTCATGGGGAAGATACGTTGGGATTATACAAATAACCTTTTTCCTCAAATTTTTGTCCACTAATTTTAAACAATATATTGATAGATCTTGCCTGCAACAAAAATTATTGTGTTGTTTGCCTAATGAAGATTTTTTGTATGGGGGGGGGGATTATTTTTAATGCTACTAGATTTTCCAGAGATTCTAATTAAGCAAGTAAAATCAGGAGGGAAAGTAATCATTACTAAAGGATTCAGCTTTGAAAATGCCGGTTGAGAGTTGTGTGTACTTCTGTATATGCTGAGGATTGAATAGGAGGGTAAAAGTGAAGTAGATGAACTCCTAGCGTTCCTTTTTAATACTGCCCACTTAAGAGAAGTTTAAATCCTAAAGGCACCTTCTAAGTTTCAAATTTAAATTTTATTTTTAGAGCTAACACATGAGTTTCTACAAATATTGGAGAAAACGCCTAATAGGTTGAAGAAGATTCGAAACTGGAGGGTAAGAGAATTGACAGGGTTTAACAGAATTTCAGTCTTTTATGTAACATTTACATAGCTAACCAGTTTGAATTTTTGTGGTTTAATAATCTTTGCAGTATTCCTGAATAATTCAGCGTGTCTCAAGTTACATATACTCACATATTCAATTACTGAGTCCAGTAGACTTTGCTAAAGTACAGTATACTTTAAAAAAATTTTTCACAGTGATTATGACGAAAGTATCCTCTTCATTTTACAAATGGGGAAACTGAAGCCTAGACGAGTTAAATTACTTTCTCAAGTGCTGGGCTAGGATTTAACTTGTATTTGATTCTAAAATTGGTGTTTTCAGTTTTTTATAGCTTTCTTTTATACCTCTAAACAAGGCACTTATTTACTAGCAACATTAAAACCTTGAACCCCAGGTCATTTTATTTCCATATGTTTAATGTATAATGTTTTTAATGTATAACTTTTATAAGACAAGAAATTTGCATTAAATTATTTTTCTATATCACTGCTTCTTCTGTGTTTTATTTTAATAGGCTAATCAGGCGGCTAGGAAACCAAAAGTAGATGGACAGGTATCAGAGACACCACTTCTTGGTTCATCTTTGGTCCAGAATTCCATTTTAGTAGATAGTGTCACTGGTGTGCCTACAAACCCAAGTTTTCAGAAACCGTCTACATCAGCATTCCCTGCACCAGTACCTCTAAATTCAGGAAATATTTCTGTTCAAGACAGCCATACATCTGATAATTTGTCAGTGCTAGCAACAGGAATGCCAAGTACTTCGTATGGTTTGTCATCACACCAGGAATGGCCTCAACATCAAGACTCAGCAAGGACAGAACAGATATATTCACAGAAACAGGAGACATCGCTGTCTGGTAGCCAGTACAACATCAACTTCCAGCAGGGACCTTCTATATCACTGCATTCAGGATTACATCACAGACCTGACAAAATTTCAGATCATTCTTCTGTTAAGCAAGAATATACTCATAAAGCAGGGAGCAGTAAACACCATGGGCCAATTTCTGCTACTCCAGGAATAATTCCTCAGAAAATGTCTTTAGACAAATATAGAGAAAAGCGTAAACTAGAAACTCTTGATCTTGATGTAAGGGATCATTATATAGCTGCCCAGGTAGAACAGCAGCACAAACAAGGGCAGTCACAGGCAGCCAGCAGCAGTTCTGTTACTTCTCCCATTAAAATGAAAATACCCATTGCAAATACTGAAAAATACATGGTAGATAAAAAGGAAAAGAGTGGATCACTGAAATTACGGATTCCAATACCACCCACTGATAAAAGCGCCAGTAAAGAAGAACTGAAAATGAAAATAAAAGTTTCCTCTTCAGAAAGACACAGCTCTTCTGATGAAGGCAGTGGGAAGAGCAAGCATTCAAGCCCACATATTAGCAGAGACCATAAGGAGAAGCACAAGGAGCATCCTTCAAGCCGCCACCACACCAGCAGCCACAAGCATTCCCACTCGCATAGTGGCAGCAGCAGTGGTGGCAGTAAACACAGTGCCGACGGAATACCACCCACTGTTCTGAGGAGTCCTGTTGGCCTGAGCAGTGATGGCATTTCCTCTAGCTCCAGCTCTTCAAGGAAGAGGCTGCATGTCAATGATGCATCTCACAACCACCACTCCAAAATGAGCAAAAGTTCCAAAAGTTCAGGTAGTTCATCTAGTTCTTCCTCCTCTGTTAAGCAGTATATATCCTCTCACAACTCTGTTTTTAACCATCCCTTACCCCCTCCTCCCCCTGTCACATACCAGGTGGGCTACGGACATCTCAGCACCCTCGTGAAACTGGACAAGAAGCCAGTGGAGACCAACGGTCCTGATGCCAATCACGAGTACAGTACAAGCAGCCAGCATATGGACTACAAAGACACATTCGACATGCTGGACTCACTGTTAAGTGCCCAAGGAATGAACATGTAATAATTTGTTTAGGTCAATTTTTCCTTTACTTTTTTAATTTAAAAATTGTTAGGATGGAAAAATTCCTTCTGATCTAGCAGTGGTAACCCCTGCTGTTGCTGCCACTGCTTCAATATTTGTAAGTGCTGCTTTATTCTTCATTCTGAAAAGAAGAGATTATAGTAAACAAGTCTTTATCTCCACATATGATAGTGTTATAAATACTGTAAAAGCATGGAAGGTGCAAAACTCAGTATTTCTACAATTGCAGCTAAGAACATTAGGATGAATGGCTGGCTGCTTCTAGGAATATAAGATGCCTCAAGCATTCATTATTTATGATTTGAATACTGTAGCTATTTTTTGTTGTTGCTTGGCTTTTGAATGAGTGTAAATTGTTTTCTTTTGTGTATTTATACTTGTATGTATGATTTGCATGTTTCAAAGATAAAGGGATAAAACAGTATACTGACAACTGTTTACAAGAAAGTGGAGAAAAATGTACATACATTTTTGTATGTTTAGATATTACCATAAATACTCAGGATTGGAGCTGCTTGTAAGTATAACAATATACAGAATAACTTTATTTTATCTTGTCAGAGTCCATCACTAATCTAAAACAAAGGTGGCACTTTTTTATGTTAACCTTAAACTCTAGGCCTTACTGGAAGCCACTGATAGGGGACACTTCACTACCAGATGTGTATGCAGTGCCACAGATGGTCACATACACTGTGAGGCACTGAAATTTTGCCTTCAGAGGTTCTGACCAGATTGGCTGCTGAAATAGCCCCTAACTTTCTGAAGGCTTGAAGAGGAAAAAATAAAGTTTACATACTCTTGATGTGAAGTGCATTTAAATGTTTGTTGGCTTGTTGCAGTTCTATGAAACAGAGCTGTTAATAATGGTTATGTGGATTACTGTGATTTGAAAACTAAATTCACAATAACTTACCTAGTAGAGACTTAGTGAGTTGTTTCCTTTAAAGAATTTTACACTACATATTTTAGCAGTAAACAGGGATCACTTTTCCTTTAGCATTCAGAATGACACCACATTCTTAAATATACTCCTTCCCTGAAGCGTGTTTGTGTGTGATGCCATATTTCTTTTTCAGGTAAATGTAGTCTTCCTTATAAAAATGAAATTAAACCTATGCTCTCTCAATTCTTTTATATTCTAACAATAAATAAAAAAGAAAAGATGACTGACTGTGCATTGTACCTGTATTTATAGTTATGGTTATCAGGAAGCTCTGTAAGAAAGAAGAGGTCAGCCTCCCAGGCAAACCACTAGTGGAGGTTTTACATTTGTTTGCACATCTCAGTGTATTTCTGTTGAGGTAAAGTTTGCACAGTCTTCTGACTTCTGATCAAACTTTGGATTTTAACTTGTTTAGATTTTGTCTTAAACACCAGTAATATGGCTCTTGTTTATCAGCTAATCTTGAATTTATTCTGTGGTAAATCTTTTGAGTTGAGTATATTTGAGATTGATTGGATTCAACCTCTTGTTGAACTGAAAACAATTTTTTTTTCTGTATTTTTGTTACAAAGCCACTGATATGTGCACAATTGTAATTTTACTCAAGTATGTTGCAGTTGTAAATATTAGAGTTTAATCTTGTGCTCTACCTTTATTTAGCAATTATCTAATAGCTTTATAATTTTTAAAGATAATTGTTCTTTATTTTGTCAATGTTATTTGAACTTGGGGTACTTAGGAGCCTCTTTGTAGGGACTGTGCCTAGGTAGCATGTCCTAACATTTGTTCTTGTCTTGCATAACTTTAGTGATCTTTGTCATTATATGTAACTTTGTTGCTCTGTATGGCATAATATTGTATCCATAAACATGGTAATTTTGATACAGTTATACTTTTACAGTGGTACATAATCCAAGGACTAGTATAGAATTAAGCAAGTGCAAGATGAGGGAGGGAAGGGCTTTCTTGATAATTTAGATGTGAAACCTCTACAAGAGCTATCATGTAAAAACTACATAAGGTGGTTGTGCTACTGTATCATTGGGGGTGATAATACCAGGAATTTTAATAAGATTTTGTAAAGAATATCCAGAAAAGTAGTGAACTTATTTTCAGTAGACATAGATAACAATGTGAATATTTAAGGTCTGTGACTATAGTTAAACTTCACTAAGAATTTGCAGAATTGTTTTGAGATGTGGGAATAAAGGTAATTTTATTGAATCTTCATTGGTGCTAATGATGGACAGTTAAAAAGATAGCTAGTGTATATTGTTATGGGTCAGTACTTATTAGTACTTCCAAAATTGAATTTGAAATGCTATGTATTCACTTTTCACTCTGTAAATGTAATTCTTTACAATGACTTTATTTATTAAAGGGCAGCCAGTTGTCATTTTTACAGGATTGTGTGAGCTATTCAAACTCCTTAACCCCTGAACAGGATATTAAGCTTCCAGAATAACGATGGGAATAAATATGGAATCCTTTTTAAGTTTTATTTCCATTAAACAAAAACCCTTATAATTCATACTATCATGAATTTGTTTTATCCATCTCATTTGCATAACAGTTCATCTGCCTGGTCCCACTAGGCTCTACCAAAGAAAAAGACTCTGATGAGTGGACATTATTACTGTGACTCTTGTAAGTAGCCATAAATAAACCAAAATAGTATCAAATTTAGGTATGAAATTCCACATGTGCAAAGTACTGTTAAGGTGATAACATTTTTGATGAGATTTAAAAAAAAAAAATTGAAATATTAAAAAGCATTATCTTTAAACATCCTATAAAAGAGTGAGTCATTTTTAAGTTGTGTTTTCCCTAGATCACTGATTTGTTACCTTTACACAGAAGCACGTTGCAAAGAAAGGCTTTACTTCTACCTCTTCCAGCTAGTTTTCCAATATTGAACTGTGTCCCTCTAAATATTTGCCTTAGCTATTGCAAAATAGATATTTTCAGAACCAAAGCAAAGGGGTGGTTTGTTCACTGAAACGTTCTTAAGAGGCCTACTTAACAGGCAGTAGTAGTCTGTAGTGGTAAAACCTCACAGTTTCCTAATTGCAGGTATGTAAATACCAAAAAAGTCCTGTCATCAGCCATAGATTTATCTTTGAAAGCAATTAAATGTGCACCTTGGTCTTGTGCAGATTCGTTCTGGTTAAAGTTCTTATTCAGAGTCATCTAAAAGAAATTTCTAACATGATGTATGGTTTCTTGAATGTCATGAGTAGCTGCTTGTATTACTTTGTAGCAACAGATTGTATTAATATTACGTAGAATACCTAACTTTCTTGGCCTATCCTCTTTGAACTAGAAATGACTACTTGAGGGCTCTTTCAGAGAACCAATATGAAATGTTTTTGTTAGTACCAAATACCCTTGCCTTAAAAGGTTTCAAGCACATTTTCCTTTATATTTGAGAACTTAAATTGCTGACTTGTATTCCTTAGGCAACCTTAGAAATAAACCACTGCTTATAGCTGCATGAATGTTATGCACTTCATAAGTACAGTTAGTTGATTAGACATTTCAGGGTTTTGCATTTACTATAGACATGGGGACTTTTTTAATGGGATAACATCTTAGGAAAACCTTTCTCAAGATATTACATGATTTCCAATTTTATCCAAATGAAAAGCATACCCGCTTAAATTTAGGATGTCTTTGCTGAGAATATTTGGAGGCTCTTGTTAGGAAGAATCGTGGATTCAGTATTTCTAACCTGATAACTGCCTCAGAGGCTGTCTTGGGAGGCAGTAGGATTCACTGACTACCTTTACCCAGATGAGGGATCAACAAATCTCACACTTGAATTAAATGAGTTGACAGGACAGTAGGTGCTAATCTCATGCGCCCTAAGATGGGCTTATTTAGACAGGAATTTTTGCATTGGAAAAGCAGCACATTCTCTGACCTTGGGTACCAAGCTATGATACTAATTTGAGAATCACATTCTGATACGTGAATATCAGAAATCAGTGAGCAACCTAATCGCTGTAAGCTGACATATATGGAAGCTGAAATCAAAAGGTTGCTTGTTTTGTTAGTTTCCCTGGAGCATCTATCTTTAATACATCTTGCCAGTGGGACTGAAGAACTCAAAATGTTTTAGGCCTAATACCATACATTCATTTTCTGCTCTGCAGTGTCGATTTGGGCACAGCCAGTTTTGCCTCTGTGGCACCTTTCTGTAGTTTACTGTTACCTATTCTGCCTGACAGATTGCTTAAGTGGGTTGATAAGATGCATCGAAGATTGAATGGCTAGGAGTAATTCTGTTCGCATACAGGCAACTTCACTGTGGAATCCATTGATCTCAAAGTTTTGAGGGCCGTCTAATATCCTTTATTTTCAAGTATGGGGCGGAAACTCAAAATCCCGAGCATTGCCGCTTTAGTAGCTTGTTTGATTTGCCTATTGTTTAATAACGAGTACATTCTTAGTGATGAGTACATTCTTATTTTTAAGGCATGTTTTGTTTTTTAAGCAGCTTCATTTTATTAGAAAAACTTCATATGTACTCATTTGTTGTAAACAGTGATTGTGGGGTTTCATTTTCTGAATGTACTCAAAACTCCCAGCAATTGAATAGGATGTTTGCTAATAGAAAATCTAAAACAGGAATATGTGTATATGGCATGAATTAGTCATTGACTTTAAGCTTCTTATCCATACAAGGAACTAATAAAATGTGTTTATTGACAACATAAATCCAAGGCTCTAACATGTCTTGATGTGAATCAGAAGTAACTTGCAGGTGGGGCGCAGTGGCTCATGCCTGTAATCCCAGCACTTTGGGAGGCCAAGGCGGGCGGATCACCTGAGGTCAGGAATTCAAACCAGCCTGGTCAACATGGTGAGACCCTGTCTGTACTAAAAATACGAAACTTAGCCGGGTGTGGTGGCGCGTGCCTGTAATCCCAGCTACTTGGGAGGCTGAGGCAAGAGAATCGCTTGAACCCAGGAGGCAGAGGTTGCAGTGAGCCCAAGATTGCGCCACTGCACTCCAGCCTTGGAGACAGAGTGAGACTCCTTGACAACAACAGAAGTAACTTTCAGTCCCTGGGAAATGTGAGGTCTCTAGTATAATTGACCCTTTATCCAAGTAATTTCATGTTTCAGGAGTGCAGGCTCTGGGATTAGATGGTCCATGCTCTAGTCTCAGCCCTACCATTTACTAATTGAATGACTGGGTGAATTACTTGATCTCATGCTTTGATTTTCTTCCCTATAAAGTGTTAGTAGTTGTACCTGTTCGTCATAGAGTTGTGTAAGGCTTGGATTGTCAAGGAAAGCCAGATAGAATAGCATTAAAGAGAATCCTAACAGAGGGGTAGATTCGGGATACTGGATGGAATGATGAAGGCCAATCCAGGTGTATAACTGGAACGTATTAAATACTGCATTCCTGCTGTGTCCAGAATTCTCTTAAATTGTTCATTCTGATTTCTGTTTTAAGATTTTCTTGTCTAACCTCTTGCATCACTCCCATAAAAAGCACAAATAATTGCAATTATCTGTAAGGGGAATTACCTACTTAAAATTTTTTATTTTTTGAGACAAGGTCTCACTCTCACCCAAGCTACAGTACTGTGGTGTGATTTTTGGCTTACTGTAGCCTCTTCCTCCCAGGCTCAAGTGATCATCCAACCTCAGCCTCCTGAGTAGCTGGGACTACAGGCATGTGCCACCATGTGCCCGGCTAATTTTGGGTTGGGTTTTTTTTTTTTTTTTTTTTTTGGTAGAATGGAGTTTTAACATGTTGCCCAGGATGGTCTCAAACTCCTAGGTTCAAGCAGTCTGCCCACCTTTGCCTGCAAAAGTGCTAAGATTACAGGTGTGAGCCACCACGCCCGGCCCCTTCAAAAATACTTAAACATAAGCTGTTCTTTAATAAGGCCGCTCGCCAACTTCCCTCCCCTTCCCAGCAATTTCCCTGCACCTTCCACGTGAAAGAAAATGCAAGCTAATTGCAATAACTTTGATAAAGTAGAATTAGGATAGAAAAATCACTTTTTAAATACATTTTCAGGCTAGGCGCGGTGGCTAACGCCTGTAATCCCAGCGGCCAAGGCAGGGGTCACCTGAGGTCAGGAGTTCGAGAGCAGCCTGGAAAACATGGCGAAACCCCATCTCTACTAAAAAATATAAACAATTTAGCCAGGCGTTGCAGTGCGTGCCTATAGTCCCAGCTACTCAGGAGGCTGAGGCCGGAGAGAATCTCTTGAGCCTGGGAGGCAGAGGTTGCAGTGAGCCGAGATAGCGCCACTGCACTCCAGCCTAGGCAACAGAGCAAGACTCTATCTCAAAACAATAATAATAATTTTTAAAAATTAAAAATAAAACATTTTCAGCCTAAATGTAACAAATATTTTTTGTATCACAGTTAAGAGATTTGTCTCACTGGTACTGACATCAGTAAGGGCTTGTTCTATTATCATAATAAATTGGATGGGTTTTAACTTTACAAAGCAAGTAATTCAATCTAACCAAACTCATCCAAGTTCATTTGTGTATTCCTTCACCCCTGCCCCCTGCACTTTTCAATATAATAAATTGTATGTTTTTATTTTAACTGTAGCATATGGCCTGCCTATTCCTTCCCCTCAACACCACCTCCCAATACAATGTAGGGCCTCACTGATGAAAGATTTTTATTGTATTGCCATGAAATTAAGAATCTTACTTAGACCTTTCAAATGTTCAGACACAGTTGAGGAGGCCAGTTTTCTTTCATCTTTCACGTCAGCCTGTTAGTGACTGCCTTATGGATGAATTCAGCCATGGATTTTCATAATGTCATGTCCTGTCAATAGGAAAAAGCACTATCCTCTATAAACTTGACAGTGTAATGGCATATACAAACTTTTTTTTAAAACTTTATTACCAGTAGAGATAGAAGTTGCTTACACCAGAGATTTTTTAACTGGCAGAATCACCTGGAAAGATTTTTAAAATGCAAGTTTCTGCATTTAAATAGCTGCTTTCAACTGAATTAAGTAAGTGCAGCTCGCATGAAGAATAAAGACGGCCTGGTAGGTGATGGTAGGTAGCTTTTGGCTGCTCCTTGAGCAGATTAAGTGGGTTATTATCTTGGAGCTACTCATTACACAGTGTATGACTAAAGTAGGTTACAGTTAAGGAGATGCTGTAGATCTACTTTTTAGAACTTGGGGGTTAAAATGTATTTGGTTGAGCTTGGGCCCAGAGTATACAGGAATTCAGCACATAATGTGAGTTTTCAATATGATTGAAAACTCAGCGGTTGTGCCTGTTGAAAAGGGTGATGCTCATGGAAGGGAGGACAATATTACTGCTAGGTGAACAATGAAAAGCTTTTCACACCATGAAAGTACTCAAAATCAAGAACTGGACTGCTGTATCTATCGTCATCACAGTGGTATTTCACTGGACTCGGTAAAACTAGGATGTGACTGCTACCATTTATAAACTACGAGTTTGTGGGAGGCAGCAGGGAAGAGCTTTACGGGTGACAATCCAACTCCCACCTTGAGTTGGATAGCCTTAAGAAAGCTAGCTCTGAACCCTGTTCTTTGTTTAATAAAGGAAGAATGATACTACCATCCCAATCAGCAGCTAGAAAGAAATGAGAAATGTGCCTTTTTCTCCCGAGAGCTCAGTGAATGCTAGCTATCCCAGCCCCAACCTACCTCCACTCCCAACATCCTTTCAGACCCTCTTCAAAAGGGAGAGAGCACACATGTGGGCAATTATAATGAAGAGTGTAATTCCAAACAATTGGTCATGTTTTAAACACAGTGAATAACAAAAACACAGAAGCTTTGAGGACCAAGGCTTGCCTATTGAAAATTTCAGGTTTTTTTGTTTTGTTTTTTTGAGATGGAGTTTCGCTTTTGTTGCCCAGACTGGAATGCAGTGGTGCGATCTCAGCTCACTGCAACCTCTGCCTTCCAAGTTCAAGCGATTCTCCCACCTCAATCTCCCAAGTAATTGGGATTACAGGCACACGCCACCATGTCCAGCTAATTTTTTGTATTTTTAGTAGAGATGGGGTTTCAGCATGTTGGCCAGGCTGATCTCGAACTCCTGACCTCAAGTGATCCACCCGCCTTGGCCTCCCAAAGTGCTGGGATTACAGGCGTGAGCCACCCTGCCCAGCCAAAACTTCAGCTTTTTGAAGTCTCTGTTCAATATTCCAAAATTGTCTTCAGTATCCTTATATTTCAGTAGAATAGGAGTAAACTTGTTAACACCAACTTCATGTGTCCATTACTGTGATCTCTATACACAGTATTAACATGTCTTACTCTTTGCCCTTTCCCCATAGGGTTTAACAGGCTTGATTATAAATAGTTGCTTTAAAATCCAATATAATATTCAGATTTGAAAGAATGCTGAAAATCCCTCCAAAATGGAAAAGGAATAAGCCCTAACCTTTCAAAGTTATGTTGTTTCTGGTCATGTTGAGATACAAGTAAGTAAAATAAAGGACATATTCTTCCCTTAATTTCTTAAATATGGAAAAAAAAGAAATTTAAGAAAAGGTATACCGACAAAGACTCATCTAATGTTACAGGTCCAAAGTAAAATCTGTTTTTACCTCACCTGGACAGCATTTCACATTTATTTCATAAAAACTAAAGCAGCTTGGTTTTGACAAATCCTGATACTAGTATTAGAATACTCCTAAAGTTAATTTGTAGTTGAACCACCTTGAAATGATGGCAGCCAATAAAAATATCTGTGACTATAGCTTAGAGCAATAGGTGCTGGCTGGGCATGTTGGCTCACATCTGTAATCCCAACACTGGGAGGCTGAGGTGGGTGGATCATGAGGTCAGGAGTTCAAGACCAGCCTGGTCAAGATGGTGAAACCCCATCTCCACTAAAACTACAAAAATGAGCCTGGCGCGGTGGCAGGTGCCTTTAATCTCAGCTACTCGGGAGGCTGAGACAGGAGAACCACTTGAACCCAGGTGGCAGAGGTTGCGCTGAGCCAAGATCACTCCACTGCACTCCAGCCTGGGCGACAGAGTGAGACTCCCATCTCAAAAAAAAAAAAAAAAACACAACAATAGATGCGAAGTTTAGTGGATGAGTACGATCAACAGCAATGGAAACATGCTTAATCCTGGCCGGGCACAGTGGCTCACGCCTGTAATCCCAGCACTTTGGGAGGCTGAAGCAGGTGGATCACTTGAGGTCAGGAGTTTGAGACCAACCTGGGCAACACGGTGAAACCCCATCTTGGCCAACATGGTGAAACCCCATTTCTACAAAAAATACAAAAATTAGCTGGGTGTGGTGGTGGGCAACTGTAATCCCACCTACTCGGGAGGCTCAGGCAAAAGAATCACTTGAACCTGGCAGGCAGAGGTTGTTGCAGTGAGCTGAGATCATGCCACTGCACTCCAGCCTGGGCAATAGAGTAAGACTCAGATTTAAAAAAAAAAAAAAAAGTGTGTGTGTGTGTGTGTGTGTATATATATATATAGCTTAATCCACCAACTTAAAATGACTTCTAATACTACTAACTCATCCATGCTCACTTTTGTGAGGTCTACTAATGTTCTGGGAATGGCAGTATTTGAAGGATGACCTCAACAGAGGTAACTATTCAGATGAAATGAGCAAAGGTCTCTGGGAAAATTTGTGTGTTGACTCATCCTTCCCTTACCAGACCTAGCTTTTGTCCTACCAAATGGTTTAGGCTTAGCTAGTTCTGCATATGGAAATGACCTGATTCACTGCAAATAGATAAAAACTTCAAATCGCTGGGCGCGGTGGCTCACGCCTATAATCCCAGCACTTTGGGAGGCCAAGGCAGGCGGATCACGAGGTTAGAAGATCAAGACCGCCGGGCGCGGTGGCTCAAGCCTGTAATCCCAGCACTTTGGGAGGCCGAGACGGGCGGATCACGAGGTCAGGAGATCGAGACCATCCTGGCTAACACGGTGAAACCCCGTCTCTACTAAAAAGTACAAAAAACTAGCCGGGCGAGGTGGCGGGCGCCTGTAGTCCCAGCTACTCCGGAGGCTGAGGCAGGAGAATGGCGTAAACCCGGGAGGAGGAGCTTGCGGTGAGCAGACATCCGGCCACTGCACTCCAGCCTGGGTGACAGAGCAAGACTCCGTCTCAAAAAAAAAAAAAAAAAAAAAGAAGAAGATCAAGACCGTCCTGGCTAACACGATGAAACCCATCTCTACTAAAAATACAAAACAATTAGCCAGGTGTGGTGGCGGGCGCCTGTAGTCCCAGCTACTCCAGAGGCTGAGGCAGGAGAATGGTATGAACCCGGGAGGCGGAGCTTGCAGTGAGCAGAGATCGTGCCACTGCACTCCAGCCTGGGCAACAGAGCAAGACTCCATCTCAAACAAACAAACAAAAACTTCAAATCACTACAAATAAATTACAGAGAAAACAGAGCCCAAGATTTATGATGCCACCTTAACTAGCACAATTTCTTGGAGACATCTGAGGAGTTTAGGGGCCCTCTGATAATGAAATGCCGAGGCCCTCACCTCCTCCTATTAGGCCTTGAACCTCCTAGAATCTTTAAGGCTAAGATTGCTGCCAAAGTACGGAATCTAGAATCTCTTTAACTTACCTTCCTGCCTTTCTCTAGTCTGCTTTGGACGAATTAAGTAAGCGTCTTTACTCACCAAGCAAGAAAATATAAGTTGTTTTTACAATTTATTTTAAACTAACATCATTAAAAAATTGACAGGACATGCCAAAAATAAAAGGAAATGTCATGTAAAGCAATAGAGAATGTAGTTCCTGGGCAATCAAAACTGTAAACACTGAAATATGTTTTTTGTTGTTATTAAGAAATTTTTTTCTGATACTATAAGTAATCATGTCTGACACTTGAGGAGGCTAATATGTAACTGAAGCTTCCATTTAGCGACTCCATAGGATCTAGTTAAACTGGGTTAGACTGAATTTTCAGTAGGGAAACAAAGATCGCTTAGCCATCGTCCCCACAATTAAGCAATAAGGGAGCATCTGCAGTGGAACTGGAAAGAAACTCTTGATGTATGTTCAGTGACTTCTCTCCAAGAAGGAGTGCTTCAGGAGCTGGAGAGCAGAAGGTCGCTCATGCTGGTCCCTAAGAAGGGAAAAACACATTAGAAACAGCAGCACCCAGTAATGAGACTGCCAATGAGATCTACTTAAATACAGACTTTTAAAGATGGAAATACAACTTATGATAGTCAAACAGACTTGGGTTGAGTCCAGTCTCCAATTTTTAGCTGTGACCTTAAGCAAGTGACTAAAACCCTCCTCATCAGTAAGATGGAGATAACAATAATACCTAATTCATTGGGAGAATTGAATAATATATATACAACTTTTAAACAATAGCATGGTACTTGTTCGAATGGTGGTAGCTATTGTGATTGAAAACTAGGCCCTAGTTTCCCATTGTACTTTTGTTCAATTTGTTTGGAGTCTAATTTACATATGGTAAAATTCACACTTACATTTACTTTTAAAATTTAGAAGCATTAAAATCCAGAATTGAAAAGACTTTTTAAAATAGATATTCAAATATGCTTTGGTGATTAATTGAAATAATCCCATTTCGGGCACTCCTGGATTAACATAAGATAGAGGGAGACAGTTGTTCAGTACTATTGTGGCATAATTTTTTACTTCAAGAAATTCAAAAGATGTTAGAAAGGTATCGGTCAATGAGCCAGTTAATGAACCAATGAGCTAATGAAATAGTCAATAATTAGCTTCAATGGCCTATTCCAGAGGCATTCTTTTGGTTAAATTAGCTATCTTTTGATATATTTTTTTCAGATACATAAATATTAAGGCTTTAACAAACAGGTAACTTCCCCTACCCTCCACCATTGTGCAACCACTTTCTTTATTGATATATAATGAGTATTTATCATTTCTATGTGTCAGGAACATTTTGAGTCCACTCTTCTAGCTGTTTGAAATACAGAATACATTGTTGTTAATTACAGTCACCCTGCTCTGTTATCAAACACTGGAATTTATTCCTTCTATCTAATTATGTACCCATTAACCAACCTCTCTTATCCTCCCTGCCCCACCACATACACACCCTTCCCAGCCTCTGATAACTATCATTTTACTTTCTATCTCCATGAGATCTACTTTCATAGCTCCCACATAAGAGTGAGAACATGTGATATTTGTCTTGCTGGGCCTGGCATATTTTACTTAAGAAAATGAACTCCAGATCCATCTATGTTGCTGAAAATTATAAGATTTCATTTTTTTTATGGCTGAGTAGCATTCTGTTGTATATATATACACTAAGTTTTCTTTATCCATTCATCTGTTGAGGGACACTTAGGTGGGTCCATACCTTTGTTATTGTGAATACTGCTGCAATGAGCGTGAGGATGCAGGTATCCCTTAGAGATAATGATTTTCTTTCCTTTGGATAAATACTCAGTAGGAGGATTGCTGGATCATACAGCAGGTAGTTCTATTTTTAGTTGTTTTGGGTTTTTTTTGTTTTTGTTTTTGAGAAATCTTCATACTGTTTTCCATAATGGCTGTATTAATTTACATTCACACCCAACAGTACATGAGTTCCCTTATCTATACATTCTTGCCAGCATCAGTTATTTTTGTGTGTTTTTAATAGTAGCCATTTTTAACTGGGATAAGATGGTATCTCTTGGTGGTTTTAATTTGCATTTCCTTGTTGATTAGTGATGTTGAGCATTTCTTCATATACCTGTCAGCTATTTGTGTCTTCTTTTGAGATATGTTTCTTATTGGATGAACATTTTGCAAATATTTTCTCCCATTCAACAGGTCATCTCTTCACTCTGTGATTTCTTTTGCCTTAAAAGCACAGGTGACAAAACCAAAAATAGACAAATTGAACTATATATTAAAGAGCTTCTATACAGATCAATACTCTGGAGTGTTTCCCTATGTTTTCTTCGAGTTGTTGTATAGTTTTGAGTCTTATGTTTAGGTATTTAATCAATTTTGAGTTGATTTTTGTATATGGTGAGATAGGGGTCTAACTTCATTCATCTGCATATAAATATGCACCATATATTGAAGAGGGGGGTGTCAATTCCCTGGTATGTGTTCTTGGTCCCTTTGTCAAAAATAAGTTGGTTTACATATGGGACTTATTTCTGGGTTCTCTGCTCTGTTCTATTAGTTTATGTGTCTGTTTTTATAACAATACCATGCTGTTTTGGTTACTGTAGACTTGTAATATATTTTGTATATATTTTGTGTATATTTTGAAGTGACATAGTGTGATGCCTCCAGCTTTGTTCTTTTTGCTCAGTATTGCTTTGGCTCTTTCAGCTCCTTTTTGGTTCCACACAAATTTTAGGACTGTTTTTTATATATTTCTGTGAAAAATTACATTGGTATTTTGATAGAGGTTTTATTGAATCCATAGATGACTTTGGTTAGTATGACCATTTTAACAATATTGATTCATGTGACCCATGAGCATTCGTTTGTGTCTTCAATTTTTTTCATCAATGTTTTGTAGTTTATTTCATCAATGTTCTGTAGTTTTCCTTGTAGAGGTCTTTCACCTCCTTGGTTACATTTGTTCCCAGGTATTTTATTTTCTTTTTGTAGCCATTTTAAATGGGATTGCCTTCTTGATTTCTTTTTCAGCTACTTCATTGGTATATAGAAACACTACAGATTTGTGTATGTTAATTTTCTATCCTGCAACTTTACTGAATTGATCTAAGAGTTTTTGGTGGAGTCGTTAGGTTTTCCTAGATATAAGATCACATCATCTGCAAAGAGGCACAGTTTGACTTTCTCTTTTCCAGTATGAATGCCTTTTATTTTATTTTATTTTATTTTTTTGAGATGGAGTCTCGCTCTGTCACCCAGGCTGGAGTGCAGTGGCACAATCTCAGCTCACTGCAAGCTCCACCTCCTGGGTTCACGCCATTCTCCTGCCTCAGTCTCCTGAGTAGCTGGAACTACAGGCTCCCGGCACCACACCCGGCTAATTTTTTATGTTTTTAGTAGAGACGGGGTTTCACTGTGTTAGCCAGGATGGTCTCTATCTCTTGATCTGCCCGCCTCAGCCCTGCAAAATGCTGGGATTATAGGCATGAGCCACCACGCCCATCCTGAATGCCTTTTATTGTTTCTCTTGCCTAATCACTCTGGATAGAACTTCCAATACTATGTTGAATAGGAGTGGTGAAAGTGGGCATCCTTCTCTTGTTCCAGTTCTAAGAAGAAAGACTTTCACCTTTACCACATTCTGTATGTTGTTAGCTGTGGGTTTGTCATATATGGCCTATTATATTGAGGTATGTTCTTTCTATGCTTAGTTTGTTGATAGTTTTTATCACGAAGGGATGTTGGATTTAGAAAATGCCTTTTCTGTTTCTATTGAGATGGTCATATTGTTTTTGTCCTTCATTCTGTTAATGTGATGTATCATGTTTATTGTTTTGTGCATGTTAAACCATCCCTGCATCACTAGTATAAAACTCACTTGATTATGGTGTATTATCTTTTTGATATGCTGTTGGGTTAGTATTTTGTTTAGGAATTTTGTATCTGTGTTCATCAAGGATATTGGCCTATAGTTTTCTTTTTTTGTGGTTTTCGCATCCTTGTCTAGTTTTGGTATCAGTGTAATGCCAGCTTCATAGAATGAGTTAGGGAGAATTCCTTCCTTCTCAATTTTTTGGAATAGTTGGAGGATAACTGGTGTTAGTTCTTCTTTATGAGTTTGGTAGAATATGGCAATGAAGCCATCCAGTCCTGGGTTTTTCTTTGTTAGGAGATATTTTATTACTGATTCAATCTTATTGTTCAATATTGGTCTGTTCAGGTTCTCTGTTTCTTCCTGACTCAATCTTGTATGTGTCAAGGAATTTATCCATTTCCTCTAGGTTTTCCTGTTTGTTAGCTTATTCTTGTTCATAATGTTCTCTGCTGGGTTTTTTCATTTCTGTAGTATTAGTTGTTATGTCTCCTTTTTTGTTTCTGATTTTTATTTGGGTCATCTCTTTTTTTCTTGGTTAGTCTGGCTAGCAGTTTACTGATTTCATTTTCTTTTTTAACCAACTTCTCATTTAACTCATCCTTTTTTTTCTTTATTTCGTTAATACTACTCTGACCTTTATTATTTTTCTATTAATTTAAATTTTTTTTTTTTTTTTTTTTTTGAGACGGAGTCTCGCTCTGTCACCCGGGCTGGAGTGCAGTGGCCGGATCTCAGCTCACTGCAAGCTCCGCCTCCCGGGTTTACGCCATTCTCCTGCCTCAGCCTCCAGAGTAGCTGGGACTACAGGCGCCCACCACCTCGCCCGGCTATTTTTTTGTATTTTTTAGTAGAGACGGGGTTTCACCGTGTTAGCCAGGATGGACTCGATCTCCTGACCTCGTGATCCGCCCGTCTCGGCCTCCCAAAGTGCTGGGATTACAGGCTTGAGCCACCGCGCCCGGCCTAAAATTTTTTTATTTTTAATTTTTGTGAGTACATAGTAGGTGTATATATTTATGGGGTACGTGAGATGTTTTGATATGGGCATGCAATGTCAAATAATCACATCATGGAGAATGGGGTATCTATCCTCTCAAGTATTTATCCTTTGTGTTACAAACAATCCAATTACACTCTTTGAATTATTTTTAAATGTACAATTAAGTTATTAATGACTACGGTCTCCCTGATGTGCTATCAAATGGTAGGTCTTGTTCAAGCTTTCTTTCTTTTTTTTTTTTTTTTAAGGTGGAGTCTCACTCTGTCGCCCAGAGTGACAGAGTGCAATGGCATGATCTTGGCTCACTGCAAGCTCTGCCTCCCAGGTTCACGCCATTCTCCTGCCTCAGCCTCCTGAGTAGTTGGGACCACAGGTGCCCACCACCATGCCCGGCTAATTTTTTGTATTCTTAGTAGAGATGGGGTTTCACCATGTTAGCCAGGATGGTCTCGATCTCCTGACCTCGTGATCCGCCTGCCTCAGCCTCCCAAAGTGCTGGGATTACAGGCATGAGCCACTGGTGCCTGGCTTATTCAAGCTTTCTAACTCTTTTTTTTTCAATCCATTAACCATCCCTATCTGCCCTACCCCTATCCTCCTACTATCATTCCCAGCCTCTGGTAACCATAACCATCCTTCTACTCTCTATGTTAATGAATTTAATTGTTTTTATTTTTAGATCCCACAAATAAGTGAGGACATGCAATGTTTATCTTTCTGAGCCTGGTTTATTTCACTTAACGTAATCTGATTTTTATTTCTTTTTTTCTACTAATTTGGGATTTGGCTTGTTCTCTTTTTCTTCTGTTTCCTTAATTATTTATTTAAATTTTTATACATTTTTAAAAGAAAGGGTCTTGCTCTGTCACCCCAGCTGGAATGCAGTGGTGAGATTATGGCTCACTGCAGTCTCAAACTCTTGGGTCAAGCAATCCTCCCACCCCAGCCTCCCAAGTGACCCAGCTAATTTTTTCTTTTGGAGACAAGGTCTCACTTTGCTGCTCAGGCTGGTCTTGAACCCTTGGCTTCAAGTGATCCTCCCACCTTGACCTCCCACAGTGTTGGGATCACAGGTGTAAGCCACCATGCCAAGCCAATCTTCATACGTTTTTTTATGTAGGCTTTTATTGCTATAAACTTCCCTCTTAGCACTGCTTTTACTATGTCACATAGATTTGGGTATGTTGTGTTTTGATTTTCATTTGTTTTGAGAAATTTTTAAATTTTCTTCTTAATTTCTTTCTTGCCCCAATAGCCATTCAGGAACATGTTGTTTAGTTTCCATGTATTTGTACAGTTTCCAAAGTTCCTCTTGTGATTGATTTCTAGTTTTATTCCATTGTGGCTGAAAGAATACTTGTTATGATTTTGATTTTTAAAAATTTGTTGAAACTTTTTTGCAGCCTAATATATGGCCTATCCTGGAAAATGTTCCATGTTTTACATAGGAACATTTATTCTGTAGTTGTTTGAGAAAATATTCTGTAGGTATCTGATGTGTCTGTTTGGCTTAAAGTGCAGTTTAAATCCAGTGTTTCTCTGTGGATTTTTTGTTTAGATGACCTGTTTAATGTTGAGAGTGGGGTGTTAAAAGTCCCCATCTATGATTGTATTAGAGTCTATCTCTCTTTAGATCTAATAATATTTGCTTTATATACCTGGGTGCTCTGGTGTAGGTAGCATCAGAAATGTTACATCCTCTGACTGAATTTATCTCTTTATCATTATATAGTGACTTTGTCTCTTTTTACTGTTTTTGACATAGTGTTTTATCAGATATGAATATAGCTACTCATGCTCTCTATTGGTTTCTATTTGCATGAACTATCTTTTTCCATCCTTTTTCCATCCTTTCACTTTCAGTCTATATGTGTCTTTACAGGTAAAGTGAGTTTCTTGAAGGCAGCATATTTTTGGGTCACTTTTAATCTATTTAACCATTTTAATTGGAAATTTTAATCCATTTAGGTTCAAGGTTATTATTGATATGTGATGACTTATTCCTGTCATTTTGTTGATTGTTTTCTGGTTGGCTTTTTGTTTGTTTGTTTGTTTGTTTGATTGTTTCTTTCTCTCTCATTATTTATCATTGTGGTTTGGTGGTTTTCTGTAGCATTAACATTGAATCCTTTCTCTACCTCTTTTGTGTGGTTTGCTCTACCAGTGAGTTTTACACTTTCATATGTTTTCATGATGATAGATATGATAGATAGATAGATAGATTCATATCTATCATCAGCTCACTGCAACCTCTGCCTCCCAGGTTCAAGCAATTCTCCTGTCTCAGCCTCCCGAGTAGCTGGGATTACAGGCATGTGCCACCACACCTGGGTAATTTTGTATTTTTGGTGGAGATGGGGTGTCTCCATGTTGGTCAGACTGGTCTCAAACTACTGACCTTAGGTGATCCACCAGCCTCGGCCTTCCAGGTGTAGGACTTTCTTTCTTTCTTTTATTTATTTATTTTTTTTGAGACAGAGTTTCGTTCTTGTTGCCCAGGCTAGAGTGCAATGGCACAATCTCAGCTCATCGCAACCTTCGCCTCCCAGGTTCAAGCAATTCTCCTGCCTCAGCCTCCCAAGTAGCTGGGATTACAGGCATGCACCACCACGCCTGGCTAATTTTGTATTTTTAGTAGAGACGGGGTTTCTCCATGTTGAGGCTTGTCTCGAACTCCTGACCTCACATGATCCGCCTGCCTTGGCCTCCCAAAGTGCTGGGATTACAGGCGTGAGCCACCGTGTCCAGCCCCAGGTGTAGGACTTTCTTAAGCATTTCTTGTAGAGCCACTAATGGTGATGAAGTCTCTCAGTTTTTGCATGTCTGTGAAAGGCTTTCTCCATTTTTGAAGGATAACTTTGCTGAGTATAACATTCTTGGCTGACAGTTTTGTTTTTGTTTTTATCCCTTTCAAAACTTTTTTTTTTTTTTTTTTTTGAGACGGAGTGTTGCTCTTGCTGCCCAGACTAGAGTGCAATGGCACAAACTCAGCTCACTGCAACCTCTGCCTCCTAGGTTCAAGCAATTCTCCTGTCTCAGCCTCCTGAGTAGCTGGGATTACAGGCATGTGCCACCACACCTGGGTAATTTTGTATTTTTAGTGGAGATGGGGTTTCTCCATGTTGGTCAGGCTGGTTTCAAACTCCTGACCTCAGGTGATCCACCCGCCTTGGCCTTCCAAAGTGCTGGGATTACAGGCATGAGCCACCATGCCTGGCCTAAAACTTTTACTATATCATCCCATTCTCTCCCGGCCTGTAAGGTTTCTGCTGATAAATCCACTGTTAGTCTCATGGGGATTCTTTTATATGTTACTAGATGCTTTTCTTTTGCTGTTCTTAGAATTTTCTCTTTGTCTTTGACTTTTGATAGTTCGACTATAATGTACCATGGAGAAGACCTTTCTAGGTTGTATCTATTTGTGGATCTCTTAGCTTCCTGTATCTGGATGTCTAAATCTCTTGCTAGACCTGGGAAATTCTCAACTAGTCTGTCTTTAAATAGATTTTCTATACCTTTAGTCTTCTCTTCACCTTCTGGAACAACCAAAATTGTCTATTTGGTCAATCTGTAGTTTCCCACATGTCATGTAGGCTTTGTTCACTCCTTTTTTTTCTTTATTTTTGTCTGAATGGGTTATTTCAAAAGATCTGTATTCAAGTCCTGAGATTATTTCTCCTGCTTGATGTAGTCTATTGTTGAAGCTCTTGAATGAATTTGCACATGTGGTGTAACAGTCATTTATTTTAATTTTCTGGATTGGCTTTCATAGGGGAAGACTTTTTCCTGAAGATGTATCTATGGTGTTGATTGGGTAGGATGCTTTAGCCTTGATTCTGGGTGTATGCAGTAGTGTGGTCTTGGTATAATTTCTTCATCTGTAAACAGCACCAGTGGTGTCTGTGATTTCCTCAGTGGCTTAGTCTGTGATTGTTAGTGGAGTCTGTGGTGAGGTTTTACTGGGGATTGGCATGCCAGGTGGACCAGTCCTCTAGCCTAAGTGGTAGTGGTGGTGTGTCAAGCATGCCCATCCTTGGGCCCTGGGTGGCATACGTGGGCACTAGTGTTAATGGGTTCAAATGGGCCAATTCTTGGACTTCCAAGGCTTGCTCAGGTCCTGGTAGTGGTAGTGGTGTGCTGGGTAGGTGGATAGGTCCTTAGACTCCTGGGCAGTATGCATGGCATGGGCAATGGCAATAGTGGTACTGGGATAATGCTTGGGCTCAATAGCAGCAGGCACTGGTGTTTTTTGTTTTTTGTTTTTTGTTTTTGAGACAGAGTCTTGCTCTGTCGCCCAGGCTGGAGTGCAGTGGCTGGATCTCAGCTCACTGCAAGCTCCGCCTCCTGGGTTCACGCCATTCTCCTGCCTCAGCCTCCCGAGTAGCTGAGACTACAGGCGCCCGCCACCTCGCCCGGCTAGTTTTTTTGTACTTTTTAGTAGAGACGGGGTTTCACCGTGTTCGCCAGGATGGTCTTGATCTCCTGACCTCGTGATCCACCCGTCTCGGCCTCCCAAAGTGCTGGGATTACAGGCTTGAGCCACCGCGCCCGGCCTGGCACTGGTGTTAATAGTGGCTGCAATGGACTGGATGGGCCAGTCCTTGAGCCCTCAGGAGGAATGTACAGATACCAGCATTGATAGGGCAGAGAATCCCCAGGCCCCAGGCAATGTGCTCAGACACTGGCAGGGGTGCTGGGCCAGGCTTGTTTGACCTTTCCTCAGGCCCTCCAGTGGTACACTCAGGTGTCAGCAGTGGCGGGCAGGGTGGGGTGATCCCTAGGGCCCTGGCATGAGGATTGGGTGGCTGCAGCTCCAGTGGCGGTGGGCAAGGGGAGCCTGTCATTAGGGCACGTGCAAGTGTGCTATAGCCCTGCTACTGGTGGGAGCAGGGTTGCTGTCAGTGGCAGCAGCTTCAGGCAGGTGGCTCTCAGGTTCCAGGGAGCTCATGGTTTGGCTTCTGGTGGTGGCAGTAGCTGCAGCCAAGAAAGCCAGTCCTCAGGGCACATGCAAATGTGCTGCAACCCTGTTGCTGAAGCAGCTGGGGTCACTGCCAGTGGCACACACTTCAGCCTAAGCAGAGGCTGCAGTGGACAGCAGCAGAGCCCGTCCTCAGAGCATGTGTGTGGCAGTCCTGCTGCTGGAAAGGGTGGAGTTGCTATCTGTTATAGCCACCTCAGGTAGGCAGTTCTTAGGCTCTGGGGAGCACATGCTTTGGCTCCCTTTGTCCCAGGAGCAACCTCCCTGGTGCACTGCACTGTTGTTTCTGGGGTGCAGGACACCATGTGTGCTACAATGCTGGGCATCTGGCCACTCCACTGGGTACAACTGGCATCACACTGCTGCAGCCCTCCAGGTAAACACAAGAAGATGTAAGTAGCGTTCCAAGGATATGGAGTTGCAGGGGCTGTTAGACCCCAGGGCAGGATGGAGTCTGGTGGGGACCGGACTCTCAAAATGATGCCATGCTGTAGCTGCTTAGGACTCAGGGATGCGTGGGACTTGGTGTGAGCTCCCTCTCTGGAGCAATGCTGTCACATGGTTTCCAGGCAGCTCCATATTCTAGTTTCAGTGTCTGCAAGGACTAAAGGGTTCTCCCATGGCTAGGATTACAGGAGTTCACTGTGAGAATGTGGACCATTGGGGATCTCTCACCCTTTCCCAACACTGGGGAGCCTCTCTGGCTCTCAGCCAATCTCAACCAAACTGACTGCCTTCCTTCCCTTTTATTGCATGTCTCAGGTGTTTCCTGTCACTTCTCTGTTGAAATCCATGTTCTCTCTCAGATGCCGTATTTGAAATGTGGTTATCTACTTGCTATTTTAGTTCTTTGTGGAGGAAGTAAGTGCCAGATGCCTCTAGTCAGCCATCTTGAAGCCCCTCCTCTTTTAATAATTTTGAAAGCACAATGGCCAACAGATCATTTTCCAGTTGAAAATGGAAAATAAATACTCTTAAAAGTATTTTATATTGTGTAAAAGTATTATATTTTGTGTCATTTATAAAGTTAAAAAAAAAAAAAAGTCCAGCAAGGCACAGTGGCTCACACCTGTAATCCCAGCACTTTGGGAGGCTAAGGCGGGTGGATCAGGAGATCAGGAGTTCAAGATCAGCCTGGCCAACATGGTGAAACCCTGTCTCTACTAAAAAACAAAAACATTAGCTGGCCATGGTGGCGGGCGCCTGTAATCCCAGCTACTCGGGAGGCTGAGGCAGGAGAATTGCTTGAACCCATGGATGGAGGTTGCAGTGAGCCAAGATCACACCACTGCACTCCAGCCTGGGTAGCAGAGCAAGACTCAGTCTGGAAAAACAAACAAACAAAAAAATCCTTTCCCCATGGGGAGGGCCTTTCTCCTGCCTTTAAAATATGCAGAAATCTCTCTCCTTTAAAATCCTTTCCTTAAACTGGATACCATTTCTAGCTACTACCGCTCCCCCACCCACTTTTTTTTTTTTTTTTTTTTTTTTTTGAGACAGGATCTCATTCTGTTGCCCAAGCTGGAGTGCAGTGGCATGATCATGGCTCACTGTGGTCTCAACCTTCCAGGCGCAAGTGATCCTCCCACCTCAGCCTTCTGAGTCTCTGGAACTACACGTGTACGCCACCGTGACTTGCTAATTTTTAATTTTTTTTTTTTTCTTTTTTTTGAGACGGAACCTTGCTCTGTTGCCCAGGCTGGAGTGCAGTGGAGTGATCTCGGCTCACTGCAAGCTCCGCCTCCTGGGTTCACGCCATTCTCCTGCCTCAGCCTCCCGAGTAGCTGGGACCGCAGGCGCCCGCCACCACGCCCAGATAATTTTTTGTATTTTTAGTGGAGATGGGGTTTCACTGTGTTAGCCAGGATGGTCTCGATCTCCTGACCTCGTGATCCACCCACCTCGGCCTCCCAAAGTGCTGGGATTACAGGCGTGAGCCACCGTGTCTGGCTAATTTTTAAATTTTTTGTAGAAATAGGGTCTCCCTATGTTGCCCAGGCTGATCTCAAACTCCTGGGCTCAATTAGTTATTCTGCCTCAGCCTCCCAAAGTGCTGGGATCACAAGCGTGAACCACTGCGCCTGGTCCATCCCATTCTAAAAATTGCTGCCAAATGCCTCTAACGGGGCTGAGCTCGGTGACTTCCCTCCAGTATTCTTAACCATCTGGCCCATTCCTCTATAGAAATTGCCCTCTTGAAATTTCTGGAAATTAACCAAATTTAATGAGCTCATCCTTTTTGTCATTTCTGTAGCATTTGAAATATTCACTACTCCCTCCTACCTGGAACTACCTCTGCTTAGACTTACGGGACACCCTGTCCTCTTGTTTCTTCTTACACCTTGGGGCAACTCCCTTCCCTTCCTCCCTTCCCTTCTCCAGTTATGTGCTAGACTTGATGCCATGCATTTCTGTTAGCTTCCACTGTGAGCATTTTCAAAATATTTTCCTCAGCCCTACATTTTTTTATGACTGTAGCGATCAACCTTATAATGATTTTTTTTTTTTTTTTTTTTTTGAGACAGGGTCTCGCTCTGTCCCTTAGGCTGGAGTGCAGTGGCGCCATCTCAGCCCACTGCAGCCTCAGCTTCCGGGGGTCAAGGGATCCTCTCATCCTCTCAACTCAGCCTCTTGAGTAGCTGGGACTACAGGCACACACCACCATGCCTGGCTAATTTTTGTATTTTTTTGAAAAGATGGGGTTTCGCCATGTGGCCCAGGTTGGTCTCCACCTCGAACTCCTGGACTCAAGCGATCTGCCCATCTCGGCCTTCCTAAGTGCCGGGATCACAGGCACGAGCCACCGCACCTGGCTGTTATAATGATTTTTAAATGTGTCCTTCCAATCTTAATTGCTTTCTTGAGCTGTAATTTCATAGCTTCAAATGTCTCCTTATATGGGGTGGGAAGGGTTTAGCTGCCTCCCCTGTTCTTCTCTCACAACTGTGATTTCTCCCATTATCCACACTCAAAAACATGAAATCCTATCATCCTGCTCCATTACCAAGTCTTGATTCACCTTTTCTCTGAAATTTTCTGGAATCCTTTACAATCCCACTTTACTTTACCACCATCAGCATCCAAGCTCTAGATTTCTGCAGCGCCTTCTAGTCTCAAGCAGCAGCCATCCCAGGCCTTTCAATACATTGCCATCTGACCTGCCCTCCCACAGACCCTTTTCTTTATGGTCTTTTCTACCCCAAATCTTTTGCAGCCCCCTGCTCCTCACTGCCCATTGCAACAAAGCTAAACTCCTTGGCCTGACCTCCCAGAACTTGGTCTGTCCCTCGGAGTACCCGCTCCATGCTTATTTCTCGCAGCTTCCCCAAGTTCATTTCTGTTTTATTTAGACTTTTCCTAGTCTATGCCTGATTACCTCTATTTCTGAATCTTTAAGAGTGCCTCGCCCTTTATTTTCTGGCCATCCATATCTCCAAGGAGTATTGTTATTGATATAGGTGAGATATCAATATACCTCAGGGTCTTTGCCATAGAATTTTAGAAGGTAATTATATACCTGTATATAACTCTAATTAGGTAAGTTATGTTAGTATTCTTCCTAGTGATCATTAACTGTAAACTCCTAATTTTGTGCCCCACACTCTGCTAAGCAATTTACATGCACCATTTCACTTAACCTTCACAGTAACCCTGTTAATTCATTATTAGTGGTGTGAATTGTACATTGCTTCGTTTATGAAGCAATGGTTCAAAAGGAGAGCCATAAAAGAAGATTCCACCATTTCTCTTTAGAGCGCTTTGTGTGTGTGTGTGTTTAATCACAACTTGAAAGAAAATGAGAATAACAAGTGGTTTCTAGCTGTGAGTCAATAATATAGGTAGTTGTTAAATTCAGAACAAAGCAACTACAATAGTTTTAAGAGTTAACACAAATCTCTAAAGCTAGTACTGGTCTATATGATATTCCAACACATTTATGCAGTTTGTTTTTTTGGGGAGAGGGTGGGCAGCTCGGTGACTGGGGCTTTGTCCACAAAATCCACACTGGAAAACTAAGGGGTCTCTGCATCTAGCAATGCCAAAAACTATACCCCTGGAGTGGCATTCCTGCCCTGGCCCATGTAATCATCCTGAAATCAGCCAGGACGGACTGATACACACGTGCTGGGAGAGAGAGACAGAGACTTAAAAACAGGCATATTCATTGGCAGAGAGGGAGACCTGTAGATTCTAAGATTCATTCAGAAAGGCAAAATGAAGCCCTTGGGTGTTGGGGGTTGCCATATGTGCTTGCTAAAAGATGGGACACTGGAGTTTTTCATCGAGGGATAAGAAGGCACACTTCCTTGAAAGACAGGAAATTAAATTTGAGTCTCAGGTCTTTCTTGTCCTCCAACTAAAGCTGAGCCTTACTAGTTAGGTGGGTTCGGGGCTGCTGTGCAATATCCTAGAGTGGGCTCCAGCACCCACAGCCCTACTCCTTAACTCTTCCCCACCCCATGGGTACACACTGTAACTAGAGTCATCTCTCTGCTTTTATTTTATTCTTTGATTTAAGATTTCATATGAGCAGAGAGTACCTGGCTAAAAATTTGAAAATCACAGCACTAGTTCGTCTCCATTACATTACAGTTACAGTTCTAACATTTTACCCAGAATTTAATTCCATAGATATGAGAGAAGATAATGAAGGGGAAAACAGGCAATTTTCTAAGGCTTTTCTGATTCACCAAATATTCCCCAACTTGACGTTGAAATTGGAGATTTCAGCTCCAATTAGACATTTGTTTCTTTGGCTCAAAATGTTTCCCCTCACTTTAAATGCGAGGTGATGTCATTTCACCCTAGCCAGTTCCTAGGAAGATGTCTCATTGGTAAATAAGCAGATCTTTAACACATTTTGCAAACTCATTGATTTGGGCAAGTATTCACAGAACTTAATAAGACATTTAACGGAGGCACTTTCTACTTGAAGCATTGCCTCCTATATCCTGATACAACAATGAACACAATTACCCAATATGACTGATTATGATTACTTTCAGCACAAAATCACTGTCTACTTGACTTCATAACCAAAACGAAGCTTTTAATGGGCCATAAATTGCAAGGGAAATGTCAGCCACTTGGAATCTCTGGGCATTTGTCTTCTTCCTCTTGCTTTCAGTTTCTTACCTGGTCAGGCACATGCGCACAAAGTCTGCTGCATCTTCTGAGAAGTGGTCTGGTAAAGGAGGCATCAACCCTCGGTGTGCTCCGATGTAAAACATGGCAGCCATCCTGTCCATGGAAGCCAGTGGAGGCTTCCCTGTAGCCATCTCAAACACAGTACAACCAATGCTCCAGATATCTGATTTCCTTCCATAGCCAGACTCATTGATGACTTCTGGGGCCATCCAATATGGAGTCCCATGCATGGACTTAAGCATGTCACTGTGGGTGCCATTTAAACCTGCCCAGGCCAAACGCTTGGCACAGCCAAAGTCAATCAGCTTTATTATTCCAGTTGGCATGAGCATAACATTATTTCCTTTTATATCGCGATGTACCACACAGTTCTCATGGAGATAAGCAACACCTTGCAGAATCTGTTTCGTATATTTACAGAACACCATCTCAGGCAATGGCCCAAAACGGTTTATAATACTAGAGATTGAGCCACCAGGAACAAACTCCATGAAAATGCTCACAGTGTTCTCTTGCAAGCATGTCCCCAAATAGGCCACAATGTTGACATGTTTCAGTGCTTTGAGCAAATCTACTTCTTCCTGTAGTTTCTGGTATTCCTTTTCAGTAGCTAATTTATCAGAGGTATCCAAAGCCACCTGTTTTACAGCGATTAGCTGCCCTTGGCTAGTGAGACCACAGTATACCTAGAAGCAAACCAATAATACCTTGTTATTAAATTAATGACATAACTCATTCACAAAATGCCTCAGGTGACACTTGACTTTCCCTTCTCTTCCTAAACCCTTGTCTTTCTCTAAGTTGATACCTCCCTTCCTAAATGCAAAGTATTTAAGCAAATTCAGTGTTTCAGTGGAGCCAAGATGGGTATGAGAAACATGGTGGATGGATGTCATATTGGCTTACAGTGGCTTGAATTGTCTAGAATCCTGGCTTCATTTTTCCCCAGCTGTTTAACTTGGGATAAATGTCTAATCTTTTGACTTCAGTTTTTCTCATCTGTAAAACTGAGGTAACAATACTTGCCTCACAGATTTCTTTTTCTTTTTTTTTTCTTTTTAGACAGGGTCTCACTCTGTTGCCCAGGCTGGAGTGCATTGGCACAATCACAGCTCATTGCAGCCTCAACTTCCTGGGCTCAAGCAATCCTCCCGCCTCAGCCTCCTGAATAGCTAGTAGCTAGGATCATAAGTGTGTGCCACCACACCTGGCTAATTTTGTGTGTGTATGTGTGTGTATGTGTGTACTTTTTGTAGAGCCACTGTGCTGTCTTTTTCTTTTTTTTTCTTTTGGAGACAGGGTCTCTCTGTGTCACCCAGGCTGGAGTGCAGTGGCTCTGATCATATCTCACTGCAGTCTCAAACTCCTGGGCTCAAGCGATCCTCCTGCCTCAGTGTCCTGAGTAGCTGGGACTACAGGCATGTACCACCACACTCGGCTAATTTTTAAAGTATTTTTGTGGAGACAAGGTCTTGCTATGTTGCCCAGGTTGCCTCACAGAATTTTTTTCTTTTTTTTTTTTTTTTTTTTTGAGACAGAGTCTCGCTCTGTCACCCAGGCTGGAGTTGCAGTGGCATGATCTGGGCTCACTGCAACCTCTGCCTCCTAGGTTCAAGCAATTCTCATGCCTCAGCCTCCTGAGTAGCTGGGATTACAGGTGTGTGCCACTACACCTAGCTAATTTTTGTATTTAGTAGAGATGGGGTTTCACCATATGGTCAGTCTGGTCTCGAACTCCTGACCTCAAGAGATCCACCTGCCTCAGCCTCCCAAAGTGCTGGGATTATAGGCAAGAGCCACCACACCTGGCCTATCTCCCAGATTTCTATGATGACTACATGAGATGGTGGTTTGGAAAAGCTCCTGACAATACGTAAAATAGAGCTAGTTCAGCTCCCAAGCTCTCTGGAGCGAGGAGACAGGCCCTGGAAATCACCCTTGTGATGTAATCTCAGTGGTTTTGTGTCTTCCTATCTTCTCACTGATTCCTGAAATGTCCCCCTCTGGAGACAGCACAAGTCTTATTTGGGGGCCAGCCTTTTCTTTACTCGTCTATGTAAATAACTATCTAAAGTGCTAGGGTTTGGATATATAATGTTTGTACATATTTAAGAGGTACACGTGATATATTAATACATGCATAGAATGTGTAATGATCAAGACAGCGTGTTTAGGACATCCATCACCTCAAACATTTGTCATTTCCTTTGTGTTGGGGGCATTTCAAATCTTCTAGCTAATTGGAAATACATAATATATTGTTGTTGACTATAGTCACCCTACTGTGTTATTGAACACTAGAACTTATTTCTTCTATCTGACTGTATGTTTGTACCCACTTGTCTTCACCCCCCCCACCCTCCAGGATCTCTTACGCAATTCACAAAATGTAAGGAACGTCTTTTGTTTTTGCCATCTACCAATGATTCTCCAAACTTCCAGTAACATATTCAGCTGTTGAAGGAAGATATTTTATTTTTATTTTTATTTTTTTGAGACGGAGTTTTGCTCTGTCGCCCAAGCTGGAGTGCAGGGGCACGATCTCGGCTCACTGCAAGCTCCGCCTCCCAGGTTCACGCCATTCTCCTGCCTCAGCCTCCCGAGTAGCTGGGACTACAGGCACCCGCCACCATGCCCGGCTAATTTTTTGTATTTTTAGTAGAGATGGGGTTTCACCGTGTTAGCCAGGATGGTCTCGATCTCCTGACCTCGTGATCTGCCCATCTCGGCCTCCCAAAGTGTTGGGATTACAAGCGTGAGCCACTGCACCCGATCAAAGGAAGATATTTCCTTCCCATTGGACTTGAACCTGGGAGGATGAGAGGCTAGAAATGCAGTGGCCATTGTATCGCTATATGTGCCTGAGAAAGAGCCAGACAGAGAGAGAGACCAGATCCTGATGACATCGTCTGACTCCTGAAGCCACCTAAGCCCAGAGCCTGACCTATTCCAGACCTTTCGATTGGATAAAGCAGTAACTGTCCTTTCCCTCAGTGCTTGGATTTTCTGTTACTTCAACTGAAAGAGTTCTAAGTAAAAGAGTGCTTGCCGGAGGAAGCAGGGAGGATGACTGGGGAGTGAGGGGTGCGGAGGGAGGGACTGTGGAGGGGTGGGGAGTGCTGATTTCAAGTTTCCAGTTTAACTTACTGTGCCATAGGCTCCCTTTCCAAGAATCTCACCCTTGGTCCATAGGATAGGTTCTTCAGACTTTAAACTATTTTCAGAAAATGTCACCTTTTCATTTAAGATGAGAAATTTCTCCTCCCTGTCATATATCCTGAGCCCATTAGTATGCCTCTGGAAGAATGAGACAAAAGGAAAGATGACCATTAAACCAAGTCACTGGGATGGAGAGAAAGGGGTGAGAGTAAAGTCTGCTTTTCAGATGTTCCCGTCTGTGGCCACTCTTAAAGGTAACTTCTAGAGACACATCGTTCCCCCAAATGACCACGTAGTGTATCTTAGCTGTGTACTTCAGCCTTGTTAATTATACACATTTTAAAACCACATCTTGCTCTGTATATTTTATAGGAGGAGATCTTAGGCCTGTTCATCTCAGACCCCACATAAGCCTGCAGCTACTAACCAC
Source organism: Chlorocebus sabaeus (assembly GCF_047675955.1). Lineage (NCBI taxonomy): Eukaryota > Metazoa > Chordata > Mammalia > Primates > Cercopithecidae > Chlorocebus > Chlorocebus sabaeus. Next base: position 20,568,975 of record NC_132913.1, read on the forward strand.
TGTCTTTTGAGAATGATCTTTCACAAGGTCCCTATCATGACAGAACATGTTAATGTGTGCTATCTCCTCAGCCCCCTAACCTCAACTCTCCTCAAAATTCCCATTATCATGGTCAACTTGCTCCTAAACACAGACTACTTCAGAAAGAGAAACATACACAGAGCTGGACACATACATAGAGACACACATACTCATACACACATATTCATATATGTGTTCACTCAAATGTACACACACATAAACATAAATGATATATAATCCATACACATACATGCACACATATACATCACATATATACATACACATATGTACTGAGAGATAATATATAAACCAACAATGGCCAGACCATATATAAAAATAGAACTCTGACCTACAGTGTGCAGCAACCAACCCAGAAAATTAACCCATTATCTACAGTAACCAAACCAGGAAGCCAGTTTACCGTCTACAAGCCAGACTTGTAGGAAGTCAGACTAGTATCTCTAGCAAACAGTCCAGGAAGCTATGGGATAATTCTTTACCTTGTATGTTCTTCTGACCAACAATTTGAAATAATTATTCCTGGCTGGGTGCAGTGGCTCACGCCTGTAATCCCAGCACTTTGGGAGGCCAAGGCAGGTGGATCACGAGGTCAGGAGTTCCAAGACCAGCCTGGCCAAGATGGTGAAACCCCATCTCTTCTAAAAATACAAAAATTATCCAGGCGTGGTAGCAAGTGCCTGTAATCCCAGCTACTCGGGAGGCTGAGGCAGGAGAATTGCTTGAACCCAGGAGGCGGAGGTTGCAGTGAGCTGAGATCGCGCCACTGCACTCTAGCCTGGGCGACAGAGCGAGACTCCGTCTCAAAAAAAAAAAATTATTCCTGATCCTGATACGGTGTGGATATAGTGTACTATAACCTGAGTTAGTGTTCAATACATAATATTTCAGCTTAACTACTGTTTCTGTCTTTAAAATTTCTGTTTGGGAGGCTCGTGTACTTTAGTGAAAATGACAACAAAGAAAACCCGACTATCTGTTGATCCTCTTCCCCACTCCATGCCCACTCCCATGCCAAACAAAATTTTTTAAAATCTTATTTCAGGATTTTTGCTTACACTTCCATGAGAACCATGGTCGAGTCTTGTACGGCACTATGCTCCTAGTTCTTGGCCCACTGCCAGAAACACAGTAGGCATCAATAATAATTTTGCATTAAAGTAGTGAATCATCTGACAGCAAATGCTCAGGTGTAGGGACTCTGAGAAATGTACATTTCATGTCTTCCTATGAACAAAATGGTGAGCCACTTCTGGACCATGTTCATTTCTTTCTATCTCACATACCTAGAGCAATATCTTGCCTATAATTATCTCTCTGCTGACAGTTGGAAATGATATGCTGTTGATTGAAAATGTCATCATTGAATAAAATACTGACCTATTTTAATGGTTTTGCTAAATTAATTTAACCAAACTGATTTCATTGCAATATCAAGCTAGCTAAATTCCAGAAGTGAGGCAGCATAATGAAAACATCTTAGCCTGGGAGTCAGAGGACCTGAATTCCAACCTTGTGATCAAACAATGAGACCTTGAAGAAACTATTTAATTGTGTAGGGTTTATAATTCCTCATTTGAAAATAAGGGGTTTGAACCACATTATCTCTGAGGTCCTTCCCACCCCAATGAATCTCGGATTCTAATTTTACCAACCTGCATTTTGACATTTGTTGTCCCTCTGTCCATTTCTTTTGGGGTGCTTCCTCTCTGACTGAGGATACGATTTAGGTTTTCAGGATCTGTTCCATTTGCCATTTTTTGGCAAGAGTTGTTATCTTTCTCATCAAGAGCTAATAACTCTGCAGCTAGACAACCTAATAATTCATCTGTCAATTCCTCATTATTTACAGAGTCCGGAATTGCTTGGGAAATTGAATTTGTGCCATTTAAAGTTTTTCCAAACATTTGATAAGTGATTGACTTATTTGCTAAACTATCATGATCTAAATAATGTATCCAATATTGATATGTCTGGGAAGATGCACTTTCTTGTTTTTCTTGGAAAGAGAAATTTGCAAGTGTTTTAGACTGATCTGAAACAGTATCAAACTCTAGATCATTAGTTGAAATTCGGCTGGCATTTACTTTACTAAAAGATGCTGTATTCTGCTTTTCTTGCTGTACATACTTGTTAGAATTCTTCTCGCTGGGCACTGCCCAGCTGTTTTCCGAAGGGTTAAATGGGATCTGGTGATGTAGCTCTTCAAGTTCTTGCAGATCTCTGAGGCTTGTGGTGAGTATTTGATTGTTAGCAATGTCTCTATCGCCCATAGACTCTTCCACAGAAACTTCTTTAACAACGGATAAATCTGAGACAGGAGGGAATTCATTCTGTTTCATGGACTGCTCAGGTGTCTGAGCCAAGTTCATGGGATGAATTTCATCTTGGAAAGATAGAAACTCATTTCCTGAAGACTTTATCTGCCAGTCTGGTTCTAAAATATCATCACCGTTTTCAATGTCATGTAGGTTGCTACGTACAGCCTTGGAACTCTTTTCTTTAGAAATTAAGCCTTTGTGCTCTTGTTTAATGCCAAATGAAGGCTTTGGGGGTTTCATATGTGGTTTTTTCTGAGAAAGTCTTGTTCTGATATTGCTGCTCCTCTCACTGTGTGAAGATCGACATTTATTGGTGATACATCTGCCTGATGGAGCCGAACATATCTCACGGTAATACTTGTTTTCATCCCTTTCAGCCTCTCGCACATGACAATAAACAGGGGTCCCAAACATTTCATAGATTCCAGGTCCATTAGCAGTTGAATTGATTTCTTGGAACATATCACTATACTTAAGATCTAGGTAATTTAGTCTTGGCTCTGCCGGTTGAACAGAGAGAGGAACACATGACTTTTGTATTCCTGGATTTTTACATATGCAAGGAAATGATTGCTTTTTAGGTTTCTGAGTCCGGTGAGTTGATTGCTTCTTTGCTATCTGTGGCATTCTCTTTTGAAACCTGGGCATTTGCCAAGGCCTGGGGTCAACAAGTCCCAAAGCAGGGAAAATTTGTGCTTTTATGTTGGTTTTATGCATGGTAGGCTTAATGGGACCTTCAGTAGAAATCAGGAAATTCGGAGGTGTCTTCTTAATTGTCTTAGTCTTTGAATCCAACTTACTTCTATGGGAATTCATCTTATGCTTGTCATTTTCTTGGTGTACAAGTATGTTGACACTATGGTTGTTATGAATGATTCTCTTTCTTTTTTGGAGGCTTGGTTTGGCTATTGCTGGTTCCTTGGGGCTTCCATCCACAGGGAAGGTGATGTGGATAAGAGGCACCATCCCACTCATTTCTGGTTTGGCTCCTTCTGCTATTGATATTTTTATGTTTGTCTCGATGCTGCTACGACCTTCTGGGAGTTTATCAATGGAGTCATCAAAGAGTACATTGGATAAGCTTTTAAGTACAGTACATTCTTCTAAAATATTGTTTGGTTCCATTGCTTCATCTTTATGTAATGAAGCTCTTTTTGAAGCAGCTTTATTATTTCTCATCTCTTCATCCTGCCTTGGAGTTATTTCTGAATGCTGGGCTTCTTGGAACTTGCTTGGAATGGTACATACTATTTCTGAATCTTGTTCATAGTTTTTGGCTACTGACCTCTCATTCTTTCTTGATGAAAGATATTGAGAGTTCTCTTCTTCAGCTTTTCTCATTTTACTACCATGGCAGTCAATATCCTCTTCCCTACCTGCAGGAATATTGCCTTCCTTCAGATTCTCAAAAGACACCGAAGACTGCCCTTTTTCAAGGTGGATGATTTCAATTTTGTTACATTCTTCTATTTCCTTGGATTTCCAGTTCTCCTCCATCTCCAGGCATTGTCTGTGATGGTTAGCCTTAGGAAAAGAGCATATGTTTCTTGACCAAATGAAGCCATCAGAAGACCTGAGAGTCGAATCCATCAACAACTTAACTAGGGCTCCTGGAGGCTTATTTGTTGGGCTAAGCTCATCAGATTGACGAACAGATGCTGAGAGCTTAGGCACAAAAGATGTGAGGCTTGGAATGTTTCTTTCTTTCTCATTTGGAAACTTGTAATTTCGGGGGATACTAAGGACACCAGATCGCGTGGGCAAGAGTGACAGTGGTGGCAGAGGGAACTAAAAGGAAAGAGAGAAAAAGCTATGAATGCAGAAACATATATAAATATCATGCTGACTGGTTTAAAGTAGTCTAAAGAGATTATAATATCCTCTTAAGGAAGGCTTTTAAAGTACAAAGCTAGCCTGGAGATCACGATTTTTTTTTTTTTTTTTTTTGAGACAAGGTCTCGCTCTGTCACCCAGGCTGCAGTGTAGTGGAATAATCACAGCTCACTGCAACCTTGACTTCCTGGGCTCAAGCTATCCTCCCACCTTAGCCTCCTGAGCAGCTGGAACTACAGGCGTGTGCCACCGTGCCCGGCTAATTTTTTAATTGTAGTAGAGACGAGGTCTCTCTATGTTGCCCAGACTGGTCTCAAACTCCTGGCCTCAAGCAATCCTCCCACTTCTGCCTCCCAAAATGCTGGAATTACAAGCATGAGCCACTATGCCTAGAAAGATCACAATTTTTAAAACTGAAACCTCATTCCCACTATTTTTTTTAGAACCAATTTAAAACAACACATTTTTTTTAAAGTTTTTAAAACAATTTTTTAATTGTTTAATATTTTTTATTATACTTTAAGTTCTAGGGTACATGTGCACAACGTGCAGGTTTGTTACGTATGTATACATGTGCTATGTTGGTGTGCTGCAAAACAACACATTTTAAAACCAGAATTATTATAGATGCAAATATTCATGGTTATATATTTTTAAACGAAGGCCCTATAATGTAAATGGTAAAAATTTAAGATAAGAAGCATTTTATTTCTCTTCCTTTTTCTTTTTACTTTCCATAGAATTGATTTAAGATTTTTGAAATCCCACTCAGAACAGTTTAAAGTTGTTGTTAAAATACCTCAAAAATTACCAGTTATTGACTAACTCAGAATTTGTATCTGAAACACAACTACTCACCATCATTTTGCTGAATTATTTTGTGAATGAAATGTACAAAATTTCATTTTTGTGGATGAAAGGAAAATGGATGCCTTTCATTTCTCCTTTGCCCTCTATTTTCTTTTTTTTTTTTTTTTTTTTTGAGACGGAGTCTCGCTTTGTTGCCCAGGCTGGAGTGCAGTGGCGCGATCTCGGCTCACTGCAAGCTCCGCCTCCCGGGTTCACGCCATTCTCCTGCCTCAGCCTCCTGAGTAGCTGGGACTACAGGCGCCCGCCACCTCGCCCGGCTAATTTTTTCTATTTTTTGTAGAGACAGGGTTTCACCATGGTCTCGATCTCCTGACCTTGTGATCCGCCCGCCTCGGCCTCCCAAAATGCTGGGATTACAGGCGTGAGCCACCGCGCCCGGCCTGCCCTCTATTTTCAAACAAAGCTAGTTTTTATTATCATCCTGTAGAGGTCAGTGTAACCCAATGTATAATATTAAGCTTTGTGGGCAGTAAGCTATGAACTCCTTAACTTTATGCTTCTTTTCATTGTGGTCTTTTCCTGTGTATACAGACTCAGTACCTATTTATATCACAATATTTAAAGGCATGGGTCATGGTAGTAATTGAGAAATATATGTTTAATTTTCATTCTATCGCCACGTACGTGTAAGAAGGAAGGAAATGGAACTTGACTCTAGAAACAGGCATTAAAAGTAGATGAGATGTAGTGTAGGTCCCAGTTTTACTGTCTGGATGATTTTCCCCATTTCTTCAAAATGACTTAGAAAATAAAGGCAGATTCACCCAGTGCTTAACCATCTGCCTAGTAATGGCCATTACATTTTTTTAGGTCAATAAATTTCTTTTTACAATGCTAAGCAGTACCTATGCATAAGTATTTCTCAAAGGCTCATAGGAAAAGAAGGGTCAGGTAGTTGAGAAACTAAGAATTGCAAGTATCTTTCCAAAAACTTATAAATTAGACAACTAGGAAAACCTTTCCACCACTGGGGGGAGAAAAAGAATTGCCTAATTTCTAGATAGGTTGAAAAAAGGCAAATTCAAATATGTCTGGCCAGGCGTGGTGGCTCACGCCTGTAATCCCAGCACTTTAGGAGTGCAAGGCAGGTGGATCACTTGAGGTCAGGAGTTCGAGACCAGCCTGACCAACATGGTGAAACCCCATCTCTACTAAAAATACAAAAATTAGCTGGGCGTGGTGGCAGGTGCCTGTAATCCCAGTTACTCAGGAGGCTGAGGCAGGAGAAATGCTTGAACCCAGGAGGTGGAGGTTGCAGTGAGCTGAGATTACACCACTGCACTCCAGCCTGGGCAACAGAGACTCCATCTCAAAAAAAAAAAAAAAAAAAAAAAAAAAAATGTCTAAGGGAGCTATTCAGCTCATTATGTAGAGAACAGAAACACTCCAGAAAAGCACCACACCTGGCAAGGCATAATTTTCCCAGGAATGATTTGCTACTCTAGGAACTACATGTGAGTTGTTGTTTTTCCAAGAAATACAATTGACCCTTGAACAACACAGCTTTAAAATGTGCAAGTCCACTTACATGTGGATTTTCTTCCTCCTCTGCTACCTCTGTGACAGCAAGACCAAGCCCTCCTCTTCCTCCTCCTCAGCCTATTCAACGTGGAGACAATGAGGATGAAGACCTTTATGCTGCTCCACTTCCACTTAATGAAGAGTAAATATATTTTCTCTTCCTTAGGATTTTCTTTTGTTGTTGTTGCTAGTTTTTTTTTTTTTTCTTTCTTTCTTTCTTTCTTTCTTTCTTTCTTTCTTTCTTTCTTTCTTTTTTTTTTTTTTTTTGACGGGGTCTTGCTCTGTGGCCAGGATGGAGTACAGTGGCGCGATCTTGGCTCACTGCAACCTCTCCCTCCCAGGTTCAAGCAATTCTCCTGCCTCAGCCTCCCGAGTAGCTGGGATTACAGGCGCCCGCCACCACGCCCAGCTAATTTCTGTATTTTTAGTAGAGATGGTGTTTCACCATGTTGGCCAGGCTGTTCTCAATCTCTTGACCTCGTGATCCACTGCCTTGGCCTCCCAAAGTGCTGGGATTATTAGGCGTGAGTCACCGCACCTGGTCCCTTATGATTTTCTTAATAACATTTTATTTTCTTGGCTTTTTTTGTAAGAATACAGCATATAATACATATAATACAGAAAATGTGTGTTAATCAACTGTGTATGTTATCAATAAGGCTCTGGTCAACAGTAGGCTATTGTAGCCAGGTGCGGTGTCTCACACCTGTAATCCTAGCACTTTGGGAGGCTAAACAGGAGTATTACTTGAGGCCAGGAGCAAGACCAATGTGGCCAACACAGTGAGACCCTGTCTCTACACAAAACAAAACAAAACAAAACAAAACAAAAAAACTGGTACGCTATAAGTAGCTAAGTTTTAGGGGAATCAAAGGTTATGTGTGGATTTTTGACTGTGTTGGGGACATCAGTGACCCTATTCCCTGCATTGTTGAAGGGTCAACTGTAATTGCTGAGGATTTGGTTCTAAATTAGTTGATAGAGTTTTTTGGTTTTAATTCTCAGTCAATAATGCTAGCACTAATCTTACCTCGATGCTTTGGCCACTGTACTTCATATCAGAGGTCGAAGACTCTACAACAAGAAAAAAAAATAACTGGATATTCTTAGCAGTAGAGAGAAAACAGTCTCAAGCCAGAGTCTGGGGGTGAAGTAGTACAGATGCTAACGGGTCTGAGGAAAAGTTGTAGATATTGGAGGTTTCCCCTGTGGAATTCACACAGAGGTGAACTCATTACGCAAAACTTCAGGCTACTGCCACTAGCAGGGGTTGCTGTTTTATATTTCTGTCTCTATTCTGAGAGAAAACCTGAGATCTCTGGACCACAGAGCAGACCATTTATCACTCACAGAACATTGTCATGCCAGTTCCCCACATCCCAGTTCCTCACAGGGCAGCGTGATGAGAGCCGGGTGTCGACCTGCGTAGCCGGTAGAGTTGCATCACAGGAGGGAGCCCTGGAATGATGAGACTCAGGGGGTGTACTGGGTGGGCGGCACTTTAGCCCGTCTTTCCCTCCAGAGAAAGAGAGAACTTTCCTATGCATTGTAAGCAAATGCCTCCAGGAGAAAGGTGCCTCTGTGTTTTATTACCCTAGAATATAAGCAAACAGCTTTTGGGGAAATCAGTCTCTAAACCTCTCTGGAGCAATACACTAACTTCTGAGGCGTTTTTGCTGTTCAATCATCTTCTGACTGGTTTCCTAGTGTTTTTTGCTTAGAAAGCCCGAGCTGTGCAGAAATGTGAAAATATTCTCGTATAAGTGTCTCCCAACAGTTGTTTAAACTAGATCAACTACAAACTCTGAAAGGTGAGTGTGAGGAAGACTCACCCAGGTAATGAGACGGGACTTACTAGGTAGTATAAAACCTGGAAGTTGTTCTCTTCTTACCAAAAAGTCAGAATGATCCCCAAAACCCCATGCACCACCACCACCACCTCTGCATAGTTTGGACTGTCTAAAGCTGAAGCCAAAAGCTCCAGTGTCTCCAGGGTCAAAACAGGTCACAGAAATGGATGAAGTGGGACAGGAAGGCACAGCAGTAAACGGAGATCATATGCCCCAACTAAAGGAGCATCATTACCCAGCTCTCAGTGACGTCATCCAATCCAGATGGGTAATCCAGCACTGCTAGATCTTCCAAGACAAGCCAGAGAGCTGCAGAATTTTTTTTTTTTTTTTTTTTTGAGATGGGGTCTCGCTCTGTCGCCTAGGCTGGAGTGCAGTGGCAGGATCTCAGCTCACTGCAACCTCCGCCTCCTGGGTTCAAGTGATCCTCCTGCCTCAGCCTCCTGTGTAGCTGGGATTACAGGCACCTGCCAACACGCCCGGCTAATTTTTTGTATTTTTTTTTTTTTTTAAGTAGAGACGGGGTTTCACTATGTTGGCCAGGCTGGTCTCGAACATCTGACCTTGTGATCCACCCACCTCAGCCTCCCAAAGTGCTGGGATTACAGGCGTGAGCCACCATGTCCGGCCCAAGCTGCAGATTTTATGTGAAATCTCCTTCCCCTACCCTTGCTTACTTATTTGAAAGTTTTATATTTTTAATTTTTTGTATAGACAAGGTCTTACTATATTGCCCAGGCTGGTCTCAAACTCCTGGGCTCAAACAATCCTCATACCTTGGCTTCCCAAAGTTCTGGGATTCCACATGTGAGCCACTGGGACTGGCCTCCCCTGCCTGGTTTTTCAATGTTGTGAGGGTCAAACAAATGTCTGTAGGTCCATTTCAGCCACAGGCTGTCATTCTGAAGTTTCACACAGAGAGAAAAAGACTTCTTTAAGATTTAACACAGTAGAAAAGCCAATCCCAGGTGAAAAACAAGTCACCTAAGAAGAGGACCCCAACAGGAGGGGCCACAGGCATTTCCCTTGGACACAGCTGGCCATGGCACCCCCACTTCATTCTTAATGCATTTACTCAACAATGATTTACTGAGTGCCTACTGAGTGGCCAACGCTGTCCCAGAAGATGGCAATTTAAAGTTGTGAGCAGGAAAGACAGATCTTTGCTCTTTGCTCCCAGGGGTTGCATTCTAGAGGTTGAGGTTTTCATTGAAAAGATGTTAGAAGTTAATCCAGAAATACAATTGAATATAATTTATAGTTCGGTACATATGGATAACATCCTGAGTTTTTTTTAAAAAAACCCCTTTCAAGTATTCTTATCAATATTTGGATAAATATTATCCAATATTGGTCAGGAATTATGTGGGGTAAAGACTTCTGGTGGGAATGCAGAGGCAAGATCTTTCTGGTAGGTAATTTGATAACATGTGTCAAAGCCTTTTTTAAATGTGTAGAGACCAGTCTGAGCAACACAGCGAGACTCCATCTCTACAAAAAATGTTAAAAGTAGCCAGGTGTGGTGGCATGCACCTGTACTTCCAGCTACTCAGGGGGCTGTGGTGGAGGATCACTTAAGCCTGGGATATCGAGAATGCAGTGAGCCATGTTTGCAACACTGCATTCCAGCATGGGCGACAGAGTGAGACCCTATCTCCAAAAAAATAAATAAAATACAATGAGTACAGAGTTTCAATTAAAAATGGCAGATTGAATTTACAAGCTTTTCTCCAGTCCCTCCACAAATTACACTAAAATCACAGTAAAGGAATTAAAAAATGTGTAAATAAGGACAAAAAAATAAAAACACCCAAATGATAAACCAACAGATGAGCAGTATCAACATTTTGGACAGAAAAAACTATATGGACGAATAATAACTGATTGAGTTGTCAGCTTTCTGTGTTCTGCCCAATGCTTGCAAGGGGAGAGCCCAACCAGAAATAAGAATCTCGGAAAGGAATGGGAACTGAAGGTACCTCCGAAGACAGGGATGCAGGCAAGACTGAAACGAGAGGGTGCTCATAAGCCTGTGCTGGAATAAGTCCCAGATTCCCTGCCCTGTCCACTATGAGGAGTTACTCTTCTCCTTTCCTGCAGATGACTGGAAGTTTATTCCCTGAAGGGCTTGAAACAAAGATGCTAAGGAGCTGGGTATGGCTGAGAGCAGAAATGGGGTGCTGGAGTGAAAATATGAGGATTAAGGAGAAGTGTACACACTGAAATATGGACCCCATTCACTGCCAAGAACGTTGCCTCTAAGAACCTGTAGGCAGGCACTTGGATTCTCTCTCTGGGGAAAACTAGCCTAGAGAAAAGGTCCATCAATCTATACAAGCTGACACTTGGGAATCCCTCTACCAATCGTCCAGTTCTCCACCTATTCAACTCCCTTGAGGCCCATTCAACAAGCTCACTCAAACATACAGAACTTTTTAGTGAAACCCTTTAGATACAAATAGACAAGATTCAACTGATATGTAGGGAAATGCTCCAATATGAACATACAGAGAACATATCAAACTGAAAGAAAGAAAGGAGCTCAGAAGAATTAGAGACAACAAACAAACAACTCTGTCATTCATATTCTCCGTGTACCCTTTCTCAAGAAGCTGCTGGGAAATATGCCCTAGTAAATGAGGATTAAGTAAAGCAGGGAAGCCAGACAAGGTGGCTCAAGCCTGTAATCCCAACACTTTGGGAGGCCAAGGTGAGTGGATCACTTGAGCCCAGGAGTTCAAGACCAGCCTGGGCAATATAGTGAGACTCCATCGCTAAAAAAGAAATGTTTTTAGGCCGGGTGCGGTGGCTCAAGTCTGTAATCCCAGCACTTTGGGAGGCCGAGACGGGCGGATCACGAGGTCAGGAGATCGAGACCATCCTGGCTAACACGGTGAAACCCCGTCTCTACTAAAAATACAAAAAACTAGCCGGGCGAGGTGGCGGCGCCTGTAGTCCCAGCTACTCGGGAGGCTGAGGCAGGAGAATGGCGTGAACCCGGGAGGCGGAGCTTGCAGTGAGCTGAGATCCGGCCACTGTACTCCAGCCTGGGTGGCAGAGCGAGACTCCGTCTCAAAAAAAAAAAAAAAAAAAAAAAAAAAGAAATGTTTTTAAAGTAGCTGGGCCTGGTGGTGCATGCCTGTAGTCCCAGCTACTCAGGAGGCTGAAGAGGGAGAATGGCTTCAGCCCAGAAGACGGAGGTTGCAGTGAGCTGAGATCGCGCCACTGCACTCCAGCATGGGTGACAGAGTCAGACTCTGTCTCAAAAAAAAAAAAAAAAAAAAAAAAAGGAAAGGAAGATTAAGCCACATATCCAGTACACAGGGATTCAACACAGCAAGGAGGCAAGGGAATTCCCAGGATGACACGAAGGGAATCTCAGATGGACGGCTGGGCAGTAGATCCAGAGAGCAGGTGGTGCGGAGTAAAACTGGAGGCCAGGAGGGTCCAGGAGCAATGTCTCCAAAAACAAAAGAAACCAACAGATTGCCTGATATCTAATCACCTGTATTGAGATTTGTTTTACAGGTGCAATACCCAGGATGGGATGAATTAGTAACAGATATACAAAAAGTAAGTAAATGAAGAAATGAAGTGGTTATTACCAAGATAAATACAATGTCTAAAAGGAGAGGAAATGTAATCAACACACTATGGAGCTCAGCTGCAAATAATATTTTACCTAGTCATAGTAACAGAGACATTAAATATTGATTTCAAAAAAATAAACACAGGCCAGGCGCGGCGGCTCGCACCTGTAATCCCAGCACTTTGGGAGGCCAAGGCAGGTGGATCATGAGGTCAGGAGATCAAGACCATCCTGGCTAACACGGTGAAACCCCGTCTCTACTAAAAATACAAAAAATTAGCCGAGCATGGTGGCGGGCACCTGTAGTCCCAGCTACTCGGGAGGCTGAGGCAGGAGAATGGCGTGAACCTGGGAGGTGGAGCTTGCAGTGAGCCAAGATCGCACCACTGCCCTGCAGCCTGGGCGACAGAGTGAGACTCCGTCTCGAAATAAATAAATAAATAAATAAACAAACAAACACAAAGATTGGGAAAACTGGGCATTGCTTGTGTGTGAGGCAAGTAATGTAAAAGTAATAAATCTTAACAGATGAAGCCCAAACTGGACAATCAATAAATATCACTCTAAACATGATATGTAGCAATATGAAAGCATACACTAGAAGAAACAGTCTTATACTAGCTGTACTTTTTTTTTTTTTAAGAGGTGAGGTCTCACTCTGTCACCCAGGCTAGAGTGCAATGGACTAATCATCATCCACTGTCGCCTTGGGCTCCTGGAATCAAGCAATCCTCCCAGCTCAGCCTCCCGAGTAGCTGAGCTATTAGGTAGCTGTGCACCACCACAGCCACTTAATTTTTAAAATTTATTTTTATATATGTACAGTTTTTAGAGGTGGAGTCTGCCTATGTTGCCCAGGCTGCCCTCAAACTCCTGGTCTCAAGCTAGTGCTCCTCCCTCGGACTCCCAAAGTGCTGGGGTTGCAGGCGTGTGCCTGTGCACAGCCAGTACTTCTTACTTCTTTTTCTTTTCTTTTCTTTTCTTTTCTTTTCTTTTCTTTTCTTTTTTTTTTGAGGTTTCAAGTGATCTGCCCGCCTTGGCCTCCCAAAGTGCTGCCCTGGACCTGATTATTATTATTATTATTAATTAAAAGTGCATTTGTAATGGCTGTGTGCCAGGTATGATGCCAGGTGCGTGGAGGTTGAACGATTCTTACTTTTGTAATCCGGTGAAGATGAGCACATAAACAAATAGTGACAATTATGCTTGATTAGTGATACGTTGTAAGTAAGATCAGGAGCCTATAGGGGAACAAAGAAATGGCAACTCATCCAGTTTTGGGATGTTCAGGAAGACTTTCCAGAGGAAGTGGTTTCTAAGACAAAACCTGAAGGATGGCATAATGCCTCAGCAGAAAGAACAGTAGGTGCAAATATTCACATGCGTGTTTAGGGAATAGAGGGCATTTAGTGTGCTAAAGTTTATCATACTGCTGAGGAAGAGTGGCAAGCTATGAGGCTGAAAGAGGCTGTTGAGGCTGAACACGGTGGCTCATGCCTGTAATCCCAGCACTTTGGGAGGCCAAGGTGGGAGGATCACTTTAGCCCAAGAGTTCAGTAACAGTCTGGGCAACATGGTGAAACCCCATCTGTACCAAAAAAATAGCCAGGCATGGTGGCATGCGCCTGTAGTCCCAGCTACCCAAGAGGCTGAAGTGGGAGGATCGCTTGAGTTCAGGATGCAGAGGTTGCAGTGAACCAAGATCATGCCACTGCATTCTAGCCTGGGCAACACAGCCAGACCCTGTCTAAAAACAACAAAACAAACAAACAAAAAACGCTATCGACATTTGGGAACTAACTTTGTAAACTTCAAGGAGTAAGAGTCTAGGTCCACTTCACAGTCCAGATTTCACATGAACTCTTTTACATACAGCCCATCAAAACACTGCTTCACCATCATGCCAAATGAAACAAGCCAGACGCAGGACAAATATTGCATGATCCCATTTATATAAAAGACCTAGAATGGTCAAATTCATATTGAGACAGAAAATAGAACAGTGGTCGCCAGAAGCTTTGGGAGAGTGGGAAATAGAGAGCTATTGTTTAATGGGCACCGAGTTTCAGTTTTGCAAGAAGAAAATGTTCTGGGGATGAATAGTTGTGATGGTTACACAACAATGTGAATGTACTTAATGCCACCGAACTGTACACTTGAAAATGATTAAAATGGTCAATTTTACGTTACACACATTTTAGCATAATGAAATCAAAAAACACTTTTAGGCGAGGCACGGTGGCTCACGCCTGTAATCCCAGCACTGTGGGAGGCCAAGGCAGGAGTATCACGAGGTCAAGAGATGGAGACCATCCTGGCCAACATGGTGAAACCCCATCTCTACTAAAAATACAAAGCTTAGCTGGGCGTGGTGGTGCATGCCTGTAGTCCCAGCTACTTGGGAGGCTGAGGCAGGAGAATCACTTGAACCTGGGAGGCAGATGTTGCAGTCAGCTGAGATCACGCCACTGCGCTCCAGCCTGGCGACGGAGTGAGACTCTGTCTCATAAATAAATAAATACATAAATTTAAGCACTGCTTCATTTAAATTTCACTTAAAATGTATCCTTCTCTTAAAATCCCATGATAATTATTCTTTCTTTTTTTTTTTATTTGGTAAGATGCCTCACAGCTCCGCTAGCATGCAATCTCCCTCACTGTGACAAATCAATGAATATAACTTGTTGGATTATAAGGTTGTTCCTGGTGGTTTTGGCTGGTTGGTTGAGGACAGTGGTAAGCAAATACCAAAGACAATGTTGCTACAGGGGGAAATGCTGGCATCAGTGCTGCTATCTAACAAATGAATCTTGGGCTCAATATAGGTGGAAGTTGGCTCTTAGACTTGCACATTAACTTGGGGATCCAGGAATAAGGCTAAAGTAGACTCAAGTCCATAACGACCCTGGGACCTGGCAGAAGTAAACTCAATACTTCTGGCCAAAGGCATCCACAGCATGGGCCCCCAAGATTCTCACAGATAAACATCAACCAAATATGAGCTCACAATGAAGATTTTCAAACACTCAAGAAAAAAAGTCAACCATAGTGCAAATCAGTAGGATATTGTTAACTGAAATTATCAAATATAGTTTATAAAATAACGTCTGAAATGTTTAAAGAAATAATCAATGAAATAATCTAAACAATAAGATATTCTCAAAATATTTGTCTTCTATTCCTTGAACAAATATGTAAACATTTGCACATATAGTGTTCTTTCTGCTGGAACATTATGCCATCCTTCATTTTACTTGTTTACTAGTTTATTGTCTGCCCGGCACCCCCATGGTCCCCAGGAATGTAAATTACACAAGGGCTGGGGTTATTGTCTGATATGTTTACTGCTATATCTCCAGCATTTAGAACAGTGCCTGGCACAATACATAAATATTTGTTGACCGAAAGGACTCACTGTGGAATTCAATGTTCAACTTACCTTCAGATTTTCTTTGCTGCTCCTTCAGAAAATGAGGAGCATCCTCTCTGGTTACAGACTTGGAAATGTTTGGTTCTAAACAAGATCTCGGCAGCAAAAAGCCTAAGTTCACATCGCAGAGCTCCCTAGAACTTTCCTCTTTTTGCAAAAGTAAGGGCCGCATGGTCAGCGTGTTTGTCCTGAGCTCCACCATCTCAATTTCATTTGGATGAGAAACTGCATGTGCTTGTGCCCATTCTTGTTGCGATGAGGTTATCTGACTAAAGAGGGAGGGAAATGTTTTACTTAAAACTCGGTTGCCACATCTTCTGAATCTCCAGTTCTCAGTCCAGCCTGACATCACTAGAAAGTTTGAAGAACTATTTCCAAATGGTGCTGCTGAAAGGCAAGGCTGAATCCTGACAGGGTAAGACATCTCCACCCACCGGCTCCTCCCGGCCTCCTCAGCCCTCTGTACCTTTGCCTGGATGGATTAGGTTTCAGCTCACTCTCATTTTCCCAACCACCATTTCCTTGCACAGAGAAATCAGAGACCAAGGGCAGGAGTGGGGGATGCACCTTTTTATCTCCACAGGGACTGACTAGCCCAGTGCTTCTCAAACTATCTTTGATGAAGAACTGGCATTTAAATTTTCCAATCATTGTGAACTGATACTTTTGTAAAATATAAGTGAATTGCCATAAAAAGGGAAGAAAAATAAAAGACATGCAAAAAATAAGCCTCAATTTTTTTTACTACCCAATCAATGAACGTAAGTTATTTGCCAAATTGCTTTGTAACTTTTTTAATGATCACCCTCACAGCCTGTCCTGACCTTATCATGGACTGGTAACAGGACCACAGAACCACATTCTAAGTAGCTCTGCCCTGCAGTAGGGTCAGCAAACTACAGCCCAGGGGCCAAATCCAGCCTTCATCCTTTTTCTGTAGCTTTAATTGGATCACAGCCACACTCCTTTGTTTACAAATTATCTACTGCTGCATTCAAATGACAGTTGCAGATTTGAATCATTGCAACAGAGACCATATGGCCCACATAGCCAAAGTGTTTATGATCTGGCCTCTGCCACATACTATTTATTGTGACCTCTACTTTTAAGCATTATTATGAATTGAATTACTAATAATGTAGGTTGCCACATGAGTATCATTGCTTCATACTTCATTTCAAATCTGATAATTCAAAGAATATTCCTTACTTCCTTTCTTTCAAGTCTTCTTGGCTCATTTCTTGGGGAGGACTGACATCTCTTGGAAAAGTCACAGTGATCTCAATACCTATAGAAACATATCACAGTAGTAGAAGGAAGAAAGTAATGAATTCTAGTGGAAAGCGGGAGACATACTTTATTTCTTTGGCTAATCTCTTCTTAATAATTACAAAATGGACATTAACCAGGGGCTGAGGTTTAGCCATCTTTGTATCTTTCCTGTTCAGAATATGATAGATCCTAAATAAATGCTTGCTTAAAGAGCAAAACACCATATAATAATATTTTACAGATGTGAAATAAAGTTTTATAACAAGCTATGTTGTCCCCAGGATGAAGAAAACAGGACCACCTTCTATAAAGTGTAATGGCACCTATCTCCCAGCACTATTGTGAGGATTCAGTGTGATAATTTATGTAACACCAAAGATGTTTGCTTGTATTTGTAATTTTGGTCGTTCCATGAAATAATTCCCAGAATAACCCTTAAGAGAGAAAGTTCCAACTTATAGAATACGTGCTTGCTCACAATATAAGATGTCAAGCAAATTTATGTAAAAAACTAGTGTGAATGACTCTAACATTGCCTGTTCTTTAAGGTGTATTCATTCGTTCCTTTTTTTCATTTAACAAACTTTTATTAAGCATATGCCAAGCCCAGCACTTTGTGCTGAAAACAGGGAAATAAACAAGATGCAGCTGAGGCCCTAGCAGAGCTGATAAGAAAACACAGAATGTAGTGAGATAAGCACTGTGATAGAAGTAAGTGGTGATGTGGGAGCAGAGAGAAGTGTCCTTCCGGGAAGACGCAGTGCTTGTCCCGGTATTCATTTCTATCCATTTATCTGTCAGAACCATTTATTCACTCAATCTGCATGTGCCTGGAGGAGCAATGGCTGTATGAGCTCCACTAATTGAAGGCTGGGGAAGGAGTATCATGGGGAGGATAAGCTTAGAGTGTGAATCAGACATCCCTTCTCTGCCACTTCCTGGGTGACCTTGGGAAAGTTGCTTAATAGCTGTCACCATTATCTAAATTAGTAGATTTTTATTATTTTAAAAGACTTTGGATACATTTGTTTGTAATACATAGGAGCTACCATAGTGAAAGCATTTTTGTTGTTCAATTTTTATACCTGTGCCATTTAACAAAACAAGTGCATTAAAAAAAAAAAAAAACAGTAAAAAATTCCAAAAGGAAAAGTTTTGTTTACTATCAGGCAAATGATAATAGTGTTTACTATCATTGCCATCCAATATTATGTTTTGTGCTACCATAAAAATGTAGCTAGCTTTGGTTTTCTTAACGTTTCTCAAATAAGACAACTTGATTGCATGTTTTCTAATACTATACAATTGCATGAAACACTTGTCTAAAAATGAAGTTTCCTTGGAACAGCCCATTGTTTTTTCAGTTTTCAAAGAGCCTATCACCACACTATGTAGCACAAAATGAGAGGCTTGGAATTATTGAGCTGGAAGGAACTTAGAGGTCACCTAATCCAAGCCTTTCATTTCAGAGACAAAGAAACTGATAGCAATGAGTTTGCATGACATGCTCAAGGTCGTTCTCCTACTTGAAAGGAAGACGGATGTCTTTCACAACATTTTGGTAGTCATGCTTGAGTGCAAACACCTAGCTGACATGTTAGAGTGAGAAAAACATACAGCATACATTCCTAATAACTAAACTGTCAGTGAAAAGAATGTTCTGGCACAAAAGCTAAATGTATTTAGTTCTTTGCTGTGAAAATTAGAAAACTGACTGTATTCACATGAACCATATTTAAGAACAACTATACTTTTGCAGTTGTCAAGAATTAATAGATCCAGAATGCTTTCAAACAAATTTAATGTGCTTAAAATCTGTTCATCAGCTGACTTCTTTTTCAAACCAAGAAACAAAGATATAATATGTAAGAGCACACGTAAGGGACATGTAAGAGAAGACCTACCTGCCTTTCAAGATATTGTTAAGAGCTAAGGGCCACTGTCCTAATTGTTGGTCCTAAATTGGAAAAAAGATTATAGAATGCACTGACTCTGAAGTCCTCTAGAAACATACAGATGTTCTCTTTGTTCTGCCTCTTGAATACTGTGAGTTGCTGAGGTTGCTATGGATAAGGCCTCTCGAGCTACCCAGTAGGCCAGGGAAGAGGATGCATTGTCACAGGTAAAAACAAAACACTTGCTCTTATCTAAGCGCATTTTTCACATAATGAGGGTCAATTAACCCTATCAGAAAATATTACCTTAGAGACAAATTAAAAGGCAACATTTCAACAAAGCCACAAATATATTTTCTTTATAGAAGAGGTGAAAATGACATTCATAACCAGTCAGAAAATGATCATTAATTTGTTGTTGTTAGTGTCAAAGCCATTATTAAGATAAAAACTTAGAATCTGGCCCAGCCTAGCTGATTTCAATAAAGAAAAATTATTTTCTCCAGAAAAGCCTCACTTTCCTGTTTGTTCTCCTTATTTCATTTGTTACATTTTTGTGGGTACTTAATAGGTGCATATATCAATGGGGTCCTTGTTCTATTTAAATGAATGTGCATATCTGTCTGGATTGTGAGCATGGAGATTCAAAATATTTTGATGCCATCTTCACGTTTTGATGATTTCCTAAATTGTGAAGCTCAACACAGACTTAAAAAAAAAAAAAAAAAAAAAAAAACTGTATTTCCAGCCTTCTGCGCTGCTAGATTCAGAAAGCTTACTTGAGACACTGAGGTATGTGAGTGACATGAAAAAAGATAAGGTGCAGGCATCCTGTGTGCTGATGGGGGTACCAGCAGAGGGAGGAGATTCTTACATTGATAGTGGGAGCGGCTCTTTGGTTATGGCAGAGGTGGCATGATTTGGGGGTCAGTGGCAGCCAGTTTTGAAATGCATTTATGGGAATTCTTCCTGACAATCCAATCTAGAACCTTCTTGTTATGGACTGGATGTTTTGAATGTTTGTGTCCCCCACCGCAAATTCATACGTTGAAGTCCTAACCCCTAAGTGTGGCTTATTTGGAGATGGGGCCTCTAAGGAAGAAATGAAGGTTACATGAGGTGTCAAGGGTGGGGCCCTGATCCAGTTGGATTTGTGTCCTTCTAAGAAGAGAGCTCACTCACTTGTGCTCTGCCTGTGTGTGCACAGAGGAAAGACCACATGGGGACAGACCGCCATCTGCAACCAGGAAGAGAGCCCTCACCAGAAACCCATCCCTGCTAGAATCTTGATCTTGGACTTCCCATTCTTAAGAACTGTGAGAAAATAAATGTCTGCTGTTGAAGCCCCCCAGTCTATGGTATTTTGTTTTGGCAGCGTGAGTGAACCAAGAAAGTTCCTCTCCTCTGGTTTCTCAATGGTATATGAACTTCCTAATATCTTTCAAATTTCCCTTCCTTTTTAACCCAACCAAGAGTAGGTTCTTGTATACCTGCAACTACAAATCCTGGTGAATTTATACTGTATTAAAATATTTTTAAGCCCATTAGTTTTAGGGAATAGGTTCTCTTGTTCATTCATGAAAAGAGTAAATTTATAGGCTCAATTTCTAGTCTACAAGATTTGTGTCTGTTATGTTCTCAGAAAATAGTGTTTGTTTGTGTTTGTTTGTTTGTTTTGAGACTGAGTCTCACTCTGTCACCCAGGCTGGAGTGCAATGGCACGATCTCGGCTCACTGCCACCTCCGCCTCCCGGGTTCAAACGATTCTTCTGCCTCAGCCTCCCAAGTAGCTGGGATTACGGGTGCGCGCCCCCATGCCCGGTTAATTTTGTGTTTTTAGTAGAGATGGGGTTTCACCATGTTGTCCAGGTTGGTCTTGAACTCCTGACCTCAGGTGATCCGCCCACCTTGGCATCCCAAAGTGCTGGGATTACAGGCGCAAGCCACAGCACCCAGCCCATTTAAAGAGATTTAAACCAATATTTAAAATGAATATAATGCACAATAATATCCAAAACACTTTTATTTCAGAATTTGTGACTAGAAAGAGTAGCTAGCTCAACTGAAGTCTCTACCAACTGTGACATGAAATTTTATCAGGAAGAGAATTGCTCCTTCCAAATTTGTAACTCAAGTTGTTAAAAGCTTAAAACTGAAATAACTTAGTGGAGATGCCTCATAAGTATTATGGCTCCCATATGAAAACTAAAAATATTTCAAATCAAGTTTAAAAGAATGACTAACATCCCAAATGGTGAGTTATCTCCAAATTGAGCAGAATAAATGAAATATTTAACCTCCTGGAAGGCGCTTGGGACACCACTAGGCTTCTAAGAGCTTGACTTTGCAGTATATGAAAGTCGAAGGAGGACTGCAAGGACCGTTCTGAAGGGTTGCGGGATTTATTTTCTTTCGTTAGCTCTTTCAGGCTTAATGGTGTTCACAATTTTAACGGTTACTAAATTACTCTCGGCCCTCGGCCTAGGGAGGGAAGATTCCAGAGGGCGTGAGCAAGGCAGGCGCTGCCCAGGAGAGGGCACCATCGCACCACCTCCCGGGAGACGCTACTCGGGAGAGCTGCAGCCTTCTGGGAGGTGCAAAGGGATGAGAAAAACGAGCATCAAAGAGGGCGGCTTCCCTGGAGTGTTAGAAATAGAAGCCAGAAAATTGCCCAGGAGAAATTGCAGCAGTTCAAATAAACATTTACTTTAAGAAGGTTATGGATAGATGACAGACAAATGGGATAGCCGTGGCAACTATGTTCTGAGGAGAGGATCTGCAAATACTTTGTGGTCTGTTAAGTGCAAGGGCACTTACGGTCTGACAGGATAACATGTTTGAAATGGGTGGTGTTCTGGAAGATTCCAGACTTATGGCCTTGTAAATAAAAGACCGAGACTTAGGGACTTTCATGCCTTGTTCATTCCCCCACCTTCCCCTCAGGGACAACAGCTGATGGAGACATGGGTGGCTCTGGAAGGGAACCGATTACTGAAGCTGCTGGAAGATTCTGAGAGGAAGAAAGTGGGGAAGGGATGTTATCAGACAAAAAGGAAGGGACAGGGAACGGCTTGGCTGAGCTGGAGTGAGGTGGAATGAAAGAGCCAGAGAGCGTTGTCTATTCTGGACAGTCAAGTTGCCTAGACCCACTGATTCAGATGTGGACCAAAAGGTAGTATCATGAGTGATTTTCTTCTTCTTTGGGCTGCTTCTGTGTTTTCAAACTTATTTATTATTATTTTGTAAACTTTTATTGCAGGAGTTAAGCTCAGGGGTACAAGTGCAGGTTTGTTCCATAGGTAAATGTGTATCATGGGGTTTGTTGTACAGATTATTTCATCACCCAGGTATTTAGCCTAGTACCCATTAGTTATTTTCCTGATCCTCTCCCTCCTCCACTCCCTCTACCCTCCGATAGGCCCCAGAGTGTTTTGTTTAAACTTCTACAATGAGCGCTTCTGAAATTGAAGGGAAGCCCATATGATCATGTTATCTTTGTAAACACATTAAGGACTGAAGCCCAATACCTTCTGTCCTGGGTTGCCAGTCCTGTCTACCACCACTGGGATCTTCTTCTTCACTAACCGGTGTGGAATGACTGCAGTCACCATCTTGGTCGAACTCCTGCAATATCATAAAATTCAAAACTCAGTAATTAGTTATTCGATGTACCAATTTGTTGGCAGAATGAATGTTGATTTTTCTAGGTTAAAGATTCACACCGTGGATTTCTTTTAAATTGGATAAAGTATTTAGGAATAAAATAATAAGAAAGTATCTGCCCTTGGAGCACTAGGCTCAGACAGTCATGGGTGTGATTAATTGCATAATCAAAAATGAAGGGCAAAGCTCAAATCACATTGACACATAGAAATTCAGTGTTTTATACTTTATCATCTCAGTGCCCAGGCTGCTAAGCTGCCCCAAATTCCATCCGGGTGGGTAAGTGGAAAGAATCCTTTGGCCACAGTCACAGTGAACAACCCCAAAGGAACGTGATCTTTTCCATAATGCCTCCCTGGGGCATCATTTACAAATAGCAAGAATGGAAATCCCTGCCCCTTGTGGTAGCTACAGATATAACCCTAGACTGAAAGGAGGCAGCAAAGCTGATTAAAGTCTTCCCTATGATGGCGTTCTGATCTAAATCATGATGCACAACACCTCTTAAATTTCCTTTTCACTCTCCGGAAAATAATCATTATAGTTGAAAACCAACTTGATTTACAGAAAGTACTCCAAACATTTTAAAGAAGAAATATTTTCTTAGAATTCATTGTTTTTGATGGTTTCCTTCATTACAAGTTATAGCTGGTGATTTTGTGCCTTTAAATTTCTAGAACCATGATAGATCCAAGTAGTAGTTAAAACATCCCATCACAACCCAAATGTTACAACTAGCTGTCTGGTTTCTATGATCTAGGTGGCCTACCTATTTAAGGGGACTGTTGGACAAGAAGTCTTTGCCCTAAGTGCACAAGCCTGTCATCTGAAATGTCAGAGAAGTGGCGAGTCACAAAAATTCTGAGAGCTCATTTATTAATTCCCAAGAGAGCTAGGAAATTTCTTGCTTTTCTCTCCTTGTTCATTTTAATTGTTGTAGCAAATAATAAAAGTTGGCCAGGCACGGTGGCTCACTCCTGTAATCCCAGCACTTTGGGAGGCTGAGGCAGGTGGATCGCTTGAGCTCAGGAGTTCGAGACCAGCCTGGGCAACATGGCGAAATCCTGTCTCTACTGAAAATACAAAAATTAGCTGGACGTGATGGCACACACCTGTTGTCCCAGCTACTTGTCAGGCTGAGGCAGGAGGATGGCTTGAACCCAGGAGGTCGAGGTTATGGTGAGCTAGGGTCATGCCACTGCACTCCAGCCTGGGTGACAGAGTGAGACCCTGTCAAAAGAAAGAAAAGAAAAGAAAAGAGAGGAAAAAAAAAAGAAAAGTAGAAGAAAAGATAAAGGAAGTAAAAGTAAAACCTGGCCAGGCGTGGTGGGTCACACCTGTAATCCTGGCACTTTGGGAGGCCCAGATGGTGGATTGCTTGAGACCAGCCTGGACAACATGGTGAAGCCCCATCTCTACAAAAAATACAAAAATTAGCCAGGCATGGTGGCATGTGCCCGTAGTCCCAACTACTCGGGAGGCTGAGGTGCAAGGATCATTTGAGCCATAGGAGGTTGAGGCTGCAGTGAGCCATGATTGCACCACTGCACTCCAGCCTGGGCAACCGAGTGAGACCCTGTCTCAAAAAAAAAAAAAATCCAGAGGTAAAACCCTCCATTTATACAGTCATTAAAAATATTTTAGGTATTCAATCATAACAACTTAGTTGTCATACCTTACTTGTATTCAGTAGTTTATACTTAAACATTGTTTTTTAATGTTTAATTTTTATGGGCACGTAGGTATATATATTTATGGGGTACAGGAGGTATTTTGATATAGGCATGCAATGCATAATAATGACATCAGGGTAAATGGGGTATCACACATCAAGCATTTATCCTTTGTGTTACAAATGATTCAATTATACTCTTTTAGTTATTTTTAAATATACAATTAAATTATTACTGACTATAGTCACCCTGTTGTGCTATCAAATACTAGGTCTTATTCTTTCTTTTCCTTTTCTTTTTCTTTTTGTTCTCTCATTGGGTTGATTATTCA
The DNA here is from genome assembly GCF_047675955.1 of Chlorocebus sabaeus. Taxonomy (NCBI): domain Eukaryota; kingdom Metazoa; phylum Chordata; class Mammalia; order Primates; family Cercopithecidae; genus Chlorocebus; species Chlorocebus sabaeus. The sequence goes on from NC_132913.1 coordinate 20,593,262, forward strand.
TTCTTTCTAGCTATTTTTTTTTTTGTACCTATTAACCATCCCCCTTCCTGCCTACTCCCCACTGTACCCTTATTAATACTTTCTAAAGCATTTTCTATCTCCTGGCAAAAGTCAGGTGCCCTATCTCAGACTGTCCTGGTTTTCAGTGGCAGATGGGTTCACTCGGCATCTAGGCTGTTGTCAATTTCACTGCTGCTTCTTCTCTGTATTTCAAAAATTCTACCATCATCTGGCAAATTCCTCCTCCTTCCTATCAAATCGCAAAGGGGGATTTATTCTTCCTAGAACATATGAAAATACAAAAAAGTGTTTTTTAAAGCAAGATTTTAAAAAATCACCTATAACCTGACAACCAAAGAGCAAACACAGTTAACATAGAAATCATATTTTCTTCGTGTTTCTCGTAAGTATTTAAAAATATACTTGCATCATATAATTTTTGTATCTGACTTTTTCACTTAAGCATACATTCATAAGCAATTTACTAAGTAAATGTCATTTTAATGGAATTTAAGATTTCTTTCCTTCAACAAATATCAGAGGGTCATAATAGTACTTTTTTTTTTTTTTTTTGAGATGGAGTCTTGCTCTGTTGCCCAGGCTGGAGTGCAGTGGTGTGACCTCAGCTCACTGTAACCTCCACCTCCCGGGTTCAAGTGATTCTCCTGCCTCAGCCTCTTGAGTAGCTGGGACCATAGGCACCTGCCACCATGCCCGGCTAATTTTTGTATTTTTAGTGGAGACAAGGTTTTGTCATGCTGGCCAGGCTGGTCTCAAACTCCTGACCTTGTGATCTGCCTGCCTCAGCCTCCTAAAGTGCTGGGATTACAGGTGTGAGCCACTGCGCTCGGCCAATAGTACTTCTTTAATAAGCCCCATTAGTCTTACAATGTAAGTCCCATGATGCCTAGTAGGTCGTTTTAAGTTCTTCATTTTTACACATAGTGTTATTAAATATTTGCAACTAACACATCAATTTTGCATTATTTCTTTAGAGTAGATCCGTAGATATGGAATTATTGATCCAAAGACTATGAAAAAGTTGGCTTTTTGTACACATATTGCCTTAAAAGTTTATCCCTATTTAAAATCCAGCAGCAGTGTATGAATGTGCTACATCACATCTTCTCCCTTATCGTCATGGCTTTTCATTTAATTAATTAATTAATTAATTATTGTTTTCCCTTCTTTTCACAGGTGTTTATATGATGATTATTATTGTTTTGAGGAAATGTTTCACTCTGTCACCCAGGCTGGAATTCAGTGGCACTATCATGGCTCACTGCAGCCTCGAACTCCTGGGCTCAGGTGATCCTCCCACCTCAGCCTCCTGAGTAGCTGGAACTACAAGTATGTACCACCATGCCCTGCCCCTTTTCATTTTATTTTTTATTTTTTGAGACAGAGTCTTGCTCTGTTGCCCAGGCTGGAGTGCTGTGGTGCAATCTCGGCTCACTGCAAACTCCACCTTCCGGGTTCAAGTGATTCTCTTGCCTTAGCCTCCCAAGTAGCTGGGGTTACAGGTGCCTGCCACCATGCCTGGCTAATTTTTTTTTTTTTTTTTTTGTATTTTTAGTAGAGATGGGTTTCACTCTGTTGACCAGGCTGGTCTTGATCTCCTGATCTCAGTTGATCTACCTCCCTCTGCCTCCCAAAGTGCTGGGATTACAGTCACCTGCCACCACGTTTGGCTGACTTTTCATTTTATTATATTTAATGTAATATATGGAATTGATCTTCTTCTTATTGTTTGAATGTGAATACTTTGATTAATAGAAAAGTTGGAGATAGTTGTAGATGTTTATGGGTCATTTGAATTTTTCTTTTTTAGTATTATATATAGTTTTTGTGTAGATCCTTAGTCTAGAACACTCTAAGAGACCTCAAAACACATTTCTACTAAGAGACCTCAAAATACATTTCTACCGTTTCATCTAATTACAGTGATTCAATGAAATTTTTATGCCTAGCTTTGGGAAAACAGCAGCCTTCATTTGGAAGTGTTAGACATACAACTGGTTCTCACATCAAGTTTCCATGTTGATTACAGAGCTGTGGTCAATCTCAACTACTCAGTTCATTTGTCAGTTGGTCCTGTGGGAAAAGTTGGAAGCCGGCAGTGTGGTCGTACCCACCTACAAAATGCATAATGATGACTAGCATTTACATATATCGTGACAGACACTGTTCTATATGCCTTACACGTATTAACCCATTTGTGCCGGAGGTTGCACATTTTTTTGTGTGAAAAATCAGACATTGGCGATGACCTTGAGCAGTGGGATATAAATAACCCCCACAAACTCAGCATTCCAGTAATGGAACACTAGGCATAAATGGGTTAACTAATTTAATCCTCACAACTCTAAAGTTAGGATCTATTATCTTCATTTTATACCTGAGGCCCAGAAAAGTTAAGTAGCTTACACGAGGTCACACAGCTAGCCAGTGGCAAAGCCAGAATTCACACCCAGACTCTGAAATCTGGGTCCAGAGCTTGTAACCACTCTGTGATCTTGTTAGCATGAAAAGTTTGAAACAATGAATTTCAACAAGAACCAGGAAAAAAAAAAATTAATGAGCAAAATAAAGGGGAAGGATACTCAAACCTAATTGATAAGTTTTGCATAGAAAAAATAATAATAAAAGATGTGTGATATCTATAAGTACCTGACAAAAAATTATGCCCTGGAATAAACTGAAAAACCATCAGTATCACAATCAAAAAGGATGTAGGGAATAAGATCTACTTTGAAGGTGATCATGGAAGTGAAGACTCAAACAGAAACAGCTCAGAATTTTCTAACTTATTTTATAATGCTAAACAGGGATGACTTTAAGATGTGCTTGGGTGCCACAAGGAGGAGAATTGAAATAGTGTCACCTAGGAGTGAGTAAAAGAGACAAAACACCAGAATAGCAAATCCCAAGCATAGATGGATTTCATAAACCATTGACAACACCACGAGAGCTGATAGATGGATGAGAAATAGAGCATCGCATTCTAACCTTCAGACAACAGCGTACCAAACATACAGATGGTAAAGGCATGATAGAAATCAGCTGTAATTAGATTTTTTTATTTTTATATTTTAGAGACACGGGATCTCGCTCTGTCACCGAGGCTGGAATGCAGTGGCACAATTTTAGTTCACTGCAGCCTCGAACTCCTGGGTTCAAGTGATTCTCCCACCACAGCCTCCAGGAAGTAAACTGGAACTACAGGTACATGCCACCATAACCAGCTAATTTTTTAACTTTTTGTAGAGACAAAGTCTTATTATGTTGCCCAGGAGTGTCTCAAATGCCTGGACTCAAGGGATCATCCCACTTCAGCCTCACATGTGCTGAGATTACAGGCATGAGCCACCACGTCCAGCCTACAATAAAATTTTGAAAGAAGATTCTTCTCAGATGAAAAAAGATGACCGGGCGAGTCTATAACGAGCCTCTCTGGAGCTGTCCTACAGGCGAGGCCGCTGCTTATATTTGTAAACTATAAAAACCTATTTCAGACAACCAAAAAGAAAACCAAGCTTTCATTTAAAGAAAAGAGTGAAAGGGATTTAAACCCCAGTTAAACCACTAGGGAAGAAAAGGCAAATACAGTACTGGAAAAAAGTCCACTTCTCGCTCAAAAAGGAGTTTAAACTTTATTTCCGCTACAATAAGAAAAAACACCTAGCGAAAGTTTTTTTAAAAAGATTTAAAGTTGCCTTAAAAAATGTACTGATTAGGCACAGTGGCTCACACCTGTAATCCCAGCACTTTAGGAGACAGACGTGGGAGAATCTCTCGAGACCAGGAGTTTGATGTTGTTTGTTTGTTTGTTTTTTAGAAACAGACTCTCGCTCTGTCATCCTGGCTGGAGTGCAGTGGTGTGATCATAGTTCACTGTAACTTTGAAGTCCTGGGCTTGAGTGATCCTCTTGCCTCAGCCTCCCAAGTAGTTGGGGCTACAGGTGCATGCCACCACACCTGGCTGAGGCCAGGAGTTTGAGACCAGCCTGGGCAACATAATGAGACCCTGTCTCTACGAAAAATTTTTTAAACATTTATTTCAATGTATTCATATGAAGTGATATAGTTAGTCCTTTTAAAAAGAAAGTTGCTTAAATAGACCATAAAAAATAAAAGTAAGTATGTTTTTGTTTATCAATATCTTTTGCATGACATCTTAAAGATTTGTCTCTAGGTATTTTATTTTGATTACTACATAATGTTAGTAACCAAACACAATGCAATCTTCAATATTGTGACAAAACCTAGCAAATTTCTCAGTCTCAGCACTGTTGACATTCAAGACGAGATAATTCTTGGCTGTGGGGGCTGTCCTGTGCCTGGTAGGACGTTTAGGAGCATCCCTGGCTTGTACTCACTAGATGCCAGCTGCATTCTCCCCGAGTAATGATACCGAAATGTCTGCAAACATTGTCAAATGACCCCCTAGGGTGGGAAGGGTGGGGGCTGGGAATCACTCCCTTGCTGGGAACCAGGGTACTAAATTCTACTTTGGTAGGAAGCAGACTAAACTACTTATAAAAGTCAAAAACGCAGAAAGTTAAAATATTCGAATAGGATTGAAAAAGGAACATTTCTGTGGTAGCTCATCCCACCCCGTGTCCCAGAGAGGTCTTGATTTAACCATTTCTTTATTTTTAATTTTCACTTAATTTTTATCAAAATTAAACTGCATATTTAAAAAAATCAAATAATGGTAAAAGACTTATACCAAGAAAAACAGTCACCCTTTTCCTCAGAGGCAACCACTTCCAAACTTTCAGCTGTTTCTTTTGGTATTTTCTTCCGTATTTCTGCATAGTTATCATGCTGTCTCTTGACTCATCAAAGTGAGGCATCATCTCTTGACTTATTATGGTAGTTAATAATTTAATGTTCTTATGCCCTGCCTCCATCCTCCCAATACATTTACCTTCTTTGTTGTTAAATCAATAGTCAATGGCTAATTATGATTATGAGACTATTGTACTATGTAGTAGTACAATTGTACTGTAGTATGATTATGCTTTCTTTCTTGTATAACTATATTTTTTTCCTGAACAAACCCCCAAACCCTTGTTTGTTTGTTTGTTAAATAGACCTTACTTTTAGGGCAGTTTTAAGTTCACAGAGAAACTAAAAGGAAGGTATAGGCCGAGTGCAGTGGCCTGTAACCCTAACACTTTGGGAGGCAGAGGTGGGTGGATCACCTAAGGTCAAGGGTTTGAGACCAACCTGTCCAACATGGTGAAACCCTGTCTCTACTAAAAATACAAAGATTAGCCAGATGTGGTGGAGCATGCCTGCAATCCCAGCTACTTGGGTGGCTGAGGCAGGAGAATCACTTGAACCCAGGAGGTGAAGGTTGCAGTGAGCCAAGATCGTGCTCCAGCCTGGGTGACAGAGTGAGACTCCATCTCAAAAAAAAAAAAAAAAAAAAAAAAAGGAGGAAGGTATAGAGATTTCCCATATACCCCGTGCTCCCACACATGCACAGCCTCACCCAGAGTGGTACATTTGTTACGGCTGTCCATAGTTAACATTAAGGTTCACTCCTGGTGTTGTACATTCTATGGATTTGAACAAATGTATAATGACCTGTATCCACCATTAGAATCATACAGAGTAGTTTCAGTGCCATAAAAATCTTCTTTACTCTGCCTATTCATCCTTCCTTCCCCTCATTCCTTATTTTTTTAAATTTTTAGTTGGTTTATTTTATTTACTCTCTTACGTCTTTTTATTAAATGCCTACATCTTCCCAACCTACAATGGTCTCTCCACTTGATGAAATTTATCAGACAATATATCTGTTCTGTTTCCCTCCTCTGTCCTGCTCCCTGCCCCCATCCCAATCCCCCAATCATCTGAGCTCTTTGTTTTCTAGACTTGCTACATAGCTGAAGTCCTGATCCTGCCTTCTTCATTATACCAATGATTCCCTCCTCTCTCTTGATCCCCTGAGTCATAGATCCTATTTTTTCCTCTTTCTTTATTTACTTTCTCAATTTAATAGAGCACTTAGTAGCTTCCTTAAAAGGTGTATCAGAAGTAAGATGTTTGAGATTTCTGTGTCTGAAAAAATGTCTTTATTCAACTCTAATGCTTAACTGAGAGTTTGTTTGGGCATAGAATCCTAGTTTGAAAACCATCTTCAGCTGGGCCAGTGGTTCACACCTGTAATCCCAGCACTTTGGGAAGCCGAGGTGGGCAGATCACTTCAGGGCAGGAGTTCGAGATCAACCTGGACAACATGGTGAAACCCCATCTCTACAAAAAAACGCAAAAATTATCTGAGCACAGTGGAGCACGCCTGTAGTCCCAGCTACTTAGGAGGCTGAGGTGGGAGGATTGCTGGAGCCTGGGAGGCAGAGGTTGCAGTAAGCTGTGATCGTGCCACTGGCCACTGCATCCCAGCCTAGGTGACAGGGTGAGACCCTGTCCTCAAAAAAGAATAAAAGAAAAGAAAAAAAAAAAGCTATGTTGTCCAGGCTGGTCTTAAACTTCTGGGCTCAAGTGATCCTCCCATCTCAGCCTCCTGAGTAGCTGGGACCACAGGTACAGGTGTCCACAGCTATGCCTGGCTGAAAACCATATTCTTTTTTGTGTGTGTCAGATATTTGAAGACATTCCCTACTCCACCCCTTTTCCGTTACTTTTGATTTTAGTATAGCATACATTCAGAAAAGTTCACTTACCATATGTGTATAGATTAATGTTAATAAACCAAACACATTTATGTGTCCAGGACCCAGATCAAATAAAAGAACACTACCAATATCCCCAAAGAACACTCTCATGCAAGTGCTATTTTGAATTCTAACGCCATAGATTTGTTATTCCTCCTTTTGTTTTTATATAAATAGACCCATATAGGATTTAATTTATGTCTGGCTTCTTTTGCTCAACAACGTATTTGTGAGATTGATCTGTATTGTTGCATGTAATTTTAGATCATTCATTCTCATTCTCATTTATGTGTAGTTTTACACTATGTGAATATACCAAAATTTATGTATCCTTTTTATTCTTGATAGGCACTTAAGTAGTTTCCATTTGGGGGCTATTATAATAATGCTGCTATGATCATTATAATATGTAGCTTATGGTAAACATATGATGCATTTCTGTTAGGTATGTACTTAGGAGCAGAATTGCTGGATTATGGAGTATGCATATATTTCTCTTTAACAGACACTAAAAGACAGCTTTCTAAATTATTCTAACATTTCATTCTCCCATCAGGAGTGCATGAGAGTTCTGGTTGCTCTATATCCTTGTCAACTCTTGATATTTCCCAACTTTTAAAATTGTAATCATTCTGTGGATGTGCAGTGTTATCACATTGTAGTTTAAAATTACATTTATCCAATGACTGAAAGCTCAGCATCTTTTAATATATTTTATTGCCCATTTAGACATCTGTTTTTGCTAAGTGTCTGATCAAGTTTTTGCCCACTTTCTATTAGCTATCTGTTCCTAATTTGTGGGAGTTTTAAAATGTTTTCTGAATGCAGGTCCTTTGTCAGATACATACATTGTAAGTATCTTTTCTCACTTTATGAGTTGCTTATTATTATCTTCATGATGTCTTTAGATAAAAAGAAATGCTTCATTTAATATAGTCCATTTAATTAACTTTTCTTTTATGGCAAGCATTTTGTGTGTGTTTTGTTGTAAAAATTGTTGCCAGCTCCAAGGTCACAAAGATTTTATCTTACATTTTCTTTCAAAAGTGTTAGTGTGGTCAGGCACAATGGCTCACATCTATAATGCCAGCACTTTGGGAGGATGAGGCAGGGACATCGTTTGAAGCCAGTAGTTCAAGAACAGCCTGGGCAACAAAGCAAGACCCCATCTCTACCAATAACAAACTTTAAAAAATTAGCCAGGAATGGTGGCATGTGTCTGTAGTCCCAGCTACTCAGGAGGCTGAAGCAGTTTTGCTTGGGCCCAGGAATGCTAGACTGCAGTGAGCTGTTACGTTTCACATTTTAAATTCCAATGAATGTGGAATTGATTTTGTGTATGGTGTGAGGTAGGGGTCAACGTACGTATTGTTTTCTGTATGGCTATCTATGCAACCCAGAACCATGTATTGAAAATTCTTTCCCCTATTTCACTGCAGTGTGAACTTTGTCATATATCAGGTACTGAATGTATCTATATTTCTATCAATATCACACTGCCTTAATTGATTTAGCTTTATAATAGGACTTGATATCTGGTAGCCTAAATCTTCCAACTTTGTTCTCCTTCAATATTGCCCTCACTGTTCTTGGCCTTTTGCCTTTCTATATCAATTTAGAATCAGCTTGTTAATTTACACACACACACACACACACACACGCACACACACACACACACCTGATAGGTTTTGAATGGGACTGTGTTGAATCTGCAAACTAATTTGGCAGAATTGACACCTTTATAAAATTAAATTTTCCAATCCACTAACATGTTACATCATTCTATTTATTTAAGTCTTCTTAAAATTTTCAGCAATACTTTATTACTTCCAGTGTAGAGGTCTTTTATTGCTCCATATATTTGTAGCTCCATATATTTGTAGCTTCCAATGGTATTTTTAAGACATCTGGTGCCATTCTAGTTTCCTATCCTTTATATTATCTCTCTTTCTCTGAAAACTTTCAAGATCCTCTTGTAGCCTCAGTGCTTTAAAAGTTCACAATACTTTAGGGTAATTTACTTAGTCACTGTCCTGCAGTGATGGGTGCTTTAAACTTGAAAACTCATATCATTTGGTTCTGATAGCATTTTTTTTCTTTTTTTTCTTTTTTTTTATCTCCTCCCTTTAAAACTATTTCTTCCCCTTCATTTCTCTGTGCTCCTGATTTCATCTGCATTCCTTGTTGTTTTGATGCTACTTTTCATATCAGAGGTTTTCCTCAAATACCTGGTGACCCTTGGCTATCTTGACTCTTCATATTAAGAAAGAGACACTAAAAATATGACTAGAAGTTCTCTGTGTATGTTGCTATTTACCTGTTGGTGGGCTTCGCTGGGTTGATCTGATAGTGAAATGCTTTTGTTTCAGGGAACTTAAAAGTGTCAGTATTAGTAGGTCTATTTTCTGGGGTTATTAAATCTCCAGAAGAGAATCTTCCAGTCTTTTGGCTTAGTAGTATAAATGGGCTGCTGGCCATATGGGAGCTAGGTGGGGAAGGAACACGGAAGCAATATCTCTGTCAATGTTCAGACTTAAGCCTCCAGGTTGAGACCGGATTCCCATCTTTCACCTTGTATGTTGTTACTAAGTCCAGAATTCCTCCAGCTCAAATAATCTTCCACCAAATCTTCCTGCCTTCTGTGAGGGTGGGGAAGGAGTAAGTGGTGTAGTTACATAGAGTGGAAGTAGAATGTTGGGGATCTCTCTGCTCCTTATATACATTTTCAACGAAACCCTCTTTTTTTTCAACCTCATGCTAACTCCCAACTTGTGCAGTACCTGGTGCCTCTAATTCCTGGGCTTTTCCACGGTTCTTTGCAGTACATCATCTTGATTCTCATTAATATCCTTTCTCTGGACAATTAAGTTTTACCATTCTCCATGCTGCAAAATCATTTCTCACTTCTCTATCCACATTCTGACATCTTATATTGTGATTTGGGTTTAGCAATGTATCCTACCATGTTTCACTAAATCAAAGATGTCCCTGATTAAAAGCTACACTGTTGTTTTATGTACCACTAAAAATGACAAAACAGTACCAATTTGACAGTGACAGTTGTAAGATGTCTGACTTCAAAGAGGTTAAAACACAAAAATACACATCTTAGAATTGATAGTAGTTTAGGCTGGGCACGGTGGCTCATGCCTGTAATCCCAGAACTTTGGGAGGCCGAGGTGGGCAGATCACCTGAGATCGGGAGTTCAAGAACAGCCCGACCAACATAGAGAAACCCCATCTCTACGAAAAATACAAAATTAGCCGGGCATTGTGGCCCATGCCTATAATCCCAGCTACTCGGGAGGCTGAATTAGGAGAATCGCTTGAACCCGGGAGGCAGAGGTTGCAGTGAGCTGAGATCAAATCATTCCACTCCAGCAGGCTGGGTGACAAGAGTGAAAAAAAGAAAAAAATAATAATAATAATTGATAGTAGTTTAATTGAAGAAAAAAGAAGTTCAACATATATTTTTTTTAAGGGATTAGGCCTCTCACTGTTGGCCAGGCTGGAGAGTAGTGGCATGGTCTTGGCTCACTGAGGCCTCAATTTCCTGGGCTCAAGCGATTATTCTGCCTCAGCCTCCTGAGTAGCTAGGACTACAGGTATGCACCACCATGCCCAGCTAATTTTTAAAATTTCTTGTAGAGACAGGGTCTTGCTATGTTGTCTAAGCTGGTTTCAAACTCCTGGCCCCAAGTGATCCTCTTGTCTTGGCCTCCCAGAGTGCTGGGAGTACAGGCATGAGCCACTGCACCTGGCCCAGATCTTTTTTCTTTTTCTTTCTTTCTTTTTTTACAAAGATGTGAAAGTAAATCAGTGGAGGAAGTATGGTCTTTTCAACAAATTATAGAGGAACAACAGGCAAAAATATGTACCTCAACCTAAATCTTGTACTTTGTAAAAATTAACTCAAATTCCGCTGGGCTGGTGGCTCACGCCTGTAATCCCAACACTTTGAGAAACCAAGGCAGGTGGATCACCTGAGTTCAGGAATGTGAGACTAGCCTGGCCAACATGGTGAAACCCTGTCTCTACTAAAAATACGAAAATTAGCCAGGCGTGGTGGCGGGCACCTGTAATCCCAGCTAGTCAGGAGGCTGAGATGGGAAAATTGCTTGGGAGGCAGACGTTGCAGTGAGCAGAGATCATGCCACTGCACTCCAGCCTGAGTGACAGAAGTGAGACACTCCATCTCAAAAAAAAAAGGAAAAAAAACTCAAATTGCATTATGGATCTAAACGTAAAATGTGAAACTATAACTCTTTTAGAAGAGAGCATAGGATAAAATTGTGACCTAGGCTTGGGTGAACAATTCTTAGTCACAAAAATCATGATCCATAAAGAAAAAAATGGATGAGTCGTTTTTTATCAAAATTTAAAACTTCTTTTTAATAAAACATTTAAAAGGATGAAAAAACAAGTCAAATAATTTTCTTGACTAGGAGAAAATATTTTATGAAGCATATACCTAGAATATATAAAGACTTCTCCAAACCTATCAGTTAGAAAGCAAATAATCCAATTAGAAAATGGGCAATGGGGCCAGGCATGGTGGCTCATGCCTGTAATCCCACTACTTTGGGAGGCCGAGGCAAGAGGATTGCTTGAGGCCAGGAGTTCGAGACTAGCCTGGGCAACATAGTGAGACCCAATCTCTTCAAAAAGTTTAAAAAATTAGCGGGTGGTGTGTGCCTGTAGTCCCAGTAGTCAGGAGGCTGAGGTAGGAGGATTGCTTGAGCCTGGGAGATTGAGGCTCCAGTGAGCCATGTTTATGCCAGGGCACTTCAGCCTGGGCAGCAGAATGAGACCTCAATCTCAAAATAAATAAACGACTTTTTGGACTTTTTTTTTTTTAAGCAATAAAATATAGAGTAGTAGTATATTGATTTGGGATATGTTAATTTTTATAAACATTCAAAAGGTACAAATGAGTACACAGTGCAAATTGCATCTCCAGTTCTCTCTCTGTAGGCAACCACTGTTGCCAGTTTGTTGTACATCTTGGGTCTCATTCCACAGTTTTCTATGGGCTGCAATGTTTGTTACTAATACTGTTACTGTACTACAGGGGATTTTTTGTAAAGTCATTCATCACAGGCAGGATGATAACCAGGGCCACGAGGAGGCACCTCCTTTTTGGTACCCTATGATGGGTTTGATATGATCAGGTTAATGATCTCCTTTTGTTTTCCTTTTTTTTTTTTTTTTTTTTTTGAGATGGAGTTTTGCTCTTGTTGCGCAGGCTGGAGTGCAATGGCACAGTCTTGGCTCACTGCAACCTCTGCCTCCCTGGTTCAAGTGATTCTCCTGCCTTAGCCTCCCTAGTAGCTGGGATTACAGGTGTCCACCACCATGCCTGGATAATTTTTTGTATTTTTAGTAAAGATGGGCTTTCACCATGTTGGTCAGGTTGGTCTTGAACTCCTGACCTCAGGTGATCCACCCACCTTGGCCTCTCAAAGTACTGGGATTACAGGCATGAGCCGCCGTGCCTGACTGTCTTTTCCTTTTTAAAAAAATTGAGACAGGGTCTTGCTCTCACCCAGGCTAGAGTGCAGCGGTGCAATCATAGCTCACTGTGGTCTAAAACTCCTGGGCTCGCCGGGCGCGGTGGCTCAAGCCTGTAATCCCAGCACTTAGGGAGGCCGAGATGGGCGGATCACGAGGTCAGGAGATCGAGACCATCCTGGCTAACACGGTGAAACCCCGTCTCTACTAAAAATACAAAAAACTAGCCGGGCGAGGTGGCGGGCGCCTGTAGTCCCAGCTACTCCGGAGGCTGAGGCAGGAGAATGGCGTGAACCTGGGAGGCGGAGCTTGCAGTGAGCTGAGATCCGGCCACTGCACTCCAGCCCGGGCTACAGAGCAAGACTCCGTCTCAAAAAATAAAAAAAATAAAAAAAAATAAAACTCCTGGGCTCAAATGATTCCTCCACCTCAGCCTCCCAAGTAGCTGGGACTACAGGTGTGTGCCATCATGACCAGCTAATTTTTTTATTTTTAGTAGAGATGAGATCTCTTTTTGTTGCTCAGGCCAGTGCAGAACTCCTGGCCTCAAGAAATCCTCAACCTCACAAAGTGCTGGAATTACAGGTGTGATATGATTTGGTTCTGTGTCCCCCAGCAAATCTCATCTTGAATTGTAATCCCCACATGTCAAGGGAGGGGCTTTGTAGAAGGTGATTGATCATGGGGGCGGTTTCCCCCATACTGTTCTCATGATAGTGAGGGAGTTCTCACGAGATCTGATGGTTTTGAAAGTGGCAGTTTCCCCTGCACTCTTTCTATCTCTCCTACCACCTTGTGAAGATGTGCCTGCTTCCCCTTTGCCTCCCACCATGATTGTAAGTTTCCTGGGGCCTCCCCAGCCATGTGGAACTCTGAGTCAATTAAACCTCTTTTGTTTATAAATTACACAGTCTCAGGTAGTATCTTTATAGCAGTGTGAAATGGACTAATACAAGGTGTGAACCACCACGGCCAGCCTAGACTTTCTTTTCAATATTAATGTATATAAAAGGAAGGTACATTTGATCATTTAGTATGGATTCAGCTGAAACAATCTTCTGCGGTATTGGAGACACACACAAACACACAGACACATGCGCACGCGCGTGTGTGTGCATGCACACCCAGAGTAAAGAACCGAATATTTGTGTCCCACCAAAATTTATATGTTGAAATCTTAACTACCAAAGCGATGGCAGTAGGAGGTAGGGCCTTTGGGATGTAGGTTATGAAAGTAGAGTCCTCAGCCGGGCACGGTGGCTCGTGTAATCTCAGCACTTTGGGAGGCCGAGGCAGGTGGATCACGAGGTCAGGAGATCGAGACCATCCTGGCGAACATGGTGAAACCCCATCTCTACTAAAAATACAAAAAATTAGCCGGGCATGGTGGCGGGCGCCTGTAGTCTCAGCTACTTGGGAGGCTGAGGCAGGAGAATGGCATGAACCCAGGAGGTGGAGCTTGCAGTGAGCTGAGATCGTGCCACTGCACTCCAGCCTGGGCGACAGAGCAAAACTCCATCTCAAAAAAAAGAGAAAAGAAAAAAGAAAGTAGAGTCCTCATGCTGGGATTAGTGCCTCTTATAAAAGGGACCCCAGAGCACTAGCTAGCTGTCTCTCCATCAAGTGAGCATATGAGAGGTTGGCAATCTGCAGTCCAGAAGGCAGCCCTCACCCGACTCAAACCTGCTGGGACCCTGATCTCAGACTTCCAGACTCCCAAACTGTAAGAAATAAATTTCTGTTTATAAGCTACCCAATCTATGGTACTTTGTGATAGCAGCCAGAACTAAGACACACACACACATACACACACACGTACACACACATCTTATGCATGAGTCTCGGAGTTTACTAGCTAATTACTGCTCAGAGATTAAACTTTCAGAAGAGCGTCTTACCAAATGTGTTTTTTTAGGATTACACTTAAAAATAAAATTGTAATATATGATTGTTATGAAGTATTCAAGCAGCACAAATAAAGTAGTAGATGGAGTAGGCTGTCTGTTGTTTCTTTAAAGGGAGGCTCTTACCTCACTGCTGCTGATGCTTTGCAAGATGATGTTTTGATTTTTGGTAACTATCATCATATCAGTTGGAGAAGAGCTTGTATCATGACAAATGTCAAGCAATGACTCAGCATGTCTTTCTATCAAAAGAAACATAATAGTACGTTTTGATAAGATTCATCTCCAGCAATTTCAAAGGAAGATCTAGCTCTATGTTCTAAAATCAGCTCCATTTTGTCAAACATTTTCCTGAAATAGTGGTCTGGGATCCTGATGAAGCTTCTGGCACTAATTTTCACAAGAAGGGATGTGAAGACAAGAGTCCACAGAGTGGATCACTTACTATTTTTTTAAAGGCTTTGATGGTAACTGCTATTGCATAAGGACAAAAAAATCAAACAGGTACTTTGAGATTTTGAGCAAGTGAAATTTTTTAGAGAGTTAGGATGAATCAATCATCCTTTCTGATCTGAGTACCCACTAAATTTTAAGCTGTATGAGAAATTAAAACTTTACAAGAGTCAGATTTTAGTTAAACTTAAATCCAGTTACCTCATACTTAATGTCTACATCGTCATTGCAAAACCCTCTGTAGGGTGCTGGGACATGAGTAAGAACTTTTTAACCATTAAAGCTGTCAGCAGTTCAAGGTTAGGGGACCCTCTTCTCCAGAGCTGTGCAGAGGAAGGACATCTGTCTTCCATGTTTCCTGAGGATGTCCCATCATTACGGGCTTCTATTGGTGGAAGATTAGGAGACGCTTCTTGGACTCTTCCAACTAAACCCTGAAAAACTTCCATGTATTTTTCAGGGTACTGAAGACTTAGTGCCAGCTCAATCGATATTGGATTTTCTTTCTCTGAATCTGTGCACTGCCCTGAAGCCCCTGAAGTTATTTCTTGGGGATTGAGGATAATTTCTGCACAATTTGGCTAACAACGGAAATCAGAGCAATACAGGGCCTTACAGACCATCCTATAATTTAAAAAATTTAGATCGCTCAAACTTTCTTCTTTAGTTTGTAGAAGGGAGTGAATCATGAAGTTAAATTAATAGTAATCAAGAGTTACCACTTCAAATGTTTGGGAGTAATGGTTTGTGGTAGGCAAAGTTGCTAAGAGAAACCCTAATGATGAGCTGGAAATCACATTTGCTCTACAGTTGCCCAGGACAAAGACACTCAGCTCCTCTGAGCACACTTCTAATCTAGTGATTAAAGCCACATTAAATGGACAGAGTTCCTAACACCAAACAGCAGATTCCCAGTTTGTACCCTAGGGACATCCCCTCCTGCTATCCTGGCTTCTTCAAATAAGCATTGGCTTCTTTCAACAAAAACTCCCTCTTTCAGTGGCTCCTCTGCTTATCTTGCAGTGGAGACAAAATTGAACAAGTGACCTATACCCAGACCTTCCATTTCTTCACCATATTTTCCTGCTTTACTCTCTGCAATCTATCTTCTGCCTACATCCTGCCATTGAAACGTCTCACATCCTTACCAGATCTGCTTTGTAATCTCTTTTCCAATTTAACATTGTTTCCTGCTCCTTTCTTCCTGCAACCCTCTTCTGATTCTCCCCCTCCTCCTCCTCTCACTTCCTGAGTCCTGATGTCCGTACCACTCCTCTCTATCTGTATGTGCACCTCCTCAGCTCAGCCCTCTGCAATTTTCTCACTCTCATCAGTCCCTGAACAACCTCACCCACCACCATGTCCTCACAATCTCCTCTCTGTAGAGAACTCCCAAACTAGCCTTTTAACCGGTCCTTTCCCACAAGCCCAGTCCTACAGAAACTTGCTACTTGAAAAGTCCCAATGTGCTCCCATTTTGTTGGTTGTATTTCCATCATCCGTACTTTACAGGCCTTAAAATTTAGTCATCTTTGACTCAACCTTTGTCTCTGCGTCTCCGCTGTCAACATCACATCTCACAGTTCTGTGAATTGTTCTTCCACAATGTCTCCTAGATCCACCACTCCCAGCATCTGTCAATCTCACGCCCCACCCAAGGACTCACTCCCTAGTTCTTACCACCACACATATAGGCACTTCTATAATTTCTTAATAGAGATCCCTGCCTTTTCCCTCAGATGTATCCAACATGATAGGAACAGGTTAATATTCCTAAAGCATGGCCTTGATCATTCTCTGGCTTAAACTTCTTTAGTGTCTGTTTTATTTTTAAAAAAAGTGATGTCCTTCAGCCTGACATCTAAGGCTCTCCCCTCCATGGACCCAGTTTCTTTATGTATCTGACCTTTTGTTTCTCTTTTCCCTGACATGAACTTTCAGTTCTAGTTTCTTGTTTGCCCCTGGGATAAGCCATGCTCACTCCCAGCAAGGGGCCTCTGCTCCACAAAATCAAATTGCATCCTTTTTTCAAGGGTCAGATCAAGTCTCACCTCTTTCATGAAACATTCTTAGGTATAGCTTTGTCCTCTGCCCCCGAAGCTTCAAACAGAAAGCGAATCAAACAATAAAGTCAGGCAGCTTTCACAAAGTCACACGCTGCTCAGTGGCACACTTTTCATTATACTTCTTGCTGTGGCTGTTTCTATGTCTTTGATTGGACTCTTTTCCCACCTATATCAAACCTTCCCACAGTTATCCAGCCTTCAAGAACCACTATAAGTCCTTCTTCCCCTTTCAAGTTTACAGCAAGCTCTTTCTCTCTGACTTATGTGATGTGTCCCTGACCATGCTGTATATTTTCAAAAGTTTAAACCTTGCATTAGACTTCTTTGCATCCCCCAGAGCACCTAGTCATGGGCCTTGTACAGAGTCACTGCTCCATAAATAGCCGTGGACTTGATTTCTTTAAATGGATCCATCAAACAGATGTAGAAAAAGAAAGAGTTCTAACAGGAATTTTTGGGTTGGGAAATTATGCACGTGGAGTGAAAGTATTTACCTGGTTTTGGCATAGAACTCATTAAAATGTCCAAAAGCTTCTGTTTCTTTGAACTTTCTATTTGTGACACATAATGTATCGCTGATTTTCCACTAAAATCACAAAGTTTAGGATCTCTAGGAAGAACAGAATCAACATTAAAGTTTATTTAGTTGAATCTGTTGAAAAAAGAAAACTAATATGAAAGGGCAAACATTTACATCAAATAAATAAAAAGTAATCTTACGTAGTTTGGGGATAATAATAATTATTTCAAAATGTATGAATAGATGATGACAATTTTCCAAGATTTTAAATGAAAGGAATTTGCTGTATATCTTTATTCCCATCCCCATTCTAAAAACATTCTAAGATTTGCAGAGAATTCCCAACTTTGGACACAATTTTTATAATTCTTTGAGGGTGCATAAAATCAAGTAAAGATAAAAACATCTTTTGTTGGGTTTTTTTTTCACACTTTTAAATTTTTTCAATGAGTCATAAGGATAAAAACATTTTGATAAATGATTGTCTTATCATTCCAAATATCTCACTTGATTTTTTTTCTTTTCAATAATTAAGCTAACTGCTGACTTTCTCGATATTTCTTTTTTCTAATGCTAACAGCTAGCTCTTTTATGATTCAAAATGGTGGAATGGCATAGAATCTTCTCTTTAAAATTAAGCTGATACTTTTATTTCATGGTCTCTTGGTTGAGTGGAGCAATCTTGTCATAAAAACCACAGTGTGCCTCTCTACATGACCTTTTCATTCCTCTTTACTTGGCCTTGTGGTTGGTAAGCCCAAGTGGCTGATCTTAGGACCATTTACAACAGCACAAGTCTCTTCTTCTCCTCTCTATGTTGTACTGAACACTTGCATTAGACATCAGCTCAGAGAAATCCAAAGTCAAATGATGAGAATCCCATTAATAGACTATAGTGAGGGGAACAATGATGAAACTTGCTTTACTTGTCCTATTCTAGGACAAGGAGCAAGTTGATCATGGTCTCTATTCTAAAATCTTTGAATTTGAATCTCTTCGTTGCTGTGGGACAGGGTAATGTGTCCTGAGCCACAGTAATATTCTCTTATGGACTTTTCTTCATCAAAGATTGTAATTCAAAAGAAATAGCATAGGACTGAAAATTGGGGTTGCCACTACCTTGATGTGTGACTTTAAGCAAGCCACTTAACATATTTGCAGAGAATTCCCAACTTTGGACAAAAATTTTTATAATTATTTAAGGATGCATAAAAACAAGTAAAGGTAAACTCATTGGGACCTCTCCTCATCTGCCTAGATTAGGGTGTCTCCAAGTGGCATACCTTGATTTCTGGTATTCTGGACCCCAATCCAGACCTACTGAACATCTCTGGGATGATATCCAGGAATCTTCACTTTCATCAATCGGCCAAACTATTTCTCAACACTAGTCTGAAGTAGCTTCAAAATTCCCTTTTCATTCCATTATACTAACTGATCCTTTTACAATATCTTGTGTTCTTGACTATAATTTTGTTCTTGAAGCTCCCTCCTTTTTTTTTTCAAAATAAAATTCATATGAAATGCTGAGAAAGAGCTCAGGCCATCTGTTCTTATTTGATGACAAGATAACTAAGTAACAGCTTTAGGAAACTGCAAACTGTAACATGAGAGATTGCTTATTAACCCTCTTATTTAAAAAAAAAAAAGTTCATTGTTTATCTCCCCCCTCCTAAAAGAGCATTTGACATATAGTAATTTTAAGATAACTTGAAAACACTATTATAAATTACTTTTCAGACATTGACAGTGTTTTCTGAAATAATTAGTAACATCTTGGGGGTAGCGAGCTGGATACTCAAGAATTATTTGACATTCCCAGTAACTACTAAAACACTACTCATTTCAAGAAATGAAACAAACAGCTGGATATCATAAGAATAATAGGTAGCAAATTTTAAAAACTGCACATCACTTTGTCACTGTGAAGTCACTTCTATGATGGTGCGCATGCATTTTGGTATATATAGTAGAAAACAGCCTGGAATCCCTGCACTTTGGGAGGCCAAGATGGGAGAGTAGCTTGAGGGCAGAAGTTTGAGACTAGCGTGGGCAATATAGTGAGACTTCATCTCCACAAAAAATTAAAAATTAGCCGGGCATAGTGGTATGTGCCTGTAGTTCTAGCTACTCGAAAGGCTGAGGCAGGAGGATCCATTGAGCCCAGGAGTTTGAGGTCACAGTGAGCTATGATTGCACCACTGCATTCCAGCATGGGCAACAGAGCCTGTAAAAAAAAAAAAAAAAAAAAAAAAAAAAGAGGAAAGAAAGAAAGAAAGAGAGGAAGGAAGGAAAGAAGGAAGGAAGGAAGGAAGGAAAGGAGGAAGGAAAGAGAAAGAAAGAAAAAAAAAGAAAAGGAAGGAAGGAAGAAAGGAAGGGAGGGAGAGAGAAGGGAGGGAGGGAAAGGGAAAAAAAGAAGCTATGTGTCTCGGTTTACATGTGAGTTCTATAAATAACAATGGAATAGACACCCTTCGGCTGGGCTGACTGCTCGTACTCACGCATGATGCCTTAGGAGCTGGGACAGAACTTCCACAGGTCTGTACACTGTTAACATGTCAAGACTCTCAAATAGGTCCACATCTCTCACAGTCAGCATCAGAGGGGTCAAGCCATGTTGGTTTGGGAAATTTATATCCAGGAACTCTTCGGATGCCTTTAAAAACATGCAGCTTTATTTCTGTTGTGTTTTTACTGCATAGCTCTTTATGCTAATCTTTGCATTTTCATTGCTTGGCCAACTTTTCATTATAACTTCAATATGTTCTTTCTGAGTGTCTGTCCTGAAAGGGAACTGATGAGGTGAAAGAACACAAGCCAGAAAGACAGATCTGGGTTTCAATCTCAGCTCCTTAAGGTGGTTATTTAACTTCCCTGACAGGTTGTATCAGGGACACTCAGTTAAAAGGTGATCAAATTACCCTGATAAATTGAGGGTATCCAGTTAAATCATGTGTAATTTTCTTTTGGGATGTATTTATGCAAAATATTATTTGTTGTTTATCTGAAATTTAAATTTAACTGGGTGTCCTGTATTTTTATTTGCAAAATCTGGCAACCCTACTTGCTAAACTTCAGAGCCCTCAGCTGTAAGGTGGAATAGTAGTGTCTTCCTTGTAGGGTTATGTTGCTGATTGGAGCTAGAATGTAAAAAGCACTTAGCAGAGTGTCTGATACACAGTAAGTGCTCAGTAAACATTCATTGAATGAATAAATAATTCATAACAATATAGCAGCTCAGCCAGGCGTGGTGGCTCATGCCTGTAATCCCAGCACTTTAGGAGGCTGAGGCATGTGGATTGCTTGAGCCCAGGAGTTTGAGACCAGCCTGGGCAACATGGCAAAACCCCATTTCTACTAAAAATACAAAAAATTAACCAGGCATGGTGGCGTGCACCTGTAGTCCTGGTGACTTAGGAGGCTGAAGTGGGAGGATCACCTGAGCCCGGGAAGGTCGAGGCTGCAGTGAGCTGTGATCACGTCACTGCACTCCAGTCTTGGCAACATAGTGAGACTCTGTCTCAAAAAATAAAAAATAAAAAAAATTTTAAAAACCGCTAACTTACCTGTATTTATATAGTCAAATGGAGGGCGGTAGATGGATGTAATTTGATGCCTTAATGAAAGTAAAACTTCATTTGGATAATTCAAAACTGAAAAGCTACCGCAGGCCAAAACACCTAAATTGTTCATTTTATAGACCAAAGAAATGCACTGATTTCATCTCTATTTCACTTTATGCCGTGTCAATATACTCAGTGTCTCTACCTCAGCTTCTCTAGGGACAAACTAGAGAGAATGGTGTTACTTCAGCAAGGTACTGTGGGAATTAATTAGTTAACTTTTTTTTTAGTCTCTAAGAAGAAACCACCTCCGATATCAATGTTTATTATTAGTTAGAACCAACATGAAAATTTTGAACTGAGAATAGTCTCGTAATAGCATTATCAATTCAGTATCTGTTGATCAAAGTATAGATCCAGTTACAGCTACCAGTTTCTTAAAACTTGGTTCCTAATGTTTAAGGGTTAAAAATGTGGTTATAAAAACAGACATTGGGCTGGGTGCGGCGGCTCACGCCTGTAATCCCAGTACTTTGGGAGGCCGAGGTGGGCGGATCACGAGGTCAGGAGATCGAGACCATCTTGGCTAACACAGTGAAACCCCGTCTCTACTAAAAATACAAAAATAAAATTAGCCGGGCGTGGTGGCAGGCGCCTGTTGTCCCAGCTACTCCAGAGGCTGAGGCGGGAGAATGGCGTGAACCCGGGAGGCCGAGATGGCACCACTGCACTCCAGCTCGGGTGACAGAGCGAGACTGTCAAAAAAAAAAAAAAAGACATTACATTACAATTACAACTACTGAAAACACCATTAAGTAAAATACATTGTCTTTCAAAAAAATGTTCTAAGCCTCAGTTCATCATGTTTGGCAATTTTAGACTATCATTTAGTCCAACTAAAGAATTTGAAGTATTGTTTGGTTTTGTTATATCTCTCCTTGAACCGTACCTGACTGGAATATCTTTCACTTTTTTCTTTATCTGTTTGTGTCTTTACCACAAGGGCTTAGAAGAAACTGTTTCCTAGCAGCAATTGATTTTCTTTCAGTTGGAAGATCACATGGTCTGACAGTCTCTTTGAAGGTAAATGCCAAGAGTAGGCAATTGCCAGTCACCGATAATTAATGTCCTTGGTTATGCATATGACTTTGCAAATTGCTTTGTGAAAAAGTATCTGTAAGTAGAAAATCTAAACAAGAGGATCAATACCCTGAGAAGACAGCCCTTTAAAAATGTATCCTCTGAACTCCTTTCATAACTACTAAATATTATGCAAGGCATAGGCTCTCTGATTCCCTTTTCAGGATAAAGATAATAACAGCAACTGGTCCAAAGGGATCTAAGCAGCAATTGTACAAACGGCAGTGATGCCAAGGGAACTCCTCTGAGCAAGTTGATAGTGGTCCTCTGGAGGCTTCCTGGGAGCAAATCATTTCCCAGGGGTGTTGCGTGACTTCTAGCATCCAGCCCAAGGAAGGTGGAAAGCGACTGCACCTGTGTTCCTTTATTATCTTGTTTTCCACCCCAGTGTCCTGTTTGATCCCTTTTCTTTTTTATATATTCTGTCTGAAACTTCCTAGGATTACATTGGAAAAGAACTCATTTTTCTTTAAAAGGAGTCATATGTAGTCTGTGCCCTTTTCACCATCCACTCACCCACCCAAAGATGGAAACAAATATCAACTAACCAGTAAATGTTGAACTTGCTCAAGATCACCTTGCCATGAACTTTGTAGAAGTTGCATTTGGGGAGCCTGGATTCTATTAACTGCCAAAAGTTGTCTTTGGATATTGCAATTAGCTACGTGAATTGCAGTTCGATTGCTGTAATTGCAAAGGGTGACATCTACTCCCCTTTCCAGAAGAAATCCAACAACCTGCAAAACGACACAGTTTTAGTTAAATATTTTTAAGTACCAACAGTGTCTTCAGAGCTGGGTGGAAAACTGACTTAGGCATGGCTCTGATTCATTGGGAAGTGGGTGACTGCTATTTGCCCTTCTTAATTTGGGAAACAAAAATCTCATGACATGCATGATTTTTGGATACTCTTTTTTGGAGGGACTAGAGATCTATGAGTATTGTATGTTAAACCCACACAAAACATTGAAGTTTTATAACTGTCTAACATTGAGAATACAAAATCAAAGGCAGCAGGCATGGTGGTGTGCACCTATAATCCTAGCTACTGGGAGGTTGAGGCAGGAGGATCACTTGAGCCCAGGAGTTCAAGGCCATCATGCACCATAATCCTACTGTGAATAGCCACTGCACTCTAGCCTGGGCAACATAGCAAGATCCTGTCTCTAAAAAAATACAAAAACAAAGATTATTCAGGGTTACATATTCTTGAATGTCGCAAGTATTTCTGCAAGTGTTTCTAGAAAGAGAGTAAACTATTCAGTATGGTAAGGGGGCAGATTGCCCAGTTGCGTGTTAAGAACTGTCCTTGGTGCTGAGACTGCACCAATGAACAAGACCAGCAGCCAGCCTTTAAGGTATCTGCAGTCTACTGAAGAACAGAGACTTTTTTTTTTAAAAAAAAGGTAATTGCAACATGGGGTGATAAATGTAACAAGAGAAGTGAATACAGGAGGCTGATGGGGGCACTTTGAGGAAATTTTTAAAGATATCTTGGAGAGTCTGCGAAGACTTCTTGGAGAAAGTGATGTCTAAGCTGAGACCTGAAGAATGAGACTCAGCCAGGCACACTGGGAGAAAGATTGTTCCAAGCAGAGCATACAATGTGAATAAAGTACAGTGTGTACAAGAGGGCAAGTAATATTCAAAGCTCTGGAAGGAGTTAGGTATGTCTAGAGCTCAGGATAAGAAACGGAAGGGAAGGAGATGTGGGTGGAGAAGTCAGCAGTGCCTGAGTCCTGAAAGACCTGACAAACCCCTTTGAGGAGTTAGGGCTGTGTCTTCAGGGCAATAGGCAGACAGTGAAAGATTTTCCTCAGAAAAATGACATAATCGGGTCAGTGTTTTAGAAAATCACTCTGACTGCTGGAACAGATTGATGTGGGGAAGAAGGGAAGTGGGGAGACCGGGGAGGAGACTACCGCAGTTGCCTCATGGAGAGATGACAGTGACTGAACAAGAGAAATGGTAGTGGAGATTTAGTGACTGAGGGCATAATCTAGGAACACTTAAGAGGTGGAATTGACAGAACATAGCCACTTATTCAATGTGGGAGTTAATGGTGAGCCAGAAATCAAGGATAATTCCAAGATACTGTCTTCAGTGTACTTTTTTCTGTCTTCTGTACTGCCACTGCAGAAGCAATGAAGCAATGGAACAGCCTTCTCTCCATATCAAGTGCTTCTGCATGAAACTCGCCAGAAAGGCCCAAATCAAAAATTCAGACAACAGCAAGAGAAGGAAAGACGAGAAGAACTTGGAGCCCTCATACCACCATTTCTGCTGGTGGAAGTGTAAATGGTGCATCCACTTTGAAAAACAGTCTGGTTTGGGAGGCCAAGGCAGATGGATCATGAAGTCAGGAGTTCAAGACCAGTCTGGCCAAGATGGTGAAACCCCATCACTACTAAAAGTACAAAAATTATCTGGGCACTGTGGCAGGTGCCTGTAATCCCAGCTACTTGGGAGGCTGAGGCAGGAGAATTGCTTGAACCCAGGGGGCAGAGGTTGCAGTGAGCCGAGATCGTGCACTGCACTCCAGCCTGGGCGACAGAGTGAGACTGTCTCAGAGAGAGAGAGAGAGAGAGAGAGAGAGAGAGAAGAAAACCAGTCTGGCAGTTCCTCAGATGATTAAACATAGAATGCCCCTATGATCCAGCAATTCCATTCCTAGGTATGGTACTCAGGAGAAATGAAAACATATACCCACACCACAACCTGTGCACAAATGTTTACAAAAGCATTATTCATAGTAACCAAAAGGTGAAAAGAACCATTTTCCATCCATGGATTGGATAAATAAAATGTTGTATATCAAGACAATGTGATATTATTTGGCTATAAAAATCAAGTACTGACACATGCTACAACATGAATGAACCTTGAAAACATTATGCTGCGTGAAAGAAGCCAATCACATACTGCATGATTCCATTCATATGAAAGTCCCAAATAAGAAAAGTTATAGAGGCCAGGCACGGTGGCTCATGCCTGTAACCCCAGCACTTTGGGAGGCCGAAGCACGTGGATCACTTTAGCTCAGGAGTTCAAGAACAGCCTGGGCAACATGGTGAAACCCTGTCTCCACAAAAAATACAAAAATTAGCTGGGTGTGGTGGCACGTGCCTGTAGTCCCAGCTACCCGGGAGGCGGAGGCAGGAGGATCACCCCAGCCCAGGAGGTAGGGCCTGCAGTGAGCTGTGATTGTGCTACTGCACTTCAGCCTGGGCAACAGAGTGAGACCCTATCTCAAAACAAACAAATAGACAAACAAAAAACAATAAAAAAGAACAGCTATACAGAAAGAAAGTAGATAAGTGGCTGCTTAGGGCTGGGGTGGAGTTGGGAAGAAAGGATAGAGAGTGATAGCTAAAGGATATCGGGTTTCTTTTTATCTTCTTTTTCTGGGGATGAAGTTCTTTTTGAGATGATAAAAGTGTTCTAAAATCAATTGTGAGAATTGCACATTAATATGAATATACAAAAAAATGGAAGTAGCCACTTTAAGTAAAAGTAAATTGTATGGTATATGAATTTTATCTCAATAAAGCTGTTTTTGAAAATACCTTTGCATGCCTTTATGGCCTTGCGTGATCCAGCCCCTGTCTGCATTTCCAGTTTTATCTTGTGCCATTCTTCATCCTCCCTCTGCAAGATCAAGTCACCTTTCTATACTTCAAATGTGCAAGATTTCTTTTTCCTTTATTATTATTATTATTTTTTTTTTTTTGAGATGGCGTTTCACTCTTGTTACCCAGGCTGGAGTGCAATGGAGCGATCTCGGGTCACTGCAAGCTCCGCCTCCAGGGTTCAAGCGATTCTCCTGCCTCAGCCTCCTAAGTAGCTGGGATTACAGGCCCCCACCACCACGCCCGGCTAATTCTGTAGTTTTAGTAGAGACGGAGTTTCTCCATGTTGGTCAGGCTGGTCGTGAACTCCTGACCTCAGGTGATCCGCCTGCCTCAGCCTCCCAAAGTGCTGGGATTTTAGGCGTGAGCCACCGCGCCCGGCCAAGACTTTTTTTCCCTAACCAAGGCCTTTGTCTTTGCCGTTCCCTCTACCCCAATTGACCTTCATTTATGTCTTAGCATAAATACAACACATCAGTAACGATTTCTTGACCACTTTATCAAAAGAGAAGCCCTCTATTGGTTACTTCAAAGTATGAATAACAATTTGTAATTTTTTTTTTTTTTTTTTTTTTTGAGACGGAGGCTTGCTCTGTCACCCAGGCTGGAGTGCAGTGGCGCGATCTCGGCTCACTGCAAGCTCCGCTGCCTCCCGGGTTCACGCCATTCTCCTGCCTCAGCCTCCCTAGAAGCTGGGACTACAGGCGCCCACCACCACGCCCGGCTAATTTTTTTGTATTTTTAGTAGAGACGGGGTTTCACCGTGTTCGCCAGGATGGTCTTGATCTCCTAACCTCGTGATCCTCCCGCCTTGGCCTCCCAAAGTGCTGGGATTAGAGGCGTGAGCCACCGCGCCCGGCCCACAATTTGTAATTTTTTAAAGTGCTTCTTGTTTCCTTATTTCTTGTGTTTCACCTTCCCTCAAATGTAAGTCCCCAAGGACAAGAGATCTTATCACATGAACAAATATTTTATGAATGAATGAGTGAATGGTTTAAGATAAATAGATGATGATGCCTTAGTTTAATTCAATTTCAAATAATTAAATGTTTATTTGATTTAATAAGATGGGTAACACTGATGTGGGTGTCCCTCAGGAGGGTAAGGTTTGGGAAGAAAGACAATGAAGATAATTTTGGACCTGTTGTGTTTGGGATGTCTATAATATACAAGTGGAGATATTTAGTTGGAGTTCAACATTGTGTGTGTGTGTGTGTGTGTGTGTGTGTGTGTGTCCAATATGGGCTTGAGAATCAGGGGCCATCCTCACATTATTGAAGGACACCAACATTTAAAGGATGAGAAGAAAGAACCCATGAAGGAGACTGGATAGAAGTTGCCAGAGAGGTAAGGGGAAAAACCGGGAGGAGGTCAAGGAAGAAAACACTTGAAAAATTGGAGTCCAATGGTGCTAACAGGTAGATGTGGCAAAGGACATTGTAGGGGACATTGGCAAGAGCAGTTTAAATGGAGTAGTAGAGGAAGATGTCAGACTGCAGTAGTTTGAAGAAGTAAGCAAGTGGGGGCAGTGAGGATAAACCAGTAAAACATTCTTTTTTTGTTTTTGTTTTTGACAGTCTCCCTCTGTTGCCCAGGCTGGAGTGCAGTGGCACTATCTTGGCTCACTGCAACCTCTGCCTCCCGGGTTCAAGCAATTCTCCTGCCTCAGCCTCTGTAGTAGCTGAGACTACAGGCACCCGCCATCATGCCTGGCTAATATTTGCATTTTTAGTAGAGATGGGGTTTCACCCATGTTGGCCAGATTGGTCTCAAACTCCTGACCTTAGGTAATCTGCCTGCCTCGGCCTCCCAAAGTGCTGGGATTACAGGCATGAGCTATTATGCCTGGCCATCACCTGGTTTTTGACAGCAGACCCTGATGGTTTATGTGATTTGTTCAGCTGAATGGATTCAGGACTTTGGGTGGCATTGTTGAGGTGAGTACTGTAGATTGGCCTCCTCCTGCTGCTTGGAGTTCTGTTGACAGTAGCTTTCACTGAATGTTATATGAGACAAATTGATGAATCTGGTCCTAGCCTCTGTTGGTGAGATTAATCAGAGTGGCCAACAGAGTGGTGAAATCATGAGAAAATTCATCAGATGCCAAGACAGTGTAGAAATGAGGGGTGGACATTGTTAGGAGGCACGTCTCCATGGGTCTCTTATATTTCTGCAGGTCTTGTGAGCAAAGGCACTGATTGCTTTTATTCCATGCAAACTTTTCAAGCTTATTTATATAGTGAATGGCTTTGGAAGATAGAGATAGTGTCTCCTTCTGCAGCAAAGAGTAACTTTGCTTACTGCCCACTGTAAATTATTAGGGATTTCTAAGTTGAGGGTTCCTCTGCTGTTATGCAACCCACTGCATGTTCAGGGGTCACCTGGTCCTCTTCCTATCACTCAGTGGGAATTAGGGCTTAGGGAATGGATACAAAACTGCTAAAATTCTGACTAATGCTATTGTTATGAATAAACACACTGCCCTTTTTCTCTGATCCAGTAGTTCTTTCTTCTGCTAGGAATCCAAGCAATTCTGGCAAGCGAACTCATTAGCTGCGAGTAGGGTAAAATCTCAGATCCTTCATAGTTCTCGAGAGATGTCTGCAAGTGAAAAGGCCTGAGAGAGGAAAGGAAGTGGTTGCAGGAGGACGTGGGATCAGTGGAGGTGTTTGCTTCTTTATGCACTGGCAGAAGGCACTTATCTAAGCATTTTTAAATGCTGATGGAAAGAAGCATCATTGTTTGTAATAACAAGAATCTGGAGACCACCAAGATGTCCACCAGAGTAGGATAGGCAGATAAATTGTGTAGGCAGATAAATTGTGGCATATATATGTATATATATATTCTTTTTTAATGAGACAGAATCTTGCACTGTTGCCCTGGCTGGAGTTCAGTGGTACGATCTCAGCTCACAGCAACCTCTGCCTCCTGGGCTCAAGCAATTCTCATGCCTCAGCCTCCCAAGTAGTTGGGATTACAGGTGTGCACCACCATGTCCGGCTAATTTTTTGTATCTTTAGTAGAGATGGGGTTTCAACATGTTGCCCAGGCTGCTCCCAAGCTCCTGACAGACTCAGGCAGTCCACCCACCTTGGCCACCCAAAGTACTAGGATTACAGGCATGAGCCACTGCGCCTGTATTGTGGCACATATTTTTATCTAATGGAACACTAGATAGCACTGAAAATGAGAAACCATAGCTACACTTTGTGTTTCAAAATGGAGGAATCCCAAAAACATGATAGTGAACAGAAGCAGCAAGTTATGCAGGAACATGGCTGGGTGCAGTGGCTCAGGCCTGTAATCCCAGCACTTTGGGAGGCTGAGGTGGGAGGATTGCTTGAGGTCTGGAGTTCGAGACCAGCCTGGCCAACATGGTGAAATCCCGTCTCTACTAAAAATACAAAAAATTAGAGGAGTCTGGTGGCGCACGCCTGTAGTCCTAGCTACTCAGGAGGCTGAGGCAGGAGAATCGCTTGAACCCAGGAGGCAGAGGTGGCAGTGAGCCAAGATCATGCCACTGCACTCCAGCTTGGGCTACACAGTGAGACTCCATCTCAAAAAAAAAAAAAAAAAG
The DNA here is from genome assembly GCF_047675955.1 of Chlorocebus sabaeus. Lineage (NCBI taxonomy): Eukaryota > Metazoa > Chordata > Mammalia > Primates > Cercopithecidae > Chlorocebus > Chlorocebus sabaeus. The sequence continues at coordinate 20,622,317 of NC_132913.1, forward strand.
TTGTGCAAGGGCGTATACAGTGTGAGTTTGTTTTTATAATATTCAACAGCAGGAAAAAGCAAGCAATTATTTAGGCACGGATGCAGAGGTGGCCAGGAAATTATTAACCCAAAATTCCAGATAATGGTTAGCCAGGGTGGGGGATGCAATTCAAGACAGGAATATATGGAGAGGGCTTTTGAGGCATGGCAACGTTCTAATTTTTGGCCTGAGTGTTGGGTACACAGGTGCTTGTTTCATTAATTTTCTTTCTTTCTTTCTTTCTTTCTTTCTTTCTTTCTTTCTTTCTTTCTTTCTTTCTTTCTTTCTTTCTTTCTCTTTCTTTCTTTCTTTCTTTCTTTCTTTCTTTCTTTCTTTCTTTCTTTCTTTCTTTTTCTTTCTTCCTTTCCTTCCTTTCTTTCTCTTTCTTTCTTTCTTTCTAGCATATGTGCTATATTTTATAATTTGTTTAAAAAGCATTCAAGGAAAGGAGTCAAAAAAGAAAAAGAGCTTAAAACATAGTCAAGAGAGGCTAATTGAGGAAGCAAAGGTGACCAGGCAGGATTCAGGGTCCACTTGCATTTAAAGTCCCAAGAACTGGCCAGGTACGGTGGCTCATGCCTGGAATCCCAGCACTTTGTGAGGCTGAGTCATGTGGATCTCTCGAAACCAAGAGTCTGAGACAGGCTGGGCAACATGCTGAAACCCCACGTCTCCAAAAAAACAAAAAAAAATTAGCCAGGCATGGTGGTGTGTGTCTGTAATTTCCAGCGACTTAGGAGACTGAGGTTGGAGAATCACGTGAGTCCGAGGAGTTTGAGGCTGCAGTGAGCCAAGATGGTGCCACTGTACTCCAGCCTGGGTGACAGAGTGACCCTGTCTCAAAAAACAAAACAAAATGAAACAAACAAAAAAACAAAGTCCCAAGAACTTGTAGAGGCATCAACTTGTGCAGTTGAGTGAAATTTGTCTTTTCCACCTTAGTTTCCCCATTCTTGCCCTTTCTATTCATGAAGCCTCCCTCTTTACTGCCTCTCCCCAACTCTACATGCTCATATTGTTGCCACTTTTACCTGAATTCTTAAATAGAACTTTTTAAGTTACCACACACAATGATGTAACTGATGAATAAGATCCAAATGGGTTACTTTTTCATTAATGTTTCTGTTTAATAAATATTTATTAACACCTGGCTGGGTCAGGCTCTCTGTTTGTAGCTGGAGATACAGCTAGAACAAAGAGGACAAAGTCTCCTGCCCTTTTAGGCCTTATTATTCACTTATTTACCCCTGTTTCCCTCCTTCCAGGTTTACGTGCATTTCTTAGAGCAGAGCATAAATTTCCAGGTACCGATGGAGCTGGGGGTTCATTACATGGTGCCATTAAACCATTAGCTCCTCAGGGGTGGCATCTATGTTTGACTCACATCCAGATCCACCATGAAATCTAGTGATTTTCTTGGATATAGCAGGAATATTTGTGGACTGAGTGACGAAATGAATAGAGATGGTTCCTATCTAGATTTAGGGTATCTCCCTCCCCGTACCCCACTGTGTGTCTTCAGACATTCTTTTATGGCAATGGGTGATATCACTATTCACAAATATCTCATTCTCAGAATCCTTAGCTTGGAAGACTTTTTGTCCTTGAGCCTAGCACACCACATGTTACCTCTGTTAGATTTTCCTCTGCTGCTGTAATGAGAGGCGTATTCCCTGTCTTTGGGTGCTGAAAGTCGAGGTTTCCGAGGACGGATTGGACTTTAGTAATATAGTCACAGATGAGTTCCACATCACCTCTTGAAACTACTTCTAGGAAATCATGAATCAGTTTATTTTTATTCATCTTGCTAGTTCCACATGATTGCCTTGAAGAGAAAAGGAACGATTTAATTATATGAGAGCCAACAAAGCTGTGAATGGTTCAAATGTAACATATTCTGCCTTTACTGCCACCTGTTTCCTTCTTTTATGTATAAAAATCTCATAACCGTTTCAAAGACAATTTTGAAAAGAGTGGGAAATGCCACAATACCACCAGGCTTGGTTCTTTGCGTACATGTTGAATTAGGAAGAATAATAATTTCACCATTATTTTGGAAGATCTGCTATGGTAGAGGAGAAGAGAGGATGGATCAACAGCAGAATGGAAACAGCACAAGCTTGGAGCCCAGTAGAACCTGGATTTAAATTCCTTCTCCACAGATTACCAACTGTGTGATCATGAGCACATGGCTCGTCTCTGGGCTGCGTTTACTTATCTCTAAAATGGAAATGATCGTCCCCTCTTCAAAAGGTTGGTGAGGATCTGAAATATGATCTACAGAGGGTTGGCACATTCTACAGGTGAAAATTCTTGTTGGATTTTGTTATTTTTTTTAGATTGTTTATTAAACACCTTATACGTATTTCCTTTCTGAAAGTTCTATCTTCCCAACAATACTGTAAGCTCCTCAATAGCAGGGACATTACATGACTTGTCCTTTTGTCTCCTCTTTGATTCTAGCACAGTGGGGATCATTGAGGAGCACAGTGCCCACTGTTCTAGATTTTCCAGGAAAGCCCTAATTTTAAATATCTCATATCAGTTTTCCAAATCATTGAAATATCTCAAATTGCAATTTTGGAGGTCACCAAACTACCCTCTCCTGCATGGAGCCCTTTTTTTTTTTTCTTTTGAGATAGAGTCTCACTCTGTCACCCAGGCTAGAGGGCAGTGCCACAATCTTGGTTCACTGCAACCTCTGCCTCCTGGGTTCAAGCAATTCTCCTGCCTCAGTCTCCCGAGTAGCTGGGACTACAGGTGGGCCACCACACCCGGCTAATTTTTGTAGCTTTTAGTAGAGATGAGTTTTCACCATGTTGGCCAGGCTGGTCTGGAATTCCTGACCTCAGATGATCCACCCGCCTTGGCCTCCCAAAGTGCTGGGATTACAGGTGTGAGCCACCGTACCCAGCCTGGAGCCTCTTGCTGTTGGTAACAGCACGACATCCTTTGTCAGGCTCTATACTCCAACTTCTGCTTCTGACACCACCTCACCGTATGTAGCCACATGTTATCGATTCGATGTGCAGTTTCCTTACAGTAATCTGGCATGAGATTGAAAACAAAAGAACAAGAGGCTCATTTCATAGTACAACTTTGTGGAGGAAAGCTAAGGAAAACAAACAAGAAAAAGTCTAGATATCCTCTTTAATGTTCTGAACACACAAATGCCTTCAGAATTCATGGGCCAGACTACACAGAGCCCTCGTTCTCAAACGAGAACATGTGCTTCACTCTAGAAATAGTTCTAGTCCATGAATTCATCCATTCATTAGGAAGATGCTATATGCCCTTCAGCAGCTTTCATTGACCTGTCCCAATAAACATAACACAAAACAGGTTAGACAAAATACAAGAAAGAGCACACATGGTTTTAAGTGTCCATGCAAACAGCAGATAATGAATCTTACAGATGTCAGAGAAATGGGCTGGCCATGTGATCTGGAAGATCCCCTTGAAAGAAGGCATTCGTTGCTGGGCTCGCTGGCTCACACCTGTAATCCCAGCACTTTGGGAGGCCGAGGCAGGCGGATTACGAGGTCAGGAGATCTGGCTAACACGGTGAAACCTCGTCTCTACTAAAAGTACAAAAAATTAGCTGGGTGTGGTGGCGTGCACCTGTAGTCCCAGCTACTCCAGAGACTGAGGCAGTAAAATGGCGCAAACCCAGGAGGCGGAGGTTGCAGTGAGCTGAGATCGTGTGACTGCATTCCAACCTGGGCAACAGAGCGAGACAAGAAAGAAAGAAAGAAAGAAAGAAAGAAAGAAAGAAAGAAAGAAAGAAAGAAAGAAAGAAAGAAAGAAAGAAAGAAAGAAAGAAAGAAAGAAAGAAAGAAAGAAAGAAAGAAAGAAAGAAAGAAAGAAAGAAAGAAAGAAAGAAAGAAAGAAAGAAAGAAAGAAAGAAAGAAAGAAAGAAAGAGAAAGGAAGGAAGCAAGGAAGGAAGGAAGGAAGGAAGGAAGGGAAAGGAAAGGAAAGGAAAAGAAAGAGGGAAAGAAAGAGAGAAAGAAAGAGAGAAAGAAAGAAAGAAAGAGAAGAAAGAAAGAAAGAGAGAGAGAAAGAGAGAGGAGAGAGAGAAGAAAGAAAGAAAGAGAGAGAGAAAGAGAGAGGAGAGAGAGAGGAAGGAAGGAAGGAAGGAAGGAAGGAAGGAAGGAAGGAAGGAAGGAAGGAAGGAAGGAAAGATGGAAGGAAAGAAAGATGGAAGGAAGGAAGGAAGGAAAGATGGAAGGAAGGAAGGAAAAAAAGAAGGAAAGAAAGAGAGAAGGAAGGAAGGAAGGAAGGAAGGAAGGAAGGAAGAAGGAAGGGAGGGGGAGAGAGAGAGAGAGAGAGGGAGGGAGGGAGGGAAGGAGGGAAGGAAGGAAGGCATTTGTGATATCTGGAGAGTCACAGTGAAGGAGAAATGGGCAGCTCTGATGAAGGACAGGCATGAACCCAGGCCTCTACCCAGATCCGAGGAGGAGAGAGTGAAACCAGATGGGAATTTACCCTGGATTCCCCAACACATCGGGAAGCCCATGGAGAGCTTTCAGCAGTGTGTTTTAGGAACATTGGTACTTTAGTAAGATTATTATGATGCAGAGGAAAAAGGCAGAAACAAAAATTTGAATGTGGCTGGGCATGGTGGCTCATGCCTGTAATCCCAGCACTTTGGGAGGCCGAGGCGGGGGGATCACCTGAGTTCAGGAGTTCAAGACCAGCTGGGCCAACATAGTGAAGCCTTGTCTCTACTAAAAAATACAAAAATTACTCAGTGTGGTGGTGCGCACCTGTAATCCCAGCTACTCAGGAGGCAGAGGCAGGAGAATCGCTTGAACCCATGAGGCACAGGTTGCAGTGAGCCAAGATCAAACCACTGCACTCCAGCCTGGGCAACAGAGCGAGACTCTATCTCAAAAAACAATAACAACAACAAAATTTGAAGTGAAGGTTCACAGGATTTGTGACTGACTGACCACAGACAATGACAAGGTCCAAGAGGTTGGGGCCCAGGAACTGAGGGAGGACCCATGGCTGGGCAGGTGATTCCTTTTACAGAAAGACAATAGATGAGGTCAGCAGCAGAACCAGTACATAAACAAGTGTGTGTAGTTGGTGTCCTTGGCTTTCAAAGAAATAGTGGCCTTAGCTCAGTGCAGTTTCCTGAACTTGCTTGAGCATAAACATTTCCTTGTTATAAAGATTCCAAGTTTCCTTTAGCAGATCTGGGATGAGGCTGGGGACTCTCTTTTTTGAAAGAATTTTTTCATAGACTTTAAAAAATTGACTTTATTGCTTAGGGCAATTTAAAGCTTATTATGCAAAATTGGGCAAATTCTGCAAAATTGGGCAGAAAGTACAGAATATTCCCTCTCCACTACCCACTACTGGCCTCACCATCAACAGCCTGCACCAGAGTGGTACATTTGTTAACAACTGATGAACTTACAGAGTATTATCACCCAAAGTACATAGTTTACGTTAGGGTTCACTGTTGGTGTTGTACATTCTATGGGTTTGGACAAAGGTATTATGACATGTATCCACCATTTTAGTATGTATAGAATAGTTTCATGGCCCTAAAAATCTCTGTGTTCTGCCCATTCATTCCTCCCTCCACACTAACCCTGGGCAACCGGGGACCTTTTTATTGTCTCTGGGAGGCTCCCATCAGGCAACTTCTAGAAACACAGAATTGAATCCACAATCTTTCTTGCAATCCACTTTGTTTTCTAATTGACATTTATCATTACTACTTGTTACTCCTTTTGATTTAAACTTCCTAGAATAGATGGTAGTTTCCCCTTCTAATTTCTAGCGGAATACTTTGAAATAGAGAATGAATTCCTCAAGTCTTTATCTACCTTTGTTCAAAGTGAAGTTACATAATAACAATAATACAACAACAGCAACATGCCCAACATTCATTGAATGCTTGCTACGTGTCATATGCTGTTCTAAATGCTTTACAGGTGTTTTTTCTATTTAATTCCAAATAATACCATCAGAACAGTTGTATTATTATCCGTATTCTATAGATGAGGAAAATGAAGCACAGACACTGGCAAAATGGGATCTCACTCCAGAGAGATGAGAGCGTTACTGCCCAAAAAGATGTAATGGAGTCAGGTGCGGTGGCTCATACCTGTAATCTCAGCACTTTGGGAGGCAGAGGCAGGTGGATCACCCGAGGTCAGGAGTTCGAGACCGGCCTGGCCAATGTGGTGAAACCCCATCTCTACTAAAAATACAAAATTAGCCAGGCATGGTGCATGCCTGTAATACAAGCTACTTGGGAGGCTGAGGCAGGAGAACTGCTTGAACCCGGGAGGTGGAGGTTGCAGTGAGTCGAGATCGCAGCATTGTACTACAGCCTGGGCAACAAGAGTGAAACGCTGTCTCAAACAAACCACAACAAAAAAAAGATGTAATGGAACGAGTATTTAAAGGTGCCTTTGCAGAATAGGCTTATTTCCATTTTCATGTTTGGACCTTACGTAGATGCAGATGAGCTCATCATTACTCCTTGCTAGCCACACTGGACTGTGTCAGGCTTTCCTCTTGTTTTATTTTTACCCTACAGCTCTGATCCCCTCTGTCTGATAAGAACCCAATCTAATGTGCCTGAGAGGTATCCTCAATAAGTGTATATCCTTATAAGGCATATAGTGCTGTTATGTTACATTGGTTTTTAATTTATACAAATAATATTGTACTCTAGAGCTCGTTAATTATTTGTTAACACTTCGCTTTTAAGCTTTATCCTTGTACTTATAAGTACAAGGTTGTTGGTTTTATGTTCACCATATTTTATTACTGCCTTGGTGATGGACATCTAAGTTGTGCACTCCACGAACAACGCTGTGATAAATATCCTGGTTTAGGACTTATTATGCACCCTGCAAACGTTTCTCTGGGGCAAGTGGGTCGAACGGATTTAATTTCACAAAGTACTACCAGATTGTCCTCCAGAATGGCTGTATCAATTTACACTGCCACCGGTAATGCCTGTTTTCTTTAAGCTCTTTTAAGAGAAGCAGACGTTTGGTTGATTGCCGTCACTTAATCATCATTATCTTCATCATTAGCATTTAATAAGCAGTGTACTTGGAACCTTACTAAGGGCGGAAGGGGCAGATGATATACTCAAAATCAGGCCACAGAAATAATTAAAACCAATACACACATCTGTCCCAGCAAATTGCTTTGTAACTCAGATTTACATTTTACATACTTGTTTTTGAAAATGCAACAGTATTTGCAGGATCATTTCAGCGGGGGGAAAAGGGTTTTCAGAAACAAAGGATAATTAAAACTTGTCTTTCAATAAAGCTAAAAATCAGGTATTCAAATAACAGTTAGGCAACAAATAGATATTTATATCACACCTTATTCATAAAGTAGAAATAAAACTTCAAACATTTTTCCCCCAAGGTTATTACCTAGCAATGTTATGGAGTTGTAATTTAACTTTTTAATGTAACACTTAAGGGAGAGCATTTCGTAAGTAGTATCTATCATCTAAAATAAAACATAAAAATTTAGATTTAGCTAAACTACAATCCCAAAGTTATCAAATCAAATCACTGAAATACTGGGCAATGTGGTCATTATTTGGCCATTTATTGTCTCACATACTCAATAGTGATGGGAGGAAGACAGTGACTATTGAATGAGCTCATAGCATTATCTCTATATGCAGGTCATTCTTTTAGTTAACATGCACAGACCATGGCTTTTAAAAATTATTTTTATTACAGACGGGGTCTCACTCTGTCATCCAGGCTGGAGTACAGCAGCTTGATCATAGCTCACTGCAGCCTGAAACTCCTAGGTTTAAGGGATCCTCCCACCACAGCCTCCCGGATAACTAGGGCTACAGGTGCACAGCACTATGCCCCGCTAGTTATTTTTATGTTCTATTTTTGTAGAGACAGAGTCTCACTATGTTGCCCAGGCTTAGTCATGAACCCACAATGCCTTTTATTATTGAGCTCTATATCCCCTTCTGAATTCAATCTGTACATGTCCATTTTAGGTTTCTTTCATAAGAAAACATTTCTCAATTTTCCATTTAGAATTGTTGTTGTTGTTGCTGTTACAGGGTCTCCCTGTATCGCCCAGGCTGGAGTACAGTGGCACAATCTTGGTTCACTGCAACCTCCACCTCCTGGATTAAACAATTCTCCTGTCTCAGCTTCCCAAGTAGCTGGGATTACAGGTGCCCGCCACCACGCCGGCTAATTTTTGTATTTTAGTAGGGACAGGGTTTTACCATGTTGGACAGGCTGGTCTCGAACTCCTGACCTCAGGTCATCCACTCTCCTTGGCCTCCTAAAGTGCTAGGATTACGGGCATGAGCCACCATGCCTGCTCATTTAGAATTGTTTTGGTCAATGATTTTTGAGGAATAATCTTTCATTCCACAGAGGTTTTTAGTTTAGCATCTATTAAAGCCCAGTCTTTTTTATTTTTAATTGCATGCATGGTTTATCTATTTGTAAAACCAAAACCTTTTGTTATACTGTACATCTGATTTAGAACCTTATGTAATGAAGATTTAAAGCAACAGAAATCTTATTTCATGTTGAGAAAGCGTGGTTAAGAACATATGTATACAATATTGATTGGTTACAAGAAGATTCATACCATGTAAAGTTTACACATATTTGGGTGATTAAACTAAAAGATTACCCCTAGGTATAATTCAATGAAGGCAAGTGTTTTTCATATACTTTTCTTGTCATTAGTAATTTAGCCTATGGTCTAGAGGTGCCTGCATAAGTATTGGAGGAAATTGTCACAATATTTGAAAAGTAAAAAATAGTTTATTACAACTCTAAGGATATTATTATTTGAGATTAGGACACAGTTTCTTCTATCAGTTTACCTAGCGTTCCTCCTCGGGGACATCCTTTGGGGAGTAAAAAAGTCACAACATACAGTTTATCTAAAATCGGATGAAAAGCAGAGATTTGGCTTACCTGTGCTGTGTTTTGCTGAGGGAGGTGGCACACAGTTGAAGAAACACCAAGCCAAACAGTAGCCAACATCATCCTAATTCATTGTGGCACTGATTTCCGGGACAGCTGTAGCCCACACTTCAACTAGGGATCCATTTTAAAAACAGCATAGATTCAGATTTTTTTTCTTTAATGATTTTACAGTGTTGCACAGCCCAAATAATTTTTCTTTAAATTTTTTCTTTAATTAAGCTGATCCTGCATGCACAAACCCTTAAGTAAGCTGCAAAGAGACTGCTTAGTTTACAGGTGGTTGCCCAGGCAACCATCCACTGTGCATTTAGCTTAGAGCATTGAAAGCAGGACAGTCTCATCCGGAAAGGAAAACAAGTGCTGTATGCTCTTCCGAGTTGTTGCTCATGTGCTTTAAAACTATCGAACCCCTATGTACTTCCACGGTTGGCGCAATTACCATGATCACCTGATACACGGAGGCTTTCTCCAAGAGATCCACGCCTTTGAAGGGGCCCTCTCAAAGCTGCGTATAAGTGACAGAGTGAGAATCCAATCGATTACCACCAAACTGATTGCATTCTTAGACGCAGCCTTCAGAAAGCGCCAGCAGATGGAAATCCTTACATTACAACATACTTCTTCTCTAGGTACGCTTGTGGTATTCTGAAGCAAAAGCTTCGGTAAAGAGACTGCACTTTTGTCTGTGTCAAATGGTAATAAACCCAGCTGCAAAAGACTTCAAATCATGGACTATGAAAACATACTCATGAGGAAGTGGACACAGGGCACTCCATAAGGTCACCTGGCATTTGTGTGCTGCTAAATTATCTTCTGCCAGTAACCAAAGGATGCAGGGGTTTCTCTTGTAAGGTAGGTTTCTCTTCTAAGGTAGGGCATAACATTATATATTCTCAACTGGATGGGCTACGATATTCTATCACAGTAACAACAGCTGACATTTATTGACTAGTTCCTGCGTTAGTCCATAAAGGACATGATTAATGTCATTTAACCCTCACAACAACTCTGTGGAGTTGAAACAATAAACAGCATCATTGCCGTGTACAGAAAGATGACTTTGAGGCTTAGAGCTTTTAAGTTAATGAATGGTGGAGCTAGGGATTGAACCTAAGCGGCCTGGTCACGATGTTGAAATACTACTTTTACTGTGCGTGAGCGTGTACACACACACACACACACACATACACACACTCTTCTCTAGTGGATGAAGACTTCAGGGTAAAAGCCATTCAGAGATTGTTAGAGCTATGTAAACTCCCTCATTACCAATTCAGCTTCAGGCTGCTTGACACCAGCTTAGGCACGCACAAGCTGTTACTCTGTTTTGCTTCCTATACTCTACTTTGCCTCTGCTCCCAGCAAGGTGAGTACTGTCTCAACCTAACAGAGGAAGGTGTAAGTACTGTAGTTTCTGACTTTTAGGATTTCTGCCAGGTTATCCTAGGGTTCTGACTTGTCTGCAATCCATGAATCTTTAAATTGCCTTCTCAAAAAGTAATCCTGGCCAGATGTGGTGGCTCACACCTGTAATCTCAGCACTTTGGGAGGCTAAGGTGGGCGGATCACCTTAGGTCAGGAGTTCAAGACCAGCCTGGCCAAAATGGTGAAACCCCATCTCTACTAAAAATAAAAAAAATTAGGCTAGGCACGGTGGCTTACGCCTGTAATACCAGCACTTTGGGAGGCCGAGGTGGGTGGATCACAAGGTCAGGAGATCGAGACTATCCTGGCTAACATGGTGAAACCCCGTCTCTACTAAAAATACAAAAAAAAAAATTAGGCGGGTGTGGTGGTGGGCGCCTGTAGTCCCAGCTACTCGGGACGCTGAGGCAGGAGAATCACTTGAACCCAGGAGGTGGAAATTGCAGTGAGCCGAGATGGCGCCACTGCTGTCCAGCCTAGACGACAGAGGGAGACTCCATCTTAAAAAAAAAAAAAAAATTAGCCAGGTGTGGTGGCTGGTGCCTGTAATCCCAGCTACTTGGGAGGCTGAGGCAGAATTGCTTGAACCCGGGAGGCAGAGGTTACAATGAGTCGGGATCGTGCCACCTCACTCTAGCCTGGGCAACGGAGTGAGCAAGACTCCGTCCCCCTGCCCGCCAAAAAAATGTAATCCTTTGGCTAGGTGCAGTGGCTCACGCCTGTAATCCCACACTTTGGGAGGCCAAGGTAGGAGGATTGCTTGAGTTTAGAAGTTTGAGATCAGCCTGAGCAACATGGTGAGACCATGTCTCTACAAAAAATAGAAAAAATTGCTGGAGGTGGTGGTGGGCACCTGTAGTTTCAGTTACTCAGGAGGCTGAGGCAGGAGGATTGATTGAGTCCAAGAGTTTGAGGCTACAGTGAGCTATGATCATGCCACTTCACTCCAGCCTGGGAAACAGAAAGACATTCTGTCTTTAAACAAAAAAGGAATCCTCCTTTTGTCTCTCATTTTGAGATAGAGTCATTTAAATCTTTTTTTTTTTTAAGAAACTCAATTTTTAGAAATAGTGAAGGGATAGTCATGCAAAACAAGGACGGTATCAGGTTGCCCTAGGGCTGTGTCAAAAGCTCTAAGGAAGCATGCAAGGGGAGTGTCTGACTTCCTGGATTGAGGGTGGGGGATGTATGTTTGCCCAGGTTGCTTGAACAAAATGCCACAGACTGGAAGGCTTAAACAACAAAAATTTATTTGCTCATGGGGCTGGGCGCTGTGGTTCACACCTGTAATCCCAGCACTTTGGGAGGCCGAGGTGGGTTGATCACCTGAGGTCAGGAGTTTGAGACCAGTCTGGCCAATATGGTAAAACCCTGTCTCTACTAAAAATACAAAAATTAGCTGGATGTGGTGGTATGTGCCTGTAATCCCAGCTACTCAGGAGGCTGAAGCTGGAAAATTGCTTGAATCCGGCAAGCGGACGTTGCAGTGAGCCAAGATCTTGTCACTGCATTCCAGCCTGGGTGACAGAGCAAGACTCCGTCTCAAAAAAAAGAAAAAAAAAAATTATTTGCTCACAGCTCTGAAGGCTAGAAGACCAAGACCAAGGTATCAGCAGGTTGGGTTTCTCCTGAGGCCCCTCTCCTTGGTTTACAGGTGGCCACCTTCTCTCTGTGTCCCCACATGGCCTTTCCCCCACGTGTGCACATCCCTGGTGTCCTAATCTCTTCTCATAAGGACACTAGTCAGATTGGATTAGAGCCCACTCTAATGGCCTAATTTTAACTTAATCACCTGTTTAAACACCCTGTCCATAAATACAGTCACATTTTGAGGTACTAGGAGTTAGGGCTTCAACATACGAATTTTGAGTGAGAATCTAATTGATTACCACCAAACTGACTGCAAATACAAATAAGCTCATAACAGGGGGCAGAGAAAGTCTTCACAGAAGAGCAAATGTCCAAGCTCAAACTTGAAGGACAAATAGTTTACCAGGTAAACTATAGACACAAGGACATTGCAGATTCTAAACAATAGCATGTCCAGAGGAAAGAGAAAGCACAGGATGTTGAAAACATTGTAGGTGCATGTTAAAAGAGGGTGTCTATTAAAAGAGAGTAGCAGACACAGAGATGTGCTGCTCAGACCTCCCTTAAAGAAAGACTCACTGCCCAGCTATAAGGCGTGTAGTTAGATGAACAGCCTACGGCTGTTGGGTTTATCAGGTTTGTCTAACTGTTCAGCCAAGGACCTACTATTCTTGGAGTACTTACTTCCTCCAGCCAAAAGCTGAGCAAACAGTGATAGCCAAGGCCACTCTTTTCTTGGGGAGATCCTGGCCAATGATCGACTGAGCAAGGCTGTAGTACAAGGGGCTACACATTTCCTGATGGGTAATTTTTGCCCCAGCACTTCCGGTTGGACTTCAGAGACTTCGCCAGCTTGGAATTGTAGTGTCTGCTTTTTTAGCAGACACTATTAAAAAAAAAAAAAAAAAAGTGAAAAGGCAAGCTGCAGAGTGGGAGAAGTTATATGCTACATATATAAACAATATAAGGCTCAGATGCAGAATATATATAAATAACTTGAAGGGGTTAATAAAATAAAGACAGGGCCGGGCACGGTGGCTCATGCCTGTAATCCCAGCACTTTGGGAGGCCAAGGTGGGCAGATCACAAGGTCAGGATATCAAGACCATCCTGGCCAACATGGTGAAACTTCATCTCTACTGAAAATACAAAAATTAACTGGGTGTTGTGGCACATGCCTGTAATCCCAGCTACTCCGGAGGCTGAGGCACGAGAATCACTTGAACCCTGGAGGCAGAGATTGCACGCCACTGCATTCCAGCCTGGCGACAGAATGAGACTCCATCTAAAAAAAAAAGAAATAAAATAAAGACAGCCCTATAGAACAAAATTAAAAACACTTAATTTTCTGCTTTGCAAAAACAGCATATTTAAATGACCAATAAGCAAATGAAAAAGTGCTTAACTTCATTAAAAATCAGTAACATGAAAATGAAAATCATAGTGGGATACTCTCCATCCATTGGGGTGGCAAAATGTTTTTAATCTGACAATTCCAGGGGTTGGTGTGGATACAGAGCAGTGGGGACATCTGTTAATTGCTGGAATATAATTTGATAAGCCACTTTGTAACACTGGCATTATTTAGCAATGTTGATAACACTGACACCCTATGACCTGAGGTAAAGTCACTCCTAGTATGTCTCATAAATGTATACCATGACAGAAGTACAGGAATATTTATACTAGCAAGTTTATTCATAATAACCAAAATCTAAAAATAATCTAAATGTTTATAAGCACTTAATGGATAAAAATTGTGACATATTCATATAATGGACTACCATATAACGATAAGATTAATTAATTACTGTTGCACACAGTAGCATGGATGAATCTCATAAGCACGCTGTTGAAGAAAAGATACACACACAAAATACAATATCATTCTATTGAAGGCAGGCAACACCAGATTATATTGTTTCGTTTGGTTTTGTTGAGAGCAAGGTCTTGCTCTGTCACCCAGGCTGGAGTGCAATGGAGTGATCACTCAGTCACTCAGTGATCACTCACTGCAGCCTCAAACTTCTGAACTGAAGTGATCCTCCAACTTCAGCCTCCCAAGTTGCTGGGACTATAGGCATGAGCCAACAGGCCAGGCTAATTTTTAAATTTTTTGTAGAGATGGGGTTTCACTATATTGCCCAAGCTGGTCTCAAACTCCTAGCCTTGAGCGATCCTCCCACCTCAGCCCCCGAAAGCACTGGAATTACAGGCGTGAGCCACCATGCCCTGCCTATATTGTTTACAGATGAATTGATTACAGGTAGTAAAACTAAAGATTAGCAAGGAAATGATCACCACAAAAATCAGGATAGTGCTTATCTCTAGGGTAAAGGAGGGACTGTAATTGATATTAGGCAAATAAATGCTGGCAATGTTCTATTTCTTCACCTGGTGGTACTTGAGTGTTTGTTTTATAAGCTTTCACTGTTTTTCTTACTATGACAGAAAAGACGCAGGAGCTGAGACCTGGCAGATGAGAATTGCAGGCCATATGAGATCCTGGGGAGGAGCACTATGGAAAGGGGTTGTCATCAGTGGAAAGGCCTAGGGAGGGGAAGAACTCTGAGCTTTGTTCAAACAAAAAGAAGGAGGAGCGTGACTCAAGAAGATTGGTCAAGGGAGAAAGTGGTAGCATATGAGATTTGCGTCATATGAAAAGGCTGGATCATGCAGGCCACCGTGAGGAGTTAGAATTTTATTTCGGGGCACTATACAGCCATTGATGGCTTTTAAGCAGAAAATTGCATTGGTCCAATTCCCTTTTTTTTAGAAGATCACTCTGTTTGCTGTATGGAAAATGAACTGGTAATCTGAAAGTTAAAGAGATAAGAAGGTACAAAGAATAGATGGGGCAACTAGAAGACAAATAGTAGGGTGGTAGACAGAAATACAGTCATAAAAATAACTATATTGATTATAACTTAAAGGTAGAGGTTGTCAGAATGAATAAAACAGAAGACGCAGCCAGGCACGGTGGCTCACACCTGTAATCTCAGTACTTTGAGAGGCCAAAGCAGGTGGATTGCCTGAGGTCAGGAGTTTGAGACCAGGCTGGCCAACATGATGAAACCCCATCTCTACTAAAAATACAAAAAGTTAGCTGGGTGTGGTGGCACATGCCTGTAATCCCAGCTACTTGGGAGGCTGAGGCAGGAGAATTGCTTGAACCCGGGAGGCGGAGGTTGCAGTGAGCTGAGATCGTGCCACTGCACTCCAGCCTGGGCAGCAGAGTGAGACTCTTTCTCAAACAAACAAACAAACAAAAAAACCAGAAGACCCAAATTACATGCTATCTATGAGACATGTTGTAAATATAAAGCCATAGATAGTTTGCAAGTGAACAGATCGCAAAAGATATACCATGCAGAAACCAACAAAAGCAAAGTTAGTGTGGCTATATTAATATCCGATAAAATAGACTTCAAGGCAAAGAGTATTACCAGAGATAAAGAGAAATGTTTCATAATGGTAAAGGAATCAATTCATCAGGAAATCACAACAATCATGAATGTGAAGCAAAAATGGACGTAATTGAAGGAAAAAAAGGGATGTCACAATACTAGCTGGAGATTTTAATACTCCTTTTAAGGAATCAGGAGACTAAATATACCGAAAAGGTTAGTAACAACATAGAAAATCAGTCACTATTACCTAATAGATGTGTATAGAATTCCAGACACAAAAACTATGGAATATATATTCTTTTCAAGTGAATGCGGTGTAGTCAACAAGATAGAGCATATGCTGTGCCACAACCAGTTCTCAATAAATTTCAAAATATTGAAATTTTACGATGTAAATTAGATAACAATATGATATCTAGTAAAATCTCAAATATTTGGAAATTGTACACATACTTCTAAGAAACCCAGGGATCAAAGAAGAAATCATTTGCAGAATTTTAAAATATCTTGAAGTGAATGACAATAAAAATACAACATATTAAAATTCATTGGCTATGGTAAGAGTAGTGCCTAGAGAGAAACTGATAGCCTCAATAATTATATTAGAAGAGAATAAAGGGCTAAAGCTATTGACCTTCAAAGATTCCATCTGAAGAAACTATAAACAGAAGAATGTAGAAGATGTAAATAGGTGAAAGCAAATAATAAGAGTATAACCAATGTATAATAAGAGTATAACCAATGTATAATAAGCGTATAACCAATGAAATAGAAAGCAGACCAACCCCTCACCCACAAAATCCTTCTTTAGCAAGATTCACAATCAAGAGAACAAATTGAAGGAAGGCAATCGTGTAGCAGCCTGACAGGTTTTTCATTGGCCCAAAAAAGCCAATGCACTTAGAACAGCAGGTTTTGCAGTAAAGAACGAGATTAATTATTGTAGGGCCAGATGAGCAGAAGAATGGGAGATAGTTCTCAAATCCACTTCCTTGAGAGCTCAGAGGATACAGTTTTTAAGGATAATTTGGCAGGGAGGGGATAGGGAATGGGTGCTGCTGATCAGTAGGAGAGGAAGCCATAGGAGTATTCAAACTGTGTTCATGTGCTGAATCAGTTTCTGGTGGGAGTTTCTGGGTGGGAGTCAGTCTCTAGGTATGAGTCACAGGTCTGGGTGGAGTCAGTCAGTCACCAAAATGCAAAAATCTAAAAATATCTGAAAGACCAATCTTAGGTTTTGACAATGGTGATGTTATCTATAGGAGCAATTGTGGAAGTTGCAAATCTTGTGGCTTCCCAGCTACTTGACTCTTGAGCAGTAAGTGGTTACACAAAGGCAAACTAGGGAACAATGGCTGGTTATCATTTAACTATGCCTACATCTTAGTGGAATTCAAGCCCATCCCATAATCCTAACCTTGTGGTGGTTTCAGTCCCCAAGCAAGGAGGGGGTTAGTTTCAGAGAGGGACTGTTACTCTCTTTGTTTCAAAGTTATCAAAACCACTGAGGTTAGAAGCAACATGGAATCAGATTGGCTTTCTCACACTATTATAATTTTGTTTTAATTTTTAATTTTTATGAGACCATAATAGGTGATACAGGTTACATAAGAAACTTTGATACAGGCATAACATGTATAAATAATCACATCAGGATAAATGGAGAGTATCTATCATTTCAAGTATTTATCATTTCTCTGTTATGACCATTCCATTTATACTCTTTTAGTTGTTTAAAATTTACAATAAATTGGCCGGGCAGGATGGCTCAAACCTGTAATCCCAGCACTTTGGGAGGCTGAGACGGGCAGATCACTAGGTCAGGAGATCGAGACCATCCTGGCTAACACGGTGAAACCCCGTCTCTACTAAAAAATACAAAAAACTAGCCGGGCGAGGTGGTGGGCGCCTGTAGTCTCAGCTACTCGGAGGCTGAGGCAGGAGAATGGCGTAAACCCGGGAGGCGGAGCTTGCAGTGAGCTGAGATCCGGCCACTGCACTCCAGCCTGGGCGACAGAGCAAGACTCCGTCTCAAAAAAAAAAAAATTTACAATAGATTATTGTTCACTGTAGTCACCCTGATGTGCTATCAAATACTAGATCTTATTCATTCTATCTAACTATATTTTTGTACACATTAACCATCTCACCCTCCCCAACCAACCCCCACTACCCTTCCCAGCCTCCGGTAACCATTCTTCTACTCTCTATGTCCATGAGTTCAATTGTTTTGATTCTTAGATCCCACAAATAAAAGAGAATATGTGATGTTGTCTTTCTGTGCCAGGCTTGTTTCACTTAACATAATGATCTCTACTTCCATTCATGTTGTTACAAATGAGTGGATCTCATTCTTTTTACGGCTGAACAGTGTTCCACTGTGTGTATGTATCACATTTTCTTTATCCATTCATTTGTTGATGGACACTTAGGTTGTTTCCAAATCTTAGGTATCGTAAACAGTGCTGCAACAAACGCAGGAACGCAGACGTCTCTTTGATATATTGATTTCTTTTCTTTTGAGTATATAACTAGCAGTGAGATTACTGGATCACATAGTAGCTCAATTTTTAGTTTTTTGAGGAACCTCTATACTGTTATCCAGAGTAGTTTTACTAATTCATATTCCCACCAACAGTGTATACGGGTTCCTTTTTCTCCACAGCCTTACCAGCATTTGTTATTGCCTATTTCTGGATAAAGGCCATTTTAACTGGGGTGAGATAATATCTCACTGTAGTTTTGATTTGCATTTCTCTGATGATCAGTGATGTTGAGCACCTTTTCATATGCCTGTTTGTCATTTGTAGGTCTTTGTTTGAGAAATGTGCGTTCAAATCTGTTTCCTGTTTTTTAAATAGGATTATTAGATTTTTTTCCTATTAAGCTGTTTCAGCTACTTATATAATATGGCTATTAATTCCTTGTCAGATGAGTCGTTTGCAAATATTTTCTCCCATTCTGTGGGTTGCCTCTTTGCTTTGTTGATTGTTTCCTTTGCTGTGCGGAAGCTTTCTAACTTGGTGTGATCCCATTTGTCAATTACGGCTTTGGTTGCTGTGCCTGTGGGGTATTACTCAAGAAATCTTTGCCCAGATCAATGTCCTGGAGAGTTTCCCCTATATTTTCCTTCAGTAGTTTCATAGTTTCAGGTCTTAGATTTAAGTCGTTAATCCATTTTGATTTGATTTTTGTATATGGTGAGAGATAGGGGTCTGGATTCATTCTTCTGCATTTGGATATCCAGTTTTCCCAGCACCATTTTATTAAAGAGATTGTCCTTTCCTTAATGTATGTTCTTGGTTTCTTTTTTGAAAATAAGTTGACTGTAAGTGTACAGAGATTTATTTCCGGGTTATCTATTCTGTTCCATTGGTGTCTGCATATATGCCAGTACTATGCTGTTTTGGTTACTATAGCTTGTAGTATAATTTGAAGTCAGGTAATGTGATTCCTGCAGTTTTCTTCTTGTTGTTCAGGATACCTTTGGCAATTTGGGATCTTCTATAGTTCCATATATATTTTAGGATTGTTTTTTCTATTTCAGTGAAGAAGGTCATGGTATTTTGATAGGGATTGCATTAAATCTATAGATTGTTTTGAGTAGTATGGACATTTTAACAATATCAATTCTTTTAATACATTAACATGCAGTGTTTTTCCATTTCTTTGTGTCCTCTTCAATTTCTTGCATCAACGTTTTATGGTTTGTTTGTTTGTTTGTTTTGAGACAGAGTCTCACTCTGTCACTTAGGCTGGAGTGCAGTGGTGCCATCTTGGCTCACTGCAACCTCTGCTGGTCCAAGCAATTCTCCTGCCTCAGCCTCCTGAGTGCTGGGATTACAGGTGTGCACCACCATGCCTGACTAATTTTTGTATTTTTAGTAGAGATGGAGTTTGACCATGTTGGCTAGGCTGGTGTCAACTCCTGGCCTCAAGTAATCCACTCAGCTTGGTATCCCAAAGTGCTAGAATTACAGACATGAGCCACCATGCCTGGATATGGTTTTCATTGTACAGATTTTTCATCTCTTTGGTTAAGTTTATTTCTAGGTATTTTATTTGTAACTGTTGTAAATGGGGTTACTTTCTTGATACTTTTTCAAATTATTTACTGATAACATAGAAATGCTACTGATTTTTGTATGTTGATTTTTTTTATCCTGCAAATTTACTGAATTTGTTTATCAGTTCTAATAGTTTTCCTGTGGAGTCTTTAGGTTTTTCCAAATATAAGATCATATCTGCAAACAAGGATACTTTGACTTCTTCCTTCCCAATTTGGCTGTCCTTTATTTTCTTCTTTTGTCTTACTGTTCTAGCAAAGATTTCTGGGGCTGGGTGTGGTGGCTTATGCCGGTAATCTCAGCACTTTGGGAGGCTGAGGCAGGCGGATCACCTGAGGTCAGGAGTTCGAGACCAGCCTGGCCAACATGGTGAAACACCGTCTCTACTAAAAGTACAAAAATTAGCCGGGCGTGGTGGTGGGCGCCTGTAATCCCAGCTACTCAGGAGGCTGAGGCAGGAGAGGCTTGAACCCGGCTGGCAGAGGTTGCGGTGAGCTAAGATAGTGCCATTGCACTCCACCCTGGGTGACAAGAGCAAGACTCTGGCTCAACAACAACAACGATAACACCAACAGAGATTTCTGGTACTATGTTGAATAACAGTGGTGAAAGTGGGTATCCTTGCCTTGTTCCAGATATTGGAGGAAAGGCCTTCAGTTTTTCCTCATTCAGTATGATACTAGCCATGGGTCTATGCTTTCATTGTATTAAGGTATCTTCTCTCTATTCCCAGTTTTTTGAGAGTTTTTGTCATGAAAGGATGTTGAATTTATCAAATGCTTTTCAGTGTCAATTGAAATGATCATATGGTTTTTGTCCTTCATTCTGTTGATATGATGTATCACACTGATTTATTTGCATATGTTGAACCATTCTTGCATCCCTGGGATAAATCTCACTTGGTTATGATGAATGATCTTTTTAATGTGTTCTTGAACTTGATTTGTCACTATTTTGTTGAGGGTTTTTCTATCTGTTTGTCAGAGATATTGGCCTATAGTTTTCTTTTTTTGATGTGTCTTTGTCTGATTTTTGTATAAGGGTAAAATGCTGCCCTACTAGAATGAATTTGGAAATATTCCCTCCTCCTCTATTTTTTTGGAATACTTTGAATAGAATTGGTATTATTTCCTCTTTAAGTATTTGGTGAAATTCAGCAGTGAAGCCATCGGGTCCTGGCTTTTCTTTGCTGGGATAGTTTCTATTCACAGTTATAATTTTTGCAAAGACAATTTCAACAAGAGAGGCAGAAAGATTGTTTAGAAGACTTTGCTGGAAATCCAGATGGGAGATGATAGAGGCCAACTAGAATGGTAGCCATGAGGAGAGACAGAAATTGTTGAAATCCCTATACAAAACCACCAGGTAAACTGTTCATTATAAGAAAAGGAGATGGATATATTAAAGTTGCTGAGCAAAGGGGAGAGGTGTCTCAAAAAGGGGGCATTAGGAAAGGATACTTAGAGTTTTAAGTACTGGAATTAGTCACAGGCCAGTTTGGCAGGGAATCTGTAAAGTAGGTGCATTGCTTCAACAGTCAGTGGGCTTATCTTTAGAACATGTGAATCTGTGTAAAATTACCATGACTGTGGACTTGTTTTGGTAGATGTGACTCTGAATCAAGCTTAGACGGTTTGTTTTGCACATCATGATTTGGTACAATTTATTTGTTTTGAGTCAGGAAAGAGTTGGCTTTGCAAGTGATGGTTTCTGTTCCAGTTCTAAAGTGGACTATTTGAAATCTATTTTGGAAGTAAAATTAATAGGTTATGTTAAGAGGATTGGAATTGGGAGGTGAAGGATAGAAAGGAATCAAGGAAGGCTTAATGTTCAGACTTCAGCAAAAGTATAAATGGAGGAGGTTGTTAAATAAAAATTATAGAAGGCTACAGTTTTAGATTAAGCTCCTGCACCAGACCCCAACAGACCAGACTAAATCAAAATGGAGTCACTCATGGTGAGGTTCTATGACACACCAAACCAAAACTGAGTTGTTATCAGTCCTTATGAGAAATTAGGAGAGAAAATAGCCTAATTTCCCAAATAGACCAGTTTCAATTGGCATAATAATGAAGTTTCACCAGTCTTTAATCCTTACACAAAAGATAACTTGAAGTAACTTGATGTTAACCACTGAGTTATTTTTCTGTTTCTCTGTTCTGTTCCTGCCTTACAAGGGAAGTAACTTTGAAATGACGAAAATTTGCTTTTGGTTCTTGGTTTCTGCTTTCTTTGGTCCTTCTATGTCTATAAAAGCAACTTTTTCCATTTAGCTCATTGAAACACTTATTCTACTTTATAGAATAAAGTGTTGCCTTATGATAGAATTGAAAATAAGCCCATTTGATATCTTTAAATTAAATTTGTTGTAATTTTGTCTTTCGACAGGATGTATTTACTGAGATACAGATAGTGCTAGAGGAAAGTTTAGGGCAAAAGAACCAAGAGTTATGTTTTGGACCTACTTAAGTTTGGGATGCTTGTTAGTCTTCCAAGAATTGATATCACGTAAGCAACTGGATATGGAAGTTCAAGGGTGCTATTTGGGTGAAAGAGAAAAATGTGAGAGTCATCTACATATGGATGACATAAGGCCATGGGACTGGGTGAAATTACCTGAAAGTGTGCCTGAAGGAAGGAAGGAGACCTACCCATTCATTCATTCATTCATTCATTCAACATTATATCTTTTTCTTTTCTTTTTGAGACAGAGTCTCGCTCAGTTGCCCAGACTGGAGTGCAGTGGTGCGATGTCAGCTCACTGCCTCCTGAGTTCAAGTGATTCTCATGCCTCAGCCTCCTGAGTAGTTGAGATTACAGGTGTGCACCACCATGCCCAGCTAATTTTTGTATTTTTTAGTAGTGATGGAGTTTCCCCATCTTGGTCTCAAACTCCTGGCCTCAAGTGATCCACTCGCCTCGGCCTCCCAAAGTGCTTGGATTACAGGTGTGAGCTGCTGAACCTGTCCTCAGTACTATATCTTGAGTTTCCTCTTTTTGTGCAAAGCATTACTATAAGCACTGGAGAAATATCAGAAAAACAAAGTAGGTAAGATAAGCAAATAAACAGTAAAGGTAATAATAACTGGCTATAAATGCTATGAAGAAAATTAAAGTAATAGAGACTGACATTTGTGGACAAGAGGGGAATTTTATTAGATTGTGCATTCATGGAAGATCTCCTGAAGAGGCGACATTTCATCTGTTACTTGATTGAAAAGCAGCAGCCAGCCCTTTGAAGAGTTGGGGGCAGAAACTTCTAGGTAGTGGGAACAGCTTGTGCAAAGGTCCTGAGGCATGTATATATATAAAATGCTCAAGTTACAGAAAGAAGGAGGGTGGGGATGATGTTAGAATTGAAGTAGCAAGGCTAAGCACAAAATAGACTCTGAAGGGATTCATAGATAATAGTAAGACATTTGATTTTATTCCAAATGCAATATGAAGCCATTAGAATATTTTACTCAAGGAAATGATAGGGTCTGACTCGGTTTTTTAAAAGATCACATCAATAGCTTTATAGAGAAAAGATTGTAGGGCACAAAAATGGAAGTCAGAGGTGAATGTCAAAGCAGTTGGTGCTTGGTTTGCCTATCTGCCAATGAGTGGAAGCTTCAAAGGCAAAAAATATAAATGACTTTAAAAGTGCTCTGGTTGAAGGACATTCTTATGAGCACTTTTTTTTTTTTCTTTTAACTAAGGCAGAGTGAAATAAAAGGCATTGGGAAGTGACTGCTTGCCTGTGGACATCTGTTATTTGTTTGGTCCAAAGAAACCAATTTGCGTTAGCATTTTTATAGATTATGATTAAAGATGCTCTAGAACCAGAATTGCAACGCTTCCATTTCCCCGCTCTGATCACAGTTAAGTACAGACAACTACAGGCTTATTGTTTTGTTTTTTTTTTTTCTATGAAGATCTGGTAGTGTTACAGACAGAAGGAGGGTGGGAAGGTGTTAGCATTGAAGTAGGAGGGCTAAGCACAAACTAGACCCTGAAGGAGTCTAGTTCTAACACTTTCATTTCCCCTCACTCTGATCATAGTTAAATATAGACAACTACAGGCTTCTCGGTTTTTTTTTTTTTTTTTTCTCTTTCCTATAAAGATCCGGTAGTGTTATGGAAGACGAATACGTATGGGGCCGATTTACTTTTTACTGAATATGTAAATATTGGGCAGGAAGGAGTTAAGGCAAATGTCCTAATTTTTGTATTATTAGTAGAGACAGGGTTTTACCATGTTGGCCAGGCTGGTCTCAAACTCCTGGCCTCATGTGATCCGCCCACCTCTGCCTCCTAAAGTGTTGGGATTACAGGCGTGAGCCACCACACCCAGCCAACAATTTATTTACACAAGAAAAATTAAGAAAGAAACAAGAATCATGA
Organism: Chlorocebus sabaeus; assembly: GCF_047675955.1. NCBI lineage: Eukaryota > Metazoa > Chordata > Mammalia > Primates > Cercopithecidae > Chlorocebus > Chlorocebus sabaeus. Next base: position 20,646,189 of record NC_132913.1, read on the forward strand.
CAGTAGTCAAGTCTTCCCTCTGGTGGTCAACACGTTCAAACGCCTGCCTTCCTTCAGCTATACTCCTCCTTCAGCTATATTCCCTCCCAAGCCCCAAGCCATTCTATTCCCATGCCTTTTCGTACTTCTATTACAACACATAACAAAGCCAGTCTTGTTTGGAGTTGTTTTATCTCTCCATTAGATTCCAGTTTGTGGAGGATTAGAAATGTGTTTTAATTACCTTTGTTTCCTCTGTTGTGGTTATGTGTTTTACACATAGAAGTTTCTCAGAGAGGCCAGGCACGGTGACTTATGCCTGTAATCCTAGTGCTTTGGGAAGCCGAGGCAGGCGGATCACCTGAGGTCAGGAGTTCAAGAGCAGCCTGACTGATTTGGTAAAATCCTGTCTCTACCAGAAATATTTTAAAAAATTAGCCAGGCATGGTGGTGGACACCTGTAATCCCAGCTACTCGGGATGCTGAGGCAGGAGAATGGTGTGAACCCAGGAGGCGGAGGTTGCAGTGAGGCAAGATTGCGCCACTGCACTCCAGCCTGGGCAACAGAGCGAGACTCCATCTCAAAAAAAAAAAAAAAGTTTCTTAGAGAATTTCACACAGTGGCATTTTGCTCACGCTAGCAGAAGCTCAGGTTCTCAGCAGAGCTATGTGTTTATGACATTCTGGCTAGGTGGAAAGGAGGAGAAATAATTTCAGGAAACTAGTGTCAGATGAGATGCTGGAAAGGAGGACCTTGAAAAGGATGACAATTATCATTTTGAATCCAATGCTAGCTGTAAGAGAAGAACACTATGAATAATTTTGGAATGCTTGGGTGACCCCAATGAATTGAGTTAAAAATGATTAAAGGTATTTAAGGTTCTAAAAAAGAGCTTTTTTGCTGAGACAGCGCTGGTTCGAATGTGAGCTACATCTTCTGCACGTTAAGCATGACCTATTTGTCCCTTGCAACACACTTGGAAAAGGTGAAAGACTTTTCAGGAAGACCATGAAGAAGTCTGTTGCTTTTAAGGAATACAAATTTCCTCGGAACACTTTGCCCAAAATCTCTTTTTTTTTTCCCCACTTAAAAGATGGTATCAGGAAGAAATAGAAGATGGAAGAAAGGGTGCAAGATAACTAGGGCATCTCAGTGGGCTGAGAAGAGAGGTAAAAGACCACTGAGGGGCCAAGCGCGGTGGCTCACACCTGTAATCCCTGCACTTTGGGAGGCCGAGGCCGGTGGATCACTTGAGGTCAGGGGCTCCAGACCAGCCTGGCCAACATGGTGAAACCCCATCTCTACTAAAAATACAAAAATTAGCTGGGTGTGGTGGCACACGCCTGTAATCCTAGCTACTTGGGAGACTGAGGCAGGAGAATTGCTTGAACCTGGGAGGCAGAGGTTGCAGTGAGCAGATTGCGCCACTGCACTCCAGTCTGGGCCAAGAGTCACAGACGCTTGGAGAAATGTGAAGGAACAGGATTTCCTGTAACTCTGAATGGATGGCTGCCAATTTCATTAACTAAGGTGTTTTATGACTCAGAAAGGCAATGTGAGCAGGGAGGTTCCCAACTTTATGGCATAGAGCCAAAGATGACCATCCCTTAAAGCCCTAGCTCCCAAATATGGTTGACTATTAGCTTCATCTGGAGAGATTTTATAAAAACACAGATTCTTGCAATTCCACAGAAAAAGAAGCAAAATATTTGAAATCATTCTTTAGAGGAGAGGAATACATGTGGCTAAAAATCACATATAAAATAGTTTTATTTATTTTTTATTTTTATTTTTTGTTTTTGAGATAGGGTCTCACTCTGTCATCTAGGCCAGAGTGCAGTGGCACAGTCTTGGTTCACTGCAACCTCTGCCTCCTGGGCTCAAGCCATCTTCCCACCTCAGCCTCCTGTGTAGCTGGGACTATAGGCACAAGCCACCATGCCCGGCTAATTTTTGTATTCTTTGTAGAGACAGGATTTCACCAAGTTGCTCAGGCTGGTCTTGAATTCCTAAGGTCAAGTGATCCACCCACCTCGGCCTCCCAAGGTGCTGGGATTACAGATGTGAGCCACTGCACTTGGCCTAAAATTGTTTAATTTGACAAGGAACCAGAGAAATGCAAATCAAACCATTTTTGCTCATATTGCCAAATGTATAAAAGATTAATAGTTTTAAATGCTGTAGGGAAATATGTACTCTTATATATTATTAGTAAGTATGTACATTAATGAAGTCCATTTTAGACATTGCAATCTTCTCCTATTACATTGCAAAATGCACATACTCTTCAACCCAGCATTTCCATTTCTCAGTATTTACCCTACAATAATTCCTACTTGACCATATTTTTAAATGTTTATTATGAAAATTTCAAATGTACTAAGTAAACAGTATAGTAAAATGAACCCCCATAAACTTCTCACCCATCTAAGACTGTCATTGACAGTAAGTTATCAGTCAATAGTAAATGGTCTGTGTGTCAAAACTTAGAAGACAGTTAAACAAAAGGTGGTATATCCATGCATTGGAGTTTGGAATGCTGTGCAACAGCATAAGAAAGGAGGAAAGAGCTTATATCGCGTCTTAAATGGGCTCCAAGTCATATACTTAAGTAAAAAAAGTGAATTGGTAAATAATGCATATCATATGATACTGGTATGATGAAGGAATTCAGAGAACATCCTCAGGGATCAGCCCTACCACCTACTAGGTGAGTGATTTGGGCAAGTCGTCTATGTTCTTTCTGCCTCAGTTTCCTCATCTATAAAATAGGGTTGTATGACAATAGTGTATATCTTATAGGGTTATTATGAGAATTAAATGAATTAATAGGAGTAAAGTACTTAGAGGAGTGTACATATCAAGTGACAGACATCCTTATTTGTGCAAAATACTGATAAAAGAAAAGGTAAAAACTATTTCTCTATATGCAAATGTGTATGTAACAGCATAGGAAAGCATCTGAAAAGATTCATACTTAACTAGTATCAATCATTATATCTTCGGAGCATGTGCATTGGAAAGACAGTCAAGGAAGGCATTCATTTTATGCATCTCATTTGAACTTTTTACAATGAGAAGACATTCCTATGACATTTCTATTACTTGTCTCATACTTAGACAATTTAAATTAAAATACAGATTCCCAGGCTGTATCTTTGGTGATAAATAGTGGTAAGTATCTCCAAACAACAGACACAAACGGAAGATGCAAGATCAACTGCAGCAACATAGCAGAAGTGGTAGAGATGGAAATCTTTTTTTTTTCTGAGACAGAGTCTTGCTCTGTCGCCCAGACTGGAGTGCAGTGGTGCTATCTCGGCTCACTGCAACCTCCATCTCCCAGGTTCATGCCATTCTCCTGCCTCAGCCTCCCAAGTAGCTGGGACTACAGGCGCCCACCACCATGCCCAGCTAAGTTTTTTGTATTTTTGTAGTAGAGACAGGGTTCATCGTGTTAGGATGGTCTCAATCTACTGACCTCGTGATCCGCCTGCCTCGGCCTCCCAAAGTGCTGGGATTACAGGCGTGAGCCACTGCGCCCGGCTGAGATGGAAATCTTTAAACGTTAGTAATTAGACTGAAGTGGATGTTTAAAAAAATCTGAGGAGCAGACCAGCAAGCATTTGGTGATGTTATTGCTGTGAAAGTAGTTACTGGGACTCAGAGCAATGTGACACAAAAGAAAGGCAGTGCTACGGTTTGAATGTTCCTTCCAAAACTCATGTTAAAACTTAATCTCCGATGTGGCAATGTAAGAGGTGGGGCCTTTAAGAGGTGATTGGATCATGAGTTCTCTGGCTTCATGAATGGATTAATCCACTTACAGATTAATCAATTAATAGGTTAATGGATTAATGGGTTATTGTGGGAGTGGAACTGGTGGCTTTGAGGAAGAAGAAGAGATCTAAGCTAGCACACTCAGCCCTCTCCTCATGTGATGCCTCCTTGACCTTGGGCTTCTCAGCTTCCATATAACTATAAGAAATTTCTTTCTTCATAAAATACCCAGTTTCCAGACATTTTGTTATAAGCAATAGGAAACAGATGAAGAGAGTCAGGATTAGGTCTAAAACTTTGCTTTTTTTTTTTTTTTTTTTTTTGAGACTGTTGCCCAGGCTGGAGTGCAATGGCATGATTTCGTTTCACTGCAACCTCTGCCTCCCAGGTTCAAGCAATTCTCATACCTCAGCTTACTGAGCAGCTGGGATTACAGGCGCGCACCACCACGCCTGGCTAATTTTTTTGGTATTTGTATTAAAGACGGGGTTTCACCGTGTTGGCCAGGCTGGTCTCAAACTCCTGACCTTAGGTGATCTGCCTGCCTCGGCCTCTCAAAGTGCTGGGATTATAGGCATGAGCCACTGCATTTGGCCTCATTTGTTAATCATCTGCAGCTAGAATAGTTCCCCATCCTGAATTAGGAAAGATTAGAGTTTAAATAAGAATATGTCTGTGTGAAATATAGTAATTAGTTGTATATAGATATATGCTCACATGTATATGCTTAGCAGAATATGCTTATTCTCTAAACTTTATGTAATTCTCATGATTCTTCAATTAATTATTTTGTTTCTCACATTCTCTGTTGAAGATCCATTAAAATATTTTTAAAACTAGAAACACATAAACTTGAGCAAACTAAATCAACCTGTTAGCAGTTATGTCTTATTCAAACCTGCCAGACAACAAATTACAAACTTAAGGACTGAAATTAGCTGCTCTTGACTTATTATTACCGTTTAGAAGAATTCAGTTACTCAATATTTGAAACTTCCTGAGGGCAGGCACCTTGTTTTTATATTTTTGTTTCCTAGTTTTTGGAACAGTGCCAGGCACATAGCAGCTGCCTTTAACAAATCTTTTCTGAGTGAAAAAATGACAGGTGAGTGAATGAAGATTGCATCATTTCTCTTGAAATTCTATGGAGATTCGTGATCCTTTTGTAGTTCACGAACATGATGACTGGGTGTTCACGCGCATGTGTGAGATGCGCCACCCTTGAACCTTGTTACAATGTCAGCATATTACCCGTCTGACCTAAAATCTCCAAAAAAATTAAATTGTTTGGAGATGCCTTGCCTAGGTGACTATACTGCTTTCTGGTTCAATCAATAGTGGACTACTTCTTTTAAAAAAAAACACACATAAGATATTATGTGTGTGTTCTGAAAAGTCCTTGAATTTTTTTCTGACGTTGATTTTACAAAGAGCTTTAAGAAGTTGGATAGCCATCAGGCATCCCTTTATAAACCATATATAGTTATTTATGTCTTATCCCTAGATTCTCAGACTGTGAGAACCCAACAGGCAGAGCTTCTTTGAATCCCTCCAGAGGATTGACCATAGTGCCAAGACAGCAGACACTAGATAGATATGACCAAATGAATGAAAAAATGCTGTCCGATAATTTTGACTTAGAGAATTTTTCTCCGAAGGGTTTCTTGTTCTCATACAAGTCTTCCTCTTCCAGCTGCACCTTCTATTGCACTGGTTCTCACAGCAGCATCACAGAGAATTCTTGATTCTCCCTGCATAAAGGCCATCCAGATAGATGAGGATGCTATAGTCAGTCTCATAGTTGTTGCTCCTTTCACAAACAATGTTTGCTCTATAACTAAGATCTAATTAAACTGTTATGCCCCTACATTCCTCCGAGGACTAAGCTGAGGGTGATTTTTCCAGGCTTCTAATCTCTTAAATTGCCTATGCATCAGACTATCTCCCTGTGGCCATTATTGATAACACCTCAAAATATAACTGAATTATGCCAGAAAGGAAATGCACTTGAATGGAAAAGCCCTTGCCTTTGGATGTGTAGCAAAATAGCTCTTAATACTGAAGAAACAGAATCTTTTCTGCCTTGTGAACCAGTGAAATCTAATAAAAGTATGTCTCCCCTGGGTATTTTACATCGTTAGCATCCTGGCTTCGCACTTTGGTTTAACAAATAACTTATTTTAAAAATTTCTCCTGGGAGAAGGCAAGGAGCCAAAAATATCTTGGAAGAATACTTTACCTAGCAACCTGATAGGCTGTGTCATGCAGCTTCTAAAATTTAACTTCATGCAATGAAGCTTTTGTGATTTTTTTTAGTTTCTGACTTTTTTATGTATTGACACTTCTTCATGGCTAAGCTGGAAGGAAAAACAATAATAACTCCTTACACATGAGTAGCACTTCGTGGTTTTCCTGGTACATTCATTATAAATGTGAGTATGATAATCGATCATCTGTTACATGCCAGGACATTGTGCTGACCATTTTACACATGAACATAGAACTTAATCTTGGCCAAAATCCTATGTAGAAATAGGTATTACAAGTCCCATTTTACTATTGGAGAAACAGGTTCAGAGGAGTTAAGTAATTTCCCCAAACTTATATAGTTAATAAATGACTGAACCCAGATCTATCTGATCTTAAAACCCAAGGACTTTCTTCACTTGAGGAGAATATTAACACATAAGTGAACAAGAAACTGTTTTCCTTTTATATGCACAAATCTCCCTATGTCTATATCCATCTTTTCCTTTCCTTCTTTCTCTTCTCAAAAAAGACCAGCCTCATCACATATGCTTCATTCCCTCTTGCTGCGTGGGCTCTGAATTCCTCCACTGCCCGGATGCACAAATCCAAGGGGTGTGACTCACAAGGAGTTCTCTGCGGGTGGCACTTCCTGAAGCAAGACTTCAGAACACAATGTGAGTAGTGTCCCTTGGAGCTATGTGACCACCAGCTCTGTGGATTTCCTTTCTTTTCACCTTATTAGGAATTGTTTCCTTCAGCTCTCCCATTTCCTCTTGGCCATCAATCTCTCTCTCTCTCCTAGATTATTTCCACCACCATACCAACAGGTCTGCTATACTCTGCTTTAAAGGCAAACAAACAAAACCCCCCCCCACACACACAAACAAAAACAAAAACAAAACAAAACAAACAAACAAACAAAAAAAACAACCAATCATCCTAGACTACGTTCCTCTCTTACTTGCTTTTTCAGCAGCGGTCCATATTTACCTTTTGAAATGGTTTTCTCCCTTGGGTTCTACACCATCACTCTTTCTTTGTTTGCCTTCTATTTCTCTAGCCACTTCTATTCTCTCTCTCCCTTTGCTAGATATTTTTCCTCTATCTATTCTCTAAATATAGAATTTCTTCAGGACTTTATATGAGGTGCCACTTCTTCTCTTTCTATATTCTTTTCTGGAATCACCTCACCTAGACTTGTGATTTAAAATACCATCTCAACCCCAGGTCCTGCCTCTGAGTCCTATTCCTACACTCAATTTTCTCCTTGACATCTCCCCTAAACTATCTTACAAGCTTGTCAAACTTAACATCTGCCAAACTCAACTCTTGTTTTCTCGCTCCTTCCACTTTTCCCCATCTCAGGAAATGGCACCATCCTCACACAGTTGCTTAGGCCAGATATCTGAAAATTATCCTTGATTCTTACCTTTCCCTTATCCCTGAATTCAATACAGTAACAAGTCCTGTCTGACCAACCTCCAAAATACATATCAAATTAGTTCACTTTGCCTGTTGACTACTCTAGTCAAAGATTCTCCACCCTCTCTCACTGGATGTTTTAATAGTCTCCAGCTATTCTTTCTTCTTCTTTTGCCCCCTCCCATGTATTCTTCATGTAGCATCCAGACATTTGCAAAATGTGAACTGGATTACATTGCTCTCTTGCTTAAAACACTTCAGTGATTTCCAGTGTACTTAAAATAAAGTCCAACCCTGGTGTAGAAGGCCCTATGTGATATGGCTCATGCCAATCTCTTCAACTCTATCACAAACACTGTGTTCTAGGTGCAAGACACTCCTTCAGTTCGTTAGATGAATCAGACTTTTCTACCTTTGAGCCTCTGGATAAGTTATTTCCTCTGCTTAGAAGCCTTCCCCACCCCTAACTCGCTTGCGTCTATCTTATCCTTCAGCTTGCCTCCAAGATTCTTCTTGTCAAGATTACCACTGGCCTCCACATTGCTAATAGCCATGTTGACATATGTGGCACCTCTTCTCTCTGCTCATGCAGCAAAGTTCCAGTTCTTCTACAAGACCCTGAGTTCTTTGAAGTCAAACTCTGTACCCACAATACATTTTCATATCCCTGGAGCCTAACATAGTGATTGGCTTGTAGTGGGTGTTTAATGAATGCCTGTAAGTGAGTGAAGGTGCAAGTTGAGATGTTTTGGGAAAGATTGCTGCAGTAGTAACCCATACTTCCTCACTAGTGTAGTGGATAGAAACCACAAGGATCATCAAGAGACAGGAGTTCAAGGCTTGGCACTAGCAGTAACAACCTGTTGTCAAAATTCTTCTAATGTTTAGTTTCCTCATCTGGTCTATCTACATCACTAAAAAAGAATGATATCTTTCATTCTTATTTTAAGATTAATAATTTTTGGCTGGGTGCGGTGACTCACACCTATAATCCCAGCACTTTGGGAGGCTGAGGCGGGTGAGCACTTGAGCTCAGGAGTTCAAGACCAGCCTGGGTAGCATGGTGAAACCCTGTCTCTACCAAAAATACAAAATACTAGCCAGGCATGGTGGCTTGAGCCTGTGGTCTCAGCTACTCGGCACGCTGAGGAGGGAGGATCACTTGAGCCTGGGAGGCGTAGGTTGTAGTGAGCAGAGACTGTGCCCTGCACTTCGGCCTGGGCAACAGAGTGAGACACCATCTCAAAAAAATAAATAAATAAATAAATAAATAAATAATAATAATAATATATATTTTTTGAGACGGAGTCTTGCTCTGTCACCAGGCTGGAGTGCAAGGGTGCGATCCCAGCTCACTGCAACCTCCGCCTCCCAGGTTCAAGTGATTCTCCTGCCTCAGCCTCCTGAGTAGCTGGGACTACAGGCATGTGCCACCATGCCCAGCTAATTTTTGTATTTTTAGTAGAGATGGGGTTTCCCCATGTTGGCCAGGATAGTCTTCATCTCTTGACCTACTGATCCATCTGCCTTGGCCTCTCTAAGTTCTGGGATGACAGGTGTGAGCCACCACGCCCAGCCAATAGTAATTTTTATCACTGAGGCTGCATCTCCTAGTTCCCCACCTCCAAATTCCCTCTGTGCGTTGCAAAACTCATTAAATGAGATTAAATTTTTAAAAACTTTTAATTATGTAAACATTCAAACCTAAACAGAAGTAGAAGAAATAGTATATCACTGGTTTAAACAATTATCCACTCATAACTTTTATTTCATTCCTAGCCTTACTCTTTTCTCCTTCCCATTACTTTGAGGCAAACCCCAGATGTGGCAGCATTTCATTTGTAAATATTTCAGTAAGAGAATTCTTAACTGCTAGCTGACACCCCTTCTGTTCTTCAACAACTTAAAAAATGAAGCGTTTGTTCAACACCATGTTGCTCTTCCCAGAAACCAGGTAACAAGTATGATTTTATTTCAGGACAATCAACTGGGCAAGTTCTTACAGGGTCAGGGGGCGCAGGGTAGAAGTGGTGAGTATTACAGCACCTAGCTTAGTGCGTTGCAATCAATAAATAGAGGTTGAATGAAAACAAACCCAATCGTTACAATGTAAGCCAACTGGTACTGACTACAAATAGGGGTTGAATGAAAACAAACCCAACAGGCTTTAGGTCTTTTAATCCAATCTTATCCACATGAGTTTAAGGTCTTGTCCTACCACCTTGCTTCTGTTCCCTTTCTGTATTCATTACAGGAAATTTTCAAGTTTTATTAAACCAGCTAGAGCGGAGTTTTATTAACCAGCTGAGGGCGGACTAAAGTCTTCCAGACCCAGACGAAGAAGCAGCACTCCTACTTACCAGGGCGACTCAGGAACAGGGGGCGGGGAGTCAGGGGGCGGGGCCGCCTGGAGCCCCGCCCAGACCCCGCCCACGGCAGCTCACCATCCAGCTTCCCCAGCTCTTTGGCTCTTCTTCCCGGCAGGCTTAGCGCCCGGCCCGGCGCTCCTCAAGATGGCTGCTGACAGTGAGGTGATTTGTTTGCTCCCTACTTAATCCTAGTCACTATCTAAATTCGTTCCTCCATGTCGTCTCCTTGGGGCTTAATTTCTTTTTCTTTTCTTCCCCTTCCCGCAGCCCGAATCCGAGGTATTTGAGATCACGGACTTCACCACTGCCTCGGAATGGGAAAGGTGAGTGAATCGCATTTTTGGTTGCCAGCTCCAATGGGCCCTGGAGTCCCCTAGCCGCTTCCCTGACCCCAGACACACCACAAGTGACGCCACTTCTGCGGGAACGGTAATGCCATGGGTCCCGGGTCCCCTCCTCCTCTCTTCTCTGGTCAACCGCAAGCCTCTTCCGCGTCTCGCGTCTGGCAAGACGCGGCCCGCCCCCGTCAGCCAATCCTTGAGGCTCAGGCTCTCCCAAAGTTTTGTTTTCTCTACTGTCAGACCGCTTTCCTTAGACTTTGGTTTTCTGGTTGTTACCCACTCGCAAGAACAATTTCCGAGGCTGCAGCACCCGTTCCGGTTTTCATTACCGTTTAACTCATTATCGTAAGCAGTAAACTTGGCAGGTGCGTCCCCCACCCCATCGCGTATACGTTGGTATACCCTTTTCAGGAGGAAGTCTTTCTTCAGAGTATTGGTGGTTGTCCGTCTGTCACACTCCCACCATCTCCATGCTGTCTTTCATTTTTTATTTTTATTTATTTTTGGAGACAGAGTCTCAGTCTGTCGCCCAGGCTGGAGTGCAATGGCGAGGTCATAGCTCACTGCGGCCTCGAACTCCTAGGCTCAAGTGACGCTCCCGCTTTAGCCTCAGGAGGAGCTGGGGCCACAGGCACGCGCCATCACGCCAAACTAATTTTTTAAAGATCTCGTTGTGTTGCCCAGGCTGGTCTTGAACTCCTGGACTCAAGCCTCGGCCGCCCAAAATGTTGTGATTACAGGCGTGAGCCTCCGCGCCTGGCCCATCCTGTCTTTTAGAATAACCTTTTTAAAAAGTCTGCACATGGCTTTGGAATGCTTTGATTTAAGTTGTTACATTTCAGTGGGTACTGTGCCCAGGCTTCCTGTGCTTATCAAACTCAGATGAACAGCTGTCTGGGTGAAACTGTTCTATCACTGAAATTAGTTGAAAGCCAAGTTTATGGAGGAGTGATAGCTTAGATCGAGAAGGTTTCTGTTGAGTGTCACAGAAAGCCTTCAGTTTTCTGGGTGTCGAAGTCAGTGTTTACGCTGTTACAACATTTTATAATCTTTCTGGTTGGGAGAGGAAATTTGTGGATGTCGTGTCATTAGGTGGTCCTTGTTGGAATAATAGACCTGTGGTACCCTTCATAAAATTATCAGTAAGACATAACCACACTGGCAAGACTTCACTGAGCAGGTACTGGGTGTCCAGAGCTATATGCAAAGGGAAAAGCAGAAACTTGACCCATATATTTTTTAAAAACAACAAACAGCAAATAGTTAAAATGTAAGCCAATTTATACTACCTATAAAAATAATAATTAAAATAATGATTATTTAAATAGGGGTGATATTGTGGGCTACAATAGTTGGAGATATTTTCATAGAAAACATAGGAAATGAGCTGGGCCTTGAAAGTGGGAAGTGGTTGGTTAAACATGAGAATGGACTGACATGGGCAGAGACAGAGGTGAGAATGAACCTTTGAAGGGACCTGTATCTTTACTAGAGTGTCTATTGAAGGGAAATAAATAAGGTTAATGAGGAAGATGGGATTGGGTTATGGACATCTTCCCAAACTAAATGCAGGAATCCAGATTCAGTATTCCTATGACCAGTGATTCTCATACTGTAATTTACATCAGAGTCATAGATTGCTGGACACCATTCTCAGAGCTTCTGATTCTGTAGGTCTGAGGTGGGACTAAAAATTTTGCTTCTGTAACATGGTCTCAGGAAATTCAGATGCTGCTGGTCAGGAGACTGCACTTAGAAAGAACCACTGGTTAAGGCAATAGTGAGAGACCCTGGATTTTAGAGTGGCCAGGTGATATGATGAGAGTGGTTTTAGGACATGGTGTAGAATAATGGCAGGAGACTTAACTTGATTCGTATTTAGGATGGTGATTTGTGGACTGGAATACAAAGGGAGCCTAGAAGGGAGGATTGTAACATATTTCAGAGAAGATTTAGGTAATAAGCTTGATGATACGTTAAGAGTGGGAAAAATCAAATGTGAACTGCAGTTTTTTGCCTAAAAGAATGAAGATAAGGAAGTGTCAAAGTGAGAAGATTTGAACCTGTTTTGAACCTGTTGATTTTGAAATAATTTGATGTCTTGAAGGTAGTTAGAAAAATGTAATTCAAATCTTGGAGGGTGGGGGTAGGCAAACATCAGAGTTTTGAATGGAAAAATGATCACTTTCCCCTAATTAAAAATATCCTGAAGTGGAATATTAAGTCCTTTAGCTCTGCATATGGAAATAATTATTAATGTAGTTATAAGAACTATTGCAAAGTAGAAAATTCTGTTTTTGGCTTTTATACTGTTTGTAGTGTGCATTTTACAATGCATGAGAAAATGTTAAGACTTTGAAGTCTCAAACCTTGAGTTTAATTTTAAATGAAAGATCTTATCAATACAATATGTTATGAACTATGTAGATCATTTATTGAGAGAACTGTATAGAAGCCCATAACTCTTTTTATCGTTTGTTCATTGACATAATATTTATTGAATCCCCATGTGTCAAGCACAGTGCATATTAGGGACTTAGGGATGTGGTGGTTAGTAAAACAGGTACGGTTTCTGCTCTTACTAAATGTACAGTCTAGTGCATTACAGACACAAATCAAGTAATACAAGTGTGTAATTACGAGTTTATGTAAGAGCTAGAAAGGGAAGGAAACCTGGTCTTATAAGAACCTATAACAAAGGGACCTAATATAGAATAAGGAATCAGGAAATGACCCTTCATTTCCTGAGAGCTTTTAAGGGAAAAATTACTTAGTTTTTCTAGTCAAATCTCAATACTTGTAGGATAAAGTCCAAGTCTCTTAGCTAGTACTGATAGAATTCATTATTCAAATAATAAGTATTTTAAGACATTCCTGGCTGCGCATAGTGGCTCATGCCTGATCCCAGCACTTAGGGAGGCTGAGGCAGGTGGATCACTTGAGCTGAGGAGTTCAAGAGGAGCTGGGGCAGCATGGTGAAACCTTGTCTCTACTAAAAATAACAAAAACTAGCTGGGTGTGGTGATGTGCACCTGTAGTCCCAGCTAGCCAGGAGGCTGAGATAGAAGGATTGCTTGAGTCCTGGAGGACAAGACTGCAGTGAGCCATGATTACACCACTGCATTCCAGCCTAGGTGACAGAGTTGAGACACTGTCTCAAAAAAAAAAAAAAAAAATTTCTTCTATAACTGTAACAATAATGCCTTATAGTAGAATAAAATATAAAAATCACCTGTAAACTTACCACAGGAAATAACTACTGTTAATTTTTGGACATATTTCCTTTTAACCTGTGTTATTTGGATCAAATATTAATATTTCTTTTCTTTTTTTTTTTTTTTTCTTTTTTTTTGAGACAGAGTCTCACTCTATTGCCCAGGCTGGGGCGCAGTGGCACAATTTTGGCTCAGTGCAAGCTGTGCCACCTGGGTTCAACCAGTTCTCCTGCATCAGCCTTCTGAGTAGCTGGGATCGTGCCACTGTGCCCAGCTAATTTTTGTTGTATTTTTAGTAGAGATGGGGTTTCACCATCTTGGACAAACTGGTCTTGAACTCCTGACCTTGTGATCCACCTGCGTCGGCCTCCCACAGTGCTGGGATTACAGGCGTGAGTCACTGTGCCTGGCCTTTGTGTATTTTCTTTTGACTGACATGATTTTTAATGGGTGCATATTAGTCCTCGGAGTGGATGAACATACCATTAGTTTACAAGGGTTTGCTGCAGTTGGGCATTGAGGTAACTTCCAGTTTTTTTACTTTCATAAATATAGTATACATTTCATGCAAATTTTTGCTTGCCTATGGATATATTTAAATTTTTTCTTTTTGGTAAACATGTAAACTTGTTTCTAGAGCACTCATTTTCAAACCTAGTAATTGTCATGACTGACCCCCCGCCATGAATTAGTGTATGAATTGATACTGCATTTAATTTTAAAGAGGATTTATTAAGAAGCCTCAGATGAATCATAATTTATTATTTTACCTTAAAACATAAATATTAGTTCATAATGTCACTGAAGAAAAAAATCTGTTGCCTTTTCATACAGTTTGACTAAAATTAACTCTAGTACTCTAGTAGTACTTCCTAGGTGTTTAGGGAGCAATGTTGCTGTTAGATTGCATCATACTTAGCTTACATAAGAAGTCAACTTAGAGTAATAACAAGTCTTCTGAAATGTGTCTTTGACTGAGACTTGACAGTTTTCATTTACTGATGTTGAACATGTTGCTAGTCAAAATTCAGTTCTCTTTTTAATAGGCCTTCTTGATCATTGGGTTTAAAGATTAGTGAATAGTTTTAAGATCTGTCAGTTATCCTTAAAGTTGACATATTTACTTGTAATTTCTTGTCAGCTGTCCATTAAAACTTGTTTTAGTTTCATGAACCAAGTTCCCAAACAATACTTTCTTTTTTTGTTGGGAGAGGGGGTAAATCAGGGAATTCCTAATATATTTAAAGGAAAAGTTTATTTAAGTAGGTCAGTTATTTTGGGTAGGAGAGAGATTATTGGTTTCATAATTTTATTTATTTATTTATTTTTGAGATGGAATCTCGCTCTGTCGCCCAGGCTGGAGTGCAGTGGCACGATCTCTGCTTACTGCAATGTCTGCTTCTATGTGATTTTCGTGCCTCAGCCTCCTGCATAGCTGGGATTACAGATGTGTGTCACCACACCGGGCTAATTTTTTTTGTATTTGTGATGGGCTGGTCTTAAACTCCCAACCTCAGGTGACCTGCCCACCTCGGCCTTCCAAAGGGCTGGGATTACAGGCATGAGCCTCTGCACCCAGCCCATAATTATCTTTAATAGTATCATTTTAGTCTGTCAGTTTTTATTTGTGCCCCAAATTTGTTTTATTCGTTTTAATAGAAATTCGTTAATTCTTAATTTACATTTTGTGGAAGGCAGAATGCTTTTGTTGGGTAAGCAGTAGATATAAATGAATCAAAACCTAAGAATTCTTGAATGAAAGATTATTTGTCTTACCCCATATCCATAAATGAAGTTAGCAATACTAGGTGTACTGAGTCCTCTCATTAAAATTGTTAAAATATAAAAAATACCTTTTTAAAGAAATTATATAATAATAGGAAAAAAGGTGTGCTGTTGTATTTAGAAGCTTTCTCCCCACTTCCTAGGTTTATTTCCAAAGTTGAAGAAGTCTTGAATGACTGGAAACTGATTGGAAACTCTTTGGGAAAGCCACTTGAAAAGGTCAGATCTATTTGCTGGTGTCTCTAAATGACTATTTACTTTGAAACCTCTATTTTCCAGCCCTTTGCTGCATTTGGCACATTTGAATTAAATGTTTTTTAAAGTTATATATAATCTATAAACATCAAATGGCATTTGGAAGAATTTGGATTTAAATCTGTGGCAAATGATATATGTAAGACATTTGTGAAATGTTTAAATAATAAAGTTATATATACATATATAAAGTATTCTTGTGAGTGATTCTTTGTGAGTGAAATTTGCTTCTCTTTTGCCGTCTCCCTTGGAATTTAAAACTTATTTTTAAAAGTTTTTTAGTTTGTCAGAGAAACATTGCAGTGACCAGCTTCTTTGGTAGCATATTTTGCTTAACGAATGAGGAAAATTCTAGTACTTAACCACTGACTTACTGTAGTTAATAACTATTTCACTCAGTTTTTGTATTTTAGAATATCACTAGTAACATCACGCTGCCGTTTTAAACTTTTTAACTTACAGATGTTTTAAGGATTTTATTTAAGAATGAAAAAATTACTCTTTGAAATTGAGATAGAAATCAAATTCTAGTCTAAAGTATTGGTAGTTTTATTCATAAGCCACATCCCAAATGTTTAATGAAGAATGTACTCTGAGAACAAACCTAGATTCACTGTGAAGGGATCTAACAATTTGATTTTAAGTTTATGTAGATGCTTAGTTAGATAAATTCTTTTGAAATAAAATTTATGGTTGGTTTTATTACAACTCAATACTACTAACTCAGTGATAACTTATTAACTCAGTAATTATTAATTCAATGGTAATTTAATTATAATTTACCCTGTGTTAGGAACTTTGAGTTCTCAATATTTGCTAGGGTTTTTCAGCTTTGTGATGGTGATACTATCAAAAAAGACACTGTCAAAATGCATTAGGAAGCCAGGCAACATAATGAGACCTGGTCTCTTAAGGAAAAAAAATCTCCTTATTTGTATCAATATGAACAGAAAAAGTAAGATTACATATAAGGAATACATCATTTAAAGACTCTAGGCAATATATAAATTGATTTACTACATTACGTGTGTGAATAAAGAAAATGTGACACTTTCAAACATGGGTCATTCTATTCCACTTGAAACACATACATAACAATTGATATAGATGCCAATAAGATTAAAGGCAAAATAAGCTGGATATAGCTAGAATAGGAAATGATTTACACTACCAAAAAGAGAGCTAGATCAGGTACTTAGGAGCTCTGATATTCTTTCATTCTTTGATTTACGTGTATTTACTGAGTATCTGCTATGTGCCTGATGTGAAGAAATTGTGAACAAGATAAGATCAGTGTTGCCGTTGAACATAAATTCTAGTGAGGGTGATCAGTAAAGAAACATTAAAATTTTATATTATTATTAATTTTTAAATTGATATATGATAGATGTACATATTTTGGGGTACATGTGATAATTTGATACATATAATCAAATCAGTGTAATTGGGAACCCTTAAATATTTATCTTTATGCTAGGAACATACAAATTACTTTCTTTTAGCTGTTTTGAAATGTACAGTCAATTAGTGTTACCTAAAGTCACTCTAAGGGTTAAAGTTTTAGATGCTAAATTCAGTTTTGGGATTTAAGTGGGTAATTATTTAAAGTAGGTAGCATACTGCTAGGCATGTAGTAGAGGCTAATGAAGTGTTAGTTCCAGTCTGTTTCTCCCTACTAGATAGTAGTACATAAATAAGATATAGAAAATATGGGCAGATTTCAAAGTGAGCTGTAACTATGATGAATAGGAAGAAAGTGTAGAGGACAGGGATTGTTTGGTGTAGAAAAGAAAGTTTAGAGACTTCCTTAGAAGATTTAAATTTATATGAAGGACAGTGATTATTAATTTTCTTCCTCCACTGAGGGGGAATTAAGGGAAATTATTTTATTGAAACCTTTAATTATGGAAAATTTCAAACATACATAAGGTGAACAGAATAGTATAATGAACGCCCATGTACCCATCACTTAGTGCCAACAATTAACACTTTGCCATTTCTTGTTTGAGTGGTACCTCTGTTTAATCCCCTGCCTCCACTAGATTTTTTAGATAGTTTTTTTGGGTAAGATTTATATGCATTGTAATGCATAAAACTTAATTGCTTTATTTTGACAAATGTTCACATGGGTATAACTTACACTCCTATCAAGATAGAGAACAGCTCTGTTACCCCAGGAAGATCCTTAGTGACCCTTTCTGGTTAGTTCCCATGCCCTCCAGTCATCTGCTGCTATTATTATTATTATTATTATTTGAGACAGAGTCTTGCTGTGTCGCCCAGGCTGGAGTGCTTGATGTGATCTCGGCTCATTGCAACCTCTGCCTCCTGGGTTCAAGCAATTCACATGCCTTAGCCTCCCAAGAAACTGAGACTACAGGCATGTGCCACCTTGCCTGGCTATTTTTGTGTTTCTGGTATTTTGTATTTTCGCCATGTTGACCAGGCTGATTTCCAATTCCTGGCCTAAAGCAATCCGCTTGCCCTGGCCTCCCAAAGTGCTGGGATTACAGGTGTGAACCACTGGGCCCAGCCCTTTTTTTTTTTTTTTTTTTTAAATAAACATACATTACTGTCACCTGCTCTAGAATTTTACATTTAGGTGACCATAAATGTCCCTGACATCCTTTACTCACCATAATGTTTTTAGATTCATCTAGGTTGTTGTACATATCAGAATTTCATTTCTCTTTATCACTGTGTAGTAAGTGGTCTGTTTTATGAATATACATGGTTTCTTTCGCTTGTCCACTTACATACTATTAGGAATAAAGCAGAACCTTATTGTATGAGGCCTTTTGTGGACTTACGTTTTTATTTCTCTTGAGTACATGCCTAGGATTGGAATCACTGGGTAGTAGGATAGGTGTAACTTTATAAGAAACAGCTAGAGCTTTTTGTACTGTTTACCTGCCCACCATCAATACATGGGAGGTTGTGTTGCTCTACATTTTCACCAACAATCAGTTGTTTGCAGTCTTGTATATTTTAGTCATCTTAATGGGTATGTAGTTTGTGCTTTTAATTTATATTTCTCATTTTGGTTTTAGTTTGTATTTCTATGATGATATTAATACTGACCACTTTGAATTTTCATGCACTTAGCCATTTGTTTATATCCTTTGTGAAATGTCTTTTTCAAGTTCTTTATCCATTTTAAAGATTGGATTTTGTTTTTATTGAGTTGTAGGAGTTCTTTTAGTGATTGTTTTTTTTTTTTTGTATTATATATTCTGGTTTTAAGTCTTTTCTCAGTAGTTTTGCTAGGTTGTGAAGATCTTTTTAATGCAATTTTCTATCAACTTTATCAATTTATCATTTAACTTTTGTTTAGGTCTGTGATTTATTTTGAGCTATACTTTATGGAGGGAAGTAGAGATCAAGTTTCTTCTTTCTTTTTTTTTTTTTTGCGTATGGATATCCTGTTGTTTTAGAACCTACTTTGGAAAACACTTTTTCCATTGAGTTGCTTTGTCACCTTTATTGAATAGTTGACCTAAGAAGTCTACTTCTGGAGTCTGCATTCTGTTTCATTAATCTGTTTGACTATCCTTATGTCAATACCATATTGTCTGTTTTTTTTTTTTTTTTTTTTTTTTTTTTTGAGACAGAGTCTCACTCTGTCACCCAGGCTGGAGTGCTCAATCTTGGCTCACTGCAGCCTCCGCCTCTCAGGTTAAAGCTGTTCTCCCGCCTCAGCCTCCCCAGTAGCTGAGATTACAGGCACCTGCCACCGCGCCTGGCTGCTCTTTTAGTAGAGACAGGGTTTACCATGTTGGCCAGGCTGGTCTTGAACTCTTGATCTCAGGTGATCCACCCGCCTCGGCTTCCCAGAGTGCTGGGATTGTAGGCATGAGGCACTGTGCCCGGCCTGTATTGTCTTGATTACTGTAGTTTCGGATTTCCCAACCTTGGCACTATTGACATTTTGGGCCACATTGTTGTGAGGCTGTCTTATGCATTGTCAGATATTTAATAGTATCTTTGATTTCTACCTGCTAGATGCCAGTAATGGTTTTCCAGTTGTGACAACCAAAATCGTATCCAGATATTGCCAAATGCCCGCTGAGGGACAAAATTGGCCCCAGCTGAGAACCATTGAATGGCTTTTTAGTAAATCCTGATGTTAATGTAAATTCTCCATCTTTGTTGTTTTCCCAAGATTTTAGATCTTTTGTGTTTCAATTATGAATTTTAGAATAGGCTTGCTTATTATTATAAAAAGGAGTATGATTATACTGAGACTGTAATTGGGGTTGTGTATTTCAGACTGTAATTGAATTTGTAGATCACTTTGGAGACATTTTAACAGTCTTGAAACGTCCAATCATGAACGTGGCACATCTCTCCATTTATTTAGGTCATCTTTAATTTTTCTCAGCAACATTTTGCAGTTTTGGTAGAGGTCTTGTATATCCTTTGTTAACTTTATTACTAAGCATTTTATGTTGTATGATGCAAAAATAAATGGAATCGTTTTTTAGTTTTGTTTTCCAGTTGTTCGTTGCTAGTACTTAGATACACAGTAAAATTTTGTATGTTAACTTTGTGTCATAACGCCTGGCTAAACACATCTATTAATCATATCATTTAATTCTTCTGCATTTTTCTACATTAATAGTTATGTTGCACACAAATAGGTACAGTTTTACTTTCCAATTTTTATACCTTTATTACTGTTATTGTACTATCCCAAACCTTCAGTAACATGTTGAGTAGAACTGCTGCAAGTAGACATCCTTGCCCTCGTTAAATGTGTGGGGGAAATGTTCAGTGCTTCAAAACGTAGGTTAACTGTAGGTTTTTTAATAGATGTCCAGAAGACTGAGTAAATTATTTTCTTAATTTGCTGAAAGTATTTTGTTTTTGTTGTAAATGAGTATTCAAGTTAGTAAAATCTTATTTAGCATCTATTGAGATAATCATATGGTTTTTCTTTTTTATTTTTGAATATGGTAAATTATGTTGATTAAAACAATTTTTTTGTTGTAAAATATAAGATTTACCATTTTAACAATTTTTAAGTGTAAAATTTAGTGGCATTTAGTACTTTCACATTATTGTGCAATCATTGCCACCATCCACATCCAGAACTTATTTCATCAGCACAAACTGAAACTACCCATTAAACAAGAACTCCTTGTTGCTTGGGTTGCTTCTACCTTTTAGCCATTATAAAGAATGCTGCTATGAACATGAATGTACAAATATCTGTCAGGTTCCTGCTTTCAGTGCTTTTAGGTTTATACCCAGAAGTGGAATTGCTGAATTATTTGATGATTCTATTTTTAACTTTCTGGGGAACTGCCGTACTTTTGGCTGGCTACAAATTTTGTTTTTGTTTTCCTGAAAGATTTTGCCATATTTTTGAAGGATAGTTTTGCTTAAGAATGCTGGCTTGATGGTTATTTTTTCCAGTTCTATAAAGATGTAGTTCCATTGTCATCTGTTCTCTGTAGTTTCTAAGGAGAAGGTAGATATATTCATATTTTTGTTTGACTTTGTTGTTTTTCTCTGGCTGCTTTTGAGATTCTTTTCTTTAAAAAAATTTTATTTAAGCCATCTGACTGTGCACAGATATGTTTTCTTTGTATTTTTGCTGCATAGGGTTTATATTGATATTGGATAAATTTTTGTTTTTCACCACATTGGGGGCGTGTTAGGTCATTATATCTTCAATTTTTTTTTGCCCCATTCTCTACTCTTTTTCTGTGACTTAAGCTATACTTAACATTTGACTTGTTGATCCTGACCCCCAGGTCGGTCTCTGAGGTTCTGCTGTCAGTCTTTTTTCTCTCTGTTCTTTAGGTTGGATAGTTTCTCTTGATTTCGAGTTCATTTATTCTTTCTTCTGTTGATTCCGACTTGCTGTTAAGCCTACCTGCTGTATTTTTCAATTCAGTTGTACTTTTTAGGTCTAGAATTTTCATTTGATTCTTATGAGTAATTTTCAATTCTCTGAGATTCCTCATCTCTAAGTTTGTTTTGAAAATAGTTTCTTTAGTCCTTGAGTGTATTTATTATAGCTAGTCTAATGCAAGTTGCATGACTAGGTCTTTTTGGGGTTGGTTTCTGTTGACTGTGTTTTTTGTTTTTGTTTTTGGTTTTTTGTGTTTTTTTTTGAGTATAGGTCACATTTTGCTGTTTTTTTGTTTTTTTGTGTTTTTTTTTTCTGAGGTGTTTTTATTTTGGTATGTTTATCCAGTAATTTTAAAGTTTCATGCTTATATTATGAAGTGTAGAGACGAAATGTAGTCTACATTTTATTTATAATGTAAGCATAAATTTTCATTCATAAACTTTCTAACATTTATGTTGTGTTCCTCTGAAGAGTTTTTTTTTCGGTTCTAGTGAGTGTTTTGCTTGGCTGGATTAAAACTGCATTCTCTTTTCAGTGATAGCAGCAGCTGAAATCTTTTCTTTCTAGCTCTTTCTTTGTCATTGTACCCTTGAATCTCCTCTGCACATGCATAGTTCAGCAGATAGCCAAGGTTTGGGACAGTTTATACGTAAATTTTGGGGACTTAGCCCCTGTTGGCTTCTTCCTTTCCAGAATTTACACCTCAATGTTAGAACTGCCCTGTCAACCTCAAACATTGTCTGGTGTCACCTAAATTCGGTAAAGCTATATCTTTCTGCTTCCCAAGTTGTACACAGATTAGAGCCCCTGTAGATCAGCAATTCTCAGTGTGTGATCTGAGGACCGTTGTCTGTCTCTGAGAGCTTTGCAAGGGGTGATCAGGGTCCCTGCCTTTTCCAGTTAGGTACGTGTGTACTTGAGGCCAAATTTTCTTCATGTACTTCAACTAGAACAATGGATTGCAGTGATTCATTGCAGAAGCAGATATGAGAATACAGTTAACTTTTTAAAAACTATACATTAAACAGATTTGCAAAAAGGTAGAACAGGGCTACTCTTCTCATTAATATTTTTGTTTGTTCCAGAAAATGTCGTTACAACTTTTATGTTAAGATATAAAAAGTTTGTTGTTTGTAATGAATTAATAAATTGCAATTTTTTTCCTTTCAGTTTTTTTGTATTTTCATGCCAGATGGTAATGTACCGATGTTGTGACAATGTTTGAGGGAGGCACATCTCGTGTGCATGAAAACTTAAACGTCATGCTTTCGAACTGTGAAAGGATCTCTTAAAATTTCTAATGCGGGATCTTCAGAAATTTTTTTTTCTTTTTTTTTTGAGAGGGAGTCTCACTCTGTCACTAGGCTGGAGTGCAGTGGCGCAATCTCGGCTCACTGCAACCTTTGCCTCCCTGGTTCAAGTGATTCTCTTGCCTTGGTATCCTGAGTAACTGGGACTATAGGTGCGCGCTACCACGCCCAGCTAATTTTTTTTTTGTATTTTTAGTAGAGACGAGGTTTCACCATGTTGGCCAGAATGGTCTCAATCTTTTGACCTTGTGATCTGCCTGCCTCAGCCTCCCAACGTGCTGGGATTACAGGCGTGAGCCACTGCACCTGGCCAGTAATTTTTAAGAGTGTAAGGGGGTCCTGAGTCCAGAAAGTTTGAGAATTGCTGTTAGACAAAAAGGTATAAACAAGTGCCTGTTGTCAGATACACTTTCTTTTTTTCATGGGTAAACTCTTCTCAGCTTCTTTCTGCATTTGGTCTCTCTCCAGAGCATTGAAAAATGGTGTTTTTGTCCAGATTTTATAGGAAAGTGTATCTGACCAAGTTGCTTCACCATTACCAGAACCCAAAGTGCTGGGAAATGATTTTAAAAGGGAAGGAAATGGCAATTATTGAGCACCAGGTATGGTATTGGTATCATGCACTATAGTTGGGACTGTGTCTGTTAATTTAATCCTTAAACAGATTTCAACAGTTAGTTATAACCCCATTTTATGGACAAGAAATAAGGCTTTGAGTGGTACTGTAATTTGCCCAGTGTCATTTTGCCAGTAGTTTTGGTATAAACGGGATTAAAGTTAGGTGTTGCCTTCAAAACCCATGTTGGTTCTACTTTACTGTGTCCTTTTTGGTTTCAGCAATTTAAGTGTGAGTAAAATTACTTCGAATGAGTATTAAAATAGGTTTCTAAGGCAGATTTTGGGATTCTGTTGTCTGGGGCTTTATAAAATAGATAAAAATCTTGGTAGTATGAGTATGATCCTTCTTGAAGGCAAGGGAAATAAAGAAATGACCTTTTAAGTTCCTTTTAGCTTTGTAATTTTATGATTCTATTTAGCAAAAATTTTAAATACTTTTAATGAAATGTTAAGTTTAGGTATGTCATAATCCAGTAATAGAACTGTTTAGTCAGTGACTGACTCGTATGTCCCTGAAAAATTCATGGAAGAAGAATTAACTTTAGAGTATTAATAGAAGAATAATGACTACAGTAGTGTTGAAATGAGTTCACATTTTTCATACCCACTCAGTAGATTGGAATGGCATTTCAGTACTTTAAAGTTCATATGGCAAATTTAAGATGAATTTGAATTATACATTTTCTCAATTAGAAACTTCCCAAACTAAGTTATGACAGTAAGTCAAATTTGGGACTTATATAAACTTTATATAAACAGTTTAGATTCCTTTATTTGCATTATCTCCAAACATTTCGGTGTTTTATGGAGTATTACTATGGGGGGGAGTGTATGTTTTCTTAAAGCCGAAGTTTTTTGAAACTATAGAAGGTTGAGGATCAGTCACTGATGAGAATGCAGTGTTTCTGAAATGAAGTAAATAAAAACAAAAGCAACATTGAGCTGCTCACAACCTTGTTGGAATGGGACATGTAAGATAAGGTTTGTAGTTTGTTTTTTTCCCTGTTCATTTTTATTTTCCCTTTAAATCGTAACCATAGTGTCTATAGCTTCTTTGGATATTATGTAGAAGAAAAAAAATTGGTGTTTTGTTATATCTCCGATTCATTCGAATTGGAAGTTTCGGGAGTTTTTTGCTTTTATTGTTGTCAACATTTTTATTATTGTAATATAAAAATAGCAGGAGATATCTTTAAGAGGCAGAATATCATACATAGGTGATGAAGAATATGCACTCTAAAGTTGTACAGCTTGTGTTGGAATCCGAATTCTGTTGCTCATTTGCTTTGTGGCATTGTGCTGTCTCAGTTACTGTTAGTCATTGTTTATTTTTGTCTTTCTGTCTTAATTGCTGTTATTATTTTTGAGAGAGGGTCTTGCTGTTACCCAGGCTAGAGTGTGGTGGCACAATCTTGGCTCACTGGATGGAGCCTCAGCCTCCTGGACTCAGGTTATCCTTCTACCTCAGGCTCCTGAGTAGCTGGGACTACAGGTACATGCCACCATGCCCAGTAATTGGTTGAATTTTTTTTTTCTGTAGAAACAAGGTCTCACCATATTGCCCAGGCTACTCTTGAATTCCTGGACTCAAGTGATTCTCCTGCCTCAGCCTCCCAAAATGCTAGGATTACAGGTGTGATCCACTGAGCCTGGACTCTTACAAGTATTTACTAGAGTCAGTAAAATGATATTTGCTTAAGTAGAGTAGAATATAAACATAGAATTATTTAACAGTCTATTGCAATAAAATGATTCATTGTTTCTTAGAGCACCTGGCAGGTAAAAGCATAGCACCTAGCTGGGAGAAAGCTTTATGTAATAGATTCTGGCCGAGAAAGCTCAAGTTTAATTCTGAGATAGATAAGAATAAACTATTTCTGTACACATTTTTAGTTCTATTATTTCCTAATTCTTTTGTATGTTTTTAATGATTTACCATTTAGTTATAGCACAATAACTAAATGTGTGATAAATTATTCTGTCAGTGTGATAAGTGAAATTTTCAATAAACATTATGAATTTTACTTTGAACTTAAATTTGGTTTAAGATATATGCCACTGAAGGAAGTAGACTATAAAAATCTCTCTTAAAAAGAAAAACGAGGCTGGGCGCTATGGCTCACGGCTGTAATCCCATCACTTTGAGAGGCTGAGGCGGGCAGATCACCTGAGGTCAGGAGTTCAAGACCAGCCTGGCCAACGTGATGAAACCCTGTCTCTGCTAAAAATACAAAAATTAGCTGGGTATGGTGGCAGACACCTGTAATCCCAGCTACTTGGGAGACTGAGGCAGGAGAGTCGTTTGAACCGGGGAGGCGGAGGTTGCAGTGAGCTGAGATTGCGCCACTGTACTCCTGCCTGGGTGATAGAGTGAGACTCCATCTCAAAAAAAAAAAAAAAAAAAAGTCCATACTTATTTTAGACAGTGATGTAATGAAATTTCACTGTGATTCTAAACAACAAAACATCAGTCTGCTGTGAGAGCTTTTCATAAATTAATACTCATTTTCGTTACATGACACCCTAACTTAAATTTTACCACTTGACTGGGTAGGGATCACATTTCGTTATAACAAATGCAACAAAAAAAGATTTTTCACAAAAAATTAACAAAGCCATAATCATTTATGGGGGATTTTGGCAGTTACATCTCTATTGTGGTGACTCTTAACCTTTTTTATGGTCTGGCATACAGAGGGTGTAATTTGGTATCATTAGTAATAACAGTTAATTTGATAGTTCATTTATTACATACATGACACATTGCCTGGTATATGCTTAGTACATGTTTGTTGATTGACTCCCCAGAATACACAAGTAACCCCTTGAACTTGGCGTGTTCACTTTGTATAAGATATGCAGTGTGAACACACCACATTTACTTACCTGGGAATTTTGTTAAAATATGGTGGTGGTGGCATTTTTAAAAGCATTATACAGAAGATGGAAAGTCTTCTGGATGGTCTGGTATGTTTTAAAATAACTGTGGTTGAATTTTTCTGCATTTAGTTTTATAATTAACCATTTTCTGTACTTTTTTTCTTTAGTAATTTTTGCCTTTAGGTTTTTGATTTAGTAAATTTGATTTTTCCATCTAATTTTATATAAATTGGCAAGTTTTATGGATGAGTCATTTTCTAAAACTTTGTAAAAATGGTTGTTGAGAATTTCAGTTGCATTTTTCTATAGAACAGATATGTTTAAGATATGTTTACAGGGTAGCAAATTAAATATTAATTTTTTCTTTCTACTTCTGGGGCCATGTCATAAAAGACTGTTCATCCTCTCAACTACTTTTTGTTCTTTTGTTTTATTCATTTTTTCATTCATTTATTTGTGGAGAGCCTACTGTGCAGTACGAATTATCCCCCTCACTTCCTGTTTATTAAAACAACGTTCTCCCCCTGCCCTCCCTCACCTCCAGATTGTTAAACCCTTTTTCCATTACTCCACAGTCATTTTATCTCAGCTGTCATTCTTTCTGTGCCTCCCTCCAGGAAAGGAAAAAAAAACTTTTTGTCTGAGGAATGGGAGCTTCTTTAAATTATCCATCACAGAGAGTCATTTAAAATGTGACAGCAGTCTCACCTCTCCTGAGCTGAATAATTACCTTGAAGCCACTTGCTACGTGGGTTGTTAATTGATGCCAAGTAGCCATACAATGCCATATGATGGATATTATAATTCATACCCTGTAGTTTAACAGTGTATAGGCAATCACTAATCAATATTATCTCTGTAAACCAATGAGAATTCCTGTCAAACAACTTTGTATCAGCCCACTCCTTGTTTCCTTTAAAAACCTGTTTGTAACAGAGGCAGACAGAGTACTCCCCAAGGCAGCTTGGAAATATGTCCTGGACTGCAGTCCTCAACTTTGGCCCAAACAAATTCCCTCTGTTAATTTTGCCTCAGCTGCTTCTTTTAGGTCAACATGTGTAGCTAATGACTTGGAACTGTTCAGGCAGTTAGAGTTCAACCAGTTTAAAAGCCATATAGCTCATTGTGGATAGGACTTTACCATGGTATATAATGGGTGTTCTTTCTGTCTTTAGTTTTTAAAGTAGAAATGAGGTCCTGAAATGTTATCCAGACTGGTCTGAAACTCCTGGCCTATAAAGGGAATTTTTTTTTTTTTTTTTTTTTTTGAGACAGAGTCTAGCTCTGTCTCCAGGCTGGAGTGTAGTGGTGTGATCTCGGCTCACTGCAACCTCCGCCTCCTGGGTTCAAGCAATTCTCCTGCTTCAGCCTCCCGAGTATCTGGGATTACAGGCGCCTGCCACCACGCCTGGCTAATTTTGTATTTTTACTAGAGACAGGCTTTCTCCATGTTGGTTAGGCTGGTCTCAAACTCTTGACCTTGTGATCTGCCCAAAGTGTTGGGATTACAAGCGTGAGCCATTGTGCCTGGCCTATAAAGGGAATTCTTAATCCAGAGTCTTGGGTCTCTTTGAATTGTATGCATTCTTAATTTTGAATGTGAATTTTCTTGGGAGATGGTCCACAACTTTTGTCAGATACTCAGAGGAGCCCATGACCCCAAAAAGGTTAAATAAAAGCTAATGTTTAAAAATATTTTGTTATATATATTTATTTTAAAAATTAATATGTTTCATTTTGACAATATATATACACAGGCTTACTTGAACATGTACTTTTGGGACAGTTTGTATGATAGAGACTACAGGTTTGTGTGGAAGTCACAGTTTACTCACATACAGATCTGGTAGTTTTTAAGTTGGTGAAATTTGTCCTTGATACCCTTCTACCTTCTTACCCGTTTTCATAATCCTAGTATCCTGGCCTTGAGGTCCAGAGCCTCATTTTATTGGCCCTTAAATGCTCCAAAATTACCCACTTTTTTCCTTTGCTTCCAGTCTCTACCCCCATCTTCATCCCATGTCCAAAGTACCATGCTAATCCTAATCAGTGGGAAGCAGTTTTATTAATTTATTTAAAATATTTGAATGGATGAATAAAATATTTGAATATTTGAATGGATTAGTTTGGTTTCGTATTTTACTAAAATATTCAGAGAAACTTCTTTTAGGCTCCTATCTTTGAATTCCTTTCTGTTGTGGGTGCAAGTGGCTGGGGCTGGTGTTGCAGGTAGTAAAATAATTTACCAAAACAGTTGTAGGTTTTTTTAAAAAAAGGAAGGTTTATTAGAGAAAGTATGAAGATACAAAGATACGTTGCAAGGGTGCAAGGTGCAGCACAGCAGAGAAGGGGCTGTCTATAAAGAGGAAGGGGCTGGAGGGGGCTAAGTGCAGGATGAGGTTATGTTTCTGGGGCTACGTGCTCGCCTTCCTTATTGTTGCTTACCTATCAGGATTCCACATTCCCCCCCAGCAGAACAACAATGACAAGTCTTTGACATTGGGGGTGGAGGTCTCATCTCCCAACTGCGTCCTACTAACCGTGGGTATGGCACTGGCCCTGCCGATGACTGTTGGTCTGTCAGGAGACTCTGTGGGTCATTGTCCTGGATTGTGGGACTTAGGATATTGTATTGGATCTTTTTTTCTTTCTTTCCTTCTTTCTTTTTTTTTTTAGATGAGTCTCGCTTTATCGCCCAGGCTGGAATCTGGTAGCATGATCTTGGCCCATTGCAACCTCCACTTCTAGGGTTCAAGCAGTTCTCATGCCTCAGCCTCCCAAGTAGCTGTGACCACAGGTGCACATCACCATGCCTGGCTACTTTTTTGTATTAGTAGAGATGGGGTTTCACCATGTTGACCAGGCTAGTCTCAAACTCCTGACCTCAAGTGATCCTCCTACCTCAGCCTCCCAAAGTGCTGGGATTATAGGCATGAGCCACGGTGCTCAGCCAGATATTGGATCTTGTTGGAGGCAGGGCTTATCAGAGAAGGGGAGCACGTTAAGACATAACTAGCATTCAACTGAATCCAGGGAAGATTCGTAAAGGTAGCAGGCATCATTGGGGAGAGACTGATATCCCGTTTGCAGTGTCATTTGTAGGTGAAACTGTAGAATTCTAGAAGAGAAAGTTTTGTTTTTTAAGCCAGGTATCAAAAAGGCAAAAAACCTTTTGCAATGTGTCTTTTTGTCCTTATTGGAAGCCCATTTGGGTAACCTGGAAGTCAAACTTGATGAAAAAGTGTTTGAATTTAATTAGACACAACATAGGGAACGAATTTTAGAGAGACTATTATGCTTTAATTACATACAATATTCTTTTTATAAATTTCCTGTCACAATTTTCTCGTGACTTACGTAGACCATCTATTATACGCTTGGACTTTTTTTGACTTGTCCTGAACATCCCTTATTTTTAAACAACCAGTTATTTTACTTTAAGACAAGAAATTACCATACAAGATTCTTTCTCATATAAAATACTTTTTTATAACCTTCCTTACCAACAATACCTCTTTACCATTGTAACCTTTAATTAGGCAGAAATTATTTTTCTTCTGTTAGTGAGTTATGTTACATGTTGCTGTGTGAGCCTGTGAAGGGGAGCAGATAGGGAAGTTGTCTATATACTGTAGAAGTTATCCCCTTTCAAGAGATTGCCCAGTTAGATTTCCTGCTAGGGTCTATCTGAGTAAGTGTGGGCTATTTTTAAGCCCTGAGGTAGGACTATCTAGGTTGAAGTTATTGGTTAAAGATTTAGGTAGCTTTCCCGGGAGAAATAGGGCTATTAGAGGGAAAGATTAATTCAGAGATTGGGTAAATATTAAGCAGACACCCATCTTGGAAAGTATATTTTTGCCCCAAAGGGGTGTGGAATATTTAGACATTACCTAAGACTGGTGGGAGAATGGTAATTGGTCCGTTAAGTAATATAAAGGGGTGTGATTTTTTTCTTTTGGATGGAGACAGGGAGTGCATTTGCCCCCATTACCCAACAGAATTTGGAGGAATGTTGCTCAGGAAAGGAGATTAGTACAGAGTAGGCAGCTCTTGAACCCAAAAGGGAAATTTATAATTTCATTTGCATCCTACAGAGTTACCCTTGGCTTTGTTTTGTTGATGCCAATGTCTGATTTGGAAGCCAGGTAGAGCAGAGAGACCCCTCAGCTCAAGGCCATAAGTGTTTGGGATTGTCCTGGGGGCCCTTTGGCCCTCAGGCAGTCCTGTTTTTAATGACTGAGCATGTGACAGAGGGACAAACTGTACAGGCTCTTTGCCATGTATCTCATTGGGGCAGTTTGCCTTCTAGTGGCCTGGCCTTCTGCACTGGTGGCAGTTACCTGGAGGAGTGTCCTTAGGGCAACCTGGAGGAGGCTGGGGGCTTATAAAGCAGCCAGCAGTTGAGCCTGACTCGTGTTCCTGTGTTTTTCTTTCTCTTTATCCCTGTCCTCCTCATTCTACTCTCAGTTATAAAAGACTGAGAAGGTTAATTTGAGAATTTCTTGCATAGCAGTCATGCTAAAAGAAAATTAGACATTTCTTTTTGAGAGTCTTAGGGTTAAATTTATCCCAGTGCTTTAAAATACAGCCCAGGGGCGAGTGTGAGGGAACTGAGGGGCTTTGTCCCATGATGGGACTGTAAAAAATGTCTGCTGGGGATGCAAACTGCAGTTTCTCCCAGGGCATCCCACCAAGGGATAAGGGATCCACTCACATTGCTGAGGGACTTCTTGATGCACTTTCCAAAGGGGCATTCCACCTACTGGCAAGGATCTCCTGGCACTAGGGCCTTACACTGGATGAACACTAGGTGAGAGACCCCAGGTTAGTCTAGGTACAAATTGCGCTGGGTGCTCAATCCAGGTAGGAGGGGAAAGGGTTGAGGGAAGACTCACTGTCCTGGTGCTGTTTGGGATTACCTGGCTTAAGATGTCTAGAGCAGGAGGATTGGCTGCCTTATGTGGGAGAGTGAGAAAGAGGATATCTGAGTTCCGCCAAATGTGTATAGGTTAGCCCTGGTCGAGCTTCTGCCGCCAGTTATGCCAAACTTAGGGTTTGGGGACTTTTGACCAGAAAGGATAGGCTCTCTCCTATCCTTTCTGGGTAAGGCAGCCAAATCTGTTCAGGCCCTAGCCTTCAGGCTACACCAGGGAGTGGCCCTGGCCAGCTGTCGTTCATTGCCGGAGGAATACTAGACTTTGTCTGCCAGAAGACTAAAAAGGAAAGCAAACTTTGAATTCTTACCCGATTGGGTAGCGAGTCAGACATCTTTTTACTGACCCTGGCCAGGAACCTTCCGTTGTCTCCAGGCTTGGGCACTGTCCATCAGGAGACTGGAGTTGGAGGAGAGGAAATGCAGACAGTAAGAGAGAACTCCCCAAGCAGTCCCCAAGCACTCCCTAGAAGGGCCACCAAAATGTTGCAGGTGCCACTGGCTGGGGCCATTGTCTTGGACAGTAAAGGATTTACCAAGACAGTTGTAGGTAAAGACAGGCAGATTTAGAGAAAGTACGTAGATATATTTAGAGGAAGTATGTATTAGAGAAAGTATGAAGATATGATACTGGCAGCACAGCAGAGAAGGGGCTGTCTACTAAGGGGCAGGAGCTGGAGGGAAGTTTTTGTTTTGTTTTTGTTTTTGTTTTTGTTTTGTTTTTTTGAGACAGAGTCTTGCTTTGTCGCCCAGGCTGGAGTGCAGTGGCGTGATGTCCACTCACTGCAAGCTCCGCCCCCCCAGGTTCATGCCATTCTCCTGCCTCAGCCTCCCAAGTAGCTGGGAGTACAGGTGCCTGCCACCACGCCCGGCTAATATTTGTATTTTTAGTAGAGACGGGGTTTCACCATGTTTGCCAGGATGGTCTCGATCTCCTGACCTAGTGATCCGCCCGCGTCAGCGCCCCAAAGTGCTGGGATTACAGGTGTGAGCCACCGCGCCCGGCCGTGGAGGGAAGTTTTGTGGGGTCATGACAAAGGAGCCATGTACGGGCGAGGTATTTGGGAACAGAATGTTGTGCCAGCAGGTTGTTTGTGATTAGTTGTCTCTTGGAACAATTTTTCTCCCCCGCCTGGGAACCCTTCCTTGTTGCTTACTAATCAGGACTCCACACTTTGCATCATTTAGTCCTCAAGTTTTTAACGTTTAAAAAAAATGCTTCTGGAATTTCAGAAAAATGTAAGAAAAGTTAAGTAAACACTTTAAAATTATATGGGGAAATATTTTAGGGCAAGGCATCTGTTTAGGGGCCTAGAAGACTGTCCTATGGAACCAGTCCCCATTGTTTCCCTTGTTCTTTTCTACTTTTTCAGTAGCGGTGGCTCACGCCTGTAATCCCAGCACTTTGGGAGGCCGAGGCGGGCGGATCACAAGGTCAGGAGATCGAGACCATGGTGAAACCCCGTCTCTACTAAAAAATAGAAAAAAAATTAGCCGGGCGCAGTGGCGGGCGCCTGTAGTCCCAGCTACTCGGGAGGCTGAGGTAGGAGAATGGCGTGAACCCGGGAGGCGGAGCTTGCAGTGAGCCGAGATTGCGCCACTGCACTCCAGCCTGGGCGACAGAGCGAGACTCCGTCTCAAAAAAAAAAAAAAAAAAAATTTAGAGACCTTTAATTATAAAAATAATGTAACCACACCAAATGATGCATATGTATAAAAAAGTGATAGTCCCCTCCTCCTCACTTCTCCATCTACTTTTCAGAACAACTTTTAACAGTTCCATGTACATACATTATACCTTGAAAAAAAGATCAATCACTTTTTATTACAGTTATCTTCTTTTTTTAAACTGTATCTTGGTGTGTTTGCAAGATAGGACATAAACATCTCTTGTTACTTTAATGCTTGCATTGTAGTCTGTTGTATGATTATCATGATGGGTTTATACATATTCCTATTGAAGAATATTTACTTTCCAGTTTTTGCAGTTAAGGTACTGTGGTGGTAAGCATTTTTCTACATACTCTTGCATATTTGTCTTTTTTTTGTTGGGGGGTCACTGTTTCCTTCATATGGGGGTTTTCCTTAAATATCTGATGATCTCTAGCTACTCATTTGAGAGTGAGGAACTAAAATTCGTGGGATTCATAGGATCAAAAACTTTTTTTATTTCATTGTGTGGTCACGGAGTGTCAGTCTCTGTAGACATTTTCATTTGAGCCCACCAATCTCCTTCTCCTTGTGAATACTACTCTTGCATATTTGTATGAATATTTTTGTAACAGAATTTTTTTTTTTTTTTTTTTTTTTTTTTGAGACGGGGTCTCATTCTGTTGCCAGGCTGGAGTGCAGTGGCACAATCTCGGCTCACTGCAACCTCTGCCTCCTGGGTTCAAGCGATTCTCCTGCCTCAGCCTCCCGAGTAGCTGGTACTACAGGCATGTGCCACCACGCCCAGCTAATTTTTTGTATTTTAAATAGAGACCGGGTTTCACCATGTTAGCCAGGAGGTCTTGATCTCCTGACCTCCTGATCTACCCGCCTCAGCCTCCTAAAGTGCTGGGATTACAGGCGTGAGCCACCGCGCCCAGCCTTCTGTAACAGATTTCTGAAAGTGGAATTACTCGGTCAAAGAGAACATGATTCTTATTTTTGATAAATACAGCCGTGTTTTCTGCCAAAATAGTTGACTGCATTTGTACTTTTTCCACATATGGTATATGAAAGCACCCATATCTTCATTCTGTCCACACTGTTTATTTTCATTATATTTTTGCTAATATAACAGACTAAAACTATCTCATTTTTATTTATATTTTCCTGAGCACTCGTGAGATTGAGCATTCGTTAGTGTTTATTAGATATTAGAATTTCGTTTTTGATGGCATGTTAGATACACTAACCAATTTTCTGCTGTCTCATTGGATTGTGCAAGGGCTTTTATATTTTTATGAATGCTGACTCTCTGGGTTGCAGATATTTTCCCTCGTCTGTCATTTTGCTTTTAATTTGAATGTCTTATGCTTCACAAGAGTTTATATATATTTTTACTATGGCAAAATATATAAAATTTACCATTTTTAGATGTTTAGTTCAGTGGCATTAAATATATTCACATTGTTGTGCAGTTATTACCATCATCCATATTTAGAACATTTTTATCATCCCAAACAAACTCTACCCATTAAACAATAGCCTCACATAAGAGGCATCATACGATATTTGTCCTTTTGTGTCTGACATGTTTCACTTAACATGAAACATGAAGTAATATCTTCAAGGTTCATTCATGTTGTAGCATGTGTCAGAATTTCATTCCTTTTGAAGGCTGAATAATATTCCATTATATGTATATACCATATTTTAAAATCCATTCATTGGCCAGGCACGGTGGCCCATGCCTATAATCACAGCACTTTGGGAGGCCAAGGCGGGTGGATCACCTGAGGTCAGGAGTTTGAAATCAGCTGGCCAACATGGTGAAACCACATCTCTACTAAAAATAAAAAAATTAGCCAGGCATGGTGGCGCACGCCTGTGGTCCCAGCTACTCAAGAGGCTGAGACAGGAGAATCACTTGAACCTGGGAGGTGGAGGTTACAGTGATATGAGACTGAGCCACTGCACCACTCCAGCCTGGGCGACAGAGCAACACTCCATCTCAACAACAACAACGACAACAACAACAACAAAATCCATTCATTCATCTGTCATCTGTTGCTTCTACCTTGAGACTATTGTGAATAATGCTACTGTGAACATGTGTTATACAAGTATCTGTTCTACTTGCTTTCAGTTCCTTTGTGTAGCCTGGGCATGGTGGCTCATGCCTGTAATCCCAGCATTTTGGGAGGCCCAGACAGGAAGATTGCTTGAGGCCAGGAGTTTGAGACCAGCCTGGGCAACATAACCTATAGAGATGGCGAGACCCTATCTCTACAAAAAAAAAAAAAAAAAAAACCAAGAAACTGCTGGTGTCTTTTGGGTATACAGTCAGAAGTGGAATTGTTGGGTCCTATAGTAATTCCTTGTTTAATTTTTTGAGGAACCATCACGTCGTTTTCCACAGTGGCTGTAGCAGTTTACATTCTCACCAGCAATGCTCAAGGGCTCAATTTCTACACTGTTATTTCCTGGTGCTTTTTTTTTTTTTTTTCCCCCCAAAAAAATGATAATCATTCTAGTGAGTATGAAGTGGTTATGGTTTTGATTTGCATTTCCCCAATAATTAGGGATATTGAGCATCTTTTCCTGTTCTTATTGCCTATTTGTCTATGTTCTTGGGAGAAATGTTTATTGAAGTCCTTTGCCTATTTTTACAATTGGATTATTTCTTTTGTTGTCAAGTTGTAAGAGTTCTTTATGTATTCTAGATATTAATCCCTTATGTGATATATGACTTGCAAATATTTTCTCCCATTCGTGCGTTGCCTTTTCACTCTGTTGATAGTGTACTTTGATGCACAAAAGTTTTTAATTTTGATGAAATTCATTTTATTTTTTCTTTTGTTGCCTGTGCATTTAGTGTCCTGTTCAATAAATAATTGCAAATTCAAGTGTTATGAAGGATTTCCCCTGTTTACTTCTAAGAGATTTATAGTTGTTAGCTCTTATGTTTAGACCTTTGATCCATTTTGATTTTTATGTGTAATGTAAGGTAAGAGTTTATATTTTTAAGTAGTTAGGTTCTTTATGACTTCTAGATTTCATCCTGTATGTAGAAAGGGTCTCTTGACCTTACTCTGATAAATTTATACTTCTCTATTTTTTAGTACTTATCTTCTAAAGAAAGATTTTTTCTTTTAACATTTAGATATTCTACTTAGAATTACTTTTTGTGAGTGAAATGAGACTTTTTTTGTTTTGCTATTGGATAGCCAACTTTTCCAAACTGTCCCATTGAATATGTTCCCTTTATTATGTACTGAGTTCCCATATGTATTTGGATCGGTTTCTGGATTCTGAATAATGTTTATTGCTATATAAATATTTTATTTTTTAATTACTATAAATTTATTATACATTCTGGTAGGACAAATATCCTCCCATTATTTTACTCTGCAGTCCCTGGGCTATATTAATACTTCCGTTCCCTCCCTTTCTCTTCCCTTTCTCTTCCCTTCCCTATCTCTTCCCTTCCCTTCTCCCCTCCCCTCCTTCCTCTCCCTCTCCCTCTTCTTTTCTTGAGACACAGTGTTGCTGTGTTGCCCAGGCTAGAGTGCAGCCTTGACCTCCTGGGATCAAGTGATCCTCTGCCTCAGCCTCTAGAGTAGCTGGGACCACAGGCATGTGCCAGCACACCTCACTAATTTTTTTATTTTTTGTAGAAATGTGGTTTCTTTTTTTTTTTTTTTTAAGATGGAGTCTCGCTCTGTCACCCAGGCTGGAGTGCAGTGGCACGATCTTGGCTCACTGCAACCTCTACCTCCCAGGTTCAAGCAATTCTCCTGCCTCAGCCTCCTGAGTAGCTGGGATTACAGGCATGCGCCACCACGCCTGGCTAATTTTTTAAAAATTTTTTAGTAGAGATGGGGTTTCACCATGTTGGCCAGAATGGTATCGATTTCTTGATCTTGTGATCCGCCCGCCTCAGCCTCCCACAGTGCTGGGATTATAGGCGTGAGCCACCGTGCCCAGCCAGAAATGTGGTTTTACCGTGTTGTCCAGGATGGTCTTGAACTCCTGGGCTCCAGTGATCCTCCCATCTTGGCCTCCCAAAGTGCTGCAATTACAGGCTTAAGTCACCACACCTGGCCTCTATACTACTTTCTGATTGTCTTTATTACTTCTCCATGCTTTCCCCTTCCTTACCTTCTCTTTCTCATTTGTTTTTCTCCTTCCAGTGTGTTCAGATGACTTCTCCTGAACTAATGCTGTCATTATATTATGATCCTTCACAGAAGCCTTCAGTGGCTTTCCATTGCCTACAGGGTAGTCTGAACTAGGACTGATATTCATAGGCTTCCATGGTCAGGTCCCTAATTTCTCCACCTTTTTTCTCTACTCCCCGATAGGGAACTTTAGCTGAGCTGGGTTGTTTCCTAAATTCTCAGTTCAATTTCCTGCCCCAAATCCTCATCTGTTCTTTCTTATCAGTTTTACCTTACCTAAAGGCTAACAGGGATCCAATTTTCTTCACAAATCTACTGATGGCTTACTCATCTGGCATTTATCCAATCATGTCCTTAGTTATGTCCTTAATCATGTCCACTTACGCTACTGGTAAATGATACGACAAATCAGTTTACCACTTAATAGTTTGGTAACCTGGGACAGGTTTTTCAGTCTCTTAACTTTTTCTCATCCATAGAATGAGGTTAATCCTTAACCTCATGTAAGTTTAATTTCAGTGTTAAAAGATTTTATGTATGCACAGGCACACACATACATGAATTATCTGGCTTAGTAGGTACTTAGGGATGTGTGTATCCTATCCTGAAGAGCAGGAAATTAATTTGTACAGTCTGCTTTTACTTAAAAAAAAATACTTATAATGAACTTCAAGTATATGCAATTGGAGTAATTAAAATCCTTGGTGGATATACATAAATGTGATACATATTTATGAGCAGATGAGAAGATCATATATACAGAGGAGAAGGTCAGATCAGGAAATAAAATACACAGGCTTAAAATGAAGCCAGGCTGGCTCAGAAAGGAGTATAAATTTTGACTGCTAAGGTAGGCCCAAGTGCCTATTAGATCTGAGTGCCTGAGATGATGCTAAAGGGTACTTGTTTCCTTTAAAGAAGGCTTATTTGTGTTAACCAATGTACCTCATGCCTACGTGAATCAATACCTGGCTGATTCTTTTCCCTGAGGATTTCTTATATTTGGTCTGGTTTTTCACTTAACAGTTGGCTGTGTCCCCTTTGCTCAGGATCTCTTCCTATGACAGTTCTTAGGTAGTTGAATGTTGTCTGGATGAATTGTGGTTCTTGGTAACTGAAGAAGGACTATCTCAAGTTCCCCTTTGTTTCTGAATTTCCCTTGTGGAATGAAAGTCACAAGTTGCATATAAAAGGGCTTCTGGACTGAGCCTTGATATCATTCCTTTCTGTGCTTTTGTGCTTTTAGTGGGATGATCTTGATCCAGGCTGAAGGCCAGCCAGGCCACCTGTATGGAGTGGAATGTATCTAGATGACTGGGTTGTTTTTGTTCAATGGTTAGAAACTATTTATTAATCTCAAATTGTCATGATCACCTGACCTCAGGTCATCCACCCACCTCGGCCTCCCAAAGTGTCGGAATTACAGGCGTGAGCCACCATGCCTGGCCAATATGTACACTTTTGTAACTGGCTTCTTTCACCTAACATAATGTTTTCCAGGTTTGTTGTATTGTACCATTTATCAGTGTAGTCATCCCTTGGTATCCTTGGGGGGACTGGTTCCAAGACACCATTCCCCTATCCCTGTTGTGGATACCAAAATTCCTGGATGCTCAAGTCCCTTATATAAAATGGCATATTAGCAGATGGCCTACACACATTATCCCACACGTTAAATCCTCTCTAGATTATGTATAATACCTAGTACAATGTAAATGCTGTATAAGTAGTAGTTATACTGTATTTTAAAAAATACATATATATTATTTTAAATTGTTGTATTGATGGGTTTTTTCTGAATATTTTCAGCCCATAGTTGGTTGAATCTAGGGATGTGGAATCTGCAGATATGGAGGGCTGATTGCTTTTCATTGCTGAATAATATTCCATTTTAGGGATATACCACATTTATCTTTGCCTATTGATGGGAATTTGAGTTGTTTCCACCTTTTGGTTACTGTGAGTAATGCTGTGAGCATTTATAGCATTAAGTTTTTGGGTGGACGTATGTTTTTATTTCTTTTGGCTGTATATCTAGGAGTAGAGTTTCTGGATCTTATGTTTATTTTTAACCTTTTGAGGACCTGCCAGACTGTTTTCCAGAGTGGCTCTTTCATTTTACATTTCTACCAGCCATGTATAGGACTCCTGAGAAAAATTTTTATTTTTATTTTTTAGAGGCAAGGTCTTGCTCTATTGCCCAGGCTGGATTGCAGTGCCACAATCATAGTTCACTGTAATCTCAAACTCCTGGGTCTCAAGTGATCCTCCTGCCTCAGCCTTCCAAGTAGGTAGGACTATAGGCATGTACCAACACACTCAAAAAAAATTTTTTTTCGGTTATGGATGGGGTCTCATTGTTTCTCAGGCTGGTCTTAAACTCTTGGCCTCAAGCAGTCCTCCTGCCTCAGCCTCTCAAAGTGCTGGCGTTATAGGCGTCAGCCACTGTGTCCAACACTATTTTTTGTTTTTGTTCTTGTTTTTGTTTTAATTATAGCCATCCTAGTAGATATGAAGTAGTATCTCATTGTGGTTTTGATTTGCATTTCCCTAATGGCTGATGATGTTGAACATCTTTTGATGTTTTTATTGGCTGTTTGTATACTTTTTTAGAGAAATGTCTTTTCAGGTCCTTTGCCCATTTTAAATTTTGGTTGTCGGCCAGGTGCGGTGGCTCATTCCTGTAATCCCAGCACTTTGGGAGGCCAAGGCAGTGGATCATCTGAGGTCAGGAGTTTGAGGCTAGCCTGACCAACATGGTGAAACCCTGTCTCTATTAAAAATAAAACAGCCAAATGTCGTGGTGCATGCCTGTAATCTCAGCTACCTGGGAGGCTGAGGCAGGAGAATCACTTGAACCCGGGAGGCAGAGATTGCAGTGAGCCAAGATCACTCCATTGCACTCCAACCTGGGCAACAAGAGTGAAACTCCTCAGAAAATAAAAACAGTCATAAAATTGGGTTGTCTTCTCCTTATCCAATTGTAAGAGTTCTTTATATATTCTGGATACAAGTCCCTATGGGGTACATAATTTGCAGACATCTTCTCCCATTCTCTATGTTGCAGCATGTATCATTGTGAGTCATCCTTTTATTTTCTTGATGGTATCTATAGTTTTAGCTCTTACATTTAGATCTGCAATCCATTTTTAGTTAATTTTGAAGTCTAGAGTAAGACAAGGATCCAACTTTGTTCTTTTGCATGTGGATATCTAGTTGTTGCAGCAGTTCAAGACATGATGGGGTTGTGTGCTATTTCAACTTGTTAGATCACAGTGTATATATTACTCAAATATATGGATATCCAGTACATTACTGGATAACATACTGGTTAGGAAATATTTTCTAGTAGCTTTGGAAGTTGTAGGGGTTATTATTAATACTGAACAAAGGTAATTCCCTAAATACATATTAAGCATGTAGGTACTGTTAAGTACTGGGCTGCAAATAGGAGTAGAACAGTAGTCTTTGCTTTTCACAATCTAGTGGAGAAATAGACATATAAATAAGCAATTAGAATAAGGTATTGTTCTTGTATTTGAACAAGATGCTAAGAAATAATCACTAACTGCTTGAAGATAATCAAAGGCAGATTTTCAATAGGAATTAATATTTAGGTTGAGTTTTGAAGAATGAGCTAAAAGTATACTAAAAGAATGAAGCAGAGAAGAGCAATAGGAGTAGCCTATGCACAGGTTTATGAAGAAAGCATACCTCTGGGGAAAAACAAGTTGTTAGGCATAGTTGTAATACGAGGAAGATGGAAGGTTGATGTGGGGGTAAAACTGGAAAGGAATAGGGTCAGATCTGTAAGCTTTGTATTTCCACCAATGTGCTCGTGTTGAAATATTTGTGTATTATAACTTCTAATTATGTTACATTTTTATATCCTTTTAATGTCAGTTTTTTTGTTTTTATACATTATGTGTAATACTATAATACATAATTGGAAATAAATATATGGAGGTGTATAATCAGATTTTTACTGATAGAGGTCACTATTATAGATTATGGAAAGTTGTTGAATAATTTAAGTGGAAGAGGAAAAATAGCATATTTGTATTTTAGGAAGATAACGACGTAGAAGGATGGAAGGCTATTAAAATAGTCCAGGAAACATATTATGAAGGGGTTAACTAAGGCAGTGATCTTTATCTTACTGAAGTCTTTGGCCCTCCAAAGTTATGACTTAGACTCTATCTTAGTTACCTAATGTTTATTGAGTAGGTAGAAAGATAAGTGGAAAGGATTGTTGGTGCCAAATTATGATGATTAGTAGCATGCTGTTGTTACATAATTGCCATTACTGTCTTTTCTTTTGGAAAAAGAGCATCTTCCTCTCACCAACACTCACATTTTCCTCATAAGTTATTTTTCCATTTCTTTATCTCATTTTTAAGGGATATTTTATTGATTATTTAAATTTGTTGGGTTAGGATTTATACACAGCAAAGTTTACAGAGCTCATGTATGTAATTGTTTTAACAAATGTGTATACCCATGTTACCACCATTCATATAAAAATATAGAACATTTTCATTATCCCAGAAAGATGGCTTGTTTTTCAATCCCAGAGGTAATCACAGTTTTGACTTCTTTCACTGTATATTTTAGTTTTTCCTGTTCTTAAGCTTTTTATAGCTAGACTCATACAGTATCACTCTTCATATCTAACTTTTTTGCTGAACATGATGATTTAAAAATTCACCATACTGGAATTTGGTATCAAATGACTATATCCTGATGGAATTGAATATGGGATGTTAGAGTGTTGTTTATCAGTTGAGTCTGTTTTGGAGACAGAATTTGGTTGCCTTGTCGCTTACTGAATACAATCAAATCTTCCTCTAGATAGATGTCAGTAAGGTTGACAATAGTACCAGAATCCAGAATTAGGGTCAGACGGTATCACTGTATCATTTAAAAAGAGTATTTTAGATTTATTGCAGACTTGAAAAAGGAATTTCTCTCTCCTTTTCTGGACTTTCTTTTACCTCGTTTTAGCTATCACTGCTTTATATTGGACATTTCTTCTAGCATAACAAACTCTTATGTACATTATCATATTACTTACTGGCTCTTGAGCCTTTGGTACAGGCCATTGATGCCTTGATTTAACACAGGTCAACCTCATGGTAAAGAAACCCACCCCACACATAAAAATTATGATTTTTGGCCAGATGTGGTGGCTCATGCCTGTAATCCCACCACTTTGGGAGGCTGAGGTGGGCAGATAACTTGAGGTCAGGAGTTCAAGACCATCCTGGCCAACATAGTGAAACCCGGTCTCTACTAAAAATACAAAAATTAGCCAGGCATGGTGATGCATACTTGCAATCCCAGCAACACGGGAGACTGATGCAGGAGAATCGCTTAAACCTAGGAGGCGGAGGTTGCAGTGAACCGAGATCACACCACTGCACTCCAGCCTGGGTGACAGAGTGAGCCTTGGTCTCAAAAAAAAGAAAAAAATAAATTCTCCGCCCACTTTTTGATGGGATTGTTTTTTTCTTGTAAATTTGTTTATTTGTAGATTCTGGATCCATTAGCCCTTTGTCAGATGGATAGATTGCAAAAATTTTCTCCCATTCTG
The DNA here is from genome assembly GCF_047675955.1 of Chlorocebus sabaeus. Classification (NCBI taxonomy): domain Eukaryota; kingdom Metazoa; phylum Chordata; class Mammalia; order Primates; family Cercopithecidae; genus Chlorocebus; species Chlorocebus sabaeus. The sequence continues at coordinate 20,688,611 of NC_132913.1, forward strand.
TAGGTTGCCTGTTCACTCTGATGATAGTTTCTTTTGCTGTGCAGAAGCTCTTTAGTAATTAGATCCCATTTGTTACCATTGCTTTTGGTGTTTTAATCATGAAGTCTTTGCCCATGCCTATGTCCTAAATGGTATTGCCTAGGTTTTCTTCTAGGGTTTCTATGGCTTTAGGTCTTACGTTTAAGTCTTTAATCCATCTTGAATTAATTTTTGTATAAGGTATAAGGAAGGGGTCCACTTTCAGTTTTCTGCATATGGATAGCCAGTTTTCCCAATACCATTTATTAAAAGGAAATCCTTTCCCCATTGCTTGTTTTTGTCAGGTTTGTCAAAGATCAGATGGTTGTAAATGTGTCTTGTTATTTCTGAGGCCTCTGTTCTGTTCCCTTGGTCTATATTTCTGTTTTGGTACCAGTACCATGCTGTTTTGATTACTGTAGCTTTGTAGTATAGTTTGAAGTCAGGTAGTGTGATGCCTCCATATTGTGGGATCTGGCCTGCATCCCGCAATGGAACAGGGCTCTTTCTTTGTTCCCAGGCACATCGGCAGGTCAAGAAATAATAGACACACACAAGATAGTGAAAGCTGGGTCCAGGGGGGTCACTGCCTTCTGGTCCCGCGGTGCCAACAATGCACTGGATGTACCAGCATTTATTATTAAGTTTAGTGAGGGGAGGGTAGGTTAGTGAGGGATTTAGGGTCATTTGATTATGAGGTGAGATGGTCACATGGGGATGAAGTAATTCTTTAACATAACATCTGTATGCAGAAGTACAATATACAGAGATAAGAATTTACAATATAGTGTGTGCATCAGTAATTTCTAACAGATCCTTCAAACAGAAACACAGTCTTTCCATAACCCGTGATTAGCAAGATATTATTCAGCAGTAATAGTTGCAGCAAAAACTGGTTACAAACAATCCATAGAAACAGGACATGAAGCTAGATAACCGGTTAGACCAGAAATTCTCAGAAGGGAGTATGCCTTAACCCTAAAGAGGCCTAGAAGATCCATGGCAAGGTGAGGGTGTTTATAGCCCTGTCTTATCCATATGGACAGGCGCTCCTCAAGTGTCCGTTTATAGACTCTCCACAAGGGTCGCATTCTATTCCCAGAGCTATGAACATCTGCTTTTCTAGGATAGGAATCTTGGTGATGTGAAATGTCCCTGACTGCACGTCTATTCGTAGGCTCTCTGCAGGGGAAGAACATCACGTGCTGTTGGCTCATTCTGGCAGTCCAACCTGGCATTGTCTTTACACAATCCTGCGTGCAATTTTGTATTTACAATAATCAGGAGCATTTCATCTTTTATTCCATAGCAGTAGTTTCAGGGGGTCTCCCAACACCTCCAGCTTTGTTCTTTTTGCTTAGGATTGTCTTGGCTATATGAGCGCTTTTTTGGTTCCATATGACATTTAGTTTTTTCTAATTCTGTGAAGAAAGCCAATGGTAGCTTGATGGGGATAGCATTGAATCTATAAATTACTTTGGGCAGTGTGGCCATTTTCATAGTATTGATTCTTCTCATCCATGAGCATGGAATGTTTTTCCATTTGTTTGTGTCCTCTCTTATTTCCTTGACCCAGCAATCCCATTACTGGGTCTATACCCAAAGGATTATAAATAATTCTACTATAAAGACACAGGCACACGTATGTTTATTGCAGCACTGTTCACAATAGCAAAGACTTGGAACCAACCCAAATGTCCATCAATGATAGACTGGATTAAGAAAATGTGGTACATATATACCATGGAATACTATGCAGCCATAAAAAAGGATGAGTTCATGTCCTCTGCAGGGACATGGATGAAGCTGGAAACCATCATTCTCAGCAAACTAACACAGGAACAGAAAACCAAACACTGCATGTTCTCACTCATAAGTGGGAGTTGAACAATGAGAATACGTGACACAGGGAGGGGAACATCACACACTGGGACCTGTTGGGGGAGGAAAGGGCCAGGGGAGGGATAGCTTTAGGAGAAATACCTAATGTAGATGACGGGTTGATGGGTGCAGCAAACCGCTATGGCACGTGTATACCTATGTAACAAACCTGCATGTTCTGCACGTGTATCCTAGAACTTAAAGCATAATAAAAAAAAAATTATGATTTTGGATGTGTATCATACATGACAATTCAAATCCTAATGAAAAGATTGATATTTGATGTACTTATGTAATAATATATACTTAGGACACTTAAAATAGGATTTCATTTAATTTAGAATTATAAATATCTTTCCAGGAATATATATAAAACATTCAGGTGTTTACACTAGGGATGGCCATGAAAACATTTTAAAAATAGTAACTCACAGATTTGTTGCTTATACATTTTCAGTCTAGTTTGGGGCTATCTGTGCTTAGCTAGTTGCTTGGTTGGTATTTCCTGCCTCGTAGTGGTGCTATGCTGTAATGACTGTTTACCTCTCCATTGGAAAAAGTAACTGTGGGAGATTAGAAGCCCTGTGGGAAAAATCCTTTTTTATGGTTAGGGTTATGTATAACTAAGGAACTCTTTGGAACTCTTAGTTAATATATATTTTCCATTGAAGATGTTGCTGTTCAAATGGAAAGACTTGAATGCCAAAGCTTGATAAAGAAGCAGGAATCTGTTAAATAAATGCTACAGGTGTATGCCTTTAAATTGATCGTGCAGACTGCTTCTTTATGAAACAGTTTCTGGTGTCAAATAATGCTATATGCTGTATTATTAATATACAGTGATGTATTCATGATTTTATATAGAGACATCCTGGAAAAAAATATTAATCTTTGTAAGTCACTTGATAGTTAATATTCTAGGAGAAATTTCTTTTTAAAGGAACACTGTGATAAATCATTTATAAAATAATTTTCTCTTGGTTGTATTCACTTTTATGTTTTTCTTTTTTCTTTGTATGGAGGATATTTATAGGGCAGAAAAAGGGGAAAATATCCCTGTCGTTAGTAAATATAATGATAGCTGTTGATTAAGGTAAATATTTTTCCATTTTATTGTTACATGTAGGGTATATTTACTTCTGGCACATGGGAAGAGAAATCAGATGAAATTTTCTTTGCTGACTTCAAGTTCTCAGTCACTCATCATTATCTTGTACAAGAGTCCACTGATAAAGAAGGAAAGGATGAGTTATTAGAGGGTAAGTTATTTCTGTATAATAATAATTAACTTCTGATTTTTAAGATTGGCTGTAATTTTGAATGACGAATTTAGTTTTCTTCTGTAGTGTCAGTTCCTCTGGAACTGTTTTACATAGGCAAAGTTGTTTCACCACATCTGAGGTAGAGGATGAATTACAGTGTCATTCATTTTTTAATTAATTAAATCAACTCATATTTATTGAGTACCTAACATGTACCAGGTACTTTTCCAAGCCCTGTAGAACCCAAACTTAAATGAAACTTACATTCCAGTAGGGAAGATAAGATACATAAGTAAGTAACAGTAATAGGTAAAAAGTGATAAGTGCATCCTGAAGTACAGATAAAGTTCTGTTGGAATTCAGAGGAGAAAAGATCACTTTTAATTGGGAAATTAGAGAAGGAGAATTAAGCAAGTAACTTTGGCTTTGAAGGATTACAATAAAGGAAAATCTGTTGATTAAAGGGTAGTATTTTGGATTGACTCCAGATTTTGGAGTCAAAACAAGTGGATTAAAATTTTATTTTTTCTACTTGCTAGTTAGTTGACCCTTCTAAGCTTGAGTTATTTCAATTGTAAAATGAAGTAATACTACCTGAAGGTAGTATTAAATCTACTAAGTGCAGATTTAATGAGAAATTGTACCTAAGCAACTATCTCAGTACCTGACCCATGCCAGGTACTCAATAAATGGTGTCTATGATTGTTAATAGGTCAAATCATCCAAAATCTTCTGTACTTAGACAAACTAGTGCGTAACAGTGAGTGAGCAAGATACTGAATAAACATGAACTTTGGAGCTGCCAGTCAAATGCCCTTCTTCATTCACTAAGCAAATAAATACGTAGAATGTGTTAAATTTTTTCTGATCGTAATAGATTGTCATTTGTAAGCTCAGACCTGAAAACAATCTGTGCTTTTTCTTGTGTAGGAATAGAATTATGTCACCTTTTCTATTACGTATATTCTTCTTAGAAACAAAACAATTAGATAATATGTGCATTCAGATTCATAAACCAGGGCAGATAACACTAACCATATATACATATATGGAAGGAATTATACAGCAAAATAAAATAATTAAGCCAGAATGTGAATATGAGAACTTTAAGATGAAGAGGGAAGTGTGTGCAGTTGGTGGGAGGTCTCATAATGGCCAGCAATTTTCAGGTTCAACATTCTGCCAATTAATGAAGAAACTATTCAGTAGCGAAAATTTAAGTGCTGTTAATTTAAGGGAAGACCATACATCAAGGAAAAACTGCTGTAGTAAGGAGGCTTAGAGGTCTGAGATGAACAGATGAAGGAGACTGTGGTACAATGAAGGCGAATGATTTTTTTCTTTTTTTTTTTTTTGAGACGGAGTTTCGCTCTTGTTGTCCAGGCTGGAGTGCAATGGCGCGATCTTGGCTCACTGCAACCTCCGCCTCCCGGGTTCAAGCAGTTCTCCTGCCTCAGCCTCCCAGGTTGCTGAGATTACAGGCACCAACCACCACAACCAGTTATTTTTTGTATTTTTAGTAGAGACAGGGTTTTGTTATGTTGGCCAGGCTGGTCTTGAACTCCTGACCTCAGGTGATCCTGCCTTGGCCTTCCAAAGTGCTGGGATTACAGGAGTGAACCACTGGGCCCAGCGAAAGGTGAATGAATTTTAAGCTAGTTAAGGCATCGTTTAAGCTAGTTAAGACATGTGTTTCCTCAAAGCATATTATAAAACTCTGCCTGATCATGAACGTACTAACTTTTTCATTATCAAATGTTTTTGTAGATGTTATTCCACAATCTATGCAAGATTTGCTGTGTATGAATAATGACTTTCCTCCAAGAGCACATTGCCTGGTAAGATGGTAGGTATATATTTTACTCAGATATCTTTTAGTATGCGTGTTGCGGGGGACCTCAACACTGTCCCCAAGTTCACCGATTTGGTAAGGAGACTCAGAAGACTCAGCATTTAATTGCAGCTGATTTATTGCAGAGACAGGATGCAGGGCAAAATCTGCAAAGGGAAGAGGCACATGAGGCAAAGTCCAGAGGAAGTACAAGCTTTTAAGAGTTCTTTCCTAATGGAGTCAGGCAAGATGTACTCAGTGCCCTCAGCAACAAGTTGTGACGATGTATGTGAAACATTATCTATCAGAGACAGTGTTAGAGGCTCAGCACCCCAGGTTTTTAATTAGGGGGCTGGTCATATAAGCACCCTTTCACTGGTATATACCAAAATTTCAGGCTCATAGAAGGAAAGCAGGTGTTCAGCATAAATTACATTGTCTGCATAAACAATTTAGGCTTAGTGAGCAGCTTAATCAGTTCTGGAAATGGTGAGAACCCTCCCCAAATCCCAATTCCCAGCTGTCGGCCAAGAGCTAACCTTGCAAGCAGGCTTTTCTTTTTTTTTAATTTTTTTGGTTTGTTTTTTCTTTTTGTTTTTTGTTTTTAATTATTATGGATATATAATAGTTTTACATATGTAATAGTTGTACATATTCATCTTCAAAAGAAATGATAAATGCTTGAGATGATGGATTCCCCAATTAAATGTTCCAATTCCATTCTTTTATTTATCTTGAAATATACAACAAATTGTTGTTAACTATAGGCGCCCTATTTTGCTACCGAACTCTAGGTCTTCCTTCTATCCAACTGTATTTTTGTCCCATTAACCATCCCCTCTTTATGCCCCACTCCCCACTACCCTTCTAAGCATCTGGTAATTCTACTTAGAGATATGTCAACTCTGTATCACCTCTCATAGCTAGCCTTTTTAAGCTCCCTGGTCATCTTAAATCTTCTTGTAAAACTTCTACCCAGTTTCCCACTTCTAACCCATGTTTACACACTTAAATGACTATCCATAAGACACTAACATCATTCTATTCTCTTATCTCTGTGAGTTCATTTTTTTTTTTTTTTTAAGCTCCCACATATTAGTGAAAACGTGTGCCATACTTGTCTTTCTGTGCCTGGCTTATTTCACTTAAATGTCTTTCAGTTCCTTCTATGTTGTTGTAAATGACAGGATTTCATTCTTTTTTATGGCTAAATAATATTCCATTGTGTATATGTACCACATTTTCTTTATTCATTCATCTATTGATGGGTACTTAGGTTGATTCCATATCTTGGTTATTGTGAATACTGCTGCAGTAAACATGGGAGTAGAGATTTCCCTTCAGTATACGGATTTCCTTTCTGCAAGCAGGCTTTTTTTTTTTTTGAGATGCAGTCTTGCTGTGTCACCCAGGCTGGAGTACAGTGGTGTGATCTCGGCTCACTGCAACCTCTGACTGCTGGGTTCACGCCATTCTCCTCCCTCAGCCTCCCAAGTAGCTGGGACTACACGTGCCTACCACCACGCCCAGCTATTTTTTTGTATTTTTAGTAGAGACGGGGTTTCACCGTGTTAGCCAGGATGGTCTCAATCTCCTGACCTCGTGATCCACCCGTGTTGGCCTCCCAAAGTACTGGGATTACAGGCGTGAGCCACTGTGCCCGGCGGCAGGCAGGCTTTTTTAAGGATACGCAGTCACAGCCCTGCTGATTCATGTTTTCTGCACAATATATTTCATAATCCAGGGTAGTGCTTAACTGTAGTCTCATGACAAGCATGACAAGAACATTTAAATATCATAGAAATTTTAATACATATTATTGAATATTGAAATAAACTCAATATATTGGATATTGATCTGTTATATGATAAAATCAAAACTCACTGTGTCTAAACTATAAATGTGACACATTAATGTAAGAGGTAGTCTTCCCCCTCCTTTTTTTTTTTTTTTTTTTTTTTTTTTTTTTTTTTTGAGACGGAGTCTCGCTCTGTCGCCCAGGCTAGAGTGCAGTGGCCGGATCTCGGCTCACTGCAAGCTCCGCCTCCCGGGTTCACGCCATTCTCCTGGCTCAGCCTCCTAAGTAGCTGGGACTACAGGCGCCCGCCACCTCGCCCGGCTAGTTTTTTGTATTTTTTTAGTAGAGACGGGGTTTCACCGGGTTAGCCAGGATGGTCTCGATCTCCTGACCTCGTGATCCGCCCGTCTCGGCCTCCCACAGTGCTGGGATTAGAGGCTTGAGCCACCGCGCCCGGCCATCTTCCCCCTCTTATCTGCAGTTTTGCTTTCTGTGGTTTCAGTTACCTGTGGTCACGTGTAGTCTGAAAATATTAAATGGAACATTTCAGACAAAAACAACAAGTTTTAAATTGCATGCTGTTCTGAGTAGTATGGTGAAGTCTTGGGCCGTTCTGTCCTGGAGGTGAATCATGCCTTTGTCCAGTGTATCTACAATGTATACACTACCTGCCCCTTAGGCCCTTAGTAGTCACCTTGGTTATCAGATTGACAGATCACAAGAAGGATGAGTATAGTACAATAAGATATCTTGAGAGAGAGACAGACCACATTTATATAACTTTTGTTACAAAATATTGTCATAACTGTTCTATCGGTACAGATACATAGGGAAAAAACAGCACAAACAGGCTTCGATACCATCTGCAGTTTCAAGCATCCACTAGGGGTCTTGGAACTGACCTCCCACAGATAAGGGGGACTATTTGCATCACATTTAAAAGGTCTTTTCTGTCTTTTTCAATTATTCCAAGTGTCTGTGAACTTTTATTTATTTTGGATGGAGTGGTCTTAAAACATGCTACCACCAAAATGGCCCTAGTAAAGAGTATATGTTTAAGAAAGGAGACCTAGTTAAAGTTTATGTACTGGTTTGAAATTATTCCATTGGTATCAGTTGGTCTTTTGATTTTTTTCACATTAAAGAATTCTAAGGGAGGGGAAAATGATATTAATCTGTGTTTATGTTTTTCTTCATTTCATATAGCAAATAGGCTGTGTAGCACTTTAAAAAAAGAAAATTATTTGCAAATGCAGGTAAACAGGATAGTATTTCATAAATATTCCTCTTTTAGTATGACCTTTTGTTCACTTAAGCAATTAACTAAAAAAGATGTAATAATTATATTAAATTTAATTTAATCCTTCCACATTCTATTCTGGCCTTTTAAAATATGAATATATACATTTAATATGATTAAATTTATCAGAAGGCACCATAGTATCAGAGCACGAGCTTTGTATGCATTCATTCATTCATTCAACATTAATTGAACACTTACTGTTTGGCTACATACTGAATTAGGTTTAATTCCTAACTCAGGTACTTAGTATCTCTGCAACTCTGGGCAAGTTACTTAATTTCTTGTAGTTTGTTTCTACACTGGTAAACTAAGAATAATAAATAATATGCACTTTCAAGGCAGTTATGAGGATCAAATAAGATGATGGCACCTAGTATGTTTATCAAAATCTAAATGCTATTAACATGATTTCAGCTTTTTGATATGTATTTCCTCAAACTGTTACATAGTCCGTAGTCAAAATATTAAATGAAGTAATGAAACTTTTCTATATATTAATATAAATAACTTGTTAGTAGGGTGGTTTTTGTAACCTTTCCATTTACTTTTAAAAATATTTTAAAAATTAACATAGTAAAATTGGACTTTTTGTGGAGGTGAGCAGTTCTCTGAACTTCAGCACTTCATATAGTTTTTCACTAGTACCAACATCAGGAGATACAACAGTTCTATAACACCGCCTTACCTCTGCTGCCAAAAAAAGCCCTATTGTCCCTTTTGTCTCTTAGTAAGCATAGACACATCCTTCCCACTTTTTTTTTTTTTTTAAGAGGCAGGTCTCGCTTTGTCACCCAGGCTGGAATGCATTGGTGCAGTCATGGGTACTGTAGCCTTGAATTCCTGGGCTCAAGTGATCCTTCTGCCTCAGCCTTTTGAGTAGCTAGGACTACAGGCGCACACCCCCATGCCCGGCTAAGTTGGTTTTTTATTTTTTTGTAGAGACAGTGTCTTGCTATGTTGCCTGGGCTGCTCTTAAACTCCTGGCCTCAAGTGATCCTCCCACCTCAGCCTTCCAAAGTGCTGGGATTATAGGCGTGAGCCACTGTACCTGACCATACTCCCCACATCCTTATAATCCTTGGAATCCCTGATCTTTCTTGGTCACTATAGTTTTGTCCTTTTGAGAGTGTCATATAAATAGAATTCTACTGTACGTAACCATGGGTGACTGGCTTTTAAGACTCAGCATGGTGCCTTTGAAATTCTTTGAGGTGATTCTACTTATCAATAGTTTGTTCCTTTTTTTTTTTTTTTTTTTTTTTTTTTTTGAGGCGGAGTCTCGCTCTGTCGCCCAGGCTGGAGTGCAGTGGCCGGATCTCAGCTCACTGCAAGCTCCGCCTCCCGGGTTCACGCCATTCTCCTGCCTCGAGACTCCCGAGTAGCTGGGACTACAGGCGCCCGCCACCTCGCCCGGCTAGATTTTTGTATTTTTTAGTAGAGACGGGGTTTCACCGGGTTAGCCAGGATGGTCTTGATCTCCTGACCTCGTGATCCGCCCGTCTCGGCCTCCCAAAGTGCTGGGATTACAGACTTGAGCCACCGCGCCCGGCCAGTTTGTTCCTTTTTATTGCTGAGTAGTATTTTATTATAAGGATATACCACACTGTTTACTCATTCATTTGTTGAGGGTTATTAGGATTGTTTTAAGTTTTGGCATTTTTATATAGAGCTATACTATAAATATTTGTATACAGATTTTTGTGTGAAAACAAATTTTCAGTTCACTTGGGTAGATACCTAGAGTAGGAATGCTAAGTCATGTGGTAACTGTATGTTTATAGGAAACTGCAAACATTTCTAGAGTAGCTGTACCATTTTGCATTCCCATCAATAATGTATGAAAATTCCAGTTTCTACATCCTTACCAGCACTGGGTATTATCAGTATTTGTTTTTAGCCATTCGTAGTAGGTGCATAGTGGTATCTCATCCTAATTTTAATTTTGAACATCTTTTGTGTGTTTGTCCATTTATATCTTCTCTATATTACAGTGTCTAAGTCTTTTGCACATATTTTAATTGGGTTATTTGTTTTCTTTTTTGGAGTTGGGGGATTGTTAAGTTTTGAGAGTTCATTGTGTACTTTGGATATATATCTTTTTTATAATGTGTGATTTCCAAAAATTTTCTAGAAAAGACATCGCTAAGAGAAATGAAAAGCTTATCTGTAACAGATAAGGCTGTAACTTATCTTTTAATTTCTCTTATGATGTCTTTTCTAGAACAAAAATTTTAAAATTGAATGAAGTTCAGTTTTATCAATTTTTAATTGTATGGATTGTGTTTTTGGCCATGTCTGAGGACTTTTTGCTCTAGGTCACAAATCTTTCTCCTATTAAAAAAATTATTTTATTTTGGAATTATTCAAAATCTGAGGGTGAAAGCAGCTGTTTATGGATGCTGGGGATGGTGGTAGCAGATCCATTACCTAGCTGGCAAAAGGGGTGGCAGTGGCCTGTAGTATTCTTTCGAAAAACCCCTAATCCCAATATATCCATTTTGATATTTAGATGTTACCTGATTTCTTTCAGCAGTGTCTTACAGTTTTCAGCACGAAGATCCTGTAAATGTTATATATTATGTTTCTACTTGTTGCTTTTTAATAAAGGAGCTATTGTAATGATATTTAAAAAAATTTTTTTTCATTTCCAATTGTTCGTTTCTAGTATGTAGGGATATGGCTGATTTTGAGGGGTTGACCTTGTATCCTGTAACCTTGCTAAACACAATTACTAGTTCTAGGAGTTGTCATTTCTTTGGGATTTTCTGTGTATATAATCACTGTCTCTGAATATGAATAGTATTATTTCCTTTCTAATCTCAGTTCTTTTTTTAAAATATGTATTTTTTAAAAAATGTATACCATCAAGCCATCTGTTCATGTTTTTTTTTTCTTTTTAAAACTGGCCAGGGCTTCCAGTAAAATATTGAATAAGAGCTCCTCATCTCAGAGGGACAGCATTTAGTCTTTTACTATTAAGTGTGATGTTAGCTGTATATTTTTTTGTAGATGCTCTTTATCAGATTGAGAAAGTTCACTTTTGTTCCTGCTTTGCTGAGAGTTTTTATTATGAATGGATGTTGAATTTTGTCAAATCCTTTTTCTGTTTAAATTGATATGATTGTTGTTTTCTGTTTAAATTGATATGATTTATTTTCTTTAGATTTTTAATATGTTGATTGCATTGATTGATTTTTGGATATATAACCAGCTTTGCATTCTCAAGATAAACTCCACTTCTTTGTGGTGTAATTTGTATTTCTCTCTCTCTCTCTGTCTCTGTGTGTGTGTGTGTATGTATATGTATGCATATTGCTGTATTTGATATGCCAATAGTTTGTTGAGGACTTCAGTGTTTATGTTCATGAGGGATGTTAGTCTTTAGTTTTCTTTTCTCCTGCTTTGGTTTTGGCATCAGTAATGTTGGCCTCATAATGTGAAGTCAGAAAGTATTTTGTTCTCTTTTATTTTCTTTGAGAGAGTGTGTAAAATTGACTTTTTTTTTTAACTGATAGAATTTGCCTTTGAAACTTTCTGGGCCTGGCATTCTCACTTTATTCAGGTGGCAGTTCCTTCTAGGGTCCAGGATTTAAGCAGAAGTCTCAGTTCCAGTACCTTGTCTCATGTATACCCATATCCCTGAGAGGTCATTCAAAACATTACAACCTCCGTAGTGATTTGGATTGATGCAGTGAATCCAAATCTAAAGGATATATAAGGAAGCTTTTGTGTTTAGGTTATATAGCAGAGAGATTGGTGATCTCATCAGAAAGATATGCAGCTTCCAAGTCCCAGGGCCTCATAAGCAGAGGCACAGCTATGGATAATATCTGAGTGATATTGTGCTTCTGGAAGCCTAGTTTCTGGGCCTAGACTTATTTATATTTATTATTATGAGACTGGGGCATTCTTGGACATAGCCTAATTTGGATGCATGCCAGAGACCACTTTCCCTGGTCTGGGTGTACCTCATCATCTCAGAGTTATATAATTCATACTATGACTGCTAGGCTAAAATATATGGTATTGTCAGACATAAACAGACTTTTCTTCCATCATTCTTGTTCTCTCCAGTCTAGCACAGCATAGTCAGTTTTGCAAACAGTTTTATAGGTCAAACTAACAGACTTTTAACAGTAAAAGTCTTACCCTGTAAAATCCCAGCACCCAGTGCCCAACTGTTAGGGCCTATAGCCAAAGCTTATCATCCCCTGGTATTTTTCAGTCACCTTCTGTGCTCGCTTTTGCCTTTCAGTATACTCTTTGTTTCTGTTACCCAGGAATCTCCTTTTTATTTTTTCAAATTCAGCTGTGTATTTTTACAACATTGTCATATTTGATCAGGTATGTTTTTGTGTGTTTTGGGGCAAGGGGGGCCTGTGTCATGTTAGTTTGCCATATGGTTGGAAGTCACATTCAGTTTTGTCTTACTTGAACTTTCTTAAAGTTTAGGAAGCCAACAACAAAGCTTTTGAGAACTGTTTAAAAATTAAGCATATTAAATGTGTGTGCATTTTCTTTTATTCAGAAAACATTATTTTTAAACATTTACTGTGATCCAGATACAGGAATATCAAGGATAGAACATGGTTCCTGCCTTAGTCATCTTTGGGATTAGTAGAAAGACAGATAAGGGACTAGACAACAATAACATTTTGTGATAAATGCTCTCATAGAGGGCAGAACACAAGGTTTGATGGAAACTCATAAGAGGTACCTGTAATTCAGACAGATTAAGTCAGGACAATGTTTCTAGACAAGGTACACCTGAATCCTGAAAGACACGTGAGAATAAGCCAGGTGAATAAGGTTAACTAATAAGTTAGGTAAAAAGATACTTGAGGCAGAATTAGTAGAGGTGATGATGTTTAAATGAACTTTTGAAACTTGTAGGTAGTTTGGTAAGGTTGGGTATAGCAGTAGAGGGTTGGGAATGGGAAACGATGAGAAGGACTTTGGTATATGGGTATTTTAAGACTAATATGAACCGGACATCTTAAGAGGATTTCATAATATTCTCTTTCTGTTTTATTCATATAATTTTTATTGTAATTGCTAATAAATACATTTCTCAAAAATTTCAAGGATACAAATTACTTGTAATGCTTCAGAGATACTGAAGAATAACAGACACAGAAGTTTTCACCTATACATTTATTTAAATTTGAATTTTAAAAAGTTAAACCAGAATTAAAGCAATGACAGTGAAAATTTGAAAATGATTTTGCAATATATGCATCTGTACTTATTTATACCATAAATATACAATCAGTATAGATTGACCCTGCCAGAGTGATTTAAAAATAATGTATGATTAATTTATATTTTCAAATCAATTCTAGAAAATAGATTTTTGGTATTTATGTCCAATGCTCAATTTTGGTAGTTCAAGTTTGTCTATTAATCTATATCTATTTTGAGATCTTCTGGCTTCAGTTTTCGTATCAAGCACCTCCCAGATTAGCTCCAAGCCTGTTTAACTTTGTTAAGGGTGTTTTATAAAGGTGGACTTTAAAAGATATATGGGCATGATAAATTTTATGTTCTTGGCAATGTAATTGATCTTAATGATGTGTTTTACTGGATGTGTTTCAGCCTTCTAATATACCTATCCTTTAAATACTTTTCTTTTTTTTCCTTTAAATATCTTCTAGTGGGTGTTTCCTGAAACCATCATTACAGATTTTTTCTCTTGATTATTATGCTTCATGATAATATAAATAGCCCTGGAAATGACACAGACTTTAACCATAGCAAACATTTATGTCCAAATGGAAATTCATGAGCAGAGATTTTAATAGGAAGGTGTGGTAGGCAAGATAATGAACCCTGCTAGCCCCTAGAGATGGTCCATGACCTAAATCTTAGAACCTGTGAATATAAATTATGTGGCAAAAGGAATTAAGGGAGCAGATGGAATTAACATTGCTTAACAATAGACTTTAAGGTAGGGAGGTTTATCCTGGATTATCTGGGTGGACCCAGTATAATCACAGGAGTTCTTAAAAGTGGAAGAGGGAGACAGAGGAGAGTTAGTGTCATAGCCGTATGAGAAGAACTGGTCCCAGTGATGTAGGTTTTTAAGATGAAAGAAGAGGGCCATGAGCCAAGTAATGAGGGTAAGCCTCTAGAAACTGGAATGGGTTCTCTGCTAGAGCCTCCCGAAGGGATACAGCCTCGCTGCCACCTTGAATTTAGCCTCGTGAGACCTGTTTCAGACTTCTGACCTGCAGACCCATAGCATGATCAATCTTTGTTGTTTTAAGTCACCAAACTTGTAATAATTTATTACAACAGCAATTTGAACTAATACAGAAAGTAACAGCGTGAAAGCTGTAGATGCCTGGAGAGGCTCTATTGAGAGTTGAACAATATACTGAAAGCACAGCTAGGTTTAAGGGAGGACACATTTTTGTCCCCATGGCTCTGCCTTTGTGTCGGGCATTGTCTTTGGGCCTTTAGCTTTAGTCATGCTTTGTTGGTCACCACAAAGGAAAAATCCACAAATAATCTTGTGAAGAACTGTGTAGTTGAATAATTATTATGGCTTTTAAGAAATACCCATTTTCGGCTGGGTACGGTGGCTCATGCCTGTAATCCCAGGACTTTGGGAGGCTGAGGCGGGTGGGTCACGAGGTCTGGAGTTCAAGACCAACCTGGCCAACATAGTGAAACCCTGTCTCTACTAAAAATACAAAAATTAGCTGGACGTGGTGGTGCGCGCCTGTAGTCCCAGCTACTTGGGAGGTTGAGGCAGGAGAATTGCTTGAACCCGGGAGACAGAGGTTACAGTGAGCCAAGATCGTGCCACTGCACACCAGCACGGGCAACAGTGTGAGACTCCATCTCAAAAAAAAAAAGAAAAGAAAGAAATACTCATTTTTGTGATTTTTTTTCAGTTTTCAACCACAAATTACTAGATGTACAATGAAACAGGAAAGTGTGACCCATGCAAGGGGAAAAAATAGTAAAAATGGGCTCTTAGTGGGTCTTGATATTAGATTTAGCAATAATATCAAAACATTTATTACAAGTATGTAGAGAGAATTGAAGGAAAGGGTTTTCAAAGAATTAAATACTAACAATGAGTTACATAGGAATCTCAATAAATAGAAACTATAATAAAGAACCAAATGGTGGCCAGGTGTGGTAGCTCATGCCTATAATCCCACCACTTTGGGAGGCTAAGGTGGGCAGATCACTTGAGGTCAAGAGTTCAAGACTAGCCTGGGCAACATGGTGAAACCCCGTCTCTACTAAAAATACAAAAATTAAATAAATAAATAAAATTAGCTGGGTGTGGTGGTATGGGTAGCCCATAGTCCCAGCTACTCAGGAGGCTGAGGTAGGAGAATCACTTGAACCCAGGACGGGGAGGCTGCAGTAAGTTGAGATACTGCCATGGCACTCCATCCTGGGCAGCAGAGTGAAACTCCATCTCAAAAAACAAAACAAACAAACAAACAAAAAACCAAAAAAAAAAAAAAACGAATGGAAACTCCAGAGTTGAAAAGTATAATTGAAATGAACTTTCTTCACATGAGCTCAAAAGCAGATCTGAGATGATAGAAGAAAGAGTTGGGAGATTTGAAAGATTAACAGAAATTGTCCAGTCCAAAGAGCAGAGAAAGAAGTTTGGAGAAGAAAAAAGAACAGAACCTCTGAGATCTGTAGGTCAGTGTCAAGTGTTCCAAAGCATGCATGTAATGGGACTCCCAGGTGAAGAGAAAGAAAGTGGTAGAAAAACAAATTTGAAGAAATAATGGCTGAGAATTTTCCAAATTTGATTAAAAACACTCAGAACCAGAAGTCTTAGTGAATTTTAAGTAGGGTAAACACAAAAGAGAACCACCCCTAGACATAGTATGGGCAACCTGCTGAATCCCTTAGATGGAAAGAAAATCTTGTAGGCAGCAAGAGAAAAATGACTTGTCATTTACAAGAGAACAATACTCTTGACTGACTTCTCATCAGAAACAATGGAGGCCAGAGGACAATGCAGTGACACAAAGTTCTGAAAGGGGGGAAAAAGAAACCACTGTTGACCAAGAATTCTATATCCAGTGAAACTATATTTCAGAAATAAAGGTGAAATAATGACATTGTCATGTAAACAAAGATTGACAGAATTCATCCTTGCCTTACAAGTAATACTAAAAGAAATAGAGGGTAACTTGAATCCATAGGAAGGAATGAAGAGCTTTGGAAATACTCTAGTAAATACAGTAAATATATTCTCATAATTTTTTTAAAAAGCGTAAGATTGCTTAAGCAATAGTGACAGCACTGTATTGTTGGGTTTATAACATACATGTAATATGTAATATATATGACAATATTGCACAAAGGAAGACGGGGAGGGAATGGAGCTATACTGTATAAAATTGCTAGATTTTACTGGAATAACCTGAATACATTATAAATTAAAGATGTGTATTGTAATATCTAAAAAAGTTACTAAAAATAAATTCAAAAAATGAATTGTTGTTTGAAGACCTCCAATTTCCCAGGTATTTTTGTAAGTGATAGGTATTTAACTTTTTTATACCATTTTTTTTTTAAAGGTCCTTAATCTATTTCTTTCTAAAGTAATATATGTGAGAGGTGTAGAATGGGAACATTCAAAGTAAGTGGTATAGTTTTATGATTTGCCTCTGTGAGAGTAACAACAAATATATCAAATATTGGTTAACTTTTTGTTGTTGTTACTTTTGGTCTTTATTGGTGCAGAAAAGAAAAATGCATCTGAAACCAAAAGTGAATGGTTGATTGTCCTACCTTTCTCATTTGGAGGATGGGATGCTAAGACACATTTATATTTAAATATAGTATTTAGTAGACATATGCAATCTGTTATTCAGATGAAACAGTTCTTTTATTAAGAAGTGCAATTGTGACATTTTAATTTGTGTTGATACATTTAATCTAATAAATTTAAGTTACTGGGCTAGAAATTGTAGGAACTATAAAGATTTATTAATGAAACTCACCCTAGTAGGTATGTAGTGGTCTCTGACTGTTGTTTTAATTTCACTTCCCTGATTACATGTGATATGGAACATCTTTTCATATGGTTGTTTGCTATCTTTATATCTTCTTGGTTGAGGTGTCTGGTTGAAGCCTTTGGGCTTTTTTTTTTTTTTTTTTTTTTTAACTCGAATTATGTTCTTATTTTTGAGTTTTAAGAGTTCTCTGTAGATTCCAGGTAACAGTCCTCTATCTGAAATCTTTTGCAGATATTTTCTCCCAGACTATGGTTGTCTCTTTCATTCTCTTGACAGTGTCTTTTGCAGAGCAGAAATTTTTAATTTTAATGAAGTCTTGCGTATCAGGTTGTTCTTTCCTGGATTGTGCCTTTGGTGTTGCATCTGAAAGGTCATCAACAAACCCAAAGTTATCTAGATTTTATTCTGTGTTCTAGGAGTTTTATAACTTTTCGTTATATTCAGATCTGTAATCCATTTTAAGTTAGTTTTTGTGGAGAATGTAAAGCCCGTCTAGATTAATTTTTTTGCATGTGGATGCCCAGTTGTTCTAGCACCATTTGTTGAAAAGACTATCTCCACTGTATTGCCTCTGTTCCTTTTCAGAGATTAGTTGACTATATTTATGTGGGTCTATTTCTAGCCTCTCTATTCTGTTCCATTGATCTCCATTTGTCTGTTCTTTTGCCGTTACCACACTGTATTGATTTCTACAGCTTTATAGTATTGCTTGAAGTTTGATAGTGTTAGTTCTCCAACTTTCTTCTTCAATATTTTATTGGCTACTTTGAGTCTTTTTTTGCTTCTGCTTATAAACTTTAGAATCAGTTTGTGGATATCCTCATGACAACTTGCTGAGATTTTGATTGAGATTGCATTAAATCTGTAGATGAACTTGGAAAGAACTGATATCTTGATAATATTATCTTCCTATCGTGAATATAGAATATCTTTTTATTATGTGTGTGTGTGGTGGTATTGGTGGTGGTAAGCGTAATTATTTTGCCATTCCTCTATTTAGGTTGTTTCTAGATTTTTACAATTGAATTAAAATATTATAGTGAATATCACTGTATGTACACCTTTTTGCATTTGTATGAATGGTTTTGTAGCATAGATATAAAGATATGTGTACTTCGTTTGAGTTTTGTCCATTTTAAATATTGATATATTCTGCCCTTTTGCTCTCCAAAAATGTTTTTTTTTTGAATTTTTTATTAAGAGACAGGGCCTTGCTCTGTCACCAGGCTGGAGTGCAGTGGTGTGATCATGACTCCCTGCAGTGTCGACTTCCTGGGCTCAAGTGATCCTCCTGTCTCAGCCACCTGAGTAGCTAGGAGTACAGGTGCACACCACTATGCAAAGCTAATTTTTAAATTTTTTGTAGAGATGGGGTCTCACTATGTTTCCCAGGCTGGTCTTGAACTTCTGACCTCAAGCGATCTTCCCATCTCAGCCTAAAAATGCTTTTAAAGTTTATATCACCACCTGTGGCATATCCCAGCACTCTTGCCAACACTGGAGTCTATCAGTATTTTATATTTTTTGCCACAGTGATATCTTCTTTAATTTTTATTTTTTAATCGTGAGATTGAACATCTCTTAATAGACTTATTAACTATTTATATTTCTTATTCTATAAAATGTATTAGTTTTTTCTCATTCTTTTATATTTAACTTTTTTATTGTGGTGAAACATCCATAACAAAATTTGCCATTTTAACCATTTCTAACTGTACAGTTCAGTGGTATTGAGTACATTCACATTTTTGTGCAACCACTATCCTCCAGAACTTTATCATCCCATACTGAAACTCTGTAACCATTAAACAGTGACTTCTCTCCTCTCCCTCTTAGCCACTGGAACCAGCATTCTACTTTCTCTCTATGACTTTGATTCTTTTAGTACCTCATGTAAGTGGAATCATGTAACATTTGCCCTTTTTTCACTGGCTTTTATTTCACCTAGCATAATGTCTTCTAAGTTCAGCTGTGTTGCAATACGTATCAGATTTTATTCTTTTTTTCTTTTCTTTTTTTTTTTTTTGAGACGGAGTCTCTCTCTGTCGCCCAGGCTGGAGTGCAGTGGCGCGATCTGGGCTCACTGCAAGCTCCGCCTCCCGGGTTCATGCCATTCTCCTGCCTCAGCCTCCCGAGTAGCTGGGACTACAGGCGCCCGCCACCGCGCCCGGCTAATTTTTTGTATTTTTTAGTATAGACGGGGTTTCACCGTGTTAGCCAGGATGGTCTTGATCTCCTGACCTCGTGATCCGCCCACCTCGGCCTCCCAAAGTGCTGGGATTACAGCTGTGAGCCACCACGCCCGGCCAGATTTTATTCTTTTTAAGGCTAAATAATATTCCATTGTATGTATGTACCACATCGATCCATTCATCTGTTGATGGACATTTAGATTGTTTCTCCCTTTTGGCTACTGTGAATAACTCTGCTATGGACATGGGTGCACAAATATCTATTTCAATCTCTGTTTTCATTTCTCTGGATCAAATGGCTAGTGTTCATTTTAAAAAATAATCTATACTGCTTAGCTGTTTTATATTTCTACCAGCAATGCCCAAGGATTTTAATTTCTCTGCATCCTTGCTAACACTTATTGTTGGTTTCTTTGGTAATAGCAATCCTAATGGTTATGAGGTGGTATGTCATAATAGATCTGATTTGTGTTCCTCTAAGTTTAGTGATATTGAGGATTTTTTCATGTGCTTATTTGCCATTTTCATGTTTTCTTTTCTTTTTCTTTTTCTTTCTTTTTTTTTTTTTTTTGAGATGGGGTCTTGCTCTGTCGCCCAGGCTGGAGTGCAGTGGTGTGATCTCGGCTCACCGCAAGCTCTGCCTCCTGGGTTCACACCATTTTCCTGCCTCAGCCTCCCAAGTAGCTAGGACTACAGGCACCCACCACCACACCTGCCTAATTTTTTTGTATTTTTTTTAGTAGAGATGGGGTTTCACCATGTTAGCCAGGATGGTCTCGATCTCCTGACTTCATGATCCACCTGCCTCAGCCTCCCAAAGTGCTGGGATTACAGCTGTGGGCCACCACTCCCAGCCTTTGTATATTTTCTTTTGAGTGACATCCATCCAAGTCCTTTGCCCATTTTAAAATCGGGTTGGTTGTTTTTTTTGTTGTTGTTGATTTTTGCTTTTTTTTTTCTTTTTAAACCTCCCACTTAATGTTTGTTTACTTTCGATGAAGACATAGTCTCAGGATTCAAGTAGACCTGTTGGGGAAAAAGTAATGCCTTATATTGACATTTTGAAGATCATAAAGAAGAGAGTACATTTATCAAGAGTGATGGAGTGATATTTGAGGTAAATCTTTTTTTTTTTTTTTTTTTTGAGATGAGATCTCACTCTGCTTCCCACACTGGAGTGCAGTGGTGTCATTATGGCTCACTACAGCCTTGACCTTCTCGCCTCAATCTGTTATCCCACATCAGCCTCCCAAGCTGCTGGGACTACAGGTGCTCTCCACCATGCCCAACTAATTTTTACAATTTTTTATAGAGAGTGGGTCTTGCTATGTTGCCTAGGCTGGTCTTGAACTCCTAAGCTCAAGTGATCCTCCTGCCTTGGCCTGCCAAGATACTGGCATTACAGGTGTGAGCCACCACACCTGGTAAGGTAAATCTTTAAATAACTTGTCAGGATTTGGGTATTTACTAATGGTAGTAGAGTAGATGAGAGGGAGATATTTTATCAATAGAAAGAGGAAAGAAAGGCTTAGGGGATAGAAGGTAGATTGCAGATAAATTGCAATTCAGTTTGGCTTGTTGTTCATGGCTTGTATACAGTGGCATTGTGTGTGTTTATAGTAAGAAGGTTGGAACAGCTATCAGTGTAAAAATGCAAATGTTATTTTATCCAGCAACCACTAGAAATTTGTTATAGAGATATACATGTAGAAAGACAGTTGCAGTATTGTTGCAGCAGCATAAAACTGGAAATAAAGTCCTGATCAGTAGGGTACTGTCCTTTGAAAAGAAGCTTTACAAAGTGTATACAAATAGTATAATCATCTTTGAGGGTAGGGTGGTTATGTGGTGAATGGAACATTTGTGGAAGAATAACCAAGAGACTGTTGACAGGGATTTTATACAAGTACAGAAGATGGAACAAGGGGATGTTCGCTTGTTTTGTTTTGTTTTCTTTCTTCCAGGGAGATTTGAAAAAAAGAAAACTATTTTTCAAAGATCTTTAGAGCTTAAAATTTAAAGCTCTAGATTATTTTCATTATTTTATGCTGTCTCTACATAACTAATTTTGATTTCAGGGCTAGGAGGGTGGAGGTAGGGTGAGGAAATGAAGTAAGTTTTTGTCATGTAAATAATAAACATTATGAATTAGACTTAATTTTTTAAATCATTACTCCTGTTTGGGGGATTTCTTGAGTAGGATGTTTATAAAAATAAGCATTAATAACTCTTTATATACCAGAGGTAATAAATTAGGCAAATGAGTAATATCTCTCATAAGTTATTTTCTTGATTCAAAAAATATTAAATATAAATACATTAAAGAGTGAATAAGAGGGATTTTCAGTAGACAAGATAATCAATTTGGCTGTATATTTTCATAAAAGTTTGGCAGCAAATTTGTGACTTTAAAGGATATGGCAACTGAATGAGAAGTTTTAATTAATGTAGATGTCATAGCAAGATTAAGCTGTTTTATGATAATTTTTTACCCCTTTTTAATGTGTTATTGAGTAAAAGAACACAAGAATTCCTTAATTAGGATACTTAGTAAACTGTGTTCTCACATTTAGAAAGGACATATATATACATCATTGCTGATAATTTTCCTGCAGTTTAGGGAATCTGTCAGACCTTCATTTGCAGACGTAGTGGTATCAGTTCATTAAAGCAAAGTTTCAATACTTGCTTTCTTCTTTTATCTCGTAAACTTAACTTTGAAGGCAAAACTGTTGTTTAATGGTCCTTGTGATTTCAGCAAATTGTTTCTTTTTTTTCCTTTCAAATATCAGATTTCTTTATTCTTAAAATGTGCTCATTATAGTTTACTTAAATACAAAATATTCACTTTCTTTGCAGGTAAGAAATTTCACTGACATTTCCATGTCAATTAGCTTCTTTTTAATAAAAATGCTTTCATTAAAAATAAACATTTAAATTACTGAACTATTATATTCATTAGTCTCAATACCTCTTAAAATACTTAAAACTTTAGAAAATAGACTGTAAACCTTGCCCAAAGGTGGCATCCAACTCTGAGCAGGCCACACGGAGTATGTTAGAGCATGGCCATGCGCATGGCCATACGACCCCTGGGGCCACCTCCACAATGGCTCAGCGCCACCACTGACCCTCTGCTGAAAACCCTGCCCCTCAGCAGGACGCAAGCTTGTCCCCCAAATAGTGGTGACCTCAAACTGCAATATGATGATAAAACCTGCAGCCGACACTGCCCTCCACAAGGGTTTCTGGAAAGGCCAAAGCTGGAGACGGTAAACCGCAGCACCGTCCCAGGTCACCCCAGCTAAAGGTATTCAACACCAGCCAAAAGGCTAAAGTTTAGTTAAGGGTTCAAAGGCAAATACACTGAAACCCATATGTAAACCTGCCTGGTTTTCAAGCTGAAAGAGAAACACTTTGGTGTCTTCAATAACTCAGATCTGCACTGGATGAAGCAATGAAGGCAAGGTCACGGCTGCTGAAGCACAGAGGGGTTAAACAGTATGAAACCAGAAGAAACTCTCGAGTGAGAGATGTGAAGCAGCAGACCGAGGCATCAGACACCTCTCCCACCCACACCTCTCCCACCAGACACCTCTCCCAGCAGCTGCAGGGCTCTGGGCAGCGTTCTCGGCCCAGCCATTCTGTGACAGTTGTTTAAGGAATCAGCTGTTGACCTTTTTTCTCAAGCAGCAACAGTGACATCAATATTACAGTGGTCTTATGAATACACCCGTGTGATCAGCTTGTTAGTAAACACATGAGTATACAACATAAAGTAGGCAAAGCGGAAAAAGTCTCTCTTTCACTCACACACACACACACACACACACACACACACAGATGGGCATGCAAATATATCTGAGCCTATTTTAGTCGAATCAAATTTAGATTTCAGCAGATTGTTTCTAATTGTTTCTAATTTGTAAAGAATAGAGGGGAACTAGTAGGTGGATGATAGAAGTGCTTCTTAAAATTGAGTTCTTGTAGGTTCGGTTGCCATTAAAAGAAACACCTGTAGTTTGAACCTGACCTGTTAAATTTTCTGTAGGGAAATTTTTTTGTGTTTTTCAAGTAATGGATTTTTGTTCTGAGGTTTCCCCTGTTTAATGCAGTTAATTCTTTTTTTTTAAGGTATGGGCTGCGTGAGTTTGTGGTGATTGCTCCTGCTGCACACAGTGATGCTGTTCTCAGCGAATCTAAGTGCAACCTTCTTCTGAGTTCTGTTTCTATTGCCTTGGGAAACACTGGCTGGTGAGTGGACATTTTTTAAAACCTAGACAAAAAAACTGTTTTTAACAGTAATTTATGAAGGCAAACAGTTATTAAATGTTAGCTTTTTTGTTGTAATTAGGAACTTAGTGCATATATATTGTTAAACTAAATTTGTCTTGAGGTTACCTCTGTACCTGCTCCCTGTATAAAGAACTGCTACCTAACTTATTTCATGTACAAACTGAAAGCTTAGTTTGGGAGTATACTTTTGGAACAATTCACTGAGTCCCAGCCAATCACAGCAGCTTAGGTTCAGTCAATCACAGGCCAGCTGATCAGAGCATGCACAAATAAAGCAAACTTGGAACTGTAACCAATCAAGCTGTTTCTGTACCTTACTTCCATTTTCTGTCTATAAATGCTGCCTGCCCACCTTACAGAGCTGATCTGTCTGAACCTCCACTGGTTCTGAAGACTGTGTGATTCTCAACTCATTCTTTGCTCAAATAAATGTTTTATTTATTTATTTATTTATTTTGAGACACAGTCTTGCTCTGTCGCCCAGGCTGGAGTGCAGTGGCAGAGTCTGGGCTCACTGCAGCCTCCACATCTTGAGTTCAAGTGACTCTTCTGCCTCAGCCTCCTGAGTATCTGGAAGTACAGGTGTGCACCACCCTTGGCTGATTTTATTTTTATTTTTTAAATTTTCAGTAGAGATGAGGTTTCTCTGTGTTGACCAGGCTGGTCTCAAACTCCTGACCTCAGATGATCCGCCCACCTCAGCCTTCCAGAGTGCTAGGATTTTAGGCATAAGCTACTGTGCCCAGCCTTAAATAAACTCCATTAAGTTTAATTAGTTGAAAATTTTTCTTTTAACAATATACCTGCATATTTTTATACTGGAATTTGGCATATAAGGACAAAACTAGTAAAACCTAAATGGAGGCCATTTCTAAAGGTAATCTTCCTGAAATAGTTCAGTGTGTATTTGGAATAACTATTTTAAAAGTTAATTTTCAGTACCTTTAGACCCTATTCTTAAATGGAAGTATTGAAGAAGATGAAATTTGTTTAATCGCTATTCTGCTGTTTTGAATTGTATTTCATTTGCATATTGAATAGACTATGATACTCTAAATCTACTGGGGAATAATTAATTTATTTTAGTGGATGTACTCCGTGGTGTATCCTAAGTGAATAATTTTGCTAGAATAGTTACTACTGTAGGATTATTAACTTGGGGATGTATCTGTGCAGTCCTTTCTTGTTATTTAAGGTAGTTGTGTGTTTTAAAGTTGCCACCAACACTAAGTTATCAATTCCTCACCTATTTCTCCAAGGAGAAATACGGTTCCTTTGAGCCTCTGGCCACATTTTTTGTCAACCAGTTAATACATAACCTTCTCTTATGTGTGTTTCTGTTTAAAGATAGCTTATTTAATATACAATGTTGAGTCATTAACATTGAACTTGTAGCCAAAAGCAATGTAACTTGTGCATGAACGACGCTTCTGGGAAAATGCGTGTATTAACATGTATTTTCTCTGTAAGGCACATCACAACCTTCTTGTGCTTAGGAGCCCTACTTTGTCTTTAAATGATGTGAAAAATATTTCACCACAATATTGGCTTAATTTATATTGTTTAGGTTTTATTATTAATTTGGAAATAATTAGGTTTTATTATTAATTTGGAAAGACTAATATGAAATAATCACTTTTATGCAAGACAGTTTTCATTCTGATGTTTTCTTTAGTTGGCTGTTCTAAAACAATTTTTCAGACTAATCAGAGTACTTCTAGATGATAGTTTCTGTAGTTTAGTAGTATAGGGAGAAGAAGGAACTCAGAATGTCTTTGTTATAAACACAAACCTGTGTTTTTGTTGTGTTTCCAGTTTAGTGCTTTTAAATTCTTCAGATTAAAATAATTTGGAAAAAATTTGAGGTTCAGGTTTAATGTTTAATGAGCTTGTATTCTATTCCTATTTAATCATGTCCTGCAGTCAGGTGCCACTCTTCGTGCAAATTCACCACAAATGGCGAAGAATGTATGTAGGAGAATGTCAAGGTCCTGGTGTACGAACTGACTTCGAAATGGTTCATCTTAGAAAAGTGCCAAATCAGTACACTCACTTATCAGGTCTGCTGGATATCTTCAAATCAAAGATCGTGAGTTGGGATTGATATTATCAGTCTTATCCGAGATCCAGATAAAAGTAGAGATTTGATCATTTTTTTCAGCATATAGAAACATTTCTCTATAACATTGATAATGTAATTGCTTGGAAGAAAGCTTTAAGTGACTACATAAATTACTTTGTAATTTCAAATAAACAAAATATCTAGTTATATTTTTAGTGTACTAATGCTAAAGCAACAACTGACTTGTTTGTTTGTTCGGTCTGTTAGCATTTATTGACCGTGTATCTTTTACTCCTTGTCCTCTGTTGGCAATATTGCCAGTCTCCCAAGCTTCATGGGGCTCAGGTAGCTGCTTGTTTGAGCATTTGAAGCATTTGACTATGAACTCCTTAAGGTCTAAACCCTTCGGGTTCTGAATTGCATTTTTTCCCCCAAATCTTTCTTTGATTTAATTTTCATGGTTAATGTGGCTTATATCCTAGGCCTGAGAGAAGCAGGGCTAAATGGGACATGCTAAATATATTCTTATATTCTATAACAACACTGTCTATAGCTATGGAGGACTTGCCTGTGCTGCTCTAGGGGGCTTGGGGGAATGGGGCTGATTAGGGCTTAAGTTGAGGAGCTGTTTGTGAATACCTCTAGAAAATAGAGAAAGCTAGATAACCAAGTAGTGGAGGGGATCCTCTACTTAGAGAAATATTACTCTTAGGTTATTAGGATGCTGATTTAAATTTGGAGTATGTTAAGTGCTAAACATGACACTATCTCACAGTTGATTAATAAACTGATATCATGTGTCGTGTGATGGCTATTAATCACATTTGGCCACTTATGTGAGATAGTGGCAGCTTTAGCACTTAAATATATAAGTATATTGATTAGGATATTGATTATATGTATATTATAATGAAGTATATGGATTATAAGTAAATATATTAATTATGATATATAATTACATATGTGGCATTCCTGCCAAAATGTTTAACATACTATAAATCAAACCATGAGGAAGCAATCACATATTTCCAAAGTGAGCCCTGTTTTGCAGCAGTAACTGGTCAGTATGATGATAGGCAAAATAAAGGCTGGAAGCAATTTAGATTTAAGGAGATAATGGGACCTGACAGCTAAATGCAACGCATGATTCTTGATTGGGTCCTTTATCAAAACAAAATAGTCAGTAAGGACATTATTGGGACAATTGGGATGATTTTAATATGGACTGTATATTGAAAATAATATCAACGTTAAATTTATTGAGTGTGATAATTGTATTATAGTTGTATAGAATAATGTCCTTGTTCTTAGGAATTACATGCTAACGTATTTAAGGGTGAATTGTTATGATGCCTACCTTTTTCAGAAGGTTCAGCCAAAAAAATGTCAAATGCTTAATATATATATGTGTATGTGTGGCAAAGTGTTAATGATTATGAACTCTGTGAAAGTCACATGGGTGTTCATTGTACTAGTTTTCCAACCTTTCTGAAGGTTTGAGAATTTTCAAAAGAAAAAGAATTATAAGAAAAAATTGCTGAAATTTCTTTTTAAATAGGTAACATTTGTTAGAAAGATATTTAGGATTAGAATTTAATCATAAAAATATGTTTTTAGTGTTGAGGACCTAAATAGTGTGCTGGTAGGATTATTACCAACTACATAAATCCCTTTGATGTTAAAAAAAAAAAAAGTAATGCATTTACCAGGTTAGGAAATTAAAGTAAAAGCTTCTTTTACCTCTCCACCTGTCTCCTCAAAGTGACAACTGTTAGCAGTGGCTTGTGATTATCTCCATTAGAAAAATTACAGATGCTTCGATTTTAGAGAATTCCATGTATATATGTAATATTCTTTTCAAAAACCTTCTGGGCTCTGAAGTGCTGTGGGTACTGTTTAATTCTACATATAGTTTGGGAAATTTTTGTAAAAGGCAAGTATGTATTAGTATCTTCTCCATTATTTTTCCTTTGCTCTTACTATAAGTCTTCAATTATATTTAAAATTTTTAGATCAAATTTCTGGTCACATGGAAATATCAATGCCTCATTTCTTCTTCTTCTTCTTCCTCCTCCTCTTCCTCCTCCTCTTCCTCTTCTTTCTCTTCCTCTTTTCTTTTTTTTTGAGACAGGGTCTCACTCTATCACCCAGGCTGCAGTGTAGGGCATGATTACGGCTCACTGTAGCCTCA
Organism: Chlorocebus sabaeus; assembly: GCF_047675955.1. Lineage (NCBI taxonomy): Eukaryota > Metazoa > Chordata > Mammalia > Primates > Cercopithecidae > Chlorocebus > Chlorocebus sabaeus. The sequence continues at coordinate 20,716,450 of NC_132913.1, forward strand.
ACCTCCTGGGGTCACTGAATCTTCACACCTCCGCCTCCTGAGTAGTTGGGACTGTAGGTGTGCATCACCACACACAGCTAATCTTTATATTTTTTGTAGAGACAGGGTTTCACCATGTTGCTCTGGCTGGTCTTAAACTCCTAGGCTCAAGCAGTCCGCCTGCTCAGCCTCCCAAAGTACCAAGATAACAGGCGTGAGCCACCGCGCTGGGCCTTAGTCCTTCTTCTTCAGAAATCATTAATGAATATTATGTTCAGATCTTTTATGTCACATCTCTTTTTTGAAGGTAGGGAATACTTTGATCTCTGGAACCCAACTTAGATCTTGGCTATTTATTAGCAGTACTTTAAAAAAAGTTTTTAATCAGTTTATCTCATCATCTGACAAACCTAAAACTTATTTTTTTGATAAGAAACATCTCTCAAAATTGATTTGAGAAAATTGAACTTAAGAGCTGGTTTGGGTGCTTAAGTTTAATCCTGTAAATATTTGAAAACTCTCATAACTTCATCATCTTTTCAGTTTAGACATTCTTAGTTCTTGAGATGTTCTTTACATTTTATGGTATTATATTATGACTGTTGATTTGGATGTTTGTCTCTTTTAGAACTACTTTTTTATGTTTTGAGAAGTTTAGTTTGTAGGCTCATTTTGAATGAGTTTCTTTTTTTTTTTTTTTTTTTTTTTTTTTTGAGGCGGAGTCTTGCTTTGTCGCCCAGGCTGGAGTGCAGTGGCACTATCTCGGCTCACTGCAAGCTCCGCCTCCTGGGTTCACGCCATTCTCCTGCCTCAGCCTCCCAAGTAGCTGGGACTACAGGCGACCGCCACCTCGCCCGGCTAGTTTTTTGTATTTTTTAGTAGAGACGGGGTTTCACCGTGTTAGCCAGGATGGTCTCGATCTCCTGACCTCGTGATCCGCCCGTCTCGGCCTCCCAAAGTGCTGGGATTACAGGCTTGAGCCACCACGCCCGGCCCTTGAATGAGTTTCATTTTAAATTTTTAATGTTCACTCCCATCCATCCTCTCTAGTGATTTTGTAGTTTTATGATTACTCCCTACCTGCAGAATATTTCAGAACTAGGTCTTAAAATAGTGTTTGGAGTCTCTTGCTCTGTAGTAATGTTGGGGTTTGGATAACTGGTCTTAGAATCTTGGGTTGCTTGCTCACCACATGCAGGTGAGGGTTTTTACCCTTCACACAATAGCCCCCAGTCCCATACCTTCCAATAAAGCCGTTGTGCCAAGCAGGAGTGACCTGTCCCAATGTCTGGCTTAAGCAGAGAGTCTTGCAATGCCCTCATTGTGGACTGAGCCCTTTTGGTTTCATCCTAGATTGTCAGTGCCGCCTTCCATACCTTAAGGCATGTGCCTTGAACCCCAATTATCCTCCAGGGTTCACAAAGATATTTCCATCATTTTTCATCCCAATTCTTTCTTTCTTTCTTTCTTTTCTTTCTTTTCTTTCTTTCTTTCTTTCTTTCTTTCTTTCTTTCTTTCTTTCTTTCTTTCTTTCTTTCTTTCTTTCTTTTTCTTTCTTTCTTTTTCTTTCTTTTCTTTCTTTCTTTTCCTCTCTTTTCCTTTCCTCTCCTCTCCTCTCCCCTCCCCTCCCCTCCCCTCCCCTCCCCTCTCCTTTCCTTTCCTTTCCTGATGGGGTCTCACTCTATCATCCAGGCTGGACTGCAGTGGTGAGGCACTGCAACCTCTGCTTCCCGGGATCAAGCGATTCTCCTGCCTCAGCCTCCCAGATAGCTGGGATTACAGGCACACGTCACTACTGCCCGGCTAGTTTTTGTATTTTTAGTAGAGATGGGATTTCACCATGTTGGCCAGGCTGGTCTTGAACTCCTGACTTCAAATGATCCACCCACCTTGGCCTCCCAAAGTGCTGGGATTACAGGCATGAGCCACCGTGCCTGGCCCTAATTCTTTCTTTCGGGTAATCTGTTTTTGTATTTATCTGTGTGACTGGATCAGAGGTTATGTGTCAAAGTGGCCTTGTTATGGCTTCTAGAACATTTGCTCCTTATTATAGGTGAATGCTCATTTGATATCTGGACATGACTAAAAAGTTGATACACTGACCAGCCAAAATCTCACCTTGCTGTTGGGCACAGGAGCCCAAAACTGAATTCAGTTTTTTTGGGAGCAGCTATCTACTCTTGTGACTTCAGACTGAGTTTGTGTTCTTAAAGCTACTAGTGACATTTATAGATGCTGCTGCTGAGCTAAATGTAAATGTCATGTATTCCTTTGCTACTCAAAGTGTAGTCTCCTGAACGGCAGCATCTGGAAACTGGTTAGATATGCAGAAGAGTATTGAATCTGCATTTCGCAAATTCCCTAGGTGATTCCTATGCATATTTAAGTCCTATTTTATATTAGTTCAGATTAAGCATTATGAAGGAAAGCTGAGGTCATAGGATGTTTAAATGACAATATTAGGTTTTGTGATTTTTCGTGAATTGACAGATAAATCTAAGTTTTCTTTTGTTAACTGATTCGTTAATCTATTTTGTGTGAGTGAGCATTCATTTCTCTTAGTCTGAAATTTTGGTTAAATATTCAAGGCTGGCTTTCATTTGAGTTTATTTTCATTTAAAAGAAAGAAGAGACATCCTCTCCCCAAACCAAGTCTTATACTTTTCTAATACTTTTACTTATTTGAAAAATGAATCACCTTTTTTTCACATTTAATATGTCTGAAGTGAATAGTAAGAAATGATGTTTTATGATTAAAACAGTAAAAGATACTTTAAAGAACGTTTTGCTTAATAGAATGCAATATCTCTTTTTCTAATAACAGTTTAAACAGCTTTATTTTAAAGCTATGGCATTGTTTTGGAAAGTTTTTTTAGCTACATCAAATGAAAACATTTGTGGAAGCAGTATGCAGAAATTATGGAAATCCTTCTGTACACACAAATATGTGGACAAAAATACAGTGATTCTTTGGAAAGTTTACTTTTCCATTTTTTAAAACCCAATCTCACAATTGCCAGTACTGTTGCTTAGTATAGGATCTTTCCTCTTGTTCATCCCTGATCCACTTCTTGAGCTTTTGGACTGTGAAAATTTCTTCTGTGAAAAGGATTTCCTAAATTTTGCATCTGTGGCTCTAATGACTTCGGTGACTTATTTTTCCTTTCAAATGGCCAGAATATCATGTTTTTAATAACTAGAATATGCACCCTGTCGTTTAACACTAGAATCTGAAAATCCAGGTTTCATAAAGGTAGTATTAATCCGTTCCATAAGTTTGAAATTTTGATGTTGAATTAATACGAAAGGGTAACAGCATTTACATGATATTGTCTTTGCATGTATTTCCTAGGGATGTCCTTTAACTCCATTGCCTCCAGTTAGTATTGCTATTCGATTTACCTATGTACTTCAAGATTGGCAACAGTATTTTTGGCCTCAGCAACCTCCAGGTGAGAGCATTTAGAACTATATTTAACTTATTGAATATAAATGGAAAAGAAGATACATTCAGAAATTACAGTTACTTAACAAGAGTTTCAAGTGTTTTACATTAGAAATATTTGTGATTCATTTTAAATGTAATATTGTTGCTTTCATTGCCCTTATCATTTTTTTTCTCTTAAAGAAAAACTGGGTTTTCTAGAGATAGTAATACTCTATGTTTGACAATCTGTCTTTAAAAGCCTTATATGAGGCACCCCTTGCTGTGGCACATCATATGCCATAAATGTAGCAAACGATTAACATGTCTGATTTTAGACTATTATAAGAGCAGAGCTGTTCTCAGCTCACCCTCATAAAATGAGAACAGACATGCAAAAAACTTTAAAGAGAGTATTGTTTCAAGAAAGGGGGCTAAACAAGGAAAGCAGAGAAGAAAAATATATGTAGGGGAAAATAATAATTAACTTGTATGTTATAGAAATATAATCAAAATCAATTTGCCTGCTTACCCTTGATAAACAGATTCATTCAACAATTATTAATTATTAACCTGTAATAGACTAGGCAGTGCTAAGGACAGCAATATGAACAACACATTACCTAAGTTCTAGAAAAGCTCAGTTTCATGGACATATGTCCTAATTAACATTATGTCCTAATTAACATATGTTAATTATATGTCCATAATTAACATATGTCCTAATTTTGATTCATGGGTGTTTCTTTCATATGTTTGATTATATTGAAGCCCATCTAATAAGGAATATAATACAAACTTATAAAATACAAGAATTTCACTAGCTTGAAAACATTTTTTAATCTACCTCCCCTAAAGAGAAATAAAATAAACTAATATTCTTTACTGTTTATTTTTGTTCTAAGTAGTTGGCTATTTATAGGACTGAAAATAATTGGTAGGCATGAGATGATATAAAAATTAATATAATACAGGCCAGGCATGGTGACTCACACCTGTAATCCCAGCACTTTGGGAAGCCAAGGCAGGCAGATCACCTGAGGTCAGGAGTTCAAGACCAGCCTGGCCAACATGGTGAAACCTTGTCTCTACTAAAAATACAAAAATTAGCCAGGTGCAGTGGCAGGAGCCTGTAATCCCAGCTACTCGGGAGGCTGAGGCAGAAGAATCCCTTGAACCTGGGAGGTGGAGGTTGCAGTGAGCCGACATTGCACCACTGTACTCCAGCCTAGGTGACAGAGTAAGACTCTGTCTCAAAAAAAAATTTTTTTTAAATGTAATATATCCTTAGCTTTTGGCAGTTATATGTACTACTACTATTTTATTTTATATATCACAACATAATTTGCAACTCTAATGTACACTATGAAAGGACCGTATCTAAACTACAACAGAGAAATAAAAGCTAAGCTTTAGATTTATATCAGAAGAAACACACAAATGTTTGTGTTAGTGATTTTAGTTCCCAGATAACAGTACCCACTGGACAAGTTGTAGTCTACGTCTAGTTAGAAGTTTCCATTCTTATCTTACTTTTTTTCCCCCCAAGGCTACTCTCTTACAAAGCAGTTTTAAAGCTTTCTTAAGGTAGTGTGGTCTGCTCATGATCTGTGAAGAAGCCCAAGAGTTAGAACCTTAGCATTATAAGATTGCCAATAAGGTCTTTGTTAATCTTCTATTGTCAAGTTTTTAAAATGGGGATTAAAAATATTAACCTTCTCCCTCAGTAGGTTGAAAGTCATATAAATTCTTAACATTTTCCTTTATAAGAGGAAAGGGACTGAACATGTAATATAATATGGACAAGACACTGTGCTTTTCATATTTTATATCCTATTTTGTATAATTTTCACTTACCTATGAGACAATTATTATCTTTTGTTTTTTGAGAGAGTCTTGCTCTGTCACCCAGGCTGGAGTGCAGTGGCATGATCTCGGCTCACTGCAACCTCTGCCTCCTGGGTTCAAGCGATTCTCCTGCCTCAGCCTCAGCCTCCTGAGTACAGGTATGCGCCACCATGCCTGGATAATTTTTGTATTTTTTAGTAGATATGGGGTTTCACCATGTTGGCCAGGCTGGTCTCGAACTCCTGACCTCAGGTGATCCACCCTCCCCAGCTTCCCAAAGTGCTGGAATTAGAGGTTTGAGCTATTGTGCCCGGCCCAAGACATGTATTATTATCTTTCTTAGAGATGTAAGTTTCTTAGATTGTAAGTTTTTTAAAGAACTCACGTAAGTGGCTTAAAGTCACATGGTCACCATGTGATAAAGTTTGCGTACAAACACTAGTCAAACTCCAAGCCCAATACGCTTTTCATTCCACGAGTTGCTTCTCCCTTTTTAATCCAGCTAAAACAGTTATATTTTAGTAATAATTTTTAATTTACTAATTTAAAAAAATGTGCTCGTAATTTTGAACTTTTACAAACTCCCTTGTAACAATGCTAGTCATTGTGATCTTTCTTATTATAAGCATTCTTTATTTGGAAAAATGGAATTGACTTGAGAAAATTTACTGAATCAAGTAATTGATTCATATTTGATGACTAATTTTAAATCATTTGCTTAGGATGTAGATAAATATCAGATGTGATTTTAGCAAATATGGGAAGTTTTCTTAACTCAGTAGGCTTTAATTTTAGGAAATCCTAGTGTAATGTGAATAATTAAACATCACAATTTGTATTATTTCAAAGAGAAAAAAAATTCTTTTGATGACTTTTAGAAATGCTTATTACTTCCTCAAGAGAGACAGAACTAAGAGGAATGATTTACCTTCTAAGTTCTCTTCTAGTCTAGTGTGCCATTCATAAAGGAAAGGAGGTTCTTTTCTGATCTTTATATATTTCCATTTACTATCAACCAAAATATGTTATTAATGATGACAAATGTACTAATTTCCTATTCAGAAATTACTGACAGCAAAACTGATTAATGTAGTTGGTGAATAGATTTTTAAATACTTGGATACTCTTTTTGGATTATATTAATTACATTCTTTTAAAATGCAAAAAAATTACAGAAGTAGTATTCTCTTGAGTAATATTTAAGGAATATTTGAGAAGGGCAAAATTTAAAATACATGGCCTGAATGAAATATTGGATAAATAGGAAATAAGTGTGCCCTTTTACTGTAACGTCCTCGGGGGAAGTCAAATATTTGTTAGACTACGTATGCTGTAACTTGCTCTAACTTGCTAACTTGCTATATATGTTCTCTTGTAGACACTTTTAAAGCTATAATATTCCAAAGGGCTTAACTAGAATAGACTCTTCTATATTTTTTCCCAAATGATGGAAAAATATTTCTTTTGTTTATAGACATAGATGCCCTTGTAGGAGGAGAAGTTGGAGGTTTGGAGTTTGGCAAGTTACCATTTGGTGCCTGCGAAGATCCTATTAGGTGAGAATTTCAACCTGTCATTTGAATTGTGGGAATATTTTACTTCAAATTTATATTGATATTGATTTTACTGTGCTTTATGATGCTCTAGCCTGCTGGAATGAATGTAGTACTGGAAATAAAGAAAGATGTACACCTGGGCCAGGCACAGGCTCATGCCTGTAATCCTAGCACTTTGGGAGGCTGCAGTGGGCGACTCCTGAGGTCAGGTATTAAAGACCAGCCTGACCAACGTGGCGAAACCCCGTCTCTATGAAAGAATATAAAAATTAAATGGATGTGGTTGCGCACACCTGTAATCCCAGCTACTCAAGAGGTTGAGGCACAAGAATCACTTGAACCTGGCAGGCAGAGGTTGCAATGAGCTAAGATCACACCACTGCACTCCAACCTGGGCAACAGAGCAAGACTCCATCTCAAAAAAAGAAAGACCTACATTTGCTTTCTTTATTTTATAATTTTACATGAAAACTTTCTGAGATTTAATATTCATCTATAATTCAGCAAACTGTGGCCTTTGGGCCAGATCTGGCCATTAGCCTGTTTTTGTATGGTCAGTGAAGTCAGGATAGTGTTTACATTTTTAAAGGTTATAAAAGAAAAAAAATAAAACAGAGACTGTACATGGTTCACAAAGCCTAAGATATTTACTCTCTGGCTCTTTATAGAAAATGTTTGCCAACTCCTGATCTATAACATTTTTGAAACTTGAGATATAATTTACCTGCCATAAAATTCGCTATTTAAAAGTGTACAATTCAATGGTTTTTAATATTTACAGAGCTGTGCAACCATCATAATCATCTAATTCCAGAACATTTTCATAACCTTAAAAAGAAATTCTTCACCTCTTAGCCATCATTTCCCCCTAGTCTTCTCAGCCCTCTGACTCTAGGCAAAAACACTGATATATTTTCTGTCTCTTTGAATTTACCTATTCTGGACATTTCGTATACATGGAATCATACGACATGTGGCTTTCTTTGTGTCTTACTTCTTTTAATTAGCATGTTTTCAAGGTTTGTCCATCTTGTAGCATGAATCAGTACAGTAGTCACCCCTTATCCACAGCTGGTATGTTGCAAGATCCCCGGTGGATGACTGAAACCATGGACAGTACCACACACTAAATACACTGTTTTTTCCTATGCATACATATAAGTAGTAAAATTTAATTTATAAATTTGGCACAGTAAGATTTCCAGGTGATGTAGTAATACAAAATAAATAAATACATAAAATAAATATAAATTAGGCACAGTAAGAGATTGACAATAATAACTAATAATAACATAGAACAGCTATAACAATATACCTTAATAAAAGTTATGTGAATGTGATCTATCTCTCTCAGTATATCTCATTGTACCATGCACATTGTTCTTGTGATCTCTCTGATCACCAAGACAGTTAGTAAGTGAATAACAGGGCAGATAGCATAGACAGTGTAGATACACTGGACAAAGGGATGATTCACCTACTGCGGTGGGATGGCACAAGATTCCACCATGCTACTCAGAACAACATGCAATTTTAAATTTATGGATTTTTTTTTTTGAATTTTTCACTTAATATTTTGAGACTGCAGTTGATTTAGGGTAACTAAAACTGCAGAAAGTGAGGCTGTGGATAAGGGGGAATTAAGGTACTTCTGTGCTTCTTATGACTGTAAATATACCATTGTATGGATATACCACATTTTGTTTATCCATTCATTAGTTGGTGGGTTATTTATACTTTTTGACTATTATGTATAATGAGATTAATGTTTGCAAAACATTAACTTCGTAAGGATGTGCTACCATTTGCTAAATAAGTTGTTTCCAGTTTGTTGTATTATAAATAATGCCACTGTAACATACCTTTGTTTCCTTGGAATAGTTTTCTAGAAGTATTAAATATAATTGCTGAGTCAGTATTAAAGCTTTTGGTTGTATTTTATGTTTTACTTTAGTGAACTCCATTTAGCTACTACATGGCCTCATCTGACTGAAGGGATCATTGTGGATAATGATGTTTATTCGTAAGTATGTTAAGAGTAGTAACATAATGAGATTAAAAAACTTCAGTAGAATAACTCTCAAATTGCTAGTAATTTTTATGTGCATTTTTTATTGTTTTCTTTTTATTTTAGTGTTCCCTTTTGTGTTTTATTGTCTAAGGACTTTGATTTCTTATGATGTTATTTTTTAAAAACTTATCCAAATGGCTCTATGTATCTGGATAAGAGTAAGTTTAAGGGAGGCTAAATGGATTGCTTGTCCTTCTATGTTTTCATTAGACTGCATTTTAATAAGTTCATGAATCTTGCAGATTGTCATAATTAGGATCTTATGTTTATTGGTTTGTGTTTTAGTGATTTGGATCCTATTCAAGCTCCGCATTGGTCTGTTAGAGTTCGAAAAGCTGAGAATCCTCAGTGTTTGCTAGGTAAGGTATATTATGCCCCATTCCTGAAATACCACTGATCTGCTTAACTTCCAAATCAGAAACACTGCATACATTCTTTATACTTTGTCACCTCCTCAGTTAACACCATGTAGGAAAAGAATCATTGCCAGTAGCAGTGAATCCTTTTTTGAATAGTGCCAGCAAATTCTCCATTATTTTCTCATTATCTCAGCTTTATTTTTCTGACGCTCTTTTTTTTGTTTTGTTTTTGAGATGGAGTCTCACTCTGTCACTCAGGCTGGAGTGCTGTAGTGCCATCTCAGCTCACTGCAAGCTCCATGTCCCAGATTCACGCCATTCTCCTGCTCAGCCTCCCGAGTAGCTGGGATTACAGGCGCCAACCCCCACGCCCGCTAATTTTTTGTGTTTTTAGTAGAGACGGGGTTTCACCATGTTAGCCAGGATGGTTTCGATCTCCTGACCTCATGATCCACCCGCCTTGGCCTCCCAAGATGCTGGCATTACAGGAGTGAGCCACCATGCCCAGCCTGAAGAGCACTGTTTTTGATAGTGCACATTAGAGCCCTTCTGTAGAGTTATGTCACATCTGCAACCTATTTCTGATATGGGAAAAGAATGTGAATAATCTTATACACCTCACAAGGTTATTTGAGGGATCAAGTGAAATAACATAAATGGAAGTACTTTGAAAAATATTAATTGCTATTCAGATAATATTATTTTATCTTATATCTGGGATTCGTCCCCTTCTCTTTTTTTAGGTGTATCTCTTTCATGAAGTCTTTTGATCCCATCTCCTCAATGTGCCTTGTCATCTTTTTCCTCCTTATTTTTAGTACACATAATATTTTCTCCTTTTTTTAATGTTCATCTATGCTACCTTAACTCCCTATCACTTGATATATTACCATTTAACTGATGGAGTTACCAAATATTTATTATGACAGTAATGATGCATTTCTCTAAAGCATTGTTCTCTTGGGCTCTTTATCATTCATATGCTATTTGTCAAGTGCTGATTAGTAGTTGCCATTTGTGCTAACTATATAATAGCGAAAACAAAGATGTATAATGTATAAGTCCACCATTGGCGAATTTGTCTGGGGTTTTAGGGCAACAGTATAGAGTCAATGTCAAGAGTTTTACAGCTGGACAGACCTCAGTTCAAATCCTAGATTGACCACATTGGTCAAGTTTCTTAATCTTTTTAAGCCCCAGAGTCCTCATAAGTAAAATAGAGATAACATTAGTACTTACTTCATAGGGTTATTGGGAGGATCAAATGAGATTATGTACCTGTGTGTGTATATATATATCACATTTAACAGTGCCTTTGTTATAGTAAATGAACAGTAAATGCTTTCTGTTGTTTAATCATTGAATTACTACATATTATGTTTACGTACTAAGTTGCTTCTTAGTAACATTATTATTCCTCATTTTGTGACTCTGTGATATTTGCTGAGGATCTTAGAATTGAAAGTATTCTCATTTTAGTTTAATGTTCCATGATCTTACTTTACTTCTTATAATATTTTGTATGACTAGATTATAGACTTTTCCTACCTTTCTGAGGAAGCCCCCAAAAAAGTTATGGGTTAATTCAGAATTAGTTAGTGAATTATAAAATTTAGATGTACTTGATGTATCTTAGTACTGATAGTATTTGTTAAGCATTCATTTATTTGTGTAAACATTGTTGCTCTTTAGAAGATTCAAATTGCTTTACCTCTTTTTATAATAATGACAGACAGGTGGGTGCAATGGCTCATGCCTATAATCCCGGCACTTTGAGAGGCTGAGGCAGGCGGATTGCTTGAGCCCAGGAGTTTGAGTCCAGCATTGGCAACATGGCGAAACCTCATCTCTACAAAAAATACAAAAATTCGCTGGGCATGGTGATGCACACCTGCAGTCCCAGCCTACCCAGGAGGCTGAGGTGGGAGGATCACCTGAGCCTGGGAGGTCAAGGCTGCAGTGAGCCATGATTGTGCCACTGCACTCCAGCATGGGCAACAGAGTAAGACTCTGTCTCAAAAATAATAATGACAGAAAGAATACCATTAATATGTAGCAGAAACTGAAATATATTTATCCTACATGATTTCCTAATCCTCTAGAAACATATCTTTAGTGTTTCTTCTTAATTTTATTTATTAATGGATTTAGATTCTAGTAGTGTAGCAGTTGGGGAAAGATTACTGCATACCTAGAGTAAGTTCTTGTTACTTATGTAACTTAATGACAGATGGATGCTGGGTCTCATTGAGGTGTATAGTAAGTACTATCAGGTGCAATTATTTTTTTCTTTCCTTCTAGAAGGAATTCTAAGGAAAAGCTTTTTAAATATCCTGGGACATGGAGAGAAAGAAAAGAACAAGGCTACCTTTGATATAGGATTAATTCTTGCCTTTTTCAATGGAAAAACTGAATGGTTTTACTTTCTACCATATCTTAGTTAATAGCTTTTGTGGAAAGATATACTTTAATTTATAGAACTGATTTTGTTTTTTCAGTTAAGTGTCAAAAATAATAACTTTTTTCCTACATAGGTGATTTTGTCACTGAATTTTTTAAAATTTGCCGTCGAAAGGAGTCAACTGATGAGATTCTTGGACGATCCGCATTTGAGGAAGAAGGCAAAGGTAACCTACATTTTTTTTTTAACATTACCTTCAGATGTCTTCCTCTTTTTCCTTGGCACATTTTTCAGCAAGTTTTCATCTATTTTCTCATTTTGAATTAAGTTGGAGAATCAAGTTTTGATGGACTAGACAGCTACAGTTCCTTTCCAGGCCATACCCAGTGCTTGTTAAGACATTAAGGGCATTTAATAAGTTCTTTCCACCAAAAATGTAAAATATTTTGAAAAGTAGAGTTTTAGAGGTTAAATTTTGAAGTCTCCTGGGGAGAAATAATTTGTGTGACACCATTGTCACTCATGCTTGCACATAAAGCTGAACGTGTATATTAATATTTTATAATTCCAAGACCATGTAACAGTAGTAAAAAGAATGAGTAAAATATTCTATACAATCATCAATTTGTTCATCACTTTCACCTGCTAAGGTTGGCAATATAATTTATATTTATTTCTGTTCTTTTTTTAGAAACTGCTGATATAACTCATGCTTTGTCAAAATTGACAGAGCCGGCATCAGTTCCAATTCATAAATTATCAGTTTCAAATATGGTACACACTGCAAAGAAGAAAATCCGAAAACACAGAGGTGTAGAGGAGTCACCGCTAAATAATGATGTCCTCAATACTATTCTCCTGGTAATTAAATGTTCTGTCTTTATAGGTCTATCTGCAGAATCATTTATTAATTATATATTCAGCTCCTATGTGGTAGACAGTGACTTTAGAATATAAAATGAGTGAAACAGTTACCACATTTAGAAAATTCCTACTAGTTTAGTGGTGAGAAGGAAAGTAAATAGTACTTATAATACCATGTTGCACGTGAGAAATCTGGCAAGGGGGCTGTGAGAGCACAGCAGAGGTGCATTTGTCCCTGTCTGGGCAGTGGGAATCAGGGAAGGCTTCATGAAGAGGGACATTCGAGCTGAATCTTGATGAAAAGAAGGCTTTAGAAGCAGAGGAATAGCAGAGGTTCGAGAGCATGCTGAACAGTTGATATATTGTAGGGTGCTTCCCAGAGCGTGACCAGGGTTGAGGCTGGAGAAGTAGTAGATAACCTGCCATGCTGAAGCACTGGCTTTTATCTTGCAGTTTAAGTAGAAGATCAAAATGAGTAGAATTTTTTTTTCTTTTTTTTTTGAGACGAAGTCTCACTGTCAGATTGGAGTGCAGTTGCGCGTCTCGGCTCACTGCAACCTCCACCTCCTGGGTTCAAGCGATTTTCCTGCCTCAGCCTCCCTAGTAGCTGGAACTACAGTTGTGTGCCACCACGCCTGGCTAATTTTTTGTATTTTTTTAGTCGAGATGGGGTTTCACCGTGTTAGCCAGGATGGTCTTGATCTCCTGACCTCATAATCCGCCCGCCTCAGCCTCCCAAACTGCTGGGATTACAGGCGTGAGCCACTGCACCTGGCCCCAGAATTATATTTTTGAAAGGTTGCTTTGACAGTAGTTGAGAGAAAGCTTTTAGTGAGAATGAGAGGGAGATAAGTAGAGGGCTAAGGTGGCTCCTAGGTATAACAGGATGGAATGGCCCCAGCCTGGGGGCATCCACACCATGGTTTAATGTCTGCATGACTTACTGCGTGACTTTGAATAAGTCACTTCAGTTTCCTCATCTGTAAAATATGGCTAACAAAGCCTTGCGAGATTGCTGTGAGGATTACAGGATCTTCTGTGACACTGCCTGGCATATATGGGGCTTTGATAAATGATAGCTATTTTTACTGTAATTGTGGTTAAAATCATATTCCTGGAAATTTGTGCATTGGGAAAAACCTTCAAGAAAAGTGTTGAAAAGAAAACTGGACTTGGAAACTTAATGTTAATCTTATCTACCATTTGTCCGAACAAAACTCTTAGCCAACTTTTTAGCTTGTACGTCGTAAGATGTGGGCAGTGATACTTAGCTCAAACAGTTGTATGAGAATAGGACAATGCTGGTAATTGTGCCTGGTACTGGCACTTGGCACATAGTAGGTCATCTAATTTTTAAAAGTGTTGGACATGTTCTATAATATGTGGCAAAGTATACATAGTGAGAGGAATTACTAATCAGCAATACCACAAAACAATTGAGAGGAACAGTGGTAAAAGGACTATAAATAAATTTCTGTAGAGAGCCTCCTTTTTAAGACTGTATTCTTAAAGAATGTTACTCAAATCATGTAGCTCAGTTGTCATGTACACTGGATTTTTTTGACCACTCCTACACGTACATATAAACAGAAACCACATGGAAAAGGTACATCGGTTATTATAGGTTTAGACTGCTTCCTACTTTCCAGGGGTATCATAAAATAAAGTTGTGGGTCTTGAATATCATCTCTTAGTAGTCTATATATGAAAGCCTGTGGATGATATAACTCTTCAGATCCTCATGAGTACATGGGTGTTTTTAAATTGTCTTTTATGGTTTTGTTTTTTAAATAGTAGTAACTCTAAAAAAATATAATGACCTTGGATGAGCATGAAGTCACAGTGATGAGATTTTGCTTTTGCACCATTCAGCTTACAGAATCAAGTGATTACTTTTAAGAAAAAAATTCTAATTTCTAAAATTGGCTAGTCACTGAAACCTTGTGTATTTTCAAGGAAAAATAGAAAAATATTGAGATTGTAGAACAAACTGGCCAATACAACTGGAACATTTCTATTGTTAGAGTAGCAAAACCATTAAAAAGTTAAATAATGTCTATATGAGTTATAAAAGTCAACAAAATAGGAAATGTGGTCTAAAACACGATTGTTTTTTTCCTTTCCTTCAAGTTCTTATTCCCTGATGCTGTTTCTGAGAAACCATTAGATGTAACTACTTCAACAGATAATAATTGTCCTCCATCAGAGAGTGAAGACTATGTAAGTTGATTTGGGGTTCAATATTACAATGTTTTAAATGCACTGAATTTCTAGAGGTTCTATGTATTTCTAGTTTAATAGCTTAATATCTTTTTATTTTAAAAATCACCTTGGGAATTTTGGATGGGAGATCATGGTTTCCACCTAGATAACTAGCACAGATACACATTTTGAGTAGCAAGAATTTTTCTGGAAACAATGAAAAAATAGCATGAATATACTCTACACAGCTGTAGGATTTCTCTCACTGTAGAGTTTTGGTGAAATCATTAAATTTATGTTTTTCAACAGATTCTTTTCTATATTTTAAAACTAGTTAGTAAATGGAAAACTCTTTAATGAAGTAAAATGTGTAAAATTAGGTAAATTTTCATGGTCTCTTTGTTTAGTCTTTGAAAAGTTAAGAAGTGGAAGAATTTAAATGACAAGTGTAGATATATGTCAAACTACAGTTATTGTTGAGAAGTAGATTTCATGAGGTGAGAGAAAAAAGCAAAGGCTTTTTACATTTTCAGTTTAGACAGTTATGATACTTGTTTGTTTACACATGCTCATTTTGTAATTAAAAGATTTTTAAAACAACACATGAAATTTGGAATATTTCCTAGAGATTCCACAGAAGAAATTGAAAGCTACAACTTTAGCTTCATTAAACTATAGCTTTATGTTTTTAATCTTAGTAGAAATCTTGAAAATGTGGGACTGCCTAAGAATAGTTTATGCAGTGGTGTATTAGACATTTGATAATGCCTAGTTTAGGTGGGATAGGTCAATTTTAGAATTAAAATCTCTCCCTATGAACTCTTCAATTATATGTGTAAAATATTTTGGTAACAAGTTTGCTTTGTTTCTATTTCGTTAAATTTAGAATCTCTACAATCAGTTCAAGTCTGCACCATCTGACAGTTTAACATACAAATTGGCTTTGTGTCTCTGTATGATCAATTTTTACCATGGAGGGTTGAAAGGAGTGGCACACCTCTGGCAGGAATTTGTTCTTGAAATGCGTTTCCGATGGGAAAACAACTTTCTAATTCCAGGGTAATAATTTCAATTTTCAGTTATTTTGATAGGATTTTGTTTGTTAGCAGACATTTGACTTTTGACCTATTTTTCCCTCTTCTAGGAAATCTGCCCTAAGAAAGTGGCAAGATGCTTAGACATGATTTATGTTAGAGGTGTTCACTGCAGCAAATTTATTAATATAATAGAAAAAAAGGCAAAACCTAAATATCAAACATAAAAGAATAAATAAATTATACTGTATCTCTATAATAGAAAATTACAGATTGATTTCAGTTTTTCCCCAAGAATCTTTAATAACAGATGTTCATATTGTTTCTAATAAAGTATAATATACTAATACATATACAAAGTGCTTTTAATTATGTTGCTATATTTGTACAGGAAAAAGATTATAAATAACATGAAATGCTATCAGTTTTTTACAGTGTGAAATTATATTTTTATTTTGTTCTTTATACTTTTATGTATTTTCAAAGTCTTTTGTAATAAACCTGTATTTTGTAATTGACATTTTACTTAATCAAACAGAACATTTTCATTAGCACATAGGTTGATATCGCATAGTTTAGTGCTCATCTACCCATGCTAAGATAGGAGAATCATGATTATGAGCAATATAAAATGATTACTGATCCAAAAACATTTATATCATTTTCCAATCTCTGCTTAGCTGGATTCTCTCTTGGTTCTAGACAGTTTGCTCTGGAACGTTTTACAGACCCAGAAGCATGTTAAATATGAGAGAGTGCCTCTGGCTGATTGCTGGGAACCTAGTGGTCTAGAGGAACCTAGAACTAGAGGCAGTCTGAGGTCCTATTGAAATACAGGTGGAGATCTTGGTTTTTACGGTGAGAATCCACTGTAAGAATTTAGTACTGAATACACGAACTGATTTATTTTGTATGGTGTGAAATACTGTGTGCTAGTACTTCCTGGAAGGGGGTTCAGGGACTTTTTCTCATTTTGAGTTTTTATTGGCCTGAAAACTATTACTAATTTGCTGTTATGTTTTGAAGTATCTGTTATATTTGCTGTCGGTGATTTGTGGACTAGGAGTATAAAATAAATTTTCGTCTTTTAATTCTATGTGCTCCCCCTCTGGAATTCACTTACGTGTGGAAATCTAGTTTTGATTTCTTATCAATATAGCTAAAAATTATAGTAGTATAGAAAATAATCATATCTGAAGCAATTTTACTAAAACTAAGCTGTCTTTTCTCCTTACTTTATTTGATAGATTAGCAAGTGGACCCCCAGATCTGAGGTGTTGTTTACTGCATCAGAAACTACAGGTAAAGATTTCTCAATGACATAGATAAATGTGGTCTTGATTTAATCAGAGATTATTCTAATACTAAATGTAATAATGGGTTACATGATGTTCTCATGGTGCTGCTGTAGGTTATCTATAGTCAGTAGTCACTGTAGTTCACAATGTCCTGAGGAGAGTGAAAATTAAATATTCAAGCAGTAGGTAGATTTTTATTTTTCTGTAACTAATTCAACTATAAATGTTATTTCTCTTTTCTTAAGATGTTAAATTGTTGTATTGAAAGAAAGAAGGCACGTGATGAGGGGAAAAAGACAAGTGCTTCAGATAATGTCACTAATATATATCCAGGGGATGCTGGAAAAACAGGAGACCAGTTGGGGCCAGATGATCTAAAAGAAACAGATAAGGACAAGGGAGAGGTAGGAAAATCTTGGGATTCCTGGAGTGACAGCGAAGAAGAATTTTTTGAATGCCTAAGTGATACTGAAGAACTTAAAGGAAATGGACAAGAGAGTGGCAAGAAAGGAGGACCTAAGGAGATGGCAAATTTAAGGCCGGAAGGACGGCTCTATCAGCATGGGAAACTTACACTGCTGCATAATGGAGAACCTCTCTACATTCCAGTAACCCAGGTAGGATGCACTAGTTCTTTCCATTTTAATTTATTTTATGGTATATGTAACTTCATCCTAGTAGAAGATAGTGCTTTGGGTAAGGAAAATTCTCTAAAAAGTCTATGTTTAGGCCAGGTGCGGTGGCTTACGCCTGTAATCCTAGCACTTAGGGAGGCCGCAGTGGGCAGATCACCTGAGGTCAGGAGTTCAAGACAAGTCTGGCCAACATGGTGAAACCCCGTCTCTACTAAAAGTACAAAAATTAGCTGGGCGCAGTGGTGCACACCTGTATTTCCAGCTACTGGGGAGGCTGAGGCAGGAGAATCATTTGAAGCCAGCAGTCAGAGGTTGCAGTAAGCCAAGATCGTGCCACTGCACTCCAGCCTGGGCAACAGAGCGAGACTTGGTCTCAGAAGAAAAAAAAAGTTTATGTCTAAAAATAAACATATAGACTGTGTTTAAAGAAACTAAAGGTAAAGATTTCCCAATGACATAGATAAATGTGGTCTTGATTTAATCAAGGATTTTTTAAAAATGCTCATCATCACTGGCCGTCAGAGAAATGCAAATCAAAACCACAATGAGATACCATCTCACACCAGTTAGAATGGTGATCATTAAAAAGTCAGGAAACAACAGGTGCTGGAGAGGATGTGGAGAAATAGGAACACTTTTACACTGTTGGTGGGATTGTAAACTAGTTCAGCCATTATGGAAAACAGTATGGCGATTCCTCAAGGATCTAGAACTAGATGTACCATATGACCCAGCCATCCCATTACTGGGTATATACCCAAAGGAGTATAAATTATGCTGCTATAAAGACACATGCACTCGTATGTTTATTGCGGCACTATTCACAATAGCAAAGACTTGGAATCAACCCAAATGTCCATCAGTGACAGACTGGATTAAGAAAATGTGGCACATATACACCATGGAATACTATGCAGCCATAAAAAAGGATGAGTTTGTGTCCTTTGTAGGGACATGGATGCAGCTGGAAACCATCATTCTCAGCAAACTATCACAAGAACAGAAAACCAAACACCGCATGTTCTCACTCATAGGTGGGAACTGAACAATGAGATCACTTGGACTCGGGAAGGGGAACATCACACACCGGGACCTATCATGGGGAGGGGGGAGGGGGGAGGGATTGCATTGGGAGTTATACCTGATGTAAATGACGAGTTGATGGGTGCAGCACAGCAACATGGCACAAGTATACATATGTAACAAACCTGCACGTTATGCACATGTACCCTACAACTTAAAGTATAATAATAATAAATAAATTTAAAAAAAAAAAAAGCTTGAACAAAGTCTGTGTTTAAAGATTAAAGAAATCTAAACTGGGGTTATTAGGTTTGCCATTTCTGTAATTGAGAAATGTTTTGAAGTTTTTAAGTAGATCACCTCATCATATATAAGGTGGTTTATTATTTGTTAAACTGAGTGGTGAATGCTCAGATGTTTAAAAAAGAAAATCCAACTGCACTTATGTATGTTTTTGTTTAACTTGTGGACAAAGACTTATAAATAGGTGCAAAAAATAAATCCTCTTTTGCAACCCGGAACTCATTGTTCAGTATGAGTTTTGATACATATAAGAAGGGATATTGTGATACCTGACACAATTAACTGATGGGAGTATTGATAGCCATAAAGGTTGTTCCCAGGCCAGGCACAGTGGCTCAAGCCTGCAATCCCCACAGCGAGGTGGGAGTATTGCTTGAAGCTAGGAGTTCAAGACCAGCTTGTGCAAGAAAGTAACAAACACCTCATCTCCACAAAAATTTAGAAATTAGCTGAGTATTGGGTCATGTGTCTGTAGTTGCAGCTACTCAGAAAGAGGAGGCTGAGGCAGGAGGATTGAGCCCAGAAGTTAGAGGCTGCACTGAGCTTTGATGGCACCACTGTACTCCAGCCTGGGTAACAAAGACCCTGTCTCTTACTAAAAAAAAAAAAAAAATTGATTCTAGGACTGTCGAAGAGATAGTTAAACAGCATGGGATATGAGGGGAATCCTCAGCAGTATTGATTTTGCATTCCAATTTCATGTTGACTTGATACATATGATGGCTTTTTGTTTTAAAGGCTTTTATCTTGAGAACATGGTGTATGGAGTTAAAGGTATTGGCGTATTCCACACATCTGTACTATTCTTGAGTATGATCGCTTAGGGTGTCAAATTGAGAACCAGGCAGATCCATCACCTACAGTAAAAAGGACCCTAAAGTAAATTGGTTGAAGAAATTAGATCCCAAAGACTCTTGGTGAATTTTGAAGTCTTTTTCAGTATATCCATATTAAAAGGAGATGACAGAGGCCAAAATAAAAGAATTATGGGCTAACAGGACAATTGGATTAAAATAAGCCTCAGTTTCATTAGAAAGGGCTAACTTGAAGATAAATCTTTTGACTCCAGCTCTTTAGAGGATCTAAAGTGACCTTGATGGACAGTGGAAGAAATCACGACATGGAATTCCTTGAATAAAAATTTATTGATTTGAAAAAAGAAAAAGAAAATCCAAAAATATGTAGAGAGAACAGAAGTAAATATCCTTCAATTATATGATTAGCTTTTATCTGCTCAAAAATATAGTTTGAAGCCATATACACCATTAGGATGTAGAACAGCAATAACTCAAAAACAGCAGCAGCAATAGTTGTTTTTATGGGTTTTGTTTTGTTTTGTTTTTTTGACACAGAGTCTCTCTTTGTCGCCCAGGTGGGAGTGCAGTGGCATGACCATGCCTTACTGCTGCCTTGACCTCCTGGGCTGAAGCGATCCTCCCACCACAGCTTCTCAAGTAGCTGGAACTACAGGTGCATGCCATCATGCCTGGCTAATTTTTTGTGGTTTTTGTAGAGGTGGGGTTTCTCCCTGTTGTCCAGGCTGTTCTTAAATTCCTGAACTCAAGCCATCTGCCTGCCTCGACCTCCCAAAGTGCTAGGATTACAGACATGAGCCACCGCGCTTGGCCTGAAAACATTTTATTGTGAAAATTGTAATCTAGTAAAAATGAAAGAGGCTGGGTATAGTGGCTCAGTGCCTGTAATCCCGACACTTTGGGAGACCGAGGTGGGAGCGGATTGCTTGAGCCCAGGAGTTCAAGACCAGCCTGGGCAACATGGCGAAACCCTGTGTCTACCAAAAAAAAAAAAAAAAAAAAAAAAATTAGCCGGTGGGGTAGCATGCACCTGTAGTCGCAGCTACTTGGGAGGCTGGGGTGGAAGCATCAGTTGAGCTTAGGAGGTTGAGGCTGCAGTGAACTGTGATTGTGTCACCGTACTCCAGCCTGGGCAACAGAGCAAGACCCTGTCTCAAAAAAAAAAAAAAAAAGTGAAAGCCACCATCCACTAATTTTGACTCACATTCCTTGAAGTAACTAGTAACTAACAAGTATTATTGGTTTGGGTTATATTTCTTATACCTGTTTCAATGCATTGATGTATAATACATATATGTGTGTACATATTAATACATGGTTTTATGGATTTTTTTTTTTTTTTTTTTGAGACAGGATCTCATTCTGTTGCCTAGGCTGAAATGCAGTGGCATGATCATGGCTCACTGCAGCCTTACCTGCTGGGCTCCAGTGATCCTCGTACATCAGCCTCCCAAGTAGCTGGGACATTTAAGTGCTCACCATCGTGCCAGGCTGAGTTTTTCACTTTTAAAATTTTTGTAAAGATGGAGTCTTGCTGTGTTGCCCAGGCTGGTCCTAAACTCCTGACCTCAAGCGATCCTCTGTTTCGGTTTCCCAAAGTGCTGGGATTATAGGCATGAGCCACTGTGCCCAGCCTCAATTTCTTATAAATAATTGGTATTACCAACCATATAAATTTTTGCTAACATGATGGTCAAAAATAGTCTCTCAGTGTTTTGGATTGTATTTTTCTGAATTTTTCTGAAGGCCAGGCTGGTCTTCATCACCATTTATTAACAGTGAACACACACATTCACACACATGCTTCTCAACCTCTAGTAATTATTCTAGTTTTATGTAGTTTTTATATCATTTGCTCACAGCATGATAGTTAGGAACACTGTCAGTGGCGTTAGATTGCCTGAGTTCAAATTCCATTTCTGCCACTTAGCATATGTATGACTTGGGGTATACATATTTTATCTTTCTTTGCCTTAGTTTTTTCAACTATAAGTTCATAGTACTTCCTACATCATTTAAATGACATGGTACCTGATAAGTGATTAACATAATGTCTAATTCAAAATAAGCACTTAATTTTTAGCTATTATTCTTCTGAAGACATTTTCTTACATAAGTGGCTATTATTGCCCCTCAAGATGCAAGGATTACTTAGTTTTTATAACTAGTCTTTATATTCTGAAATGGGTTGATGAATTATAATATTTGTAAAGGGAGTTGTGTGCTTTCTATTATATCCCTCAACTTGGATTTTTTGTGGTATATGATAATATGCTTTAATAGTTATGAATTTTAGTAAAGTACCAGGTATAGTGAAGTAAATAATAATTTGAAACATGAATGCTGTTAACTTTATTATCCATGCTTATATTGTTTCTTTGCCAGGTATAATTAGGTTTGGTTTTTGTTTTGTTTTTGATAGCCCTTATGCTATTTGCTTTATTATACCTTTTTAAAAGTAAGTTAGAATTTAGGTTTTTCGTGATTAAATTTTAGTATTAGAACAGAATCTTCTAATGCTCGAAACCAAGTATATAAGTGCATATTTGTTCCTTTTTTTTTATGGAGACAGGGTCTCGCTCTGTCACCCAGGCTGGAGTGCAGTGGTGCGATTGTGATCTTGGCTCACTGCAGCTTCTGCCTGCTGGGTTCAAGTGATTCTTGTGTCTCAGCCTCCTGAGTAGCCTGGATTACAGGTGCCTGCCACTAAGCCTGACTAATTTTTGTATTTTTAATAGAGATGGGGTTTCACCATGTTGGCCAGGCTGGTCTTGAACTCCTGACCTCAAGTGATCTGCCCACCTTGGCCTCCCAAAGTGCTGGGATTACAGGCTTGAGCCATCGCCCCTGACTCCAAGTGTATATTTGTTCTAACTTTCCTATGGAGAATGTAGTAGGTATTGAGGTCTTGTATAGACCTGGGTTTTAGGATCTAGCAGAACTGGATTAATATCCTTCATCACCATTTATTAACAGTATTGCTAGTACAAGCTATGTTTCCTTTCTGAGCCTTGTTTTTCTCATCTTCAAACACAGTAATAGATTAATTTCCATATTCTAGAATTTTATGCAAATGGAATAACATTTTTTGTGTGTATTCTTTCAGCATAATTATCTTGAGATTCACAACTGTATGTATCAATAGTTCATACATTTTTAGGTTTAGTAGTTTTCCCTTGCATGGATATACAACAGTTTGTTTATCCATTCACTCTTAATGGACATTCCAAAAATAATGGGCATAAGGACATTTCTGAGGTGATGAATATATTCAGTATCTTGATTGTGTGATTATTTCATGGGTTTATAAACACACACATATGAAAATTTATCAAATGTGCCTTTAAATTATTGTATGTTGATTATACTTCTAAAAAGTTGTTTAGGGCTGGGAGAGGTCACTCACGCCTGTAATCTGGGAGGCACTCTGGGAGGCCGAGGCAGGTGGATCACCTGAGGTCTGGAGACCAAGACGAGCCTGGCCAACATGATGAAACCCTGTCTGTACTACAAATACAAAAATTAGCTGGGCATGGTGGTGCATGTCTGTACCCCAGCAACTGGGGAGACTGAGACGTAAGAATTGCTTGAACCCAGGAGGTGAAGGTTACAGTAAGCTGAGATCATGCCACTGCACTTCAGCCTGGGCGACAGAGTGAGACTCTGTCTCAAAAAAAAAAAAGAAAAAGAAAAAGAAAACAGTCTTTAAAAAAGGAAAAATGAAAGTGTTTCTATCTTGTTCTAACACATCTACAGTTTTAAAACCCTACTTCTTTATCTGTTTAATAAATATTGAATTCTTAAAAAGCAATAATAGTTTATATTATTCTAATTTGTTCAGGATTAAATCACATATCATATTTGAAAGCACTTGGCATGTAAGTGTTCAGCAAAGGTTAATTTTTTTTTTGTATCCTTTCTCCTTCCAGATTTTAATTAGTTCTAGTCCCCTCCCCCACCTCTTTTTTGTTTGACTCGGGGTCTCCCTCTGTTGCCTAGGCTGAAGTGCGGTGGCTCAGTCATAGCTCACTGCAGCCTCAATTTCCCAGGCTGAAGTGGTCCTCCCACCTCAGCTTCCTAAGTAGCTAGAATTATAGGCGCCCACCACCATGCCCAGCTACTTATTTAATTTTTTGTAGAGACAGGGTCTTACTTTATTGCCCAGGTTGGAGTCCCTGTTTTTAATAAGCTAATTGTACATTTGTTTCCTTGGTTTGACTGGGTTAATAAATAGTCTGAAAAAGTTATTTTGGAAGCTCAGGCTTCTTCTTTCCTGAAATAAAAATAATACTTTTTAAATTTAGTGCTTTATTTTTCTTCAAAGGGCTGTGCTCCCTCCCTTATTTCAGGTGCTTGAATTTTCACATTTGAATGTATAGTCTAAATCTGGATTGACTTACTCTTCTTTCAATGTACATTTTATGTATTTAGAAATTAATTTTTATATTTTGCCTTTAGGTAAATCTAGGCAAAATTTTCATCCATTTTACTTTCTTATTTTAGGTTAATTTTATTTGAATTGTAATCATTATAAGTGTACTTATATGAAATGGTTGGAATTCAAAATGATCCCAGTTGAAACCAATGTAATTTCAAGCTTTAGAAGTTAGCTCAAAATATGCCATTAATCAGTTGCCTCTTCACTGAAAAATAGTAAGACTTTATATAGTTGCTTCATAAGAATTCAAACATACTTCTGTGTTCCATTTATGTAGACTTAGGTCACAACATAAAATACATGGCTAGAAAAAGTTTGAAGACTTTACCCCAATGTACTAGAGCCAGGGCTAGAAGAAAATGTCCTTAGCCAGTGGATTGGAACCAAGCTAGTAATTCTTTTTTGTGTATGTGTGTGTGATGGGAGTCTTGCTCTGTTACTGAGGCCTGAATGCAGTGGCGTGATCTCAGCTCACTGCAACCTCCACTTTCTGGGTTCAAGCGATTATCCTGCCTCAGCCTCCTGAGTAACTGGGATTACAGGCATACACCATGCCCGGCTAATTTTTGTATCTTTTTTTTTTTTTTTTTTTTTTTTTAAGTAGAGATGGAGTTTCATCATGTTGGCCAGACTGGGCTTGAACTCCTGACCTCAAGTGATCTGTCTGCCTTAGCCTCCCAAAGTGCTGGGATTACAGGCTTGAGCCATCATGCCCAGCCTCAAGCTAGTAATTCTTAAAGTCAGCATTAAACTGATGTCCTGGATTCTCTTTTCTGTTTGCTGCTTGGTAGTTTTGCCACTTGGTGATCCTGGGCAAGGTGCTTTATCTCTGCATCTCATTTTCATCACTTGCAAAATTCCCTGACCCCTCTCAGTGATCCCATGGGTCCTGTATATAAGAAAGCTTTGGGCATATTCAGAATCAGTATATGTGAGAATGTATGGCCCACGTGCAACTTGCTGTTTATTCTCCTCTTTATCATGTTCTTCTACACTTACAGGTGGCTCAAATTTCCAAGTGGGAGAGATAGTCAGTGTCCTCTCAATATCTCTTTCTTTCCCTCCCATTCTGTGATTTCAGGGCTGTAGGCCAATGAAATGTAGCCCCTTCTTAATAGAAAGAATGAAGGCCTCTGCTCTTGAGTATACTCCTTCATAAGAGATTGAATATAATTTGTGAACTTGACTGAAATACTTTGAGAAGTATACTGACCCTTATTCAAAAAGAAAGTAGGAAGCTTATAATATAATCTAAGTATTTTGTCTTTAATTGCTAGTATGTCTTGAGCATGTGCCAGGATCTCTTCTTCACAGCAGTGACTCACAAGAGGGTTGAGTGATTGCCCAAGGTCACAAAGCTGGGATTCAAACACATAGCATATAGTTTTTGGAGCCCAAGCTCTTAACCAGTATATAATACTAGTTACTAGTTGCTATTCTACCCTAAATCTCAGTGTGAGATTCTTGCTTAGTACTTGCAGGATAATTAAAAGTGATGCACATTCATTGTAGAGAAAAGGGAAAATAAAAACTCATAGTTCTATAACCAGAGATGATCATTGTTAGAGCAATTTTTTTTTTTTTTTTTTTTTTTTTTGAGATGGAGTCTCACTCTGTTGCCGAGGCTGGAGTGCAGTGGCTCCACCTCAGCTCACAGCAAGCTCCACCTCCTGGGTTCACACCATTCTCTCAACTCAGCCTCCCGAGTAGCTGGGACTACAGGCGCCCGCCCCCACACCTGACTAATTTTGTTTTTGTATTTTTAGTAGAGACGGGGTTTCACTGTGTTAGCCAGGATGGTCTCAATGTCCTAACCTCATGATCCGCCCGCCTCGGCCTCCCAAAGTGCTAGGATTACAGGCGTGAGCCACCACGCCCGGCCCTGTTAGAGCAATTCTTTCCCATTGTTTCTATATCAAACCATTTCTATTATAATTAAAATTTTGTTGCAGCTAGTGACGGCATGTATAATAATATCGTTAGGACTTCATTTCTTTGTCAGTAACAGGCAGGAAAATGTTGCTCAGTGGATCCAAATTCCTTTGTCTTTTACTATGAATCCTTGTAAAGGGAAACATGGTAATCTTACCTGTGATGGGGAGAAAGCCTGAAAGTGATATTTATTTTTCTTAATTTGTTCCTTTTTTTAATGTAAGTTCTAAAAAACTTAGGCATTTCTCTGAATTTTTAAAAATACTCATCTTGTGACTGCTAGAGCTGAAATTATTGTTGTCTTTATTCTATTTTTATGGTACTTCTTTTTCTAAAAAGGACTGTTTGTGAGCTTTGTCCTTTTGTGCTTCACAGGAACCAGCACCTATGACAGAAGATCTGCTAGAAGAGCAGTCTGAGGTTTTAGCTAAATTAGGTACGTCGGCAGAAGGGGCTCACCTCCGAGCACGCATGCAGAGTGCCTGTCTGCTCTCAGATATGGAGTCTTTTAAGGTGGGTCACGCTTACAGAGCTCTGGGGTCTATTTTGAGCTATTCTGGGATGAAACTGTGAAAGTCACTCTGTAAAGTGGTATAAAGGTGAATGTCTTTTTGTTAAGTGTTTGGATTTCATTAGTAGTTCAGCACTCTGCCACCATCCCCCCAGAGGACATAGTCATACTTGTTTCTGAAGTTTTAAAAAAGCAAAGATCCAGTGTTATTAATAGTTGAAGGTTGAGAATAGAATCATTCTATATGTGAATTGCAGTGGTTTCTTTGTGTTCAGCCAATTTAATGAAGACTTTTAGGAAACTTAAGATTTAACATGGGTCAGTTCACTCAACGAACTTTTGAGTACCTATTGTGTGCCTTGCACTGTGATTAGATGAGTTAAGAAATACAGTGCTTACCCTCAATTACAGTCGATTGAGGTTGTGGGAGGAAATATGTAAGGAATTGTCATGAGTTCTCTTATGAAGACAGGGTCAAAAAGACTGACTCTGCTGAGTAGGTCATGATAGGTTTCTCAGAAGAGTCACTATTTCAGATGAGTAGGCATTTGCTATCTGAAGAATATTTTAGGGTTGGATATAGGTCAGTATTTCGAACATACAGGATTCAGGGAATGGTGACATTTGGCTTATTAGCTTAAAAACTAGGAATGAAGAAAGGACTTTTATTTTTGAAAGCAAAGGCAAGTCCATGTATATTTTAAAACCCCAAGTGGGTAGCCCCATGGGCTACAGGGCTTCCTTTCCTACTGCTGGTAGTCTGAACTATCCTCAGGCCCAAACTTCCCTCTTTAACCTGTGGTGGCCTCCACCTTCCCAATCCATTGCCCCTACTCAGTCTTGCTTCTGTACTATTTAGGCCAGTGTGAGTTTGATTTTTCTCTGAAACACTTCTGTATTATTTTTAAACATAAACACTCCACAAACACCTATGCCACTTTCATCCTTTTTAAGTGACAGTAAAGGGAGCCTTTTATTTCTTGCTTATTTTACCCATCTTTACTAAATGAAAAACTCTTCAGTGAACCTCTTAAGAGCTGTATGTTTTCCTTGGAGACTAAAATGATACAGAAAGTCTGCAAGTTCTACACCGCCATGTGACAAGAAAGAGATAAGTTGCTTTAAAACAATTAGTTGGTACAGTGGATAAAGAGAAGCCAGTTGGCTCTTGGGGCACATGTCAGACCAAAAGGTAGAGAAGGGAATTGGCTTAAGGTGTGTATGCACAGCAGGAAATACCAGCCTCCACAGCAGTAATTTTCCATATGACCTCTAGCTGCCTTCAGAGTCATCTGTCCCTATCCTGCTGCAGTGTCTTTGCAGAGGCACGCATGGGAGGACATTCCAAATAGGAACTGTGAAAGTTTTTCCCCGTGGAAACATACTAGTCCCTCTTGGTAAGGTTCTATATAGTTCCTCTAACACTGCCCTTCAGCAAAACTGTGATTCATTAGACTATTTTGGGCTAACCTGGGTACCTACAAATCTTTCTTGACATTGTTTTAACCAGAAAATAGACAGTAATTTAAATAGTCAACTTACATACATGCCCATATGTCGAAATCAGATAATACATTTAAGGAAATATGTAGTTATTCTAAAACAGATATGGTTGCCTTTACTTTTTGTATAGGGATGAGTTAGTATTAGGGGCTCTTGAGAGTTCCCAGAGTATTGGAAACATACTAATATGGGCCTGGGCACCTACACCTATACCTCAGAATTCCAGAAGGAGAGGGTGGATTCTGGAGCATGCCCTTTGTGATACGTACCTTTAACAATAAAGAGAAGATAAGCTCAAGTGAGCCTTGGCTTTCTGTTGGTAGCTGTGTTCAGCCTGGTATAGTAAGGACAACCAGAAGGAAGAATTTTGGTATGAAATGCCTTTCTTTAATATAATCTATAGTGTGTGAGTGAATATTATTTTCTTTTGAAGTTTATGCTCTTTACTCCAGGTCTCTGGTTTCCTAGGATGTTTTCATGTGGGTATGATGTTGACTGACTAAGATCTAGATCTTTGTACATGAATCCTGAGTCACCCAGTATCATGAAATAATCTTGACCCACTGCTTTTGCCATGGACTGTATCATAACCCTTTTATGTTTGTGTTGTTGACAGTCCGTGAAGGATCTTCTAGGGGATATGCCCTCAGGGGTATATCCTAAGATGGTAGGGATAGTCATGCTGGTAGCCCTTGAGCCCAGTGAGGAGAAACTGGTAGTTTTACTCTTCATATTTAAGACAGAACATTCTCATCATGGTAGTTTTCATGCCCATCCTTAGGACTCTACTAGTACATCACTGGAACACTTGCAGAAAGACCTCTGTGCCTTACGACAAACACTGGGAAGCCTCGTCTTTTTTTCCAGGCTTGAAGTTAGAATCACTGAAAAGTTTTTGGCATACATCATCATTAGTCCTATAGAACTATCCACTGAGTAAACTTTAATCAGTTTGGTTCCAGAAGCGTGAAAAACAGTAGTTTGAATTCCAGCTGCTTAACAGCACAAAACCGATTAATTTGATGGTAATTTGTTATATAAAGTATAAGAATTTGATGGCAGAATAGAACAGTTTTGAGGTTAGCTGATATTTATTGCAGAACCAGTGTTGATTTATTGAGGAAAAGAAGAACAGAGCTTTTCCATCACTGTTATTCTGATCATGTGGTGTATTATTTAATTTTTACTTTTCTTAGTATTGAGTAGTCATTATATTGTAATATTAAACTAAGTTGTGTAACACATAATGTGTTTAAGGAAATGATTTTCTCTTTACATCGAGTTTTTGTATCCAAATTCATTGAATGAAAATGTTTTCATTTACTAAGTTATATAGCACATAATATGTTTAAGAAAATTATTTTCTCTTTACATTGAGTTTTTATATCCAAATTCATTGAATGAAAGTGTTTTATTTTTCTATAAAGCTGAGAAAATAAAAATAAAATTATTTTGGTACTTTAACACCTGACCTGTTTTAAAGGTGACATCCAAATTCATTTTACATATTAGATTGTAAAGATTAGATAGGCTTTTTTTTGAAAATACAATTTTGCAAACAGGCTTATCAGTAACTGTTGATTTTCGTTTGATTCTGCTGAATTTTTTGGTCTTATTTTAGGCAGCTAATCCAGGTTGCTCCCTGGAAGATTTTGTGAGGTGGTATTCACCTCGGGATTATGTCGAAGAGGAGGTGATCGATGAAAAGGGCAACGTGGTGCTGAAAGGAGAACTGAGTGCCCGGATGAAGATTCCAAGCAATATGTGGGTAGAAGCCTGGGAAACAGCTAAGCCAGTTCCTGCTAGAAGGCAAAGGAGACTCTTTGATGATACACGGGAAGCAGAAAAGGTAATTGAGATTTGAGTCTCTAATACTAAAATGCAAATTACTGTTCTTGCAATTTAGGAACTCACTGTCATAGACATGAGAGCTCTGGACACACTTGAGTGCAATGCATTGAAATTCAATGAGCCTTTTATATATCTACTTTCACATTTAAGATTCTAGAACTAGTTGCAAATAGGGCAAATAACAGACATGCTTTAAACAGACTGCTTACCATTGAACTGTCTCACAGTATATGTTAAAAGTGTTAAAAATGGGTATGTCCTTTAAGCTAGCAGTTTCCATTATTACCACAACATTTATTAAGGAAATAATGAGAAATTGTATACAAAGACCTATGTATATGAATGATGTTCAACAAAGTTCTTAAGTGAAAAAGTAGAAACAACCAAAGTTTCCAACAACGGGGACTTGGTTCAATAAATTATGGTATATACATTAGTGGCCAGCTTTGCAGCAGCTATTAAAAAACATTTGGACTTATGGAGAATATAGTGGCACCTGCCTGATATTGAATTGCCCTGCACACCTTCCTACCTCCTCCAGCCACCCCAAAAAAATCCCATGAAATCAATAAGTAAATAAATCCATGCATTCAGCATTACTAAGAGACAGAAATTTCAATGACCTTCAAATTAACAGTAAATAGAAATAAACCAAATTCCAGTGGAGCTCCCACTGCTATAAGTCTATGTATATATAGTGAGTAGGGGGCAGGAAAAGACAAAGAGCCAAGAGATACAGAAGACTTAGATGAAACACAAAGTCACCCCAGAAAGAGAGAGCCTAACACTACATGCCGAAACACTGAACACAGGTAGGGTTTGCTAGTTCATAGCACTTGCCACAGGGAAGGGTCTTGAATGTAAACAGGACTAGAAATGGAGCCTTGGAGAAGATCAGATACACAAAGAAGCAGTGGATGGGAATGATGGGAAAAAAGGAAATAAGAGGGGAAAATTAAGGATCTTGCAGAAATGAAAGGAAAACAGGACAACCAGCCTCCCTCACCCCCCTCTATCCATTAAAGAAATTCAGAAGAGGGCACTTTGAAGCTATTTGTGATATTGCTAGGAATGGAATAGAACAGACCATATCCATATAAAACTACTTTACAAAACAGAAAATGAAAATCAGATCATTTCAGCTAATGAAAATATTTCCCAGAAAATCAGTCACAAAACAGAAGAAAATTGTAACATAACATTCCAAACTGAATCAGATATCCTCAAACAGTTAAGGAGGATATGAAAAAACCATGTTTAATAAGAAATACTAAAATCAAGAACAGAGATGGACCAAAAAAACCCACAAAGAAATGAAACCGCAACTGATTTAGCTCAGGATAGAAGTAAAAGAAAAAAAGACAACCATATAAAAAATGAAGACTAAATTACAGGAGGCCCAAAAGAGAATAGATTTATATTTAAAATTTATAAAAGGCATTGAAGAAAAGTGGGAAACAACCAAGAGGATGAAAATGAGATGTAGCAGTAAATAAATTGAAGAGAAAGTAGTATAAATGAAAGACAAGAAAAGTAGGAATATTCAATTCATTAGTTTCCTTTAAGGAGAAAAATCAGAACACTAAGACAGAACTAATACAGTCCCTATGGCTTAACAAAGAGGATACATTTTGAGAAGCTCCTCGTTAGGCAGTTTTGTCGTCATGGGAACATCACAGCGTGTACTCATGCAGACCCAGATGGTATAGCCTACCACTCACTTAGGCTAGAAAATTAATGGAATACAAACTTTCTATTAAACAATATGGGTGAAAGGGGAAAATACAAATTGAAAGTACAGAATTTTTGCAAAACAATGAGAATGAAAACACTACATATGAGAACCTATAGGCTATACTTAAGAAATTGATGGGCCGGGCGCGGTGGCTCACGCCTGTAATCCCAGCACTTTGGGAGGGCGAGACGGGCGGATCACAAGGTCAGGAGATCGAGACCATCCTGGCGAACACGGTGAAACCCCGTCTCTACTAAAAAATACAAAAAACTAGCCGGGCGAGGTGGCGGGCGCCTGTAGTCCCAGCTACTCGGGAGGCTGAGGCAGGAGAATGGCGTAAACCCGGGAGGCGGAGCTTGTAGTGAGCCGAGTTCGTGCCACTGCACTCCAGCCTGGGCGACAGAGCAAAGACTCCGTCTCAAAAAAAAAAAAAAAAAAAAAAAAAAAAAAAAAAAAAAAAGAAATTGATGAAAGGAACTTTCATAGCCCTAACACCTATATCAGTAAAAACAAAAGAATGAAAATAAATGAATTAAATTCCTAACTAAAAACCCTAGAAAAAAAAAGTCAAATCAAAAGAAAACAAAAGGAAGCAAATGAAAAGGAGAGGGTGGTGAAAACAGATGAAATGAATGAGTTCAATCTAGTTCTTTTAAAATCAACAAAATAGAGAAGCCGTTAGCTAATTTAATCAAGAAAAAAGGGGAAAGCACATATATAAAATAAAATAAATGACAAAAAGGGTACATATTAATAACTACTGATACAGAGGAAATGTGTTAAAAATACTGCTTTGCACATCTCTGTGTATGTAAATTTGAAAACCAAGTTGAATTAGACAATTTCCTAGGGAAATTCCTACCAAAAATAGAATTTATATCAAAACTAACCCCAGTAAAAACAGAAAGTATAAACAGACAAATTTTCATAGAGACAATTATCAAGAAACTGCCACATTAAAAAGAACCAGGCCCAGATAGTTTCACAGGGAAATTCAACTAAATATCAAGAAACCATATAGTCTCAATGCTACATAAATTATTTCAACACACGATAATTGGAGGAAATTTTCCAACTTCTATGAAGCAACTATAACATTGGCACCTAAACCTGATAAAGATAGCATATCTTTAAAAATAGCAGATCAATAATACTTAAGAAATTTAATGCAAAATCTGAAGTAAACAGACTCTAATATCATTTTAAGAACATAATACATGTTGATCAAATATGAGGAGATGATTATTTGGAAGTCTGTTTATATAATTTGCTTCATTAATAGGTCTAAGCAGGAAATTATATCATTATCTCCATTTGTGCTGAAAAAGCTTTTGATACATTTAACTTAAAACTCTTGGGA
The DNA here is from genome assembly GCF_047675955.1 of Chlorocebus sabaeus. Lineage (NCBI taxonomy): Eukaryota > Metazoa > Chordata > Mammalia > Primates > Cercopithecidae > Chlorocebus > Chlorocebus sabaeus. The sequence continues at coordinate 20,749,592 of NC_132913.1, forward strand.
AAAGAGTGGAATAGATGGCTACTTCCTTAAAATAAGAAAACATATAGAAACTTTAGTCCTAAACACAGCATCTTAATTGGGGAAACCATAGGGGGTCACTAAGGTCAGGAACAAAGTAAGGATGCCTGCCATCTCTACTGCCAATCAAAATTGTTCCGCAGTTATTAGCTAGTGTAATTAGCAAGAGAAAGCGGAGTTATGGGAGTTGAAAGAAGAACTCTGTTTGCAGTGATAGGACTGTATAATTGGAAAAATTCAAAAAGTCAATGTTAAAACTAATGAAAACAGAAGAATCCTGCAAGGGAGCAGGATATATAGTTAACATACAGTAATCAGTAGCATTCATATACACTAATTACCATTTAGAAGATCTAAGTATAATTTTCATTGTAAGGGGAAAAAAGGTAAAATGCTTAACAGAAAATGTTTGAAATCTTAATGAAGAAAATAAAACGCTTCTCAAAAACACACTTGAACAATAAAAAGATAGCCCTCAGACTCCTAGGCTCAAGTGATTCTCCTGGCCCAGTTTCCCTAGTAGCTAGGACTACAGGTGAACACCATGATGCCCGACTAATTATTTTTCTTAATTTTTTATAGCGAATAGATCTCACTGTGTTTGCCCCGGCTAATCTCAAACTCCTGGCCTGAAGCAATTCTCCTGCCTCAGCTTCCCAACGTGCTGGGATTACAGGTGTGAGCCACTGTGCTATAACCTGTGCTTTACTTATTCTAAAAAATAAATCAACAAGGATGGAAAGAGGAAAAATAACCTAAACCTGAAAGCAAGTTGAGACACATTAATCCAGCTGTATTTTAAATGAGTAACATAACCACACCGACAGGGATTGGTGAAGGGAGGATGGAAAATCTAATCCAAGTGATTTATGGACACATCAAATGTGTTTGACTCTATACTCTCAGTTGTGGTGGAGGATGGGACTAAAAAAATATCTTGAGGTCAGGTGCGGTGGCTCACGCCTGTAATCTTAGCACTTTGGGAGGCCGAGGCGAGTGGATCACCTGAGGTCAGGAGTTTGAGACCAGCCTGCCCAACATGGTGAAACCCCATCTCCACTGAAAATATAAAAATTAGCTGGGGGTGGTAGCACACGTCTGTAACCCCAGCTACTCAAGAGGCTGAGGCAGGAGAATCGCTTGAACCTGGGAGGCGGAGGTTGCAGTGAGGCAAGATCGCGTCACTGCACTACAGCCTGGGTGACAGAGTGAGACTCCATCGCAAAAACAAAAAAAAAATCTTGAACCCTGTTATCTAAGCTTGTTTTTTGTAGTGATATGGATAGAGCAATTCTGAAACTCTTTCAGAAATGCATTATTGGTTGGGCGAAGTGAGTAACTAAATGTGTCGGTGTTGTTGGAAGTCAGAATTTCTTACTGCGGAAGTGAGATGCAAATATGAAATGAAGGAAGGCAATGAAGAACCCAGTGGCAAGGAATTGGAATTGGAGGTATCGGTGTGGACTTACGGGTTTTTAATATATGGACAGGTGTGTGGGTATGGACATAGTAAGTATTTGTGTGTACGCATATATACAAGCAAACATTCCCCGGCTTTCTTCTGAAAGAGTCTAGAAGCACTGACACCCTCATAGCAGTGAGCACACATAGCTTGATTTTTTTTACACATTCCTTGTGGTTACTTTTAGTAACCATGCTTTCCTCAGAAAAATGACTGATTTCAAGGTTGAGGCAAGAAAGGTACAAGATGAACCTGGAACATCCTGGATTGCTAGACAGTAAGGGAAGTGCTTTTAAAAAAGATGGGGGCATTTCATAGAGAGCTAACTTGAAGGGACTCACATTGGCCAAATCTGGGACAATTTGAGTTCTAAATATTTAAGGACAGGAATGATTATAAACCGTTGGAAAAAATAGGAATTATTGGAACCATATTGATAATTAATGGATAAACAAAGAACTAGAGGAAAGGGGAGGTCATTTCCTACAGAACAAAGATGATTGGTAAATGTAGAGGATATGTTGGACTTGGAAGTCTTCATTTTGTAACCATGTTCATAGTAAAGATTGGTTCAGCAAGAATCATGAATAGATATTAAGTCTAGGTGGAAATTTGAAGAGCATCATCTTGCATGATTTTTAAGTGTTTCTCTATAGAATGCATCTGCATTGCAAGGAAAGTGGAGAAATAGGACAGTGTCTCCAAATTAACATCACAAATGAGGAGTAAATGGAGATAGTACACATTGGGCTGTGATACTCTGACGTACCCAATACCACTTATATGCTATTTGGTCTAGGCATGTAAAATCTGAGTCTAATTGTGAGGGAACATTAGATGAACCCAAAATGAGGAACATTCTATTTTTAAAAGAGTTTGAAAAAAGAAAAATTTGCACAATTTTGGGAGCATATTAAAGACACATGAGCCAACTGAAATCAGAGTTCCCAACTGGCCAAGACTGAAGGAGTTTGAACAACAAAATAAAATAATATTGGATTGTAACTCAGAGTACAAAATAAATATCCTTGAGTTCATACTGATAAAAATAATTGATTGGATATATAAATTAATGGGACAGAAGAGACAAATCTCCTGTGCAGAATTCTAAATGTATGTAGATACTCCACCCTCAAGGAGGTGAAGCTAATTCCCACTCCGCAAGTGTGTGCTGCACATAGTGCATTCCTCCCAGAGAGTACAGTGCACAGAGAGGGGAAAAGGAGTGGCGTTACAGGGCAGCAACCCGACTGACACTGTCTCAGCCAGGTGATGAAGGTTGACATCCACAGGCTAAGCCATACTGGCAGTATGTACTCTTGACATGATGTGATGACAGTGGCACTTTACCTGTCTGGTCTTCCTCCCAGAAATACATAACCCAGCTTCATCATGAGCAAAAAACATCAGATAAACCATAATTGAGGGAATTTTTATGAAATACTTGACCAGAACTCAAAACTGTCAAGGTCAGTAAAAACAAGGAACATCTGAGAACTGTCACAGCCAAGAGGAGCCTAGAAATATGACAGCTAAACATAATGTGGTATCTTGAAGGGGATCCTGGAGCAGGAAAATGACGTTAGATAAAAACTAAGGAAACCGTGTACGTACATACATGCTGACAGCATTGTTCATGACAGCCACAAAATACAGTAAACCCAAATGTCTATCAGTGATGAATGGATAAGCCAAATGTGGTCTGTCCATGTATTATTCAGCCATAAAAAGGAATGAACCACTGATACGTGTTACAACATGGATGAACCTTGAAAATATTATGCTAAGTGAAAGCCAGAAAACAATGGGCCGCATATTGCATTGTTCCATTTATACGAAAGGTCTAGAATAGGCAAGTCCATAGAGACAGTAAGTTAGATTAGTAGTTGGCAGCAATGGAGATTGGGAAGGGGGGAAATCAGGAGTGGTTGCTTTGGGGTACTGTGTTTCTTTTGGGGGAGATGAAAGAAAATGTCCTGGAATTAGATAATGGTGATGGTAACATAACCTTGCAAATATGCTAAAAACCACTGAAGTTACCCATTTTAAAGTGGTGAATTTTATGCTATGTGAGTTATAGCTCAGTTTTTAGAAACTAAGGAAATCTGAATACAGTATGGAATTTAGTTAGCCAAAAAGTTCGGAGGCAGAGGAAACTATACTCAAAATGTCAATGTTGTAAAAAACAGTGAAAAGCTGTTCCAGATTACTTGAGATTAAAGAGCTATGACAACTAAAGGCAATGGATGATCGTTACCAAGACGTGTAGTGGTTGAGAGAAAGGGTCATAAAAGACACATTATGCGGCCGGGTGCGGTGGCTCACGCCTGTAATCTCAGTACTTTGGAAGGTTGAGGTAGGTGGATAATTTGAGGTCGGGAGTTCGAGACCAGCCTGGCCAATATGGTGAAACTCCTTCTTTACTAAAAATACAAAAATTAGCTGGACAGTAGTGGCTGCATGCCTGTAGTCCTCGCTACTTGGGAGGCTGAGGCAGGAGAATCACTTGAGCCTGGGAGGCGGAGGTTGCGGGGAGCCAAGATCGCACCACTGCATTCCAGTCTGGGCAACAGAGAAAGACTCTGTCTCAAAAAAAAAAAAAAAAAGACACATATGGGGTCAGTTGACAAAACTGCAATGAAGATAGTAGATTAGATTACAATTATTTTATCAGTGTTAAATTTATTGTATATAATCAGAATCATTTGCATTTTGATTATGTAATAAAATATTTTTAATTTTAGGAAATACACATATTTTGGGATAAGGGACATGAGTATGCGACTTATTCTGAAATTATTTGAAACAAGTTTATGTCTATAGTGTGTACACACACGAGAGCAGAGAAAGAGCCAGGGGTCCAGAACAGGAGGGAGACAGTTCATATGTGAATCCAGGTAAAGGGTAATAACATATTTCGTGTTATTCCTGCAAATTTGTTTTCCTGTGAATTAAGGAAAATAAAATTCAGAAAGGCAGGTGTTAGCAAGGAGGTACAACAGAGGGAACTCATTACTCTAGATAAGAATGTAAATCTATTGAAAGACTTTGTAGGGTAATTATCTTGTACATTTCCTACTTCAATTTTTAGGTATATATCCTAAAGTAATTGTTGTACATGTGCCATTTGCACCAGGAAATATGTGTGATAATGTATTAGGAGCATTATTTGTTATAGCCAAAAACTGAGGAGCTATCCACTATTAGTGTAGGAACATTTTAATACAGCAGTGAAAATGAGTAAACTGTGGCATATTGGAATGGTATACGAATATCAAAAACAATACTGAATAAAAAAAGCAACTCACTGAAGGGTATAAACAGAAACATTCCATTAATATAAAGGTCAAAAGTAGACAAAAGTAAACAGTATATTATTTAAGGCTACATATGTGAAAGAAAAAAAACTATAAAGAAAAGCAAAAGAATGATTTGTAGTTAATTCTGGGGATGGAGGGTACACAGGAGGACTTGGAAAAGCCTGGTAACATTCTGTTTCCTAAGCTGGTGTTTTCTTTAAACTATTTCTAATACTCTAGTATGTATATTTCTTAATTTAAAAAAGTTTCAAATCAGACAAAACTCTCCAAGCCAAAAAAAAAAAAAAAAAAGTCTACCACAAGTCATTAAATAAACAAAGCAAATAATAAAACAGTATGTAAGTTATTAATTTTTGTTAAGAAATTACATATGCATCTACATCTCTGTGTTTAAATGGATATACAAGTAGTTTGCGAGGATAAACATGAAAATGTGGTTTTGGGGAATTAGGATTTCAGGAAAATTTCTGCATCACCTGTATTTTTTTAAATTTTGAAGTCCATGAGCATTTATCAGTCAGACTCACATTATGAGATTATACTTCTTAAAATTTTGTTTATTGATGTAAAAGAATTACACATATTTATAGGGTTATACTTCTTTTATCTTTACTACTATTGAATAAGTAGCCTAAAGGTAGGGTCTGTGTTTTGTACATACTTCTCTGTATTCTTATAATAAGAATTGGAAAAAAAAAACAAAACAACTAAAACCAAAAAATGTGTGGAAAGTCACTAACACTGTTTAGAACTGTTAAATGAGAAAAGCAGGTTAAAAGGCAGTATTTTACATATACAATATTAGTGCCCTTACTATGTGTATTCTGTGTCTTAAAATGAAACGCTCCACTGTTAATGATTATTATCTCTCGGTATTATAATTTGTCGATAGTTTTAATTTTCTTTGTGTTTTCCTTATTTGCATGTATTACATATGAAAGCAGAAAAAAAATAGAGTATTTGTCATTATTAAAGATTGAAGTTCTCAGGTGCTTTCAGTAACATTATCCTCACCTTTGGGGTCGTGGCTGCCTGCCTGGAGGAGTGCTGTCTTGTTAAGGATTAAGACAAGTAGTTGAGGATTTGCACTTCTGTAAGTGGCTGCTTCATCCTTTGACACCTGTGCTGATCATTTGTGTGCCCTGCGCCTCCTTCAGGTGCTGCACTATCTGGCAATCCAGAAACCTGCAGACCTTGCTCGGCACCTGTTACCTTGTGTGATTCATGCAGCTGTACTCAAGGTAAAGGAAGAAGGTAAATGTCATATTTAACTAGTCATTAGTCATTTCCAAAGTGAAAGTATATTTTGCTTAATTTATTTAATGCTGGCTTTAATCTTCTTTAAAATAGAAAGTCTGGAAAACATTTCTTCAGTTAAGAAGATCATAAAGCAGATAATATCCCATTCCAGTAAAGTTTTGCACTTCCCCAATCCAGAAGACAAGAAATTGGAAGTAAGTTTGATGTAGTGTCAGAATCTTGCCAAGTGTTCTCCTCAGTTGGCAAAAATAATTTTTAAGATGCATTTTCAAAGGGCGTTGCTTTTTTGCCATCTCCCAACGTATGCCTCTTCCTTTTCCACCGCCAGGAAATCATTCACCAGATTACTAATGTGGAAGCTCTCATTGCAAGAGCTCGGTCACTAAAAGCCAAGTTTGGAACTGAGAAATGTGAACAGGAGGAGGAAAAGGAAGATCTTGAAAGGTAATTGCTATTTGGCTAATTCGGTTTTGTCTGCAGTAGGAAAAGCCACCACTCTCTTAAGAAAAATTGTAATAGGATATTAAGACTCTTTTGTGGTACTCATATATTATTTGAAACAAGCATTGTCTAGAGACAGAAATAATTATCATAACATTTGACCTCTCCTGTATTTCTGAGTCTCTACCAGGTGTTTCCATTCTTCCCACTTTTAGAAACAGTCTCCTAGAGCCTCCTTTTTTAGGGATTCCTTGGTTTGCTCTTGGAGATGTGGTGTCTGTAATTTCTTGTGGAGGAGCTGTTAACTGTGTTGCTCACCCTGCCCCAAAACTTTGTTTGCAGCTGTTACTATTCCTTGACCACAGGGTGCAGGTGCTGAAACTATTTCTGCTTACTGTTCCTAGTTGTTTATTTTAAACAAGATTTGTGATAGCAAAGGTACACATCCTATGCGCCTTGCAATTATGTTTTGAAAGAGTGACCAGATGGCTTTTCTTAGATGAAGCAAATGATTGGGGCATTCTCTTTATGAGATTCAACACCATTAGCAGTGGAGCTTAGATCAGTGTGAGGTCCTGTTCATTTTTTGCCCATGTTATTTGGAAGGGCAATATTGTTTTAATGTGTGATAAAGTGTTTACAAATTAGCTTGTTCAGTGGCTTAAATTTGTCATTTAAAATTTTTCATGAGCCTTTCCATAAGAAATGGCATTATTGATGCTAAATAATTAATATTGTATGGCAAGGCATTTGCTGTCTTTTAACAAGTTCATGCTTACATTTTATGTCTTTTGTTGAGTGAAGTTTTCTCCCAGACTACTTTGCTCTTGAAAATTTCTTCCTTTTAAATGAGAAGAATAAGCTCTAATCAAGGGACTTGTTTCTAAAATAGTAGTATGAATTAAGAGCAGGTGGTGCAGGCTTGGTGGCTTTGTGCCTTCAACTCTGTTAGTTCCACCATATGTTATCTGTGACATACTTGGAAGTTCAGTGTTTCCAGCATCTAATGGAACAGTTTACAATTGCGACTTTGCCCAACACAAGTATTTTAAGCATATGTGCACGTGTGCATGCACACACAGACACATACCCCTTAAAAAAAAAACAAAAACAAATATGGATCATTGCTTTTATTGGATAAATGTAACTTAGTTTATATCATACAAAATTTTTTTCATCTTTTATTAACTGTAGCATTTTCTAAGCTAGTCTGAAAAAAATAGACTTTTTTCTTACAGTTTGACAGAGATGGGCTTTAAAAATTTTTTATTAACACAGGCGAAAAAGTAGGAAGATTGTCAGTTAAGTCAATAATAATTGCAAATGTCAATCTATCTTGCTGTAAAATTTCACTCCAGCTTTATTGGGTTTAACCAGTATCAGCTTGAGGATTTGTCCACAAAACTCCTGTGGGAGGATGGATACCCAGTGGCCTGGACGGCTCACTTTCCAGCCTTTCGTTGCCTGTCTCTCTCCCCTAGGTTTGTGAGTTGCCTGCTGGAGCAGCCTGAAGTGTTAGTCACCGGTGCAGGAAGAGGACATGCTGGCAGGATCATTCACAAGCTGTTTGTGAATGCTCAGAGGGTATGTGAGAATCATTATTGACTCCATCATGATCTCGCCAAACCTCTACTCGAGAAGAGGCTGTCTTAGTTCCCACACATGGCTGATCACACTCATGTCACCTGAGTGTAAGCCTGGGCATTGGGTTTGAACACTGAAGAAACAATGACTTCTGAGTCTTTGAAATCCATTTGATTTCCTACATGTTGAATTAAAATGATAAGTATATTCTAGGACCTAAATTTTAAAAATTAGTAGAGTCCAAAATCCATTGTTATAGAAGTTGGCAGGGACTCAGTTAGCAATGGCCAGAGTTGTGCTGTGGGAAAAAAATAGGAACTTTCAAATTAGAATGGAGTTCAGTTTTACCATCTTTAAACCCCATGTGGGGCAAAGTGGATTCACAACTCAGCTTGAATTGTAAATATAATTGTGCTTGTAATGGTGAGGAGATCTACCTTTGAGGTTTCCTAGAAAAGAGGAAGAAAAACTTCAGATTTTTAGGGCTATGGAAACAGATTTCAGCACAGAAAGAAAGCCCAGTTTGAAAAATTATCATAACCATTACTCTAGTAGTGAAAGTAAAGGTTTTAAAATTATATAGTATCTTGGTTACTGGTTAAGGGCTCTGGCATCCCACAGATAATTCTCAGTTCAGTGCTCATTAATATTAGGAATTCTGATAAAGGTATTATGATGTGCACTAATTACACACTTCCCCTTCTATGGCACTGTGATTACACTAGAATGACCCAGTTGTGAGAGTGTAATTTTCAGAAACAAATAAGAAAAAGAATTTCTGTAGGTCGACACAGGGAATAACAACTGGCTAATCCCCATAGAGTTGGTCTGGAATACAGCTAGTTAATATATTCAAATTCATAGCCAGATACACCGATAGGAATTCTTAGCAAGAGCTCAAATCTCAGTTTGTTTTTGGGGCAGCTCCTTAAACTTCAGAATTTCAAATGAATAATAGATACTTGCTCTGATTTATTTTGTTTTTGTCTCTGGCATGAAAACAAGAACTGAGTTTGGTTCCACATCTGATAATATCTATCCAGTTCACTACCCAGAAGCTTACAAGCACATTTCCTTGTTAGCCACCCATATGAATGTTCCTCGTACTGCAAAAATTCCTTCCTCTTTGATCATTTTTAAAAAGTGATGTGTTGGCTGGGCATGGTGGCTCACACCTGTATTCCCAGCACTTTTGGAGGCCGAGGTGGGTGGATCACCTGAGGTCAGGAGTTCAGGACCAGCCTGGCCAACATGGTGAAACCCTGTCTCTACTAAAAATACAAAAATTAGCTGGGCATGGTGGCGAGCACCTGTAATCTCAGCTATTGGGAGGCTGAGGCAGGAGAATCACAAGAGGCAGAGGTTGCAGTGAGCTGAGATCGTGCCACTGCACTCTGTCCTAGGCGATAAAACTCCGTCTCAAAAAAAAAAAAAAGTTATGTGTTAAGAGGATTTAAAATCTGAAGTATTTATATCTTTAGTCCTGAGACTGTTACTTATTTTAGATAACTGAACAAAATTATTTTCCCCAAAATAGAAATAACCTCCTTACCCCCTCTACTGACTGCAAGTAAAACTTTGACAGTATAGGAAATTTTATATTTATTTATTCATTTTTTAAAATAGAGGGTCTCACTCTGTAGTCCAGGCTGGAGTGCGGTGGCACGATCATAGCTCACTGCAGCCTTGAACTTCTAGGTTTAAGCAATCCTCTTTCTTCAACCTCCCAAGAGGCTGGAACCACTGGCATGCACCACCATGCCCAGCTAATTTTTGTATTTTTTGTAGGGACGGGGTCTCAGGCTGATCTAGAACTCCTGGTTTCACGCAATCCTCCTTCCTCAGCCTCCCAAAGTGCTGAGATTATAGGTGTGTGTGACCCACCACACCTGGCCTAGAAAATTATAAGAAAATATTAATCACATAATCTCACTACCCATTGATGATTTAACATCTAGTAGATACATATGTATAAATTTTAAAACGGTTATATTATATAATTACTTTGTTATTCTTGTTTTCCACTTAATATACTTACCTTTCAAAATCACTAAATACAGGAACATAGTATGTCATCTTGTAGTAGCCTCATTGTATAGCTAACTCCCTTAATGGCTACTGAAATTGTACATTCATCTACATTATGTCATTGAAGAAAAAATTTTAAAAGTTTTCAGACCTTGTAGTCAGTGTTTTTAGGGAATTGATTGACTGTCTAATCAATATAACAAGCATCTGATTGGTTCATTTTTAAACTCAGTACTTAAATGTCTGGCTGAAGTAAACTGTTAGAATTTATTCATGTAACTTATTTTCATTAGCTGATATTTTGTATCAATTTTACTAATTAGTCAAGATTTTAACACATTTTTTAAAAGAAGTTGTGATGTAATTTCACTTGGCATTTGTATAACTTATAGTAATTTTATATATTTATAACTTTTCCTTAAAATTATAAATAGTAATGAGCCTTATGATTACAGGTGTCCCTGGTATGTACATACTTAAATGGAATTCAGCAAATAAATGACTAACTGGATTTTGCTTCAGACTTGCTAGATTGAATAACTTTTAGGCACCTCTTCCTAAATTCACTGGAATATCTATTTTTCAAGCCATGAACACTTTTTTTTTTTTTAAGCATTGTAATTCCCAGTAAAAGAGCTAGGTTTTTGTTGGTCATTTCTCCCATTAAACTACATCATATGTCACCTGTTGAGCCATGGATGCATGAGTAGTAGTAGATGTTTGCTGTAGTTGACAGCTAGGTGTGCTGTGTGTGGTGTGACTTTGTCTTGAATATTCTTTTGATAGGATCGTGTTCCTTAATGTAGTGCATGCTGTCTTTGAAATAATCCTGAACTCCCTTGTCTAGCCCTATTTAAACCATCTTGCTTGTTTCCCTTTCATCACTGTTTCTTTTCTCACCCCTTCTCAAGCTGACTGAATCTTCTGATGAGGTAACAAAATAGCCTTTGCCCCTCATAGTTCCTTGTTCCTTCCCATTCCTCTAACTTCATAAGGTCATTAACACTAACCACCTCTCTCACAGTCTGGATTTGGCTTACCTTTCTTGCTGATACTTAGCGCAACATGATTTCATGTTTTCATTGCCAAAACAATTTTTTTTCCAAATTGATGGTATTAAAAAAAGTATAGTAATAATTAAAATTGTAGGCTGTAAATGAATATGCATTTTATGTGATTTCAGTGAAAAAATAGATGCCTTTAATACTGAGAACTTCTCTTGTGTGGTTGCCATATGGGGCTCTATCACTTCGGCATCACATTAGCTGCCCAGCAAGCAAGACCAGTGCCCCTACTTTTAATTTGGCAAGTGAACCTTAAAAAGAATCGATTAAAAATTCTTATCCAGAGTCAAGATGAAAATCATCTTTTCACTCTGGAGAAAAACAGCTCCTTACTGGACTAAGGCTATCAGATGTAGACTTGGGTCATCGCTGGAAGAAACGTAGAAAGCAGCACAGCTCCAAGGTCCTTTTTCATCAGATGTCTGAATATGGCTTTCTCTCCTCAGAGCAGATTGCCTGGCAGTCATCATCCCTCCTGTCTGTCTCCAGCCCGGCTGCTCATGCAGTGTCTCCAGCTTCTTGCATTTGCTGTGTTATGTGGTTTTTGAGTAATCTTAACATATAGCTGACTGCATTACTGAGTAACTTGGGACATTTTCATATTAAATCATATTAAATCACCTGTCCTTCAAAAGCATCTGAGTTTGGCATTTGACCTGCTTTTGATTTTAGCATTTGATTCTTTTCCAGGCTGCAGCCATGACTCCACCAGAGGAGGAATTGAAGAGAATGGGCTCCCCAGAGGAAAGAAGGCAGAACTCCGTGTCAGACTTCCCACCCCCTGCTGGCCGGGAATTCATTTTGCGCACCACTGTGCCGCGCCCTGCTCCCTACTCCAAAGCTCTGCCTCAGCGGATGTACAGTGTTCTCACCAAAGAGGACTTTAGACTTGCAGGTGCCTTTTCATCAGATACCTCCTTCTTCTGATTCTTTGAGCATTACTCGTTGGTGGCTTCAGTGACAGTGCTGCCTCCTCCTGCGGGAGGGAAGGTACCAGGGAGAACCTGGGAGGTCCTGGAGAGGGCCCTGTCCAGTTGGGTGATCAGGAATCAAACCAGCATCAGAAAGACTTCCCAGCACCAAGCTTGAGCTCTGTTGTTTCATGGAGGAGGCAGTGAGAATGGGCTTGGGCTGTTGAGAGATTTCCGCGCTAGAGATGGCCTTTGTATATGGGGGGGAACACAAACGCATCCGACACTCCCTGTCCTCACCCTGGCGGGGTGGTGTTCATCGCCTTCTCTTCGGTGACAGGCCTCTAGGCCAGCGGCTGCATTTGTGGTCTGTGCAAACACTTCGTGGTTCTATATATCAGCAGCACGTGTGCAAAGTAAAGGACCTGTTAACTCAGATTTCTGGATATTTTGATGGTAGCTTCTAGTCCCAGAATCTGTGTTTTTAAAATACTACATGACGTTCTGTCTATTCAGTCACCTGGTGGTTGTCTTTCTCGTACTAATTAACTGTTGATAAGCATTTTGGATATTCTAGGAGAAAGCCTATAATTTCATATAGTTTCTCTTTTTCACATAACTGTAACCTAAATGTATTACTTCTGATAAAACTACATATCAAATGTCACTGCAAATTAGTTTTATATCTATCTTGTGAGGTTTGTCTTACTTATTTTCCTTTTGGTTGCCATGTAAGTTATCACCCTGAAAATCGTCTCCCTCCCCTTCTCTTGCTGTACAGCATGCGTTCCTTTTTTGTGGTTGCTGGCTGGGTACTCTGTTTAATGAAGTAGAGAATAGCACTTGGAAAAATACAGTCTTGGTACCTAGAGACTGTCATGCAGATAGTATAATTTGGTATATGTGCTAATGCACTGAGTAGAGGATTATTTTAACACACTATTTTGCTTTTGTATTTTAGTTAAAATAATCGATGGGGATGTGTAGCCCCCTGTGTGAGGATGACATCACCACATTTCTAGTTTCATGGAGCTCAAGATGTCTTGTGTCTGTGTTGCTAGATGGCCTCTGCTTGGTAATCTTAAGTTATTTTTAGGCCTAAAATTCTCACTTCAATCCAAAGTAAAAATGGTTATACTGAAGCATAAACCTTGCCTGTGTAATTTTAAAGAATTAATAGAGCTGTGCAAATTATTTTATTTTTTGTAAAAAAAAAAAATACATATCTCTATATATAATGTGTGTGCCACACGCACACGTCTCTGTGTATGTGAAGTCGGGGAGGCCCTGGGGGATGACCTCCCAGCCTTTATGATGCTTTTCTCTATGCCGCTGGACTTCATTCTTACTGGTCCACGCAGATGCAGGCGGCCTGAGGCCAGCGCTGGACCAAGTAGAAGATGGTTCCTAAGGACAGAGTTTGTCTGTTTTCTAACAAAGAAAAATTCTACAAAGGAGAGGTTGGGCGTTACAAAGGCATTGTGAATCTAATAAAAGGAAAGTGTTGCTTTCTGTGGCGTTTCTCTCATTTTCTCCTGCTGAGGCATTTCATTCTCATTTCACATAGTTTTGTGCTGTCTCAGCTCTAATGTTTGCAGCCTGCTGAGCCTAACAAGGCAGTGGTCTCAAGAACATTCTTTGTGCCTTTTTAAAGTACTCCATTTTATTTTTATTATAGTTATATATTTCACAGATATTTTTAAGTCCCCACTTTGTGTCAGGTACAGTACAAGCAATGAAGATAAAACAGAAACCAAAACACACTCCCTTATAGGGGGAACTGATGCCACGGTGCCACAAAATGTGGAGTATAGTCACCTCCGCCGTGTGGATCGGAGCGCCTGCACTTATCCTGCAAATAATTGAATGTAATCCTACCTTCGTGTATTCATTGGCAGTACGGAGTAATAAATGCAGCAGTATCATAAAGTGTTGTAGGAAATGTTCTTCACCCAGGCTTTGGGGATCAGGAAAATTACCCCAGAGGATGTGATTTCGGGATTGAGACCAGAAGCTGAGCAGGCGCTTAGGAAAGCATGAGGGGGGCGGGTGGGAAATGGCTTGCAGAGAACCAGGCGTTCCTCTAGCCCTGTGTGCAGTGAAATCACGATTTTCATTGTGAAGTGCTTTATTTCTCCACCTCTTCAATCTGGTCTCGGCTGTGTCTTTCTTTGGTCAACAGACAGAGACTTAACAAGTCCTTGCACACTGGGGCTTGCCCTCCCTTCTTGCCAGGAGCCTGGAGGCCACTGTGAAGAAGCTCGCTCTAGGGTGAGAGTTGGGGCAAAAGGTAACTGACAGGAGGGGACGGAAAGCATATTACAAGCAGAGGAACGGAATGGGCAAAATCCCAGAAATAAGGGAAAATAAGGGGAGCAGCGAACCTTTCTATTTGGCTGAAGTATGGTATCTAGAGTGGGAAGGGGCAAGAAATGAAGATGGTGAGGTGAACTAAGGCAAAACCAAGAAGTTCGGGGGAAGCCGCACCTATAAGTTAGTTAGGGCTTTGCCTTTGGGGCGGTAGTGAGTCACTGAAGGGTTTTGTGCAGGGGAGTGACATGGTGGGTTTTAGAAAGGCCGCACTCTGGCAGGAGAGGAGAGGTAAGAAAGTACACAGCTGTCCTAGGTCTTGAGCGAAACTGTCTGCTCCTTGGAAGGAAGGTGGCAATTATAGTGTTTTTTAATCTGTGTGCCTGAGACTGTGCTCCTAGGAGGTGCACATGCTTGTGAAATGGCCTCTCTGGGGCCCTCCCACCCCCATGCATTCCTGTACCACTGGAATAATTCAGATTTCTCTTCAAGTTGGAGTATTTTAAAACCCTACGCATTTATGTTTATATTTCATTCATTAGTCCAGCAAATGTGTATTCAGTACCTGCTGTGCACCAGGTACTGTTCTAGGCATCAGGGAGACAGCAGTGACTGGAACGTGGAAGACCTGGTGCTCAGGAAGTTCACAGTATGGGACACCAAGTGTCAACAGCTGGTCTAGGGAGGGAGTCTGCCTTCTAGGAGGTGATAAGAGAGGGCTTACGACATTTGGTGGTGACATTGGGGCAGAGACTGAAGTGAGGAAGCATAGATGACTAGGAGAAGATTGCAGACAGGGACTGGACAATGAAAAGCCTGAGGCAGGGGTGTACCCAGCACATGGGAAGCACAGAAGGAAGGCCAGTGTGGCTGGAGGGGAGTGAGGGGAAGAGGGGCAGGAAAGAGTTGCAGACGTGCAAGGGCCAGATGCGTACAGCCGTACGAGTTGAGATTTGTTTTCATGACTAAGAAGGGAAGTCATTGGAGAGTTTGAATCAAGGAGTGTCATGATGTGACATTTAAAAATCTCTTTGGGGCCGGGTGCAGTGGCTCGTGCCTATAATCCCAGCACTTTGGGAGGCTGAGGTGGGCAGATCACCTGTCAGGAGATTGAGACCATCCTGGCCAACATGGTGAAACCCCCCATCTCTACTAAAAATTTAAAAATTAGCTGGGCGTGGTGATGCCCACCTGTAGTCCCAGCTACTCTAGAGGCTGAGGCAGGAGAATTGCTTGAACCCGGAAGGCGGAGGTTGCAGTGAGCCGAGATCATGCCACTGCACTCCAGCCTGGGCAACAGAGTAAGACTCTGTCTCAAAAAAAGAAAAAGAAAGAAAAAAAAAAATCCCTTTGGCCACTGTGTGGTGAATACACTGCAGAGGCTGGGGTGGAAGTAGTGAAACGAGTGGGAAGAGGGGAGGGGAGAGCACTCTGGACTGGTGTGGTAGCCACGGAGCATAAAGGGGATCAGAGATGATACAGATCTTGAAGGCGGAATGCGCAGAATTTACCAGTGGATTCCGCGAGGGTCTGAGAGTCAGGGATGACTGGAAGGTTTGGGACCTGAGTGAATGATGCTGTCATTGACTACGATGGGGAAGACAGGGAAGAGCACGTAGTGGGGCTGCTGCGAGTGCTGAACTCGAGTTGAGGGCATGTTAATTTTGAGAGGTTTATTAGATGGCTGTGGTGGCCAGCCTCCTGCCTCCAGCTCACACCCTGTGGAGCCCCCCAACCCCACACCCATTGTACCCGGGTTAGTTTCTGACCAACAGAACATGGAGGAAGTGTTGGAATGTCACTCCCAAGGTTAGGTTATAGGAGCCATTGCAACTTCTATTTTGGTTCCTGAAGAGAGGCCCACATGGTGCGGAATGGAAGGTCCCTGCCAACAGCCACGTGAGTGAACTTGGAAGTGGATCCTCCCGGCCTGCAGGTAACTGCAGCCTCAGGAGGGACCTTGGGCCTGGACTACCAGCTAAGCCACTCCCAGATGACTAACTCTCAGAAACTGTGTAAGATGTGTATTTTAAACTGCTAAATTTGGGGGTAATTCGGCAGCCATAGATAACTAATACCCAAGTGGTTGGCTGTGTTAAGTTTGGAGCTTAAGGAAGGGGTTAGGGCTTATAATATAATAAATTGGGAAACTTAGATAATACTTAAGCCAGGGACAGTATGAGGTCACCCAAGCAGAAGAGGTCTGGGGATTGAGCCAGAGAGGAAGAGGAGGACAAGGACCGGCAGAAAAGATGAAGAAGAAATAGTTACTGAGGCAGAAGGAAAACCAAACGTGATGTCTTAGAAGCTAAGAGAAAACATACTTCAAGAGGGCAGGAATTGATCAACTGTGTCAAATGCCACTGAGATGACAAGTAAGATGAGGACTAAGAGGCGACTGTTGTGTCTGTCTATGCAGAGGAGCAAATGCATTCAGAGAGAGGCAAATACTTCTTACTGGGAAAGAATAGAGAAGGGGCTGCCTCGAGGGCAGTCTGGGAAGGTCAGTACCCCTTTGCTAGCAGGGTGGGTGCCCTTAAAACTTCTGCCCCAAGCCAGTTGCGGTTTGGTTTTCTTGCACTGCTCCTTGCCAGGCATTGGTGGGCAGGATGTGGAAGGGACGAAGGTCATGAAGCAGCCACCAGTTTGCCTTAGTCCAACAGGTGGCCCTGTCTACTGCCCTGGCCCCTACTGCCAGCTCCTTTCTTCTGGGCACACTGTAACGGATAGGGGTGGGTGGATGGATGGATGGATGGACGCCTCGATGCCTCTCTGGCAAAAGGGGCCCCACTCTTGTGTTTAAATCTTCTGGCCTCTAATATACGGCCATCGGGCATCATGAGACTACGCTTGAGAATATTAGCTCCCGGAAGCCCAAGGACTCTGCCGCTGGCATTTCTCTGGTTCTCAAAAGTGGGACTTGGCTAGTTCTTGTAGCACAAACTCAAGCTACTTCATCTAAGCACAGCTTCTCTGCCAACTCTATGGGCAGAGACTGAACTCTTCCCCTGGCAGCTTGTGATGTCTGACAGGCTGTCATAGATGGATCCCTCCAAAGTGAACAGTGCCTCCTCCTGCAGGGAGCGTTCTTGGCCTTAGCTTAGCAGCCAAGGATGCAGCTGAACCGGAAGACCCCCAACTTGGGACCGCATCCAGAGAGGGTGGGGACGTGGCCCAGCCCCTCAGGGTTGGGGCCCTGCCACCAGCCCACCCCCAAGCACCATGACAGGAGAGCTGCGCGACCTGTGCTCTGGGATGGCCCCTCCTCTTCAGCACGTGCCCCAAAATGGGATGGTGTCCCAGGAGGTGGTCCCCGTCCCTCACTCATCCAGGAGTCTCCCCGCCTGCCTGTTTGCTGGGCCAGGGCCTTGCCTTAAACAGCCTCCTCTACAGACACCTTTGCTTCCATTAAACTTTGCTTCAGAAAGGTGGCCTCGGCTGTGGACAGAGGCGAGTCTGACCTGGGTAATCAGTGATGGGACACCATCAAAGCTCTTCCAAAGCCCCCCAGCCACAGGACGATTTGAGTAAATAATGACTTGTCCATGCTGTTTGTTCACATTCCTCTTTCTCAGCCCTATTTTGGCCCCAAACACTATTTTTGCCCATGTTACATAACAAGGGAACCGCATTCTTAGTAACGCACTGTCGCTCTGCTGTGTTATCTTGCCTATATGAAAAAATGAATTATTTTTAGAGTGTGAATTTCCCAAACATCCTCAACTCTTCTGGGAGTGAAGGGAGTGTGACGGTGGGAGGCCCAGCCTTCTCTGTGGCTGTGGCTGAGTCCCACCCAAGGGCTTCCGTTGCCACTGAGCCTGGGTGGGGACATGCCATATCCTGCCCTGTCCCAGTGGCAGGTGACTGTCTCTGCACAGGGCTTTCCACTGACAGCGGGGGACTCCGGAGCCTAGGAATACTCTTCATTGATTTTCTTGACTCCTGTTTTACTTTGGGGGAAAAAATGCAAGCAATGGCTGTCCTCTTAGAGACTCAAGTAAGAGGCTGAAATTCCCACTGGGGGTTAGTCCAGGCGAGCAAACTACCCTGAATACGTGTGTAGGCTCTCTCCCTGCCACCGAGGGACGTGGTGAGAAGGCTTCCCTGACACAGGTGCTAGCAGGGTTAATGTTATCCCATCAGTAAAGCAAACCTTTCCAAAAACGGTCAGGGGTTTCAGGCCTTGCCATCTGGCTGGGGAGCCAAACATGCTTTTTTTGTGTGTTTATCAGCTCCCCAGCTGTGTCCTGGTAGACAGCTGCTCCCAGGAGCTGGCATAGAAGCAAAACTGCAGGAAAAGCTGACCCACTCCAGGTGTGTGGAAGCTGCTGGCAGGAGCCCAGCAAGGATCCACCTGGGTTGTAATAGAAACAATGCAACCAAAAATGCTTGAGTGAGCTGGGATAGATGTGGCCTTGTCACTGAAGATTCCATCTAAGACCTCTGCAAATATCCAAATTGTATATGTTCTTAGAGCAGATCATTTTTCTCACAGGTAAAAGAAATCTGTGTTAAGTAGAAATTATGAGTGGCCCATTCCCCTGCTACCCACTTAACTTTTCCTTTCTTCTGTGTGTTCTGATGGAGAGAAAAGACAAAAGCTATGTTGGGTCACTTCTTAGGACAGAACTTGACAAAATGGCCATAGAGCACATTTAGGGGATACATTTTCAATTAGGAGATAGGTTTTCAAATATGAATTCTAGTTTTTCAAATTTGAACTCTGTCAGACATGGTAGAGAGCTACTGATAAATTTGGCAAAAGATATGCAAGGTTTCCAGAGAGAAAATCATGAATCTTTACTGAAAAAGAATTAAAAGACATTAAGTTGAGAATGTCAGTATTGCCATTGTTATATTATTTTGGTGACATACCCTTGTTCTTGTACAGAAAGATAAGGTACCCTAAAGATGTCCATTCTCCCCACAATGACATATAATTCCAAACAAAATCACCAAAATATTTTTTTTTTGGTGTTTGTTTTTTGGTGGAATTAGAATAGTTGAATCTGAATTGTATATAGAAGTGCAAAAGGCCATGAACAACCAAGCAATTCTTGAAGAATAGGGTCATAGATATTGCTCTATAAGATAGTTAGACTTAGTAATGCTGTACTATAAAAGAGTATGGTACTACCCTATGATCCAACAATCCCCCTACAGGGTGTCTAACCAAAGGAAAGGAAATCAGCATATTAAAGAGATATCTGCACTCCCATGTTTATTGCAGCAGTGTTCACAACAGCTAAGATGTGGAATCAACCAAAGTGTCCATCAGCAGATGAATGGATTAAAAAAAATGCGATGCAGATCACGAGGTCAGGAGATCGAGACCATCCTGGCTAACACGGTGAAACCCCGTCTCTACTAAAAATACAAAAAAATAAGCCGGGTGAGGTGGCGGGCGCCTGTAGTCCCAGCTGCTCTGGAGGCTGAGGCAGGAGAATGGCGCGAACCCGGGAGGCAGAGCTTGCAGTGAGCAGAGATCCGGCCACTGCACTCCAGCCTGAGCGACAGAGCGAGACTCCGTCTCAAAAAAAAAAAAAAAAATGCGATGCATGGCCTGGCGTGGTGGCTCATACCTGTTATCCCAGCACTTTTGGAGGCCAAGGTGGGTGGATCGCTTGAGGTCAAAAGTTCGAGACCATCTTGGACAACATAGTAAAACCTCACGTCTACTAAAAATACAAAAATTAACTCAGCATGTTGGCACATGCCTGTTATCCCAGCTACTCGGGAGGCTGAGGTATGAGAATCCCTTGAACCCAGGAGACAGAGGTTGCAGTGAGCTGAGATTGCACCACAGCACTCCATGCCTGGGTGACAGAGGCAGACTCTGTCTCAAAAAAAAAAAAAAAAAAAACATGGTGCACATACACAATGGAATACTATTCAGTGATTTTAAAAAAAGAATGAAATCCTGTGATTTGGGACAACATAGATGAACAGACAGGATATAATGTTAAGTGAATAAGCCAGGCACAGAAGAACGAATACCACATGCTCTCATATCAGGTATCTGAAGAAGTTGATATCATAGAAGTGGAGAGTAGAATAGTAGTTACCAGAGGCTGGGGAGGTGGTGGGGGACAGGGGGAAATGGGGAGAAGTCGGTTAATGGGTACAAAGTTACAGTTAAATACAAGAAATAAGTTCTGCTGTTTTATTGCACAGTAGAGTGACTATAGTTAACAATACTGTATTGTTTATTTCAAAATAGCTAGAAGAGAGGATTTTGAATATTCTTACCACAAAGAAATGTCAAGTGTTTTATTGGGGGAACCTGCCCCCAATATTTCAACATAGGTTCTTTCTATTTTCCATAAGTGTCGGCCAGCTGAGAAATAAAGAGAGACAGTACAGAGAGAGGAATTTCACAGCTGGGCCACCAGGGGTGACATCACATATCGGTAGGACCGAGATGCCCACCTGAGTCTCAGACCAGCAAGTTTTTATTAAGGGTTTCAAAAGGGGAGGGGGTGTAAGAACAGGGAGTAGATACAAAGATCACATGCTTCCAAGGGCAAAAAGCAGAACTACTAATAAGGGTCTAACAAAGATCACAAGGCAGAGGGCAAAAGCAGAACTACTGATAAAGGTCGATGTTCAGCAGTGCACGTATTGTCTTGATAAACATCTTAACTAACAGAAAACAGGGTTCGAGAGCAGAGAACCAGTCTGACTACAAATTTACCAGGGCGGAGTTTTTCCCCACCCTAGTAAGCCTGAGGGTACTGCAGGAGACCAGGGCATATCTCAGTCCTTATCTCAACCACATAAGACAGACATTCCCAGAGCTGCTGTTGATAAACCTCCCCGCAGGAATGCATTCCTTTCCCAGGGTATTAATATTCCTTGCTAGGAAAATAATGTAGTGATATCTCTCGTACTTGCACATCCGTTTATAGGCTCTCTGCAAAAAGAAAAATGTGGCTCTTTTTGCCCAACCCCGCAGGCAGTCAGACCTTATGGTTGTCTTCCCTTGTTCCCTAAAAATCGCTGTTATTCTGTTCTTTTTCAAGGTGCACTGATTTCATATTGTTCATACACACATTTTACAATCAATTTGTACAGTTAATTATCACAGTGGTCCTGAGGTGACGTACATCCTCAGCTTATGAAGATAACAGGATTAAGAGATTAAAGTAAAGACAGGCATAAGAAATTATAAAAGTATTATTTGGGAACTGATAAATGTCCATGAAATCTTCACAATTTATGTTCCTCTACTGTGGCTCCAGCCAGTCCCTCCATTCAGGGTCCCTGACTTCCTGCACAGTGTTTGAGGTGATGGATATGCTCATTACCCTGATTTGATTAGTACACAATATATACTTGTATGAAAACATTACACTGTACCCCATAAATATGTACAATTCTTATGGTCAATTAAAAGCAAAAGTTCAGGCTGCACATGGTGGCTCACACCTATAATCTCAGCACTTTGGAAGGCTGAGGTAGGAGAATCACTTGAGCCCAGGAGTTCAAGGCCAGCCTGGGCAACATAGTGAGAACCCATCTCTATAAAAAGAAAATAGTAAAAATGGCTGGGTACAGTGGCTCAAGTCTGTAACCCTAGCACTTTGGGAGGCCGAAGCAGGTGGATTTCTTGAGCCCTGGAGTTTGAGTCCAGTCTAGGTAACATGGCAAAACCCTGTCTCTACAAAAAATAACAATTAGCTGGATGTGGTGATGCATGCTTATGGTCCCAGCTACTTGGGAGGCTGAGCCCAGGAGGTCAAGGCTCAGTGAGATGTGATCGTGCCACTGCACTCCAGCTGGGGTGACAGAGTGACACCTGTCTAAAAAAAAAAGGAAAGATTAGCCAGGCTTGGTGGCATGTGCCTGCCATCTCAGCTACTTGAGAGGCTGAGGTTGCAGTGAGCTGAGATTGCACTGCACTCCAGCCTCAGTGACAGAGGTAGACCCTGTCTCAAAAAACAGAAGTTAAAAAAAAAAAAAAAAAGAGCGTGGCACTGACTTAAAGTAGTCCAATAGAACAGATAGAGAGTTCAGAAGCAGACCTGTCCATATAAGGAAACTTGAGTTTTGATAGAGACAGCAAGGCAGATCAGTGGGAAAAGACGGGATAGTTAATAAACCTCTCATACAAGGATGAGAAGTTATCCTTGTATCCCAAGAGGAAAAATAAAATTGGATCCCAGTATCACTCCCTACTCAAAAATCAATTTCTGGTAGACTAAATACTGTTCTGTAAAACACAAATACATAAAACATTTAGAATATTATGTAGGAAAGTAGCTTTAAAATTCCAAAGTAGGGAGGTCTTCTTAAATAAATACAAAAGAATTATGAACCGTAAAGGAAACACAAAGAATATGAACCACAAAGGAAAAGATGGATACATTTGACTCCATTAATATTAAGGACTTCTGTTTAACAAAGAAAGAAAATACAGAATGAGGCCAGGCGCAGTGGCTCACGCCTGTAATCCCAGCACTTTGGGAGGCCAAGGTGGTGGATCATGAGGTCAGGAGAGTGAGACCATTCTGGCTGACACAGTGAAACACCGTCTTTACTAAAAAAAAATAGAAAAAAATTAGCCAGGCGTGGTGGTTGGCACCTGTAGTCCAAACTTCGCAGGAGGCTGAGGCAGGAGAATGGTGTGAACCCAGGAGGCGGAGCTTGCAGTGAGCCAAGATCGTGCCACAGCACTCCAGCCTGGGCGACAGAGCAAGAGTCCATCTCAAAAAAAAAAAAAAGAAAAGAAAATACAGAGTGAGAAAAGACAAGCTACAGACTAGGAAAATAAATTTGCACCTAGACAACCAATATGGATTATTGTGCAGAACAGACTTTACAATCCCTCCCTTGAATCAGTAAGAAAAGACTAAAAACTTAATAGCAAACTACACATACACACACAAAGATAGGAACAAGTCTGTCATAGAAGAGGAAAGAGGAGTGAGCAAAACACATAGGATAAATTTCAACCTCATTAGTATTTAGAAAAATGCAAATCAAAATCACGAGACACTATTTCACACATACCAGATGGGCACACATTCTGAAGTTAGACAATATTCAAATGTTGACAAGGATTCTGAGCAACAGGAACTCATTTTCATTGCTGGCAAGACTGCAAATTGGTTCAACTTTGGAAAATAATTTTGCATTACCTAAAAGGTTTGAACAAATACACACCCTACAGCGCAGTAACTCTGCTCCTGGGATGTACTTTAGGGCAGTGGTCCCTAGACCAGCAGCGTCAGTATCATGGGAACTTGTTAGAAATGCAAATTCTCCAGCCGCTAGACTTCCTGAGCCAGAAACTCTAGGGCTAGGGCCCAGCAACCTGGGTTTCAGCAAGCCCTTCAGGTGACTGATGCACATCCAAGTGTGAGAAATGTTTGCACACATGGACACCAGGAGACATGAACAGCCATGTTCACGGCAGCACTTTAGAGAAATCACAGACTGGAAACTGATGTCCTTCAACAGTGGAAAGGATAATTATTTTTTATCAGAGAATAGTGAAAAGAAATGAACTACTATTGTTACACTTATTGGCATGGTGAGTATGTATCACAAACGTAAAATCGAGTGGCAGAAGCATGTCACGGGGCATATATGCAGTACAATTTCATTATCTAAAGGTCAAAAACAAGTAACTCAACAATAACCTGTTTAGGAACATGCACGTATGTGGCACTCCCGTAAAGAAAAGCAAGGGGCTGCTTTCCACACAACTCAGGAGACTGAGTGTTTACGGGGAGGGAAAGGGAATGTACTTGGGCGGCAGGGGACCAGGTTTAAAGGCAGAGGCATTACTTCATTTTTTAAGATAGGTGGGAGGTACACTGCTGTTCATTTTACTATTTAAAAAAATAGTTCAGGCCAGGCGCAGTGGCTCACGCCTGTAATCCTAGCACTTCGGGAGGCCGAGGCTGGTGGATCATTTGAGGTCAGGAGTTTGAGACCAGCCTGGCCAACATGGTGAAACCCTGTCTCTACTAAAAATACAAAAATTAGCCAGGCATGGTGGCGCGTGCCTGTAGTCCCAGCTACTCAGGAGGCTGAGGCAGGAGAATCACTTGAGCCTGGGAGGCAGAGCTTGTAGTGAGCCGACATGGTGCCACTGCACTCCAGCCTGGGTGACAGAGTGAGACTCTGTCTCAAAAATAAATAAATAAAATAAAAATAGTATATATTTCTATCCTAGTGTGGGACTAAAAGTTTCCATCACAGAAGACGCAGGATTGCATTATCGAGTGGTCAACGCAAAGGCTGCAGGCAGCCTGTCAAGCCTGAGGCCTGAGTCTGCGCGTCCATCTGGGAGCCCCCAGCTGGTCTGGCTTATGCAGACTGGCAGCAGCTTGCATAGTGATGGGGACAATTCTGGATCTTACAGCCGGGTTTGAAGGCATGAGTTCGGGAGGATGAGGGAATGCGGAGTCCCACTTGTGCCTCTCCAACCCGGGCCTCAGTGGGGCCTTCCCTTTTGCCACCTGACCTCGCCGGCCCCTCTGTGTCTCCTCTCCTCCCAGTAGGATAAGAGCTTTAGCCAGGGCCTGAGTGGAGGACAGAAGCCAATTTCCAATGTATGAGAACCTTTATAACACTGCAGTTTTATTGTGTATGTCTTGTGTGTATCTTTATACGTATGTGTGGGTACACACACACAACAAAAAAAGGATATTTATGGTTGTGAGTGGTAATTTTTTAAAACTCTTTATTTCATTTACATGAGCATTTAGGAAAGTCACCTGTCTTTATAAAAAAATCCTTTTAACAAATATTTCCCTAAAATAATGACAGATGGTCAGTAGGTCATTCAGTCACATGACAGAGATTTAGCCTCTCAGTGATCAAACCCACCGCTCTGGCGGCTGTGTGAAGGGGGTTTAGGGAAGGCCAGGCTGGAGGTGTGGCCGTGGGAAGATGCCCCCTGGGGCTGCTGCTCTCCAGGTACATGGATGCTACTGTTTCTGGGAGTCACAGGTAGGCAAGTGCTGCAGAAACACGATCGTGTTCATCACTCGTTTCTCACAGGGCCTGCTGGCCTGCAGTAGTGGAAAGGATAAATTTCCTCTATGCAGCCACAGCTGCGTATAGTACGGGAAAGAGCTGCAAGTCTTCTGGAACTCAGGAAGGGTGCCCTCCTTTTGGGATCCACCCATCCTTCAAGACCGAATCCACAGGAGGTATTTATGCAGGGACTGGGGCTGACCCCACCGAGAAGGATTTAATGCATCCTCTCAACAAAAGACAGCCTTTTTCAACGACAGGAGGCTGGTCAGGGATCCTGCCATCTGGGCCCTTAGCAGATCTCAGTGTCTGAAACAAGCAGGCTTCGCAGGGAAACTTCAACCAGGCACTGTTTTTCACAGAAGGCTCACATTTGACAGGAAGAGAATGGTACATAAGTTCCAGGAGCACAGGGCTGGGTTCCAGGGTCAGGAGAAGCAGGGCACCCAAAAGAGCAAAAGGGACCGAACGCTGCAGCAGCCCCGTTATGTTCCTGACCCTCAGAGGGACAGACCCTTCCCTGCTGCGGCTTTCAGCTCCCACCAGGCGGGAATGTGCTGGGCAGGGAACAAGGACTGTCTGTTTCAATTATCCCCAAACCTAGCTCTGAGCACATTTCCTGATTTGGAGGGAGGATGGGAGGAGGTGCTTCCACTGCAGGACTTGATCTGGAAGGCTGCTTTGGACCTCCGGACTTATCCGGCCTGGGCGGCTTCGAAAACGCCAAGTGCTTACCAGGAATTATCAGCTGACTCAGTCATAGGGTTCTGGACAGCTTAGGATCCTCCGACCCTCGATTTCTTGATTTCAGCAGGAAGATAGTTCTTTTGTTCCCCTTCTCTAAAAGAATGGAAAATGTAATACTGCGTTTCCATGGAGGCCTCTAAAGAAAGATCATTCTCCTTTAGAAGAGCATCCAAAAAATTACACTCAAAACAAATCTTCTTTTGGCAGGACACCATTTAATCAGCTGGAAGATATTTATGCCTGCGCTTAGAATTCTATGGCTTGTCGTGGGAAGGGAGAAGAGGAAGTTAGGAATCAAATGCTCCCTCATTTTTCGGAGGAATGATTGGAAGACTCTGGGAAAACATCCTAAATTGTTAGGTTTGATATTTAGCCATCTTAAGTTCACTAGAAACAATAGTTTTCTTGTTAATAAAAATAACCATAAAAATAGAATAATAACAAGTAAGGGCAGAGATCATGTCAAGTAACTGTGAGGATGTATTTGGTCCCTCCGTTAGTCAGACTGATAAAATAGTCCATAGAGCAGATGCCTTAGTAGGAATTCTATAAATTCCCACTGAGCACTGGAATTGGTGTTTTTTTCTCAGCTACCCTGATTTGCTTCCTTTTAAAGATCCATGTGCTCTTGAGCCGTCCAGCAATACACCTATCAAAATGTTACCTGTTAGGTGCAAAGGCCTGGCCCATGGCTGCTCAGAATCAAGAGGGTTTGGGGGAGGTGGGAGTAGGATGCTGGATGAAGAATTTACCCATCAAATACTGGCATGGGCTCCAAAATGATGCCCCCCGCAGGCCTGGAAGCCAGTGCCACCCTAGGAGACCTACACTTCCCGAGGTTGAGCACGCTCAGCTTGTTAAACACCAGGACACACAGAACGAAGTATAAACCCACCGGGGTTCCTTTGGGCTATTTCCATGCACCAAGATTTCTGACCAGAGTAAGCCAGAAAATGTCTCAATTCTTCCAGTGGCAAAACGAGGATATGATATCTGCCTTTTATTTGCCACAGAACTCCTAAGATTCAAGACTGATTTCAGCAAAACTACACAATGGGTGAAGCATGTATTTGAAATCCTGCCATTTCAAACTAATCATCCAGTTTACTAATTGGTCAGGCCCACTCCTCAGACACCCCCACTTATAAGCCACCCCCCATTACACTTACTTAATACAGCAGAGCCTTCATGCTAGCTAATCTAATGAATACCTCAGGCCTGCACAGAGGCCAGCTGTGACTGTCGGGATACTTCGTGCCACAGATGGGCAAGCCTCTCAGTCTGCTAGATGGCACGTTCTTGAGGGGCAGGGACCATGTTTTATTTACATTGCTCTTTAACCACCTAAACGATATACAATATATGACTAATTAATTGAGCATGCACATGAGTCTATAGAGAAGTATATTTCCTATAATTCCTTTTAGCTAAGCTAGGTGGCATTTCTGTTATGAAATAGTTCAGATTTCCAAATTTGTGTATGTTGGAAGGTATACAGAATGGCAATGATCACTGTGACTTCAACCAACCTTCACAGCATGAAAACAGGTAACCACTCTAAGGGTTTTCTCTTAACCAGTGCTTCACTTCTCTCTTTTTTTTTTCTTTGAGATGGAGTCTTGCTGTGTTGCCCAGGCTGGAGTGCAGTGTCATGATCTCTGCTCACTGCAAGCTCCACCTCCTGGGTTCACGTCATTCTCCTGCCTCAGCCTCCCGAGTAGCTGGGACTACAGGCACCCGCCACCATGCCCAGCTGTTTTTTTTTGTTTGTTTTGTATTTTTAGTAGCGACAGGGTTTCACTGTGTTAGCCAGGATGGTCTCCATCTCCCAACCTCGTGATCCGCCTGCCTTGGCCTCCAAAGTGCTGGGATTATAGGCATGAGCCACTGCACCCAGCCTCTTTTTTTTTTTTTTTTTTTTTTTTAACAGACAGGGTCTCACTCTGTTGCCCAGGCTGGAGTGCAGTGAAGTGATCATGGCTCACCATAACCTCTAAGTCTTGGCCTCAAGAGGTCCTTCCACCTCAGCTTCCTGAGTAGCTGGGACTACAGGTGTGCACCACCATACCCAGCTAATGTTTAACATTTTTTTGTAGACAAGGAGTCTTGCTCTGTTGCCCAGGTTGGTCTTGAACTCCTGGCCTCAAGCAATCCTCCCACCTCTGCCTCCCAAAGTGTTGGGATTACAGGTTTGAGCCACCACAAGCAGGCTGCCTTGCTTCTCTTTATAGTTTCACCACATAGGAATGTATTCCCAAACAATACACTATCAAGTTGAGGTTTTTTTGTTTTTGTTTTTTTTGAGACAGAGATTTCGCTCTGTTGCCCAGGCTGGAGTGTAGTGACTGAGTCACGGCTCACTGCAGCCTTGACCTGCTGGGCTCAAGTCATCCTCCTACCTCACTCAGCCTCCAAACGCCTGTGACTACAGGTGCACACCACCATGCCCAGCTAATTTTAAAATTTTTTCTAGAGATAGTATTTCACCATGTTGGCCAGGCTGGTCTTGAACTCCTGGCCTCAAGCTGTCTGCCCACCTCGGCCTCCCAAAGTGTTGGGATTACAGGCGTGAGCCACCGCGCCTGGCCTGCTATCCAGTTTAGCTTCTTTTTGATCTTGTAAGTGAAATCACAGTGTATGTATTCATCCTGATTTGTGTGGTACTTTGTATATGTGACATCACCATGTTGATAGACATAACTTCATTGATTTTCACAGCTGTATAGTATTTTATTATGTGAATATATCCAATGTATCCATTCTTCTGTTATGAACATTTGGGTTCATAACCAACTTTTTGCTGTTACAAACAGTGCTCTCTGAGCAACCTGGGGAGTGACTCCTCCATCACATGCAGTTTCTCCAGTGTGTACATTCAGTGAAGGATCTGCACCTTTCACTTCATTTGATAATGTCCAGTTGTTTTCCCAAGTGGCTGAACTAATTTACAGTCCAACTAGTTCTGGATGAGGGTTCGCTTTAGTCCATATCCTTATAGGCTCTTGGATGGCTGTTGACAAAGACAAGTTTTTTTTTTCTTTTACCAATTTGACAGTTGTAAAATAGTATCATTTTATGGTTTTGTTTTGGAGACAGAACCTCACTCTGTTGCCCAGCTGGAGTGCAGTGGTGAGATCTCGGCTCACTGCAACCCCTGCCTCAGCCTCCCCAGTAGCTGGGACTACAGACGCGTGCCACTACGCCTGGCTAATTTTTTGTATTTTTTAGTAGCGATGGGGTTTCACCATGTTGGCCAGGCTGCTCTCAAACTCTTGAGCTCAGGCAATCTGCCTGCCTCAGCCTCCTAAAATGCTGGGATTACAGGTATGAGCCACTGTGCCTGGCCTCTTATTACGGTTTTAATCTGCATTTCCTGAGGCTTACCATCTTGTACTAAATTTGAAAAATTAAAAACCTAAAAAAATTCAGAAGTCCTCTTTGTCTTGCTCAATCAGCTCTATTAAAAACTTCCCGCAAGCAGCAGGAATTCTACTGCATGGATGCTCACAGCACGAATCCCCACAAACAGGGCAGAACTTCTCAGGGTTGTAAAATGAAGCCGAAGCTGCTGCCAGCACTGCTGTTATCAGAAGTGGCAGGCTCTATGCTGGACTGAGGATGAAAGTGTTGCTGCTTCCAGAACAGAAGACGAGCACAAAATGGCTGTGCACACTCCCATCTCTCCCTGCTGGAAGCTTACGGCCTAGAAGATAGAACCACTCACCCACATGTTGAGGGTTAGTCTTAGGAGGGATGGAGGGATTCCCTGTGGAGGCTTCTGTTTTAACAGCGACTTCCCAGCCTTCTACAGATTGAAGCCTTCTTTGCATAGGAATCGTCTCACCTAATCCAGTGTGCGTTTTGAAAAAGGAAGGAACAGAATGCCCTTCAGTAAACCTGGCCGGGCACAGTGGCTCACGCCTGTGATCCCAGCACTCTGGGAGGCCAAGGCGGGCGGATCACTTGAGGTCAGGAGTTGGAGACCAGTCTGGCCAACATGGCGAAACCTGGTCTCTACTAAATACACAAAAAAATTAGCTGGGCATGGTGGCGGGTGCCTGTAATCCCAACTACTAGGGAGGCTGAGGCAGGAGAATTGCTTGAACCTAGGAGGCAGAGGTTGCAGTGAGCCAAGATCACGCAACTGTACTCCAGCCTGCGGGACACAGAAAGACTCCGTCGCCCACAGCCCCCACAACAACAAGAACAACGACGACAACAATAACAACAACAACAAACAAGAGAACCAAATCAAACCTTACCTGTGGTTTGGAAGTGGGTGCTTATAGCCGTGCTGCCAGTACAGCAGCCACTGCCACAGGTGGCTACTGAGACTGAGGAACTGAATTTTAAATTTTGTTAAATTTTAATTTAGAAACTAAAGCAGAACAAAATATTTTTCTGCGAAGCACAACATTATTGTTTTGGTAGTGATACATTTCACTTTCATCATTGAAAATTTAGCGTCTTTGATATGTTCTCTAGGTATACAAAATGTATTTTGAAATATTTAGTATAAAAATCACCAATTTTTATATTGTTACATGTTAAAATAATATTTTGAATACAATGGTTTAAGTGAAATATATTGTTAAAATATTTATCTGTTCCTTTTCACTTTTTAAAGAAGCTACTAAAAAATTTAAAACTATATATGTGGATGACATCAGGCAAGATGGTAGCGTGGGAAATATAGGACTCTGTCTCCCTATCTAGATAATTACACTGGCAGAATCTGTTTGATGTAACTATTTTGGAACTCTAGAGTCTATTCAAAGGCTTGCAGCTGCCAAAGGAATGCTTGGACAGTACATTGCAATTAATTTTGGTCAATTTCAGCTCTTTGCATGGTAGTGGCTAACCATCCGCTTTTCCCAGCTCCATGGGAGTCAGTCATGCATGTGTACCTGGTGCAGCTTGCACACAGCTTGTGGAAGTTAGAGAAGGGAATAAGGACCTTGTCTTCCAGATATCAGGGATCTATATTCTGAATGCTGCTTCTGATCATGGAGGTGAAGACAGAGAGGCAGATTCCACTGTTGCAACCTCACCATCTGAAGTAGGTTTCAGAATATTTAAAGACCCAGAGCCTGTTATCTCCTGCCCGCTTCGTTATTCCTTCTTTTCCCTTTTGGAAGCCACATTTGAACAATGGAACATCAAAAAGCAGCTGCATATATAGGGAATTCAGAAAGTCACTACATATGTCCAGGGAAAGATTTAGGCTCAGAAAATACCCAAGAAGAGATTAAATTTACACCTTGGGTGAATGCTTGGCACAAAGTCACCCTACTACAGTAAGAACAGCAACAACAGGCCGGGCGCGGTGGCTCACGCCTGTAATCCCAACACTTTGGGAGGCCAAGGTGGGCAGGTCATGAGGTCAGGAGTTTGAGACCCGTCTGGCCAATATGGTGAAGCCCTGTCTTTACTAAAAATACAAAAAAATTAGCCAGGCATGGTGGTGCACACCTGTAGTCCCAGCTACTCAAGAGGCTGAGGCAGAAGAATCGCTTGAACCCAGGAGGTGGAGGTTGCAGTGAGCTGAGATCGTGCCACTGCACTCCAGCCTGGGCGACAGAGCGAGACTCTGTCTCAGAAACAAAAAACGAAAAACAAAACAAAACAAAAACAAAAAACAACAGCAATAACAAAACCCAATAAGCCACAAACCTTGGGGAAGAGGAGAATCTGATTTCCAGAACTAGCCAAAATATAAAATTCAAATGTCCAGTTTTCAACAAAAATTACAAGGCATAAAAAGAAACAGGAAAGTATAGCTAATTCAAAGGAAAAAATTAACTCACCAGACATAGTCTCTGAGAAAGACCAAACAGTAGAAAACTTTTTCCTAGACAAAGACAACTGTCTTAAAGATGTTCAAAGACCTAAAGGAAGAGGTGGACAAAGTCAAGAAAATGATGTGTGAACAATATGGAATTATCAATAAAGAAATAGAAAACATAAAAGGAACAAAAAAGAAATTTTGAGCCAGGCGTGGTGGCTCATGCCTGTAATCCCAGCACTTTGGGAGGCTGAGGTGGGCAGATCACCTGAGGTTAGGAGTTTGAGACCAACCTGGCCAACACGGGGAAACCCTGTCTCTACTAAAAATATAAAAATTATCTGGGTGTGGTGGTGCAGCCCTGTAGTCCCATCTATTTGGGAGGCTGAGGCCCAAGAACTGCTTGAACCTGGGAGGTAGAGGTTACAGTGAGCTGAGATTGAGCCACTGCATTCTAGCCTGGGCATAGAGGGAGACTCTCTCAGAAAAAACAATTTTTTTTTTTTTTTTGGAGCTGAGAAGTGCAATAACTGAAATGAAAATTTTATTAGAGGGATTCAAAAGCATATTCGAACAGGCAGAAGAGAAAATCAGTGAATGTGAAGAAAAGTACAATTGAAATTATTGCCTGACATGGGCAAGAACTTCATGTCTAAAACACCAAAAGCAATGGCAACAAAAGCCAAAATTGACAAATGGGATCTAATTAAACTAAAGAGCTTCTGCACAGCAAAAGAAACTACCATCAGAGTGAACAGGCAACCTACAGAATGGGAGAAAATTTTTGCAATCTACTTATCTGACAATGGGCTAATATCCAGAACCTACAAAGAACTCAATCAAATTTACAAGAAAAAAGCAACAACCCCATCAAAAAGTGGGCAAAGGATATGAACAGACACTTCTCAAAAGAAGACATTAATACAGCCAACAGATACATGAAAAAATGCTCATCATCACTCACCATCCGAGAAATGCAAATCAAAACCACAATGAGATACCATCTCACACCAGTTAGAACGGCAATCATTAAAAAGTCAGGAAACAACAGGTGCTGGAGAGGATGTGGAGAAATAGGAACACTTTTACACTGTTGGTGGAATTGTAAACTCGTTCAACCATTGTGGAAAACAGTATGGCAATTCCTCAAGGATCTGGAACTAGAAATACCATATGACCCAGCCATCCCATTACTGGGTATATACCCAAAGGATTATAAATCATGCTGCTATAAAGACACATGCACACATATGTTTATTGTGGCACTATTCACAATAGCAAAGACTTGGAATCAACCCAAATGTCCATCAGTGACAGACTGGATTAAGAAAATGTGGCACATATACACCATGGAATACCATGCAGCCATAAAAAAGGATGAGTTTGTGTCCTTTGTAGGGACATGGATGCAGCTGGAAACCATCATTCTCAGCGAACTATCGCAAGAACAGAAAACCAAACACCGCATGTTCTCACTCCTAGGTGGGAACTGAACAATGAGATCGCTTGGTCTCGGGAAGGGGAACATCACACACTGGGGCCTATTATGGGGATGGGGGAGGGGGGAGGGATGGCATTGGGAGTTATACCTGATGTAAATGATGAGTTGATGGGTGCTGACGAGTTGATGGGTGCAGCACACCAACATGGCACAAGTATACATATGTAACAAACCTGCACGTTATGCACATGTACCCTAGAACTTAAAGTATAATAATAATTTAAAAAAAAGAAATTATCGCCTGAGGAACAAGAAAGAAAAAATATTAAAGAAAAGTGAACAGAGCCTGTGAGATCTGTAAGACACCATAAAGCAGACAAACATACGCAGTTTGTGAGTTACAGAAGAAGAGAGAGACAAGCAAACCCACACTGAGACACATTCTCCTAAATAAAATAAAAAAAAATAAAAGAATTTGTCAAACACCAAACACAGAGAGAATCTTAAAATCAGCAAAACAGAAGTCATTCATCACACTAAAGGGTGCTCAAAAAAATTATCAGCATATTTCTCATCAGAAGTCTTGGAGGCCAGAAGGCAGTGGGCTGATATATTCAAAGTGCTGCAAGAAATAAAATGGCCAACCAAGATTCCTATATCTGGCAAAACTGTCCATCAAAAATGAGGGAGCAATTAAAATATTTCAGAATAAATAAAAGCTGAGAGAGCTTATTACCACTAGACTAACTCTGCAAGAAATGCTAAAGGGAGTCCTATAGATTGAAATGAAAGGATGTGAGATAGTAGATCAAAACCATGTGAAGAAATATCTCCAGCAAGGATAAAGCCTTTCTTCTAAGATCAGGAACAAGACATGCCTGCTTTCACCATTTCCATTCGGCACTAACGGAAGTTCTAGCCAGAGCAATTAGGCAAGGAAAAAAAAAAAAAAAAAAAAAAAAAAAAAAGGGCCGGGCGCGGTGGCTCAAGCCTGTAATCCCAGCACTTTGGGAGGCCGAGACAGGCGGATCACGAGGTCAGGAGATCGAGACCATCCTGGCTAACACGGTGAAACCCCGTCTCTACTAAAAATACAAAAAACTAGCCGGGCGAGGTGGCCGGCACCTGTACTCCCAGCTACTCCGGAGGCTGAGGCAGGAGAATGGCGTAAACCCGGGAGGCGGAGCTTGCAGTGAGCTGAGATCCGGCCACTGCAGTCCAGCCCGGGCTACAGAGCAAGACTCCGTCTCAAAAAAAAAAAAAAAAAAAAAAAAAAAGAAAAGGCACTGAAATCGGAAAGGATGAAGTAAAATTATCTGTTTGCAGACAACATGATCTTAATACAGAACCCCCTAGAGATTCCACATTTTAAAAATGTGGTTTCGCCATGTTGGCCAGGTTGGTCTTGAAATTATAAAAGCTACTATTATTATAACTTTGGTTTGTAACTCCAGTTTTTGTTTTCACATGCCTTAAGAGAATAATGCTTAAAAAAACAATTATTAGTCTATGTTTTTGGACACACACTACATAAAACTAGAATCTTGTAGCAATTAATAAATTAAAGGGGTTGAGACGAAGCTGTATAGAAGTAGAGTTTCTTTATTTTATTTATTCATTTATTTATTTTTGAGACAGAATCTCACTGTCACCCAGGCTGGAGTGCAGTGGCACATCTTGGCTCACTGCGACCTCTGCCTCTTAGGTTCAAGCGATTCTCGTGCCTCAGCCTCCCAAGTAGCTGGGATTACAGGTGTGCACGATGACACCTAGCTCATTTTTGTATTTTTAGTAGAGACGGGGTTTCGCCACGTTGGCCAGGTTGGTCTTGAACTCCTGACTTCAGGTGATTCACATACCATGGCCTCCCAAAGTGCTGGGATTACAGGTGTGAGCCACCGCGCCTGGCCTAGAAGTAGAGTTTCTATATGCTACTAAAGTTAAGCTAGTGTAAATCCTTCTCAAATTCTTCTAAGAAACTGAAGAGGAGGAAACATTTTTTTTTCTTTTTTTATTTTTTTGAGACAGAGTCTCGCTCTGTTGCCCAGGCTGGAGTGCAGTGGTGTGATCTCAGCTCACTGCAATCTTTGCCTCCCAGTTTCAAGCGATTCTCCTACCTCACCTCCTGAGGAGTTGGGATTTTAAGTATGTACTACCACACCTGGCTAAGTTTTTTATTTTTAGCAGAGACAAGGTTTCACCATGTTGGCCGGGCTGGTCGAGGAAACAATTTTTAACTAATTCTATGAAGCCAACATTGTCCTAATACCAAAGCCAGACAAGGACACCACAAGAGAAGAAAAATACAAACCAGTATCCCTTATGAACATGGATGCAAAAATGCTTGACAAAATACCAGCACACTGAATTCAGCAGCATATTAAAGGATTATGCACTATGACAAAGTTGGATTTATTCCTGTAATACAAGCATGATTCAACATATAAAAACGGATCATTGTAATACACTGCATTAAAAGAATAAAGG
Organism: Chlorocebus sabaeus; assembly: GCF_047675955.1. Classification (NCBI taxonomy): domain Eukaryota; kingdom Metazoa; phylum Chordata; class Mammalia; order Primates; family Cercopithecidae; genus Chlorocebus; species Chlorocebus sabaeus. The sequence goes on from NC_132913.1 coordinate 20,785,439, forward strand.
ACAAAAACCACATGATCATCTCATTTGCTGCAGAAAAAGAATTTGACAAAATTCAACACTTTTTTACGATAAGAAATCAACAGACTAGGAATGGAAACTACCTCAACATAATAAAGGCAATATATTTTAAAAAAACATAATTAACACCATACTGAATGATTACAGACTAAAAGCCTTTCTTTCAAGATCAGGAACAAGACATGCCTGCTTTCACCATTTCCATTCAGCACTAACGGAAGTTCTAGCCAGAGCAATTAGGCAAGAAAAAAAAAAAAAAAGAAAAGAAAAGGCACCGAAATTGGAAAGGATGAAGTAAAATTATCTGTTTGCAGACAACATGATCTTAATACAGAAACCCCTAGAGATTCCACATTTTAAAAACTCTGTAAAAACTAATAAATGAATTTAGCAAAGATGCAGAATATAAAACATGCAAAAATAAGTTTCATTTCTATACATTAAAAATGAACCAATTGAAAAGGAAATTTAAAAAACAATTATATTTATACTAGCATCAAAAAGAATAAAATATGTAGGAATTAACCGTGAAAGGGAAAGACCTATAAACTAAAAACTACAAACATTGCTGAAAGAAATTATAGAAGATATAAATAAATAAATGAAAACACATTCCATGTTCATGGATTGGAACACTTAATATAGTTAATGTGTCAATACTACTCAAAGTGATCTACAGACTCAATGCATTGTTTATTGATACGGTGTGGATATTTGTCCCCTCCAAATCTCATGTTGAAATGTAATCCCAATGTTGGAGGTGCGGTGTGGAGGCAAGTATTGGGTCATGAGGGCAAACCCCTCATGGCTTGATGCTGTCCTCGTGACAATGAGTTCTTGTGAGATCTGGTGGTTTAAAAATATGTGGTACCTCTTCCTGCTCTCGCCATATGAAACACTGGCTCCTCCTTTGCCTTCTGCTGTGAGTGTAAGGTTCCTGAGGCCCTCACCAGGAGAGGCTGGAGCCATGCTGGTATAGTCTGCAGAACTGTGATCCAATCAAACATATTTTCTTTATAAATTACCCAGCCTTGGGTATTTCTTTTTCTTTTTTCTTTTTCTTTTTTTTTTTTTTTTTGAGATGGAGGTTTGCTCTTGTTGCCCAGGCTGGAGTGCAATGGCGCGATCTTCACTCACCGGAACCTCCACCTCCTGGGTTCAAGTGATTCTTCTGCCTCAGCCTCCCGAGTAGCTGGGATTTACAAGCATGCACCACCATGCCCAGCTAATTTTGTATTTTTAGTAGAGACAGGGTTTCTCTAAGCTTGTTGGGCTGGTCTTGAACTCCTAACCTCAGGTGATCTGCCCGCCTTTGCCTCCCAAAGTGCTGGGATTACAGGTGTGAGTCATGGCACCCAGCCCAGGTATTTCTTTATAGTGACACAAGAATGGCCTAACACACCTATCAAAATCTTACTGATATTTCTGTGGAAATAGAAAAGTCCATCCTAAAATTTATATGGAATCTCAAGGGACCCCAAATAGCCAAAACAATCTTGTAAAGAAATCAGAGGTCTCACATTTCCTGATCTCGAAATTTACTACAGAATTACAGTAATCAAAACAGTGTGGTACTGGCATAAAGGCAGACATACAGACCAATGGAATAAAGTACAGAGCCCAGAAATAGATCCATACTTATATGGTCAAATGATTTCCAACAAGGGTGCTAAGATCATTTAATGGGAAAAGGACAGTCTTTTCAACAAATGGTGCTGGGGAAACTGCACATCTACATGTAAAAGAAGGAAGTTGGGCCTTAGCTAATGCTAAATACAAAAATTAACATGAAATAGATCAAAGACTTAAATGTAGGAACTAAAACTATAAAACCCTTAGAAGAAAACACAGGGGAAAGGCTTCAAGGCATTGGACTTGGCAATGACTTCCTAGATCTGATATCAAAAGCACAGGCAACAAAAGAAATAACAGACAAATTGGGCTTCATAAAAAATTTAAAACTTTTGGAGTAAAGTTCATTCAAACGACAATTCACAGGATAAGAGAGGAGATTTGCAAATCACATATCTGGTAAGTAATTAATGTCCAGAAGATATAAATAACTCCTAAAACTCAACAATAAATTAGCAAATAATTCAATTCAAAAATGGGTATAGGACTTGAATAGATATTTCTCCAACAGTAATATATGAATGGCCAATAATAATACGAAAAGATGCTCAACATCACTAATCATTAGGGAAAAGCAAATCAAGACCACAGTGAGATACTATTTCAAACCCATTAGGATTGCTACTATAAAACAAAGCAAAACATAAAGTGTTGGTGAGGATGTGGAGAAATTGGAACCCTTGTGCATTGCTGGTGGGAATGTAAAATGTTGCAGCTGTAGAAAATAATGTAGCATTTCCTCAAAATATTAAACTAGACTTATTTGTTCCAGCAATTCCACTTTTGGGTACATACCCCAAAGAACTGAAAACGGAGTTTCAAACAGGCATGTGCATACTCATATTCACAGCAGCATTATTCACAACAACTGAAAGGTGGACGCAACCCCAATGTCCATGGTAGATAATAATGAAATATTATTTGGCCTAAAATAGGAAGGAGATTCTGACACACGCTTCGACGTGGATAAACCCTGAGGACATAATGATAAGTGAAATAGGCCAGACACGAAAGGACAAATACTGTATGACTGCACTTATATGAGGTGCCTAGATTATTAGTCAAATACATACTGACAAAAAGTAGAATAGTGGTGTTTTACACTATTCTTGCATTGTTGTAAGGAAATACCTGAGACTGGGTAATTTATAAAGAAAAGATGTTTAGCGCTGGGTGTGGTGGCTCACACCTGTAATCCCAGCACTTTGGGAGGCTGAGGTGGGTGGGTCACCTGAGCTCAGAAGTTTGAGACCAGCCTGGCCAACATGGCTAAACCCCATCTCTACTAAAAGTACAAAAATTAGCCAGGCATGGTGGCAGGTGCCTGTAATCCCAGCTACTCAGGAGGCTGAGGCAGGAGAATCACTTGAACCCAGAACACGGAGGCTGCAGTGAGCTGAGATAGCACCACTGCAAGAGCGAGATTCCATCTCAAAAAACAAAAACAAAAACAAAAACAAACAAAAAAAGAGGTTATTTGGCTCATGGTCCCGCAGTCTTTATAGGAAGCATGGTGCTGGCATCTGCTCAGCTTCTAGGGAGGCCTCAGGAAGCTTACAATCATGGCAAAAGGTCATGGGGGATCAGGCATGTCACCTGGTGAAAGCAGGAGCAAAAGAGAGAGCGAGCGGCGGGGAAGTTGCCACACACATTTAAAGAACCAGATCTGGTAAGAATTCATTATCATGAAGACAGCACCAAGCCATGAGGGATCTGCCCCCATGATCCAAACACCTCCCACCAGGCCCCACCTCCAGACTTCAGATTACAATTCAACATGAGATTTGGGTGGGGGCAAATAGTCAAACTATATGAGGTGGTTACCAAGAACTGGGGAAAGAGTTTCATGAGTGCAGAGTTTCAGTACGGGACAATAAAAAAGTTCTGGAGACGCACGGTGATGATAGTCACACAATAATGTGAATGTACTTAATACCACTGAACTGTACATTTAAAAACAATTAAAATGATCAATTTTACCACAATAAAAATTACATATATGGCTTGTATTATATTTCTGTTGGATTGTACCAGTCTAGAAACACAACATGTTTTATAGTTAATTGTGATTAGTGGTCATAATTCACAAATACCTTTTTTTAAAAAAAGCAAACACACCCTTGCCAGGATTTATTTGAACAAAATCAGCTGCCTGACCTCTACTTAACTACTAATATGAAACCACACTGGCATATGGCACACTAAGGAAGGGATTCATTTTTTTGTTTTGAGACGGAGTCTCGCTCTGTTGCCCAGGCTGGAGTGCAGTGGCAGGATCTCAGCTCACTGCAAGCTCCACCTCCCGGGTTTACGCCATTCTCCTGCCTCAGCCTCCTGAGTAGCTGGGACCACAGGCGCCCGGCACCCCGCCCGGCTAGTTTTTTGTATTTTTTAGTAGAGACGGGGTTTCACTGTGTTAGCCAGGATGGTCTCGATCTGCTGACCTCGTGATCCGCCCGTCTCGGCCTCCCAAAGTGCTGGGATTACAGGCGTGAGCCACCGCGCCCGGCCCCAGGATTCATTTTTACTTACAAGCTGCAGCAGGCACAGGAACCAAATAGGCCACAGAGATGCACATTAGGCTGGAGAAAGGGCAGGCATTGATGTCAGGGTGGCAGATGGTTTCTAAGACCCAAGGAGAGTTCAAGACTAGTGGACACATGACCAGGGTCCAGGGTTAGGGTAGTATTTGAGCAATGGTATTTCAATAGGAACTGATTTTGTCATCATGCTGTATGCACAAGATGGCATACAGTGATGCAACATGAAATACCTCTTCCTCACACCTCAAGTTTTGCTAAAAGAAGAAATTTTTGGCCTCTCTCTATCCTCACTTCCTCCTCCCTAAAGGAAGCAGAGTGACTTATCCCATTGGTAAATTTGGGAGAAGCAATGGAGGATGAAAATGCCTGCTCCCTTTCTCTCTGATCAGCCTGTCTACAGAACAGACTGCTTTTATGTGCTGAGGATAGAAGCCCTCAAGTTTGGCCTGGGGATCCTTCTCTCGTTGTCCCCAAGATGAAGTCAAGTGACTGCAGGCATGGGTTTTGGGGTTAGTTTGCTTGTCCTCCAGGATAGATTAACTCTTACTTTCCTGCACGGGGGCTACCCCAGGGCCCCAGTTGAACACGGAGGCCCTAAGTATTAGAGAGCTTGATGGGTGCTGCAGATTCATGCATGATTTCAAATTCTCTTTTATTAACCTAAAAACTGACATTGTCAATTCCATCTGTCTGATTTCTGCGTCTCATTTCTCAGCTGGTCCCCAGTTTGATGTGGGGAGAGAGGCATTAGAAATTATCCTTCCTAAACCTCCTAAGAGCAGTTTTCAAAACAGTAAGAACAAAAACCACATAGCAATATTTCATGTATGGCTTTAAAAAATATCCATTTGATGAAAACCAAGACATAAATTAAGTCATAGTTCTGTAAAAATATTTCTGCAGGATTGCAAAGGCTGTAAGCTGAAGCACAGCAATCTGGGTTACACCAAGAAGATTGGACTGTGTCTGTGGCATCTGTGTGTAAATGATGCATGCCAAGCACTTGCTAGATTCAGGCAGCACAAGAGTGCTTTCTTTAGCTCATTGTGGAGGCTAAGTTGAAATGACGTTGGGCTTTTTTTTGTTTGTTTTTTCCTGAGATGGAGTTTTGCTCTTGTTGCCTGGGCTGGAGTGCAATGGTGCAATCTCGGCTCACCACAGTCTCTGCCTCCCAAGTTCAAGCGATTCTCCTGGCTCAGCCTCCCAAGTAGCTGGGATTACAAGCGTCCACCACCACGCTTGGCTAACTTTCTGTATTTTTAGTAGAGACGGGGTTTTACCAGGTTGACCAGGCTGGTCTTGAACTCTTGACCTCGGTAATCCACCCGCCTCGGCCTCCCAAAGTGCTAGGATGGTTTTTGTTTTTGTTTTTTTGAGGCGGAGTCTCGCTCTGTCGCCCAGGCTGGAGTGCAGTGGCCGGATCTCAGCTCACTGCAAGCTCTGCCTCCCAGGTTCACACCATTCTCCTGCCTCAGCCTCCCAAGTAGCTGGGACTACAGGCGCCTGCCACCATGCCTGGCAAAATTTTTTTTTTTTTTTTTTTTTTTTTAGTAGAGACAGGGTTTCACCATGTTAGCCAGGATGATCTCGATCTCCTGGCCTTGTGATCCACCCGTTTTGGCCTCCTAGAGTTCTGGGATTACAGGTGCGAGCCAATGAGCCCGGCCTGGATGGGCTCTTTCTTAGACTTTAGCTTCATATAGTTTAGGTGTTTGGCGGTTCTCCAATCTAATGATGACATCTAGTTGCAGGGAAGGCAGATGTGTAAGAGCAGAGAGATCATGAAATATAAACACTTTAGCAAATGTGGAATAATTAACAATATTTTTAAGGTGTACCAGAGGCCAGTTTCCAGAAAATAGCTAGAAGCTACTGCCAGAAAGACCTTAGTCAATGATTTGAGGGAGGTGGGAGAGAAACTGCTAAGGCAGAGAGGCAGGTAGTTGGAACACAGAATGTATTTTAATAACAGTGACATTTCTCAGTGGTAATTATGAACACAACCAGGGTGGCAAAAACACCCTTAACCGTATAAAGCAACTGACAAACTTGAGATAGGATAAAACTTTTTCTGGTAGTTGGATATTCAGTTAGATTAGTGCAGTGACTAGGAGCCCACAATTTTCCAGTTCAAAAGAACAAATGATGGAATGAGAGACAGGCTAATAATATGCAACAGAAAATGAGATACTATTTCTACAATTTATTTTTGATGTTTGAGAGCCATGATTCTGTATCCTATGAGTAAACACAACCTATTTACTGTAAAGAGCGCAAGAGCATTGACTTTTTTGTCACGTAATTTAAAATGCCTCATACTTTTTTATTTCTAAAGAAACTGTATTTTAAATGTTTCACTCAAGAATCTGAAGAAGAGATTTGATTTATTAGCAAGATGTATGGGCAGAAAATCCTTTTTCCATCCAGTTAAGAAAATGTAGAGGGTATTCACTTGTCCCAGGAAAATCTCCTCAAGAAATGTATGTTGCGCTGTAATTAATGCTAAGAGTGGGCGTCTTTAACAATTCCATATGAATTCTTCTTCTTGGCTCTGGGGCTACTAAAAGCAACTTTACTAGTCATCAGAATGTGTCTGGGATCAATGTCACCCAGTGACGGGAACAGGAAGGCAGGCCAGCCTGATGCTGACTGTGCGGTTTGTGTGTGTGAGCCCACCATGCTCCGGAAGTCCTCCCCACCCTACCCCTACCCACAGGCATATTTTCATGTGGTTTCCTATCGTAAGTGGGTTCCTTCCTCAGCTACCACTTCCCAGCTCTGTTCCCTGGATCCAGAGCCTTTTTTCTTTTCTGAGATGGGGCCAGGCTGGTCATGAACCCCTGGGCTTATGTGACCCTCCTACCTCAGCCTCCTGAGTAGCTAGGACTACAGGCAAGTGCCATCACACCTGGCCAGAGCCTTTTTTTGTTGTTGTTTTCTTAGCCTCAACTGTATCTTGCACCTTCTGTGAGTCTTTTCAGAGCCGGGCCTATTCTTTTACACTCATTCTACCCACCTGTGTTTTTCATGCCATCTCCAGAGTGGCAGCAGCTATCTTCTTCCTGGGGGGCATCTGCACTTCTTTCTGCACTCAGGATCTGCTGCTTGCTCTGATACTTTCTGTGTCCCTCTGTCATAACATCCCATTTGCCATACATAGTGGGGAGCTTCTGTTTCAGATTGTGAGGAGGAAAGAACAGTCTCCTCAAGATGCCCTTTTGGTCCTGGTTATTAGATCAATCTCTATCTTTATTTTCAGTCTCAGAACCCTTCGTCTCAATGTGCCCCACAAGTAATGCAAACCAAGTTAGGGGAAGGCAGGACACAAAGCTCTGAGACGTGTCAGGAAGGGATGGGGATGAGCCAGTCAGCATCCTGTACAGCAAATGCTCACTGCTCCTTATGGCATTTTTAATTAGAATTCTGAAACCTGGTGTAGACTGAGCCTAGCTTCATAGATTGTTTCACCTCAAATCATCACACAGTTCTTACATGTGAGAACTTTCTCCTTAGAATTATCACCTTAGTGTGATCTGAAGAGTGAGTTCCCCTCAAATTTGACCTACTTAGACATTGCTTGCAAACACCCCATGCTGGACAAAAGGCAGCGTGCCTGCTTCTTGGCTCTCAACCATGACAAATCCTAGGTTACCTTAGCAATGAGGCAGAAAACTGCAAAGAGAGTCTGACCAACTAAGCAGAAAGGAGGCCAAAGAAAGCCCAACTTCATTTATATAATAGCCAACATGAAATGATCTCATATAATGAAATAGAACCTGAGGAACAACTGTAGTTGTATAATCTTTGATTGTTTAATCTTTCTAAAAACAAGTCCTTTATGTTGTAAAACACTAGCTATTAATTAACATGGGAAAATGCTCAAACTAAAGAAGTGTATGTCCTAGTAGTATTTACAAACAGCTCCCTTTTGGGAATGTAATTCTTCCTTGGTCCTGTATTTTGTATAGTTCTGACTCTTTGCTCTCATGATTCTGACATATTGCAGGATTAGGCCCCGGGTTTGTTTCATTATCACTCTTATTTTATGTCAATTACATTTTAATGTTATCACTGTATCTTTAAATGCATATAACCATCTGATTATGCCTTATTATAAAGTGTTTTATCATCATCACTCTTTTTAAAAGAAGTACCAGAAACATACCTTTAATAACAGAGGGTTTTAAAAACAGAAAATGAGAACCAGAAGACAAAGAGTATTTTGACAGTACGCCTAGTTTGTTTGTTTGTTTGTTTTGAGACGGAGTCTCCCTCTGTCGCCCAGGCTGGAGTGCAGTGGCGTGATCTCGGCTCACTGCAAGCTCCGCCTCCCGGGTTCAAGCCATTCTCCTGCCTCAGCCTCCTGAGTAGCTGAAATTACAGGCGTGCGACACCATGCCTGGCTACTTTTTTGTATTTTTAGAAGAGATGGGGTTTCACCTTATTAGCTAGGATGGTCTCAATCTATCTCCTGACCTCATGATCTGCCCGCTCTGGCCTCCCAAAGTGCTGGGATTACACGTGTGAGCCACAGCGCCCGGCCAACAGTAAGCATAGTTTGATTCATTTTTTAAAAAAGATATTCAAGCTTAAGTGGCATTTTACATTTTATGTTTTCAGTTATTTAATAGTTTTAACAATTACTTTACACAGAACCCCCAAATTGTCCGCAAACACCATAGGTATTTCATTTTGAAAAGGATATTTTTGATAAAGATGACTGGCTATAAAAGCAAGAAAAGCAACACCCAAAATGTGTACCCCAAGCTCATTCTGGAGGTATTCAGTGTACAATCTCTCTTGAATCCTAAGCAAGCTGGTAATGCTTGGCCCAGAATTCCCAAATAATGATTTGTGTCTGAAATTTCCCATGAGGTTTTGCAATGTTCCATTCATACCCATGACAGTCCAGAACAATACTAATCCAGAAGCATTTTTAGGTAATTGAGAGTACATTTTTTAAACACCATCTATGCACAATACAGTGATTAGGCATATTAGGGGTAAAGAGCTTAACAAAACATTGCTGAAACATAATTGCGAGTCTGCATCAAATCAATAAGGCCACAGAAATATTTAGTATTGTATCTTAGTTTCTGTTAAGTACTTTCAAAATGTAATTAACACTAAAATAATTAGTACAAGAGAATTTGAGTTCTTGATTTTTGTTCAGAAAATTTTTACTCTTAATATATTAAACAAACATGGAAAACTTTTGTATTAAAGTCTTCCACATGTAAACCATTTGTCATTCATTCATATCTTTTTCTACTTTACTTCTTCACCAAAAATCGTGTGATGTCTGATCCATGCTTTGATGCTAGAGATTGTCTTCTCACCTGGCTTCTTTCCTTAGCTTGTCTGGCAGTTCTCTAAAAGTTAAAAAATATGCATGTGTACATGTTAGGAAAAAAGCACTAGCTACAGAAGCTCAAAAACTCTTTGTATTGTTAGTCTGGAAAATCTACACTGTCACTACACCCATTTCCCAGTGGCTGGCTATTAAAGAGTTACCAAACGACAAGGCAGAGTATCTCGGCAGCTCTGGCAAGTCCCTGAGGTCCTAGGTTCTTAGGACCAACGTAGCAGGAGAAACATACAACTTAGGGGATGTCTTGCTACCCAGTGACAGCATGAATTCCTCATTTGGAGAATAGGGAGGCCCTGATTCTCCCATCTAAGCCGGAGTGTTTTTTTTTTTTTTTTTTTTTGAGATGGAGTTTTGCTCTTTTGCCCAGGCTGGAGTGAAGTGGTGTGATCTCAGCTCACTGCAACCTCTGTCTCCCAGGTTCAAGCGATTCTCCAGCCTCAGCCTCCAGAGTAGCTGGGATTATAGGCACCTGCCACCACACCCAGCTAATTTTTGTATATTTAGTAGAGACGGGGTTTTTGCCACGTTGGCCAGGCTGGTCTCGAACTCCTGACCTCAGGTGATCCACCTGCCTCGGCCTCCCCAAGTGGGAGTTCTTAAGGCAACTTGGGATTACCCAGTGAAGAAAATCTACCCACTTCCTATTCTCTGATCCCAGAGGCCATTTCCAACTCAACAGATGAGCTGGTATAGAAAATAAAATGACATAGACCAGAAATGGATTCTTCCACTAATCCCACAAGTAACATTTTTCATGAGAATCTAAAAAAATAATTACAGAAAGGGCTGCATTTTCTTTGGCTACTTCTTAATTCTCATATAGGTCTTGAATTTGCTACTAACTTGCACAGCTGAGAAATCAGATGACTTTTTTTTTTTCCAACTTAAGTCCATGTGAGGTGATCCACGTGGAAAGAGTAAGGACAGAAGAGAAGCTTACGGTGGGGGGCGGTGGCTCACACCTGTAATCCCAACACTTTGGGAGGCCGAGGTGGGTGGATCATCTGAGGTCAGAAATTCGAGACCAGCCTGGACAACACAGTGAAACCCTGTCTCTACTAAAAACATAAAAATCAGCTGGGTGTGGTGGCGGGTGCCTGTAATCCCAGCTACTCAGGAGGCTGAGGTAGGAGTATCAGCTTGAACCTGGGAGGCGGGAGGCGGAGGTTGCAGTGAGCCGAGATCGTGCTGAGATCATGCCACTGCTCTCCAGCATGGGTGACAGAGCAATATTCCGTCTTAAAAAAAAAAAAAAAAGAGTAGTAAAGAGTTCATATATTATAAACATTGGCAAAGGATCTGAAATAGTTCTCAAAAGTTTAAATATAACTGATTAGCATCTTTTTAAAACATCAGTGTCTTTAGCAAACAAAACAATTTCAGGCCTTTCTCCCCTTGCACCACAATGGCGCCCGCTGGCCGCACCCAGTGGCAGTTAAGTGGGCTTCTGGGGTCATAAATGAGTAAAGTTCTTTGGAAAACAGTTTGGTGATAAGTTCCTACATTGTCAAAAATATCCAAATACTTTTGACTCAGTGATTTTTACACATGATAATCTACCTTAAGGAATGACCTCAAAATGCAGAAAACAGTTTTGTTTACAAAAAGTGTGCTTGGTGGCATGATGTATAAAAGCAGAAAAATTTAAATAAGTATTAATCAGTATGGGAATGGTTAAGTAAAGTACAGTAGAGATCTGCTCAATAGAATATTGTATTATGCAGTCATTTTAGATGATGTAAGTTATGAATGGTTAGAGAACATGAGAAACGCTTAGATTTTGCTGTAACTGAAAAAAAGTTGAATACGAAGTTGCATATTGAATATTTCTAAGATGATCTCAACAGGTAAATCCCATTACCTTTTACTGGACTGCCTGTAAAAAATTTATCCTGGTAGATAAACAATAGTATGTGTTTTTTTCCTCTCATTCTAAGCAACAGGTAAGTAACTACCAAAAGATGGGGCAGAGTTAATTGGTTTCATACACTTTGGCCAGCAATGAAACCTTTGTATGTTGAACTGAGTTGGTCCTAGAGATAACTTATCAATGTTTTCAGATATTTCAGGATATCCTTAGTTATATGCAAACATGTATCACTGCCCCAATTCACCAAACTTCCAGTTTGGGTCTCATCAAGACAATATGTAAATTGTATTCATTTCTTTCTTGGTAGTGGTGCAAATGTCTTGGCCCTAGAATGAATGAAAAGGGAAGCAGCCTTTCTTGCATCTGTGACACGGGCCTTGAGAGGAAAGGCAAGTGTTAGATGATGAAAGGAGTAAAATGCGCCTCGAATCTCAGACCAGGAATAAATTCATCCACATAATCTTCCACACCTGTGTGCACAATTTTCCATCTGACTTCTCAGGATGCAGTCAAAGCTATATGAGAGCTTCACTGACCTCTTTGTGACAGACTGTGCAGAGAGTCTGCAGGTTGTCCAGGGAACACTGTCCTCCTCCCCCATACACTGGTTTGATGTGATCCACCTGCCAGAAATGTCCTTCCCCTGGGTTTCTTATCATTTCATTTAGCTGCAATAAGAATACAAGTCAGCAATTTTCAACATATACTGCAAGAAGTGTTTGTTGGTTTTGCATTGTGCAATCATGTTTATACAGGAAAATCATGGGGAAAAATACATCAGGAGAGCTTTTAATAGCTTTTATTGTGAGTAGAAAAAAACCCTCTGTTTGAAGTTTGAAAGCAATAAGATGTGTTTTTTTTTTCTCCCTTACCTCATTTTGAAAGAATTACAAGAAAATATAAAATACCAAGACTCCTGACAGATTGGGAAAAACTGGTTTTTCTGCACCTGTAAGTTAGTTTATATATTCACTAAACCAAATCTAAGAAAAGCATAACAATAGGTTAGAAATTTAAAACTTCTCAATACTACTGAGTCAAACAATCTTTAATTGTTGACCTAAATGCTTTTGTCACTACACAAAATGGCAGTTTAATGTCAATAGCTATTACCTAGAACTTTTATACTATTCACCAGAGAACTTTCCAAGTTACGTGAACTGGAATGAAATTTCTAGAACAAATATCTGTAACTTGTATATTTGGAATAATTAAAGATGACCATTTAAAGTAGCCTTTATTTAGGCCAGTCCATATACACACATTTTATATTTAATCAGTGATAACCTACATTAAAATGGGATGTATTTTATCATTTTACCTGAGGTAGTAAAACCAACTCACACCATGGAAATGCAGTTGTCTAAATATCACAGAGATGAGTGTGGCACTTGCTTTTATTTCCTTCAACTTAACAGCTGCTGGCCTTGGGAACCCATGATTATGTATAAAGCCTGTTTAAGAAAGCGTGTCAGGCACAATGACCTGATCAATAGTGCTGGCCCATGAGGAGTCACAAGAGGCAGCAAGTTGGAGCAGTAAACTTTGTCCAGCTGACCTTTGTTACTGCCTGCCTTATCTTCTCTTCTGTGCTGAACTTCCCAACTACTGTTAGAAGAATTATTGATTTTTGTTTTCGAGGTTGGCATTGTAAGAAGCTACTACAAATGGCGGTCTTGTGCATCAAGCAAATGGCATAGTCTTAGGAAAAAAAATCCATTTTGGCTTTGCCTTTTTAAACCAATTCCTTCTCTCTGAGCAGCCCCCACTCTGACAGACTCAATAATTCAGAAGATGCTTCTTTAGTTATTCCAAGCAACTGTAAGGCAAATCACTTGGGGCCACTCTTGGATATCCGAAATTTGCCCGCCTCTTGAAAGAATCACTTGATGTGGTAGTGCATGCCTGTAATCCCAGATGTTTGGGAGGCTGAGGCAGAAGGATCGCTTGGTCCAGGAGTTCAACATCATCCCGAGCAACACAGTGAGACCCCAGACCCAATCTCAAAAAAAAAAATATATATATATATATATATATGTATGTATAAAATCACTCTCTTTAACTAGTCCCACCTAATTCGAGCCTATTGTGTTCCTTATTCTCAGAGCACTTTTGTTTTGGATGTCTATTAGACTACTTCTGCATTCCTGGACAGGTTGCTTTCAATGACCTTGAGTCATTTTGTTGCATGTCTTCTGGAAGACATCACACTGAGAGAGCAGTAACTGGAGTCTGATTGACATCCCTGGGATGTGTACAACATGTCCCTCACCAATTAGACCAAAAGATCTTTCAGGAACTCTGGATATCATTAGAGAAATAGTGTATTTCCCTATCTCTCACAGACATGCGAATTCATTTTTACAGAAATGCTGATTAATTCATTTGCTCATAATTCAGCAACACTGTCCTAGGTAAATAAAAATACATAATTTGTCTAACTGGAAGGAATTCATCCAATATTTTAGTGGGCAGACAGTGGCTGAGGGGTGATTCTTCTTAAATTAAGCACACTACAAAATTATATTTTATTTAGAGATGGGGTCTCGCTCTGCTGCCCAGGCTGGAGTGCAGTGGCACTATCACAGCTCACTGCAGCCTTGACCTTCTGGACTCAAGCAATCCTCCTATCTCAGCCAACCAAGTAGCTGGGACTACAGGTGCATGCTACCTCACCCGGTTAATTTTGCTTTTCTTTTCTTTTCTTTCTTTTTGGAAAAAAGGGGTTCCACTATGTTGCTCAGGCTGATAACTCTTGGCTCAAGCAATCTTCCCACCTTGGCCTCTCAAAGTACTGGGATTACAGGTATGAGCCAAAGCCTGGCCTGCTTTGAAATTTAGAATTGTTCAGATAGCAAGATTAGAAATCCAACTGAATTTTGGAAATGAAAGTGAATACTGATGATAGTGTGCTATAAATAATAATTTGTCATAAATTGGTGTATTAAAATTACATTTTTCAATGCAATGAACACATATATGTATGTGAGTGTATACACACATACATAGCCTTCTGATTGTGATGGACTACATTTCTGGGTTATCTGTCTGCCCCTTGTCATTCAATATTAACATATGGAAAGGGGAATTGCCAGACCATAGGTGTCTCTTGATACACTGTACCACCTGTTAAGATCTTTTCCCAAAATAAGTGAATGAGAATGAAATTAAGCCTCTAGATCTTACAATTATTATTCAGAAAATTGGGGGAATAGAAGAACATGTCAAACAATACCTTGCGATACAGGGAGACAAATCCGGAATGGCAAATGATCCAGTATATTCAGCCATTGATAGTATAAAAAAGGAATGGGGTGCTATTATAGATTAAATGAAGCATAAGAAGCATTATAATCAAATATACTATGTGGGTGACATTTTGATACTAATCTGAACAAAGTAACTATAAAATGCTATTTTTTTTTTTTTTTTTTTTTGGAGACAGTCTTGCTCTGTTGCCCAAGCTGGAGTGCAGTGGCGTGATCCCGGCTCACTGCAACTTCTGCCTCTCAGGTTCAAGCGATTCTTCTGCCTCAGCCCCCGAGTAGTTGGGATTACGGGTGCCCGCCACCACGCCTGGCTAAATTTTTATACTTTTAGTAGAGATGGGGTTTCTCCATATTGGCCAGGCTGGTCTCAAACTCCTGACCTCAGGTGATCCACCTGCCTTGGCCTCCCAAAGTGTTAGAATTACAGGTGTGAGCCACTGCGCCTGCCAAAAGGCATTTTTGAGACAACCTGGGAAACCAAGCATAGACTTAGTATAATTAAGGAATTGTAATTGTGTTGGGTGTGATAACTCGTACTGGGATTATATTTAAAAGAAAGAGAGGAAAGGAAATGAGGACTAGGAAAGAGTGCAGGAGGAAAGGAGAAAAGGAAGGGAGAGAGAGAGAAAGGGGAAGAGGGAGGGGGGAAGAGGGGAGGGAGAGGAAAGGAAGGATAGAAGGAAGGAAGGAGGTCTTTACTTGTGAGAGATACAGAATGAAAATATTCAAGAGTGAAAAGAAATGTCTGGAATTTTCTTAAAATAATCTAGGAGATGGCCGGGCGTGAGCGTGACGGCTCATGCCTGTAATCCCAGCAGTTTGGGAGGCTGAGGCGGGTGGATCACCTGAGGTCAGGGGTTCAAAACCAGCCTGGCCAACATGGCAAAACCCCGTCTCTACTAAAAATACAAAAATTAGCCCGGCGTGGTGGCACATGCCTGTGATCCCAGCTACTTGGGAGGGTGAGGCACAAGAATCACTTGAACCCAGGTGGCAGAGGTTGCAGTGAGCTGAGATTGCGCCACTGCACTCCAGCCTGGGTGACAAGGGTGAAACTCTGTCTCAAAAAAAAAAATAAATAAATAAATAAATAAAATAAAATAAAATATTCTAGGAGAAACAAACAAGTGAGTCAATGGCAGACAAAAATCAATGCCAAAATGCTGGAAACTGTTAAAGCTGGCTGATGGACATATGGGTCCATTATTTTCTCTCCTTTTATATATTTGAATATTTCCATGTTAAAATGTAAAAAATAAAGTTAGAGAGTCAATATTCATTACTCAGTACAATGCTGCCTTCTATCTATCACATGATTATAACTTACCTGTTCTAATGGGAGCTTTGAAGTCCAGGTAGCATCCAGAAGTTTCTTCCTCTGACTTTTAGGGGCATCTCTCAGACGTAAAAAGAGTTCTTGTGCATTCACATTACAGAGCTGACACACACCATGTTCAGTTTCAAATACTTTGGCTCGCAGGTAGCTGTTATTAGATCGAATCCAAAACTCTTCCTGACATTTCAGAGAGCAAAACCGTGAATCCCAAGCGTTCACTTTACACGCTTGCTTAGTCTGGCAAGTGGGATGCTGACAGTGAAGGCAAAGTGGATTTCCTTCATTATCCACAGCTTGCAAATAGCCTTTGGATGTAGAGGGCTTCACAGTGAGATCTGCCTGCACTGTGTTTGGATTTAGAAATGGGACACAGGCTCCATCTTCAAGAAATTTTCTACAATTGAAAAAACACTGAATAGGTAACTAATGAATGAATACTCTAAATAGTAATTGCTTCATATAAAGGTTATCAAAGTTTCTATACGGATAAATAGTAAACACGGATCACAGTGTAGAAATAAAATAGCTATAGTCAGCACTCTATATTCCATGCCATGAAAGGAAGAATGGTGTGTTACAAAAATTAATTTGAATATAAATATGTTGCCTCTCTTGGGAATTTAGATGCTCTCGTGTTAAATGATCTGGAAACATGTGAAACATGAAAACATGTGAAACATCTGGAGAAGCTGTTAGAAAATGCTTCTTCAGGCTGGGAAAGGACGGGCTAATGTAAAACCCCAACTAAAGCTTAGCGGCTACCCTGCTCCTTAAATATATGGGGTCACACACCTCATTAGCTCAGAGAAGTCATTACAAACTCTCTCCTCCAGCCTCTGCTTGCACACAGGAAACAGAGTCACAGCCATAAAGTGACAGAGTGAAATAGCTGACAGTGCTGATAGGAATTAGAACAGAAGACTTGCTCCTACAGGTAAACGCAGAGTTGATGAAATTAAACATGCTAGGATACAAAACATAATAGGATATGTGCTCAACTTGTTAGAATAAAAGAAAAGGTACACTACTCAATTTTGTTAGAAAGTCCTACTTGGGAAGTAACAACAGCTGCTCTATTTTTCCATGGTTGTTTGAAAGAGTTAAAAGAAAGACTTCTAATGATGGAGCTCAAGATTGAGGGACAGAGCCCAGATTTAACCTCAGGTCTCCTGGCATCTACCCCCAAGCCATGGGGCAGGTTACTTAGTCCACCTGGTCTCAGTGTCCTTCCTCATCTTTAATGTTTAAAATGAGGACACCAGGTACCTCAACAGGTTGCTAGGACAACTGAAGAGCTACTATCTTGTGAAAGTTCTTTGTAACGTCTAAAGTGGTCACGCAAAGGTGAGACATTATTTTGAATATCAAAATGTAAAGGAGTGGAATTAGTACTACTATATACTAGTAGTAGAAAAACCTTACTTTGTGAAAGGATCCTGTGGCCTGGACTCCTTTGTGATCAGACGGACATGGCCCCCAGTATTCTTCACTTTATCCACTGAAGCTATGGCAACATCATCTTTGGTTATGTATCTAAAACAATGATATGTTAAATAGATTCCCTCTATCTCATAAAAAAAGTCTCTACTGCATGTTCACATTGTTCCTTGCAAAAGCAATAGAAGAAAAAGCAAGCACAATTCTATTCACTGTGCTAAAACTCAAGTTAGAAAATGGAATTTTTACCCTTTATCTTGGTGTTCATTATGTGAGAAATACATTTCTTTGTTCCAAATTAGTTGTCTCAAATTTCTTTTTCTAAGAAATCCAAGAGTCATTCAATATCCTTTGGACCAATTTTCATTTAGGGGAAAAAGGAGTGGGTGTGAGAATAAGAAATGATCAAATACACGCACAACTGACAGCCTTAAGGAAACTGCTTGGCAAGCTGTGCAGAAAATCTCTAAATGTATTTTACTTCCCTCTTGGTCATCCCTTCAAGGCTTCTCCAAATCACCTTAGTCAGTTATAATGGTGTATCAGTGTTTGGGTAAACTGAGTCTCTTTTCAGTTAACTGGGTTCAATCACATCTTCTGTAATCTGAAGGTTGTTTCCCTTATTATCAGCCCATATAAGGTTTATGGATTCTTCCACAGAAATAAAGCCACCCTTGATGTGGGATTCAGAACCTTATCACCCAACACTAACAATACCACACAATGGTTCAGGGACTAGAAGTAAAGAGAAGTTATTCCAATTAAAGGTGATGGGGGAATTTAAGTTGGTGAAATGCAATTACCCAATTAATTCCTTCCAATTATATTAATTGGCCTACTTTCTCTGGTGGTTTACACCTATTATAGACTTTTTTGGAAATTAGTTTAAACATGAATTTCTTAATATTATTGAATGCTTCTTAATTAGGCAGCTTGACAATAAAATTAAAGTTCAATCAAAATGGAATCGTGCAATTGTAGGTAAAATTTTAGAAATTTGCTTTATGTTATTAGGATAGATTTAACAAACAGGTTTCCTTTTTTAAATAAACTATTTTATTCATTTTTGATTAGGTGATATAAGCACATGGTTCTAAACTCAAAAGGCAAACAAGTGTGTTTATGGTGATGAATAATTTTCTCTCTCACTCCTTTCTTCCTTTTGTCCCTCCCCAAAAGTTACCTCTGTTGCCAGTTTTGTTTTTATTTTATTTTGACTCAAAATGACCTTGAGTCATTTTGTTGCATGTCTTCTGGAAGCCATCACACTGAGAGAGCAGTAACTGGAGTCTGACTGACATCCCTGGGATGTGTACAATATGTCCCTCACCAATTAGACCAAAAGATCTTTTAGGAACTCTGGATATCATTAGAGAAATAGTATATTTCCCTATCTCTCACAGACATGCGAATTCATCTTTGCAGAAAGGTTGATTAATTTATTTTACTTTATTTTATTTTATTTTATTATTATTTTTTTTGAGACGGAGTCTTGCTCTGTTGCCCAGGCTGGAGTGCAGTGGCCGGATCTCAGCTCACTGCAAGTTCTGCCTCCCGGGTTCACGCCATTCTCCTGCCTCAGCCTCCTGAGCAGCTGGGACTACAGGCGCCCGCCACCTCGCCCGGCTAGTTTTTTTGTATTTTTTAGTAGAGACGGGGTTTCACCGGGTTAGCAAGGATGGTTTCGATCTCCTGACCTCGTGATCCGCCCGTCTCGGCCTCCCAAAGTGCTGGGATTACAGGCTTGAGCCACCGCGCCCGGCCTTTATTTTATTTTTTGAGACAGGGTCTCACTCTGCCGCCCAGGCTGGAGTGCAGTGACACTATCTTGGCTCATTGCAATCTCTGCCTTCTGGGTTCAAGCTATTCTCATGCCTCAGCCTCCCAGAGCTGGGATTACGGGCATGCACCACCATGCGAGGCCTGTCTCAGCCCGTCTCAGCCTCCCAAAGTGCTGGTATTACAGGTGTGAGCCACCGTGTCTGGCTCATTTTAGAAATAGTTTATTTTTGGCCTGGCATGGTGGCTCACACCTGTAATCCCAGCACTCTGGGAGGCCAAGGTGGGTGGGTCTCCTGAGGTCAGGAGTTCGAGACCAGCCTGGCCAACATATTAGTCTCTGCTAATAGTGATAAGTATCTCATCATAGATTTTAAAATTTGCATTCCTATTAAGAGTAATGGGGAATATCTTTTCACACATTCACATAGTGAAACCCTGTCTCTACTAAAAGTATAAAAATTAGCTGGGCATAGTGGTGTATGCCTGTAATCCCAGCTACACGGGAGGCTGAGGCAGGAGAACCACTTGACCCAGGAAGATGGAGGCTGCAGTGAGCTGAGATGCGCCACTGCACTCCAGCCTGGGTGACAGAGAGAGACTCTGTCTCAAAATAAATAAATAAATAAATAAATAAATAAATAAATAAATAGTTTATTTCTTTTCTGAGTATAGGTGTATACCTTTTATTTACTTATTTTTGCATTTCCATTGATATATCATTTACATGGCATAAAATTCACCAATTAAAAGTTTACAATTAAGTGCATTTTAGTATATTCACAAGGTTGTACAACCATCACCACTAATTCCAGAATATTTTCATCACTCCAAAAAGAAACCTGAGGCTGGGTGCAGTGGCTCACGTGTGTAATCCTGGCACTTTGAGAGGCCAAGGCGGGTGGATCATTTGAGGTCAGGAGTTCGAGACCAGAATGGCCAACATGGTGAAACCTTGTCTCAACTAAAAATACAAAAGTTAGCCGGGCATGGTGGTGTGCACCTGCAGTCCCAGCTACTCGGGAGGCAGGGGCAGGAGAATCACTTGAACCCCGGAGGCAGAGGTTGCAGTGAGCTGAGATCATGCCAGTGCACTCCAGCCTGCGCAACAGATTGAGACCCTGTCTCAAACAAAAACAAAAAACAAAACAAAAAGATACCCATACCCACTAGCACTCATTCTTCATTATACCTTTTATTTTTAGAAATAAATAATAGCATAGCATATATACTAATCTTCACCTTGCTCTTTTTACCAAAACATGCTTCTCAGAGATCTTTCCTTATTAGGATTCATAGTTTCCCTATTCTTTTTAATGGCTCCATGTTATTCCATTATATGGATAAACCATATATTTGATCAGTCTCTGATAAATGGACATTTAGGTTGTTTCTAGTCTTTGCTATCACAAACAATGCTGTAATAGATATCGTTATATATGATATTTTCTACACATCATGTATCTGTAGAATAAATCCCTGGAAATAGAATTCCTTGGTCAAAGGTCTTAGGTGTCTTAAATGTGGGTAGATTTTGACAGATGTCTTTCCTCTGAGGTTATACCAGTGTGCGTGTCCACCAGCAACAAATAAGAGTATGTTTCTTCTCTTTCACTAGCACAATGTCATTTTTAAAGTCTCTGCTAATAGTGATAGGTATCTCATTGTAGATTTTAAAATTTGCATTCCTATTAAGAGTAAGGGGGAATATCTTTTCACATGTTTGCACTCTACTTGCATGTCTTTCTTAGAGCAAAAAGGAAATTAAGCCATCGTGCTCCAGTCTGGGCAGTAGTAGTAGTAGTTAAAGCACAGTAAATTGTTGTAGAGTTCTTTCACTTGCCCTTTTAGTTCCCAAACTTCCTCCTTCTCTGGCCCCACCTCCAACAATTTCTTCAACCATTTTATTCCCTTGGAAAATGCACTTGGGAAAGTATTTCTGTGAATTCTAAATGAACTCAAAAGCTTCCTAGCTTTAGGGGCAATGGGATATTAAGCCTTGCCTGAGGTATTATTATTCAATGTTTAAAAGCTTAAAAACCTAATTCAGTAACTTTAAAAGATGCTGAGAAATCTAGTCAGAGATTTAGAAACTAAAAATAACCTTTTGCTTTCCTACAAGAGGTTTAAGAATAAATTTTTGGAAACCACAAGAAACAGATGAACCAATTCCAAAAAAGGGAGCTGACAACTTTTCAAATGTAGTTGCAAGTTGCCAATACTTAATTTTCTGCTGAGGTTTGCGAGGAAGTTCACCAACTCCCAAAAGGATTATGGTAAATCCCAATTTTAGTAAATAGAGAAGGAAGGATGTTGTCTACTAAACAAATTCCTGGATAGGGACGGGAGTGGAAGATAGCAATTTTTGTAAGAAGAGTGTACGTTGCAAAGTGGCCCACATCAATGAACACAATCTTGGGCTCTGGATTTCTGACCTGCTTTGGAGCTCAGCTATAACTAGTGATTAAACAATTGGCATCCTAAACATGACAGGGCTCCAAGTGAATTAGGCCTGCCTCTGATAAATGGTACTGGTAACCATAACAATGGCAGGTAATCTTGGCTTCCATTCACATGTAAAAGTGAGATATTTAAAAGCTGACTGCAAGCTCTGAGCTTGGATGGGGCCTGCAAACTGGTGGACATCACTGGCGGATAATCTGGTTGGAGACCTAGCCATTGCATTTGGGGGAATGCCCAAAGTCAGTTAACTATAGGTCTTTTTTCAGAACCATTCAATACTTTTAAGACAGAAATCCTCTAACCTCCTGTTTAGGAAGTAAACTGTCGCTGCTGTCAATCTGAAAGCTGTGCCAAAAAGAGGATCTGGGGAGTTTTAGTTTTCAATCTAATACCTCACTCTTTACTGAACCTGATGTTTCCAGGTCTGGAGACTCTCTGATTCAGTTTCTCTAGAAAATAAATTGATAGGACAGTGTCTAACTGGTCCTCATACAGACTGCCACTCAATGCTGCTATTCAACAGCATATTTCACATTTGCTTTCAGAGATACATAGTTATTCCAAATTACTGAGACTTACTTTGGGTTCTGCAGCAAGAATCAGAATGCTTCCTGATAGTATCTCCCCGCTGCAGGTACAGAGGTTTCATTTTATGATGTTGCTAAGTTGGTTTCCCTGGGGGCCTCTCTCCCTCTGCCTCTCTATAATCAGTCACCAAGTCTCTAGACATACCTCCTTAATAGCTCTCTTCATTCTCTTTCCTGATTCCCATTGTAATCACTTAATATAGATCCTCATCATTTTTCTCCAGGTATACTAGAACAGTCTTTTAACTTGTGTAGTAGGCAGAATTTTAAGATACCCTCTAGGATTCCTGTCCCCAGGTTATTTAATCAATCATTAATTTAGATAATGCTATAAAAGGACTTTACAGATATAATTAGGTTACTAATCAGCTCACTTTAAGATAGGGAGATTACTGAGTGGGCCCAATGTAATCACTTGAGCCCTTAAAAGCAGAAGAGGAAGGCAGAGAGATTCCAAGGAGAAATACGTAGAGGTCCACGTGCTAGGACCACAGAGAGGCCTCTAGTAGCTGACAGTCCAGCTGACAGCCAGCAATAAACAGGAAACTCAGACCTACAACTGCAAGGAACTGAGTTCTGCCAACAATCTTAGTGAGCTTGGAGGTGAATTCTTTTCCAAGCTTATCAACTAGAGCCCAGCCAGCCAACACTTTGATTTCTGCCTTGTAAAATCCAGAGCACTACTAGAAAACTAGTAACAGCCAACTTGGACTTCTTACTTATAGAAGGGTGAGATAATAAATGTGTGTTGTTTTAAGCTGCTAAATTTGTGGTAATTTGTTATGGCAGCGATAGAAAAATGTAACTTATCTCCCCACTTTGAGTCTTGTCCTTTTTGATCTAATCTCCCAACTGCTGCTAGAGCTAAAAAATACAATGTATTTTTACATTTAGAATACTGCTGTATTCTAAAAAATACAAATCTGATTAATCTGCTGCTTGTTAACACAAGTTATATCCTTAATATATTATCTATATATAATTTTATAAATAACATTGTGTGTCTGACTTTGGTTTTATGAATTGACTTTTGCTTTTAAATCTGATCAGTCACCTTTCTCAGTTGGTACTTTAAGTGGTCATCCATGTCCAATGGAGAAGAAATAATAGGGCATATTTAGAAATAGCTAGAAATTCAGTTCTGAAGAGAATTATGATCATGTGAGAAAGAGAAGGTCAACAAAGACTGGTTACAAAAATGAGAAAGATTGAGAGGACTGGAAGTATTGGGAAAAATAAAATAGGCATTGTGCTTTTTGATATATGTGTGTGTATATGTGTGCACTTATGTGTAAGCATGTGTGTGTGTATATATATATAAAAATATGTAACACATATATTTTAAATGTATTTTTATAGAAAATGGCACATGCCCATGGGAAAAAAAATCAACCGTTACAGAAGAGTTCAGGCCAAGAGTCCAAAACTGGCAACTTATGGATAAATTCAATTAGTCAAAGGGCTTTACTGTACTCATACAGTATTAATTTACCGTACTCATACAGCATTTTAAATTTATTTATTCATTTTGAGACAGGGTCTTGCTCTATCACCCAGGCTGGAGTGCAGTGGCATGATCACAGCCACTGGGCTCAGGTGATCCTCCTGTCTTAGCCTCCCGAATGGCTGGGACTGCAGGCGTGAACCACCATACCTGGCTATTTTTTGGGTTTTTGTGGAGATAGAGTCTCGCTATGTTAACCAGTCTGGTCTCAAGCTCTTGGCCTCAAGTGATCTTTCCACCTTGGCTTTCCAAAGTGCTAGGATTACAGGTGTGAGCCACCATGGCTAGCCAGTATTTTTAAATTTTATTAATTTAATTTAATTTTTGTTTTATTTTATTTTATTTCTGAGACAGGGTCTCATTCTGTCTCCCAGGCTGAAGTGCAGTGGCGCAATCATGGGTCACTGCAGCCTCGACCTCCAGGGGATGAGGTGATCCTCCCGCCTCAGTCTCCAAAGTAGCTAGGACTACAGGCATGCACCACCATGCCTGGCTAATTTATCTGTTTTTCGTAGAGATGGGGTTTTGCCATGTTGCCCAGGCTGGTCTTGAACTCTGGGCTCAAGAAAACTGTCCTCCTTGGCCTCCCAAAGTGCTGGAATTAGAGGCATGAGCCACCATGCCCAGCCCAATATTTTATTTTTAAATCTGAATTTGCATGACTTCAGATGGGTTCCAAATCTGCCTGTTTGACATAGTCTCAGCCCATATCTCATCCTTTTCTAGTTTTATAACTGACCTCATTCATTCATTTGTGATTCTTGTTTTGTTTTTAGTCAAATGAGTTTGTAATCTTGGCATAAAGTATAAAGTCCCTACTACCTCCACAAATCCTCAAGTTTTATGCCCTAGAGCAAGATTTCTCAACAGTGGTAATATAGACATTTTGAAATGGATAATTCTGTTTTGGGGGGTGCAGTCCTGTTCACTGTAGGATTCTCAGCAGCATCCTGGGTCTCTACCCACTAGATACTCCCTAGTCACATCCCTTACTTGAGACAATTTAAAATGTCTCCAGACACTACCACCCTAGGGGACCAAATTGCTCCCAATTGAAAACCACTGTCCAAGAGAAACCCGTGATAAGAATTTCTAAGGTATCCTTCTAGATAATTTCTATGTCAGTAATAGCAAGTTGTGCAAATAGTAAAGTTTATGTCTCCATCCCTTTTTTTTTTTATAATTTATATCTACCCTTAACAATTTATCATAAGTATTATTCCTTGTTCTTACAAACAAATAAATGTGCTATATGCCATACTTTGAAACAGTGGAAAAGATTTTCACTATATGGAACTATCATAATTTATTGAATCAACCATGTTATGGAACTATCATAATTTATTTAATCAACCATGTTATCGGTCCCTTGCTCCCCCTCCAACCCCTGGATTTTTTTTCACCTGTGTGCATGGAAAAAGCTAGAGAAAGGAAACCTCTCTGACAAACTGATGAAATATAAGGATGAAGAGAGATTACCAGTGTATGGAGGCAGCAAGAGTTAAAGGGCTTTCTCTGCCAATGCTGCCGTTTGCTTTGTTGCTTTGCAATTTCTTTGTTTTGTTTTGTTTTGTTTGAGACAGGGTCTCACTCTGTTGCCCAGGCTGGAGTGCAGTGGTACAATCTCAGTTCACTGCAGCCTCAACCTCCCAGGCTCAAGTGATCCTCCCACCTCAGCCTCCTGAGTAGCCAGAACTATAGGAGTGTGCCACTTGGCTAATTTTTATTTTTTTATAGAGACAGGGTCTCCCTATGTTTCCTAGGCTGATCACTGAACTCTTGGGCTCATGCAATCTACCCACCCTGGCCTCCCAAAGTGTTGGGATTACAGGCATGAGCCACGGCGCCCAGCCTGCAATCTCTTTCAAAAGCAAGGACTGGGCTACAAAACAGCAGACCACTTTTCCTGATAATACTTGCTTGATGCTAAGAAAAGAGTTTACAAAGAACGGGGATTTGAGATCACACATGGAGAGACTTGAGTGGATAAAGATGATTGTGATGGCAAGGAAGGAAATCAAATGTACAGAGATTAGAAAGGAACCTGTAATGATAAGGGCAAAACAGTCACAAATATCTGACAGTCAACCTTTCCTTTTATTTCATTTCTAATCATGGACCTGATTATAGTTATCTTCCATTACTTGGGTGGTGATGCATTCAAACAGAACCAGCTCCCTTGCTGCACAGCATCATATTCCCCCACAGAGGGGCCAAGCAGATGGGGTCCAGAGGCATGCTCTGATGTTCTAAGAGTAAAATGTATTCCTGTTGCTAATAAGTGTCCCAGGCTTGGCAGGTCACAGGTTGCACCATCCTGTGACTCTGGTCTTTTTGTTGATGAATGGGACTCATGGAGAGTAAGATCTGGACAACCTGATCTCTTTTAGCAGATTTTATCAAATTCACTAAACATATAACTATGTTGTTATGAAATAATATGGCTGTGATTTTATTCATAATTTTCTCATAACTCATCAGGATTTCATTAATAGTTCCAAAAGATGCCTCAGACCCTACTGTAGAAAGAACCATGAAAAGTAATACAATACAAAATTAAAAAAAAAAGACAACTCATACCTTTTGGTGCAATTTTGTTTGGTTTGTTGCTTTGTGATCTCTTCCAAAGCAAGAATTGGGCTACAGAATAGCTGTCCACTTTTCCTGATTATTCTTTGCTTCATGGCAGTTAGACTACTCCATTCTCGAACAAATCTCAAAATCTGGCAGAAAATGAGATAATAAAAAGAGTTAACAGCTCACAGTCATCTTCCTTTGAAAGTGAGCCTATTTATAACATCAGAAGACTGCTATTTTGTTATGTCCCCCAAATAGGCTTTTGAGTTCCATAACCTAATGCTTTCTTCAATTTGACACAATTTTCATATCTTTATTGTGAACTACCTACAGCATTCTCAAGAGATACTTTTTTTTTCTTTTTGATAGGGTCTTGCTCTGTTGCCCAGGCTGGAGTGCAGTGGCATGATCACGGCTCACTGCAGCCTGGACCTCCAGCAGTCCTCCTGCTGCCTTAGTCTCCTAAGTAGCTGGGACTACAGGCACATGCCACCACACCTGGCTAGTTTTTCTATTTTCTGTAGAGACAGGGTCTCACTATGTTGCCCAGGCTGCTCTTAAACTCCTGGGCCCAAGTGATCCTCCTACCTCACCCTCCTAAAGTGTTGGCATTACAGGAGTGAGCCATCACACCCAGCCAAGAGATCTTTTTCAATCCAAAGCTTCTCTAAAGGCATGTTTCAGGACATGCAGTGTATGCCCTTAACACATATAGATCAACAGTGATAATATGCTCATTGAGACCAAAAAAGGTCTGGAAGTACATATCCCAGCTGGGGTCAAGGCAAAACTAGGTGACAGAATGATAGTGCAACATCTGAGAATCGCTTTGTAAATGATGCCTAAGTTTTCACAGGAAAAAAAAAAATCAATAAATCTGGGACATTTTTAGTAGGGTTACCAGTCAAGTATACATAACTGGCTATTTTTTGGGACTCTGAGAATCAGGATTAGATGATTCCAAATAAATAGCTTACTGTTCCCTTTTCATTTAAAACAGGTATAGCTGACCTATGGGCAATGCTTCATTTCCACTCAAATGGTAAAAAAAATAATCACCATTTTCTTGTAAAAATGGCACACAGCATGCTGGGTTAGCCCCTGCGCAGAATGACCCTTCTTGGCAGTGAAGGAAAATCAGCCACAGATGAGTGTTAAGACCTCCCTGGCAGGAACTTGGCCTGGAGCTGCATGCTGGTGCTTCTGCTAATGAATCAAGAATCACCCAATAAGGTATTATCTCTGCTCTTGGAATTTGTCATTGTTAGAACTTAACCTTAGTAGAAAAAATGTGATTCTAGCAGATACAAATATCACAGCTGCTAATCCTGTGAATGAGAAATTAAATAATGTGAGGACGATTCTATCCACAGAAACAGCAACTGTAGGTGTGATCATTTGCCAAGGAAACAGATTTCACATATATTCTTAGCACCGGGTAATTAATAGGCACCACCTAGACTGAAGAAAATGCAACCAGTGATTTGACTCCATAACATGACACAAAGTGCTTTTTAAACTTAAACTCAAAATGATCATTACAATTATTAAAACAAGTTTATTTAACGTAAATAAAGCCATTTTATTTAAAACTATTCTTACCAGTGAGCGATTTTGTTTCAGCTGAAAGCTTGCTGGTAAATCTTCCCAAAGGTCTAATTTTATATCCAAAGGAATGAAATTACAGCTCATCTGTTTTCCACCCTGATGATAGATTAGGAAGACACTAACAATCTATTTTTGTATAGGCACTAGAAACTATTTTAAATGAAAATAATTATATTTTGACACAATATGCCTAGTCTCCTAAAAGAAAAACTGAGGTGACACATTCTAGACAAGGGTCCACCAAAATGGCTCCTCTGGAGAAACTGTGAGCCAAGAAGGGAAGGCAGGCTCTCTACCACACTGGGTGCTTCCACTGCCCATGCCTACCCCAAGGTTATTGCCTTCAGCCTGGAATGCTTTGTTTACTGCTGTGTCATATTCTTTTCTATTGACTAATCTTGGAAATATGTATAAAAACAATAAAATTATACACTGCAAATTAATATAGAAGAATATTATATCCTTGAAGTTAACAGTAGCACAACCATTCCCAAATTTGCAAATAAACTTCTTTATACTCACTGACAACATAAGTATCACATCAAAGAAGGGTATCAAGGAATAGTCTGAATAACCTTCACCAAATGATAAGCCTGTCCATTGTTACAGGAACAAGGAAGTAAAGAGAAGGCAGAAAGATCAATTCTAGAGAAGTTACTTAAAAATTTGCTCCCCCAAAGCAATGTCACAGTATCAGTCAATGAGGACTGTTTGCCAATAGTACCACCTGGAGAGTAAGTGGAACTGCATTTAGGTCCCAACCATCGGTGCACAACATCCTGAAATCTTTTTTTTCCCTTTTTTTTTTTTTTTTGAGACAAGGTATCACTCTGTCACCCAGGCTGGAGTGCAACAGCATGATCTCGGCTCACTGCAGCCTCAACCTCCTGGGCCCATGTGATCCTCCCACCTCAGCCTCCCAAGTAGCTGGAATTACAGGCACAAATTCCACCACACCTGACTAATTTTTTTCTATTTTTTGTACAGACAGGGTTTCACCATGTTGCCCAGGCTGCTGGGCTCATGTGATCCTAACACCTTGAACTCCTGGGCTCAAGTGATTCTTCCACCTCAGCCTTCCAAAGTGCTAGGATTATAGGCATGAGCCACCATGCCCAGTCTCTGAAATCTTAAGGGTACAAAGTAACCACATACAGCGGTGCAGTAGAGGTATTTCCTTTATAAATGGGAAGAATCTCTCATACGAAAATCTACTTTATCAATAGTTGAACTCATATTCTCTCAGTTAAAAAAAAAAAAGTTACAGCTCCCACAATTACTTTGGAGAAAAACATACAAAAAGTACGCACTGATTAAAAATTTTGAGGCCAGGTGCAGTGGCTCACGCCTGTAATCCCAACACTTTGGGAGGCCAAGGCGGGAGAATCACGAGGTCAGGAGTACGAAATGAGCCTGACCAACATGGTGAAACCCTGTCTCTACAAAAAATACAAAAATTAGCTGGGCGTGGTGGCACGTGCCTGTAATCCCAGCTACTCTGGAGGCTGAGGCAGGAGAACTGCTTGAACCCCGGAGGCAGAGGTTGCAGTGAGTCGAGATCCCACCACTGCACTCCAGCCTGGGCAGCAGAGAGAGACTCCATCTCAGGAAAAAAAAAAAAAAAATTGGTATGTAATTCTAAACCCTGATATAGACATGGGATTCTGGCTGAAATGAACAGTTCTAATACGACACAGGATGCTAAATGTCTGTTACTACTCTTCCTTTAAAGGGGTATCCTTTTAGGCAGTGAACTAGGAATTATTTTTATTTTTATTTTTTTAGACAGAGTCTCACTCTGTTGCCCAGGCTGGAGTGCAGTGGCACAATCTTGGCTCACTGCAACCTGTACCTCCCGGGTTCAAGTGATTCTCCTGCCTCAGCCTCCCAAGTAGCTGGGATTACGGGTGCCTGCCATCACGCCCGGCTGATTTTTGTATTTTTAGTAGAGTCGGGGTTTCACCATATTGGTCAAGCTGGTCGCAAATTCCTGACCTCAGGTGATCCGCCTGCCTCGGCCTCCCAAAGAGTTGGGATTACACGCATGAGCCACTGTGCCCAGCCTTACTTCAGCTCTTTTAAGGTGAAAAGGAAAGCTTTCATTTCAGCTCTACTCTGGTTGTGAAAAGATATGTCAACAATTCATCTGCTCAGTGTCTTGTGTTTGGAAAATTATTTGGGTGATAACATTTTATGGTAAAGAGACATGTAAGTATTTAGAACAGTCATAAAACTATATTTGATACCATTAACAGAAATGTCAAGAAGAAGCAGGCTACTAGGCTGGCGGCAGAGCCTGAATATGGGTCAGCGAGATGGTCGCTGTGGTTTGGTTTGGCAGCAGGTGCATTATACCCTCTACCAGGAGCCTGCAGTTCTCTGTCTGCACCCCAACAGGGATACAACACTGATCAGGTAATCCAAGAGGCAGAGCTTTCACTGTATAGAGTTAAAAAAGATTAAAGAATTTAAGGGCTTCTGGATTTCTGTGGTATGCTCTGCCTGGTGTCTGTCCTTTGGTTTTGTCTACCTTCAAGCCCCTCTTGGGACCATTTCTCTGTCCCTCTCCTGTGATGGTCTGAGAAAGAAGCATGGCCTAAAGCTCTCCCAACACGGGGGATGAGGGTGGCTCAGGCATTTAAACCTGCCTCAAGATGAATAAAGGAGTCACTGATGCTCCCTGTAGCCCGGTTCACCATGTCAGAGGCTCCACATGGTAGATCAGGCTCCACACCTGTAAGAGGAGAATTGATTACTGCCTGGCTTGGTTCTTGGTGTCTCTCTCTCAGTTATTGTTCTATGCTAGAGGCTGCTTGGGGATGCTGGTATTCATGATCCTAGCCATCTCCTCCTAAAAGAAGATTATTACATGGTACACTATCTATCTATATCTACATTTGGTTTAGTAGAAAACCTGTAACGGAAAGTTTGGTCATCTCCAACATATTATCTTTTAAACATCGATATAATGGACCATGAGTTTTAAAAGTTTCAAATACTATCTTATTATACTTATAAAGATTCGAAATTTAAAACTTTAGGCCGGGCGCAGTGGCTCACATTTGTAATCCCAGCACTTTGGGAGGCCGAGGCAGGTAGATCACGAGGTCGGGAGTTCAAGACCAGCCTGGACAACACACTGGAACCCTGTCTCTACTGAAAATAGAAAAATTAGCTGGGTGTGGTGGTGGGCGCTGCAATCCCAGCTACTCGGGAGGCTGAGGCAGGAGAATCGCTTGAACCTGGGAGGCGGAGGTTACAGTGAACCGAGATTGTGCCACTGCACTCCAGCCTGGGTGACAGAGCTAGACTCCGTCTCAAAAAAAAAAAAAAAGAAATTTAAAATTTTAGACCAAATAAAAGTATTAATAATCTATCCAGGCCATAGATTCTCACTTTCAGCAAGTTGTGTTTTCATACTAATAGCAAGATACTGTTTGCCTTTTCCACTCTCATTCTTTCACAAACGTATGGTGACTTTTTCCAGTGGCTACATGAAATGCTGTCTCAACAAACTGAACACAAAGACAGATATCGGAATCCCACTGTTTTCCATTAAGACTTTAGAACATGTAAAACAATGACAATCTTCTCACTAAGTATTTTTTTGACTTGGAAAATATAATTATTTTAAATAAAAAAAGTTATTTATATAAATATATAATGAGTCTATTTATCTTAAAATATGCATTTCCTCACTTAAAAATAATTGTTGGTCAAGCATGGTGGCTCACGCCTGTAATCCTAGCACCTTTAGGAGGCTGAGGTGGCAGACTGTTTGAACCCAGGAGTTTGAGACCAGTCTGGGCAACACAGCAAGATATTCTGTCTCAAAAAAAAAAAAAAAAGAAAAAAAAGACCCTCTCTCTAAAAAAAAAAAACAAACAACCAAACAAAAAAAATGGCCAGGTGTGGTGGCTCACACCTGTAATCCCAGCACTTTGGGAGTCTGAGGTGGGCGGATCACAAGGTCAGGGGTTCGAGACCAGCCCAGCCAATATGGTGAAACCTCATCTCTACTAAAAATACAAAAATTAGCCAGGTGTGGTGGCGGGTGCCTGCAGTCTCAGCTACCTGGAGGCTGAGGCAGGAGAATCATTTGAACCCAGGAGGTGGAGGTTGCAGTGAGCCGAGATGGTGCCACTGCACTCCAGCCTGGGCAACAGGGTGAGAGAAAAAAAAAAAAAAAGAAATAGAAAAATGTAATTATTAATTATTCACATTTAAGTTAATAAATGAAAAAAAAATTATTTTTTTTGAGACAGAGTGTCATTTTGTCGCCCAGGCTGGAGCGCAGTGGCACGATCTTGGCTCACTGCAACCTGCACCTTCCAGGTTTACACGATTCTCCTGCCTCAGCCTCCCGAGTAGCTGGGATTAAAGGCACTCACTACCACACCCAGCTAATTTTCGTATTTTTAGCAGAGAGGGGGTTTCGCCATGTTGGCCAGGCTGACCTCAAACTCCTGACCTCAGGTAATCCACCCACCTCAGCCTCTCCAAGTGCTGGGATTACAGGCGTGAGCCACCACGCCCGACCATAAATGAATATTTTTGAGAAGCTCCATTTTAATTTCAAATATAGTAGACATCAATAGATATAACCTATATAAACAAAAGGTCTTTGGGGTTCTCAATAAATTTTAGGAGTGCAAAGAGGTCCTGAGTCTAAAAAGCTTACTACTAAGCTAGCCTATGGCAGGAATCAGCAATCATCTGACAAAAGCTTCCTAGCACTTACTCAACATGAATGGGCAGGTTTAGGCTTCTGTAAAGACGCTGCTGCTCCTGCTGCTGCAAGTGATCAGTGCAGGATTAACATTTATGGAGAGTTCATGTAGGCCAGGCACTGTCCTAAGTGCTTTACAGGACTGAGCTCATTTTATCTTTGCAACAAATCCTGTCTGCATTTTATTTTTTATTATTTTAACAATTTTTAATTTTTAAGGGTACAGAGTAGGTTTATATATTTATGGGATGCATGAGATAATTTGATACTGGCATACAATGTGTAATAATCACATAAATGGGGTAAATGGGGTATACCACATTTTACAGGTGAGGAAATTGAAGCACAGAGCAGTTGAGTAATGTGTCCAAGATTACATACTAACAGATTTGAACTGAGGCAGTCTGGCCCTGAAGTCTATGTTCTTAAAGACTGTGTGGTTTTACCTCTCATTGTCTTTAGATTTAACACAGAAATTTGAGAATTAGCTTTAAGGAGGAAAATAACCAGATGCTTATCTCATTGTTAATAAAATTAAGTATCTCCACTGAAAAGTGAAAAAAGGAAGTCTTTTTTTATGTTTCAAGTTACAGACTCTGCATGACGCTTACCTTAGTATAGATGTGAATCCGGTCAGTATTCCTACTTGCACAAAACATTAAGGTGTCATACACTGGCAAAGTGTCTGAACTCTTCAACTGTTCTATTAAAGAAGACAAAAGAGAACCTGAAGGCTTATCTACTCTCTATCTAAAATAGCTTATTTTAATCATGTGTAGGTTAGAATGATGAAATAGCTATATCAAAAATATCAATATATTTAACAAAAAGTAATTGTCTAGCCTTGAAATAAAACTACCACAGTAGGCCATTGAAGAGCATATCGGCTTATATGGTAACCAATTGTTTTACATTTTTGCTAATGACCTAACAAGAAACAAACAGATTCAGAATTAGCTGAAAAAATACAAGTTAGGTAGGCATAAGGAAGAATTTCCACCAATAAGAGCTGTTATTGGTCTTGAAGTTTAGACTAATCTATTCCTTTTGCTAGAGTAGATTTGAGACTGAATAAGCACCATTTTGATTATTAGCAGCAACATCGCTATGTTGAGGGCCACTTAAATGCCTGATTCCCTGGAGCCTGGTGCCTGACATTCACAAAAGAAGATAAGTAGACAAGCTTCTTTTCTGATAATCTCTTCTTATTTAGCCCTTTCTTAGTCCTACTGTCCAATATATTTTGCAGGAGATACAGGATTATCAATGCGGGTCTAAATAATAATTAGAGTTAACATTTAGTGAGCACACACAATGTGCGAGGCACTGTTGTAGGTACATACAGTAATACCTTTCAGAAATAAATAGTGCATTTTACATAGGAAGAAACTGAGGCACGCTAACTTACCCATGGTCACATGCCTAGTAAGAGGATGTAAAACTTGCAAGCTGGCTCCAGAGCCTGTGCTCTTTTTTTTGAGACGGAGTCTCGCTCTGTCGCCCAGGCTGGAGTGCAGTGACCAGATCTCAGCTCACTGCAAGCTCCGCCTCCCGGGTTTATGCCATTCTCCTGCCTCAGCCTCCCGAGTAGCTGGGACTACAGGCGCCCGCCACCTCGCCCGGCTAGTTTTTTGTATTTTTTTAGAAGAGACGGGGTTTCACCATGTTAGCCAGGATGGTCTCGATCTCCTGACCTCGTGATCCACCCGTCTCGGCCTCCCAAAGTGCTGGGATTACAGGCTTGAGCCACTGCGCCCGGCCTGAGCCTGTGCTCTTACCTTCTCTCACAGTTCCTCAGTGATCTTTTAAAGTACTTTCCCAGACCTAGAAGTCTATGATTTGTTTGCCATTCTACTTGGCAATGTCATCATACTATTATTTTTCTAATCAAGGCACTGACCACTTTACAAACCTGATTTATGAATTATTCCCTTATTTTGTAAATTCAAAAATGTACTTTAACATCTCTGAAACTGGCATGTCTTACAGTCAATAACAACAATGGCATTTTACAATCATTGCTGGCCATGTGGCAGTTGTAAAACAGTTGTCTTTGCCTTAGTATGCATAAGCTGAGTCATAGCTGTAATACTATTGTCACTTCTACACTACACATGAGGTATATGCATTGTTGTTACTATATGTATTGACTTTATTACCTTAAAATGTCTTTACATTTTTTCACTATGATTTGGTATTGAAATGAAAAGTTATCGTATATACCATAAAACTTGGATACAGACCAGGAAAGCATAGACTTGATATTAAAGGAGCAAATGTGTATCACTGGAGGACTAACCAAAATATCTTATTTTCTTGTAAAGGAATAATGGAGTGCTTCATGGTACCAAAGGAAACGAGAGCTCTGCAAATAGAGGAAGATGTCTTACATTTGGTTACTGAGATGTTCAAAAGGGTTGCCTATTACATGCCAAAGAAAGCAACTGACAGCAGGAGAAATTGCCAAATCCCTCAGAGCACATGAAAGAAATGTCAAAGCAACAGAGGATGATGTGGCCTGGTCTGGGCTAACATTAAGGTATTGTGTCATAGCTTAATTGGCAGTTTTCTTTGAAGAACTATGCATTAATGCTTAAAGATCAGAAGCCATTCTTCGATAAAAATAACTGTTAACAATTCCAAATCAGTTGATATTAATTCTTGATAGCTATCAGCTATATTAGGGAACATATTTATCTTTTCAGTGTTGCCATGAAGTGTAAATTAATGATTTGAGACTACAGATGATGCACCTATGGTTATTCTTCCAAACTCCTGGAATTCCAGAGAGAACAAAATTACAGTTCTAGAGTAGTACATAGCACTCTGGTTCTAAAAGAGCATATGTAGGTAGAATAAGCATTTAACATAGTGTGCTCCCTTTGTTTTCTGTTTTTCATTGAAATTCATGTTAGTGGAAAGATGTGAAGCATACCTCTTATGT
Organism: Chlorocebus sabaeus; assembly: GCF_047675955.1. Taxonomy (NCBI): domain Eukaryota; kingdom Metazoa; phylum Chordata; class Mammalia; order Primates; family Cercopithecidae; genus Chlorocebus; species Chlorocebus sabaeus. The sequence goes on from NC_132913.1 coordinate 20,821,106, forward strand.
GGAATTCTCAGCCCAATGATCTGAAAAGTCAAAAAAGGGAAACAGGAATAGGTAAGGGGTAAATGCTGGCATTGTCTGGAGTGAATGAGGCCAAAGCAAATTTCATTGGCAGAACAGAACTTCAAAGTGATTTCTTTTTTTTTTTTTTTTTTTTTTGAGACGGAGTCTCGCTCTGTCGCCCAGGCTGGAGTGCAGTGGCCGGATCTCAGCTCACTGCAAGCTCCGCCTCCCGGGTTCACGCCATTCTCCTGCCTCAGCCTCCCCAAAGTGATTTCTAAAAAGCATTTGTAAGTACAAGCTAACATGTTTTCATCAAGAGACCACTGTACAACTAACAAGCCAATATTCCCTGCCATAGATGAAGAGATCCATAGCCCCGTTGATGACAATTGCCAGGTGTTGGTTCCTAGTCTGCTATTTAGTTCACTGAGCCATATGCTGTCCCATAACTAGAGTTTCATCAGCACTTGAGAGTTTCTCACAGTAAGATAAAGAAAACTAGAGACACCAAAGAGTATAACCCACCTGAGTCTACACTGTCTACTTAAAAGCTGTTAAAATGAACAGACCTAAACAGATCCATTCCAAGACATTCTTTGGGAAGACTTTGAGGAGTTAGAAGGAAGGCTGAGAGAAGAAGAAAGGAGGATGCCTTGAGCTCAGAAATTCTTAAATGAACATTTCATTTTAAAGCTATGAGTCAGACTCTAAATTGTATTAGTGTTTAATAGCAACTAACTTAGAAGAAAAACTTCAACAGTCTCATCCCAACTATTGGGTTTGTTTTAATAAGAATATCAACCTGTATGTTACTATGGTCACTAAACGAGTAACAAGGAAAATAACCCAAAAGTACTCAGTCTCTTGCCAGCTGGCCCATAAATGATAGTGAAGTATGACATACAGGCTGGTATTTGCTAACCATCACAGCTATAAATAATGAATGGAATCAACCAAAAAGTAAATAAATCCGAAACACTGTATGGTTGGCTCCAAATGCAGTCATGATTCATACAGTCTTGACATCATGTTCCCTAAAAACATTTTCTTTAAAATACTTTTTAAAAAATATGCTAATTAAGTGCAACCATTTACAACAATTTTTGTGTAAAGGATTAATGATATGCTAAGTGTTAGTTAATTATCTGTCAGTCTTACTGTTTTGTCCAAAGCACCTCCCAAATATCAAAACAACACCCTTACTGTGTGAATGAGCTAGGCTTGGTTGGGGCTGGGCAACAGGCCTGGTGGCAGCACATGTAGCTATTTATTGGTTTTGCTCTATGTGTAATGTCTGAATGCCAACAGACATACTCAGCTCTTCCAGCCATCTGGTGTTTAAGTATGTAGTTACAAATGGTTGGTATTTTTTAATATAAAAGAGAGTAAAAGGAACCTGGAACAAGGTAGTAATTACTAATCTAATAACAGTATTATGTGTGAAAGTATATGGTTATTACTTGGATGCTAGAAATGGAAACAAGACTTACTATTACCTTGCTGGGATGTAAGTCCATCTTCTTTCTCAATTTTTGATGTCTCTTCCTTGCTGTCAGCCAACTGGTCAGGTTCTGACTGTGCAAGGGCTTGTTTTTCACAGTCTGAGATAGTTTGAACCTTTTTGGAGGTGTCTTTCTGAGAATCATCCTCGTTTTTATCCTGGATATGGTTGAGGCTATCTATTTGCATAACTATTAAAATAAAAATTATTACAAAAATGTAATAATTTACATTAAAAGTAAAGTAAAAAGAATGTAACAGGTAGGTCTTATAGAAAGAAACAAAGTGAATAATGTTTATTCATATGTTCAAAACATTTATCAGGAGCCTACTATATGCCCAGTACTATTCTAGATGCTGAAGAGACAGCAAGAACAGGACAGAGAAATCCCTGCATTCTAGACTCCATTCTAAATGGCAGAGAATGACAATAAAATAAACAAATAGGTAAATAGTATATTTTCAGATAAAGACACAACTAAGGTTCTTTTTTTGTAAGAAGGTTTTGGAGAGCACTCCTATAGCAAAAGTCATGAGGACCAAGCTCTGAAAGGAGTCCCATTTTTGCTGAGAGCTGTTCATGGATCTAGGAAGCTTGGACTCGGGCCTATATTCTTGGTCTAAATATTCTAAATGTAACTGGAAGCCATTAACGAGTTTTAGGCAAAGGAATAAAGGATCACTTTGGCTGCTGTGCACTGAAGGATCAGATTAATATGGAGACTGTTGAGGTCTGGGAGAAAGATAGTGGCTTTAGAGTAGGATGGTAGCAATAAAGATAAAGTGGTTGGAATCAAGATTTATTTGGAGGTTACCTGATGGGTTGAGTGTGGGAGGTGAGCAAGAGACCAAAGATACAGCCCAGGTTTTTAGCATGATGTAGTAAAGAACAGGGAGGAGAAGATTTGGGTATTAGATGTGGCAGCGGTAGAAATATAAATCTAATAATTATATTTTTATATATAGTAATATCACTGTTACATAGACTGTCTATTTCTCTCTAATCAGACTTTCATATTCACAAAAGGTAGTTTTTATTTTTTTAAGTTGCTTGAGAGATTCCTTATTAAATTCCAGGTCTAGAAATTTTCATTGTTGCTCTTAGTATCACAAAGGAAAAATCAGAACTACAAAACCATATTAAATTATGACTTTTGTTGCTAAATAATTCAACTTATACATTTAATGTGAACTTACATTATTTCAAAGTCACAATAGAACTTATTTTTATTGCCTGTAGCAGTTGGGAATTGCATGGAATCATGCTAATTGTGACAGAGATATTACATGGAATAAGCATGTGATTCCAATTTAGTTCACAGACAACAGGTGCCCACATACAAATATAACCACCACCCACATGGCAGACTTGTCAATTTTGGTAGAAGCACCCAAAGTGAAAGAGGGAAGACTCAGCTCCTCCCTACATTTTCCTTCAAATCAAAATTAAGACAGAGAGAAGAGCAAGGCAGGAGGAAGGAACTGCAATATCAGAATTTATATCTTAGCTGAGTCTTTGTCAATGCCAATATTTTGAAGAATTAATGTATGATGCAAAATTAGATGTGTACAATTATTACAAATGATAAAATAAAATGTGTACTTCCAGTTTCCAAAACTGTCAGCCTGGCATTTTTATTACTATAAAAATGCTCTATAGAATTGGAAACAAGAATACGGATGTATGACAACCATGGGTATTAATAATCATTTCAGAAACTAAACATCAGAAAATGGTATCCCATGCTATAAAAACATACTTGAGGTATATTTATGATTTCTAACTTTAAAATAATATGTTTTAAAAAAGAATAAACTCAAAAAAGCCAGACATCAAATCGGTTCACAAATGAAGACTGATCCATAGAGCAATTTTGATGCTTTGAAAAGCAAAAACCATGGCACAATGTATACTGACTAGGCAAAGAAGCGACATTACATTATTTTGCTATTTAAACATAAAAATAATCCACAATTTCCTTAAAAACAAGTATTAGCTACAGAGGAGAGAAAATAGTAAGTCTATGAGTATAAGGCATATTTGCTACCATAGCAACAGAGCTTCTATTCCTGCCCACTGAATTCATATCCTGCTGACATTAATCAGAAATGTCCATTTGTGCCAAATTAATGCCATATCACAGACGTTTGGGGATATACATTCTTGACAGAACCAGGAGCTTTTCACATTCCACAAGGGATAAATTCAGTCTTCACTATATGAAGCTCTTATTCCAATTTAAAAGCTAAAGTTGTGCTGAGTCACACTATCCGTGGATAACAGCAGTCTCTATAAGCACAGGTTATCTGAAGACACCACTAACAGCCCTTACCTCCATGGTCACCTTCTATATACTCACCAGCACTGCCTTGAGGATTCTCACACATTTCGCAATAAGGTAACACTGAATTATTGATATATGTGCAGAAACTACACTGCCAGCCCTCTACAGGAAAGGCTGGGGTGGCTGACTGGGTCTTGGCCTCCTGGACACTTTCCATGAGTGGAGTTCTGATTTGCCTGGACTGGGATGGTGTCTCTTCCGAGGGACTGCAGTGGTCATCCGAGGCGGCCAATTTCAATCTTTTAGTTTCAGGTTCAACATCACTTTCATAATCGATGGTATCTCCTGCAGCTGTTTTTGTAGGGTCTGATGACACTACAGTATTTTCCTCCTGGAATCTCTTTGATTCATCACAGGAGGTCATCAATTGTCTTTTTTTAGGTTGTGGTAAAAAAAATGATCGAATATCATGCTGTTTTTCTTTTTCGAACTAGGAAAAGCAAACAGTAGTTATCAAAGTAAGAAGCAATCTAATATGTTCTTCTTACATAAAAGAGCTTAACAAAATATTTTAATTAACCATATTGCCTTATCCTTTAAATACCTTTTGGAAATGAATTCATATATACATACATATATATGTATGAGTCTTCATATATACATACATATATATATGTAAAACATATCCATGTACTTCCTGTGTCTAACTTTTTTCTTAGCACTTATTGTGTGCCAAGCATTTTACATATATTAACTCATTTAATCCTCATGTCAGTTCTGTGAGGTCAATACTATTATTATTATCACATTTTGAAGGAGGAAACTGCAGCTTTAGAGAGGTAAGATAACTTGATTAGAGCGGTTATATAATAAAAATATACTTAATACATTACCCTAAATGTATGTCAGGGTAAAAAAGGCAATTGTGTATTCAAATATTTCAGGACAATCAAGGACCTAAAAAAATGCTTTCACACCCAAACTATAAACACAATGTTCATACATAATGTTATTCATATGAAAATGTTTTCTTGACCAAGAAGCATCTTGACCAGGAAGCTGTTAATTAGGCTGGGTGTGGTGGCTCATGCCCATAATCCTAGCACTTTGGGAGGCTGAGATGGCAGGATTGCCTGAGCCCAGGAGTTCAAGACCAGCTTGGGCAACATGGTGAAACCCTGTTGCTACAAAAAAACCACAAAAAAACAAAAAAAACTCCAAAACAAAAATTAGCCAGGAGTGGTGGCGTGCACCTGTAGTCCCAGCTACTTGGGGAGCTGAGGTGGGAAGATTGCTGGAGCCTGAGAGGTTGAGGCTACAGTGAACTGTGACTGTGCCACTGCACTTCAGCTGAGGCAAGAGAGTGAGACCCTGGGTGGGGGGTGGGGGGGAAACCAAAAAAACCTGTTAATTAGGACAGCTTCTTTAGTAGACACATTTTAATAATAACCTTGTTTTCAAGAAATGTATTTTTTTTTTAAGAACAGCTATACCATTGCATGTTTTTCATCTTTTCAATGTGTGAATCTCAGTTTCCTAGTTACAGAAAGTAGGATACCTGTCTCCATGGTTTATTAGCTACAGTGAGGGTAAATTAAAGGATTTAGTTTTAGAGGTGCAGTTGGGAGCCATGTTAGAAACACGCTGTGGCCGAATATATTTTCAATGATGGTCACACCAATTCTTATGTCATTTCACAGGTTCTTCTTACAATGTGACACTGACATGCCTCCATTGAGAGGTGGGATCTATGTTCTTCTTCCTTGAACCTGAGTAGACCTTTGTAACTGTCTCACCCAATAGAATGCAGTTAAAATAATGCTGTGTGACTTCTTTTTTTTTTTTTTTTTTTTGAGGCAGAGTTTTTTGCTCTTGTCGCCCAGGCTGGAGTACAATGGTGCAATCTTGGCTCACTGCAAACTCCGCCTCCCAGGTTCAAGCAATTCTCCTGCCTCAGCCTCCCAAAAGTAGCTGGGATTACAGGCGTTCACCATTACGCCCAGCTAATTTTTGTATTTTTAGTAGAGACGGGGTTTCATCATGTTGGCCCTCGTCTTGAACTCCTGACCTGAGGTGATTCACCCGCCCTGGGCCCCCAAAGTGCTGGGATTATAGGCGTGAGTCACCATGCCCAGCCGATGCTGTGTGACTTCTGAGGCTAGGTCATTGAAAGTAATATGGCTTCAACTTGGCTGGCCCTCTGTCACTCCCTTTCTTTCTCTCTTGGGACACTTGCCTTGGGAACCTAGACACCATTGGTGTGAGGAAACCCAGGCCACATGGAGAAATCCTGCAGTGTTCCAGTTGACAGCCCCAGAAAAGCTCCCAGGTGACAGCACCAATTGCCAGACACATGAGTGAACAAGCCTTCAGAGAAGTTACCAGCCCCTAGCGTGGGTGTCTTCCAGCAAAGGCCACAGTCATCATGGAGGAGACATGTCATCCCTGTTGTACCCTGGTTGAATCCTGCACCCATAGAAACTAAAAGAAATAATACATGGCTATTGTTGTCTTAAGACACTAAGTTTTGGAGCAATTTGTTATGCAGTAATAGATAACTAAGACAGATCCTATAGATAATGATAGCAAAATACCATATATTGTAAATGATATTTTACAAAGTGAATATTATCTGTACTTCTTAGTGGTACTGTACGAGAAAGAATTGTAAAATTCATAAAAACAGAAAGATTAGTGGTTACCAGAGGCTGGAGGGGAAGGGGAAATGGAGAGTGATTGCTAAATAATTATAGACTATCTGGGGTAATGGAAAATTTTTGGAAATACTGGTGGTGGGTGCACAACACTGTGAATGTAATGCCACTAACTGTACACTTAAAAATGGTTACAATGGCAAATTTTATGTTACCACAGTATAAAAATTCAAAAAAAAAAAAAAAAAAAAAAAAGGAAGCGAAAAAATAAGGAAGGAAAATTTAGGCTGTTCTCTTATTTGTAAAATTAGAACATGTTATCGGCTGGGCGTGGTGGCTCAAGCCTGTAATCCCAGCACTTTGGGAGGCCAAGACGGGCAGATCACGATGTCAGGAGATCGAGACCATCCTGGCTAACACGGTGAAACCCCGTCTCTACTTAAAAATACAAAAAAAGCTAGCTGGGCGAGGTGGCGGGCGCCTGTAGTCCCAGCTACTCGGGAGGCTGAGGCAGGAGAATGGTGTAAACCTGGTAGGTGGAGCTTGCAGTGAGCTGAGATCCAGCCACTGCACTCCAGTCCGGGCGACAGAGCAAGACTCCATCTCAAAAAAAAAAAAAAACAAAAAACATGTTATCATAGGGAAAAAAACTCTCCCCTACCCCACTACTCCAAATAATGTAGAACTCCTATTTTGCATGGCTAATTTATACATTCTCAAATATTATAAAAAGTTATCTAATTAGTTGTGAAATATACAGAATTCAGATAAATATAAAGAATGAAATCATTAACCACAAGACATGATTTTTAAAACAATGCATAAGGGAAATTAAAGAAAGGGTCGGCCAGACGTAGTGGATCATGCTTGTAATCCCAGCACTTTGGGAAGCTGAGGCGGGCGGATCGCGAGGTCAAGAGTTCGAGACCAGCCTGGCCAACATGATGAAACTCTGTCTCTACTAATAATGCAAAAATTAGCTGGACGTGGTGGCATGCACCGGTAGTCCCAGCTACATGGGAGACTGAGGCAGAAGAATCGCTTGAACCTGGAAGGCGGAGGTTGCATAAGCCAACACTGCACCACTGCACTCCAGCCTGGGTGACACAGTGAGACTCTATGTCAAAAAAAAAAAAAAAAAGGGGTGGAGGAAAGCAAAGAGATTAATAGACTGATGAAGTTGGTGTTTTAAAAAAAAGGTAACAGGCTGAGTGCAGTGGCTCATGCCTGTAGTCCAGTACATTGGGAAGCCAAGACAGGAGGATTGTTTGATACAAGGAGTTCAAGACCAGCCTTGACAACATAGCAAGATCCTGTCTCTACAAACAACAGAAAAATTAGCCAGGTGTGGTGGCGTGCACCTGTAGTCCTAGCTACTTAGGAGGCTGAGGAAGGAGGATTGCTTGAGTCCAGGAGTCCCAGTCTGGGCAACATGGCAAGATCCTGTCTCTTAAAAACAAAAAAGGTAACAAAGAAACAAAAAGAATTAAACATTTAAAGAAAATATTCTATTCTATACAATAAAACTGCAAAGAGAGCTTGCAGAATTTTGAAAATACTAGCAAATGTTCAGCAAACATGAACAAATTCTATCAGCTATTTCTAGTTAAACCATACTGTATTTCCAAGAGAGGTAAACTTTCTGTCCTTGCCTATCTAGAAATGAGTTGATTTTGTCCTCATCCTTATTCAGTAGTTTTGCTGGGCATATGATTCTCCTCGAATCCTTCCTTTCTGAGACAGGGTCTTGCTGTGTCACCCAGGTTGGAGGGCAGTGGTGCAATTACAGCTCACTGGAGTCTTGACCTCCTGGATTCAAGTGATCCTCCTGCCTCAGCCTCCCAACTAGCTGGGACTACAGGAGCATGCCACCATGCCTGGTTAATTTTTGTATTTTTTGTAGAGGCTGAGTTTCAACATGTTGCCCAGGCTGGTCTTGAACTGCTGAGCTCAAGTAATCCACCTGTCTTGGCCCCCCAAAGTGGTGTAATTACAGGCATGAGCCACCATGCCTGACCTCTCAAATCCTTAAAGGCATTGTTCTGTTTCTTCCAACATCTGTTGATGCTGAAGATGTTGTTTCTTGGTAGGCTGCATATTTTTGCTTTCCTTTAGGGCTCTTCAGGAACTTTTATTTCTGGTATTTTAAAATTTCACAGTGATCTACCTCTATATAATCTATATTCATGTGCCTTTAAAAATTTTGCTCAGCACCGAAGATACCTTATTTTGAATACTACTATCTTTAGCTCTTGAAAATTTTTATTATTCTTTGATAGTTCCTTTCTGTTAATTTTCTCTTTTCTCTTTTCCTGGCATTCCTATTAGTAGAATGTTAGACTTATACATTTATGTCTTATCTTTTACTATATTTTCCTTCTTTTTGTCTTTTTACCCTATAAACTCTTAGTTTTCCCCTACCTATCTTTCAACCCTTATTATTTTAGTTTGGCAGTCATATTTTTACCATCTAAAAGTTTCTTGTTATTTTCTATTTTTTTAACCATATTCTCATTTTATTTTTATAGGCAATATAATCTCAAATCTGAAACTACTACTTAAGAGTTTTTTTTAAATTATCTTCAGGATCAATCTGTGTATTAGTTTACTTTTGCTTACCTTTTTCATGCTATAGATTTTCTCTTCAAATGTCTAATGACCCTTGATTGTCCCTTCCTTGAGGGATGAATGGGGAATAGGAGGGTTTCCTGAGAACTCAGGACATATGGGGCTATCAGCAAGATCTGATGGGACACGCTGATTGAACATGAGGGATGAGGAAGATGCAGGGGCCTAGAGTAATCCTCAGACTCCTAGATTTTTGACTTATAACATGGTAGGGATGATATTTTCAGTTACTGCAATAGAAAATACAGAAAGATAAATAGGTTCATTAGAAGACCAAAAAACAAGAGATAAGGAAACAAGTTCACTTTTAGAAATGTATGCGAACTAGTGGTACTGGGGTAGAGGATTCCAGGAAGCAGGTTTGGAGTCCATGAGAGAGTCAACTGAGGCCAGGCATGGTGGCTCATGCCTGTAATCCCAGCACTTTGGGAGGGTGAGGTGGGCGAATCACTTGAGGTCAGGAGTTCCAGACCAGCCTAGCCAACATGGTGAAACCTCAGCTCTACAAAAAATACAAAAAGTAGCTGCGCATGGTGCGCACGCCTGTAATTCCAGCTTCTTGGGAGGCTGAGGCATGATAATCACTTGAACCCGGGAAGCAGAGGTTGCAGGGAGCCAAGTTGTGCCACTGAACTCCAGCCTGGGTGACAGAGCGAGACTCTGTCTCCAAAAAAAAAAAAAAAAAAAAAAGAGAGAGAATTGGATGTAGGTATCGGAGAACAATCATGGACATGCAGGTGGATAAAATCATAAAAGTGGATGTCATGCCACATAGAGGTAGTTCAATAAAGAAAAGGTAAAAAGGACAGAAAACAAGGGAACAAAATTAATGGTCGACTGAGTAAAAGATCCAGAAAAAAACTCAAAGCAAAAAATCAGAAGGGTGATGGCTTTAGTGTGTGTTTTGGTTTCCCATTCATTATAGTAGATGCTCAGTAGGTACTTTCTTTTTTAATTTTTTTTTTTTTTAAAGAGATGGGGTCTCAGTGTTACCCAGATGGGGCTCAAACTCCTAGGGCATAAGCAATCCTCCTGCCTCAGCATCCTAAGTAGCTGGGACCTACAGGCGTACCACTGCACCTGGGTTTCAGTAGGTACTTCCTTTTTTTTTTTTTTTTGAGACAATCTTGCTCTGTCGCCCAGGCTGGAGTGCAGTGGCATGAGCTCACTACAAGCTCTGTCTCCTGGGTTCACGCCATTCTCCTGCTTCAGCCTCCCGAGTAGCTGGGACTACAGTCGCCCGCCACCACTCCCGGCTAATTTTTTGTATTTTTAGTAGATACAGGTTTTACCATGTTAGCCAGGATGGTCTCCATCTCCTGACCTCATGATCTGCCCACCTCGGCCTCCCAAAGTGCTCAGCAGGTACTTTCTTTCAATCAGATTAACTTGTGTCCTTCCGTCCTGGGAAGTTTTCTTAAATTATTTTTTTCTTCCTCTATCTTATCTTTCTAGACCTCCTAGTAAGAAAAAAGTTTCTGAACAGATTATTTAATTTTCTTCACTTTTCCTATATCTTTGTTCTACTTCTGGGTAATTTCTTCATTATCCTTCTTTCTTTCCTTATTTAATTATTAATTTCTGGTATTAAAGTTTTAAGCTCTAAGAGCTTGTTGTATTCTCTGATTTTTCCTTTTTCTTATTCTTGTTTCATGAGCACAATATTTTTACTTCTCTGTGGCTACTGATGGTAGTTTTTTGTTTTGTTTTTACATTTTCTTCAGCTCATTACATTGTCTCTGTTGCTTTTGTGTCTCATTCTTGGCTTGGATGTTTGTTTTGGTTTCTGTTTTTCACATGAGAGGTTATCCTCAATGCCTAGTGGCCTTTTGTTATCAACTGATATTTAATAAGATGCTAAAATGCCATCAGGAGTTCCACATGGAAGACTTCACTGTAGCATCATCACCGACTCTTTTATGATCTCCTTCAGTCTCCACAAGTTTTTGCTTGGTCTAGTCAGTTTCTCCACAGACTCCACAGACGACACAATGTTAGCTACCACCCACGGAGCTGGTCAGAGAAAGGTACTAAAGAGACCAGGCGCGGGGGCTCACGCCTGTAATCCCAGCACTTTGGGAGGCCAAGGTGGGTGGATCACGAGGTCAGGATTTCAAGATCAGCTTGGCCAAGATGGTGAAACCCCGTCTCTACTAAAAATACAAAAATTAGCTGTGCTGGTGTCGCGTGCCTGTAATCCCAGCTACTCGGGAGGCTGAGGCAGGGAACCCAGCAGGCAGAGGTTGCAGCGAGCCGAGATTGCGCCACTGCACTCCAGCCTGGACGACAGAGTGAGACTCCGTCTAAAAAACAAACAAACAAACAAAAACTTACCATTAATTAAGGAATCTTTCTTAATCTGTTTGTTTTCAATTTAATGCTTTAACCATAACCTCAACCACCTCTATTCCTATACTTAAAAAAATTTTTTCTTTCTCTCTGAAGCAGGGTCTCACTTTGTCACCAAGGCTGGAGTACAGTAGTGCGATCACAGCTCACTGCAGCCTTAGCCTTCTGGGCTCAAGAGATCCTCTTGCCTCAGTCTCCTGAGTAGCTGGGACTATAGGTGTGTGTTGCCATGCCTGGTTAACTTTTGTTGTTGTTGTTGTTTAGACAAGGGTCTCTCTATGTTGCCTGGGCTGGTCTTGAACTCCTGGGCTCAAGCGATCCTTCTGCCTTAGCCTCCCAAAGTGCTGGAATTAAAAGCATGAGCCACCATGCCTGGCCTTAAATTTTTTTTTTCTTAAGAAGAGCAAATAAAACAAACTGATGTCAGCATAGCTATATATATAAAATGTATAATAGTCCACTGTCATCTATATTGAATAATGTTTAAAAAATACTTGAATCTTTTGTCCCATTCTATATTTTAAAGAATCTGTTTCTTTAATGACTTATATCTCCATTTTCCCACCAAAAAAACCCAAAAAACAAAAAAACAATTGCAACATTTGTTAAAACAAAAGAAACCTTCCCAACAACAAAACAGAACAAAGAAGGCTGAGTGTGGTGGCTCATGCCTGTAATCCCAGCACTTTGGGAGGCCAAGGCAGGCAGATCACTTGATCTGGTCAAACAGATCAAACCAGCCTGGACAACATGTCAAAACCCCATCTCTACTAAAAACACAAAAATTAGCCAGGTGTGAGGGCTCACGCCTGTAATCTCAGCACATTGAGAGGCCAGGGTGGCCAGATCACTTGAGGTCAGGAGTTCGAAACCAGCCTGGCCAACATAGTGAAACCCGGTCTCTACTAAAAATACAAAAAAATTAGTCATGCATGGTGGTGGGTGCTTGTAATCCCAGCTACTTGGGAGGCTGAGGCACGAGAATCACTTGACTCCAGGAAGTGGAGGTTACAATGAGCTGAGATTGCGCCATTGCCCTCTAGCCTAGATGGCCGAGCATACTCCATCTCAAAAATAAACAAACAAACAAAACAACTAAAGAAACCTCCCCCCCAAAAAAAGAATTCTCAGGGCCTTCATATACCAGCTTTACAGTTGATCTTCTTAACTAAGCTATTTAATTAAGCTATTTTAAAAATAACTTATTTTACTATTTAAGCAATGACTTATTTTGGGAAAATAGCATTTGAGAATTCTCATTATGTGCTGAAGGCAGGTTGAGAGGTAAGGTTAGTAGTGACTGACAGTATGAGAAATTGATGCATACTTCTGCCATTATGGTAGTTTATGAACAGTGCATGGGAGTAATCAGTATAGGTGATGTTCTAAAATAGAACATTACACTTGAGTAATAAAATTAAGGCTTTAGTACATAAAATCCAGAAAACAAGGGAAAGGGTAGAAAGGAAATCATTTTAATAATATTGTGAACCAAAAGATACTCTTAAGAATACAATGTTAGCAAAAGGAGAGGACAAGATTAGCTATGGCTAATGTTATGATGGCTAAACAGAACAATGACGAATGCTGTCACAGGAAGTAAACCTTACAAGTTAGGGTCCTGGCCACAGGGCTGCCATAAGCTGGAAGGCCTAAAAGGAGTAAGGATTTCCTACTAGGTAATCAGTGAGAAACCTGATCCATGTCATCAATTGTGCTTTCTGATCGTAGCCTCTGGGCAATCAGCAGGAAGTTGATTGATGAGGTCTCTTTGACATTTAGCAGCTATGACTAATAGAAAAACAAGTGAGAAAATCTCTTTGATATATTCTAAAGATAATTATACCTGCTGGATGAAAACAAAGAGGGGCTCCTGGTTTACTGAAAATGATTTTTTGCTTTGTTTTTTTGAGACAGAATCTCACTCTGTTGCCCAGGCTGGAGTGAAATGGCACAATCTTGGCTCACTACAACCTCCACCTCCCTGGTTCAAGTGATTCTTGTGCCTCAGTCTCCTGAGTAGCTGAGACTACAAGCATGTGCCACCATGCCTGACTAGTTTTTTGTATTTTTAGCAGAGACAGAGGCCGGGTGCTGTGGCTTACACCGTAATCCCAGCACTTCAGGAGGCTGAGGTGGGCGGATCACCTGAGGTTGGCAGTTTGAGACCAGCCTGACCAACATGGAGAAAACCCATCTCTACTAAAAATACAAACATAGCTGGGCATGGTGGCACATGCCTGTAATCCCAGCTACTTGGGAGGCTGAGGCAGGAGAATCACTTGAACCTGGGAGGTGGAGGAGGTTGCGGTGAGCCAAGATCACATCATTGCACTCCAGTCTGGGCAACAAGATTGAAACTCTGTCTAAAAACAACAACAACAACAACAACAACAACAACAACAACAAAAAACGAAAAGAAACAGGGTTTCACCATGTTGGGCAGGCTGGTCTTGAACTCCTGAGCTCAGGCAATTCACCTACCTCAGCCTCCCAAAATGCTTGGATTATAGGTGCCAGGCCTGAATATGAGTTCTGAATTTGGAGTCTATAGGCTTCTCACAAGACCCTGGATGGTCTTCTGTGAGCTTGGGAAGCCCCTGAAATTGTCATTTTTCTGCATTGTGTGTGTTTTGTGGGGAGCAGTTCTTTATTGTCCCCATAGTTTCAAAAATTCAGGACCCACCAAAGGCTGGGTCTAAGAGAGTAGAATAAAACATCTGAGGCCGGGCATGGTGGCTCACACCTGTAATCCCAGCACTTTGGGAGGCCAAGGCAGGAGGATCATGAGGTCAGGAGATCGAGACCATCCTGGCTAACACGGTGAAACCCTGTCTCTACTAAAAATACCAAAAATTAGCCAGGCGTGGTGGCAGCTACTCGGGAGGCTGAGGCAGGAGAAGGGCGTGAACCCAGGAGGCGGAGTTTGCAGTGAGCCAGGATTGCGCCACTGCACTCTAGCCTGGGCGACAGAGCCAGACTCTGTCTCAAAAAAAAAAAAAAAAAATCTGAAGATGCACTTGTGATTTTAATAGCCCCATTTCTTTTTGTTTTCTTCTTTTTGTTTTTGTTTTTGTTTTTTTGAGACAGAGTCTCACTCTGTTGCTCAGGCTGGAGTACAATGGTGTGATCTCGGCTCACTGCAACTTCCGCCTCCCAGGTTCAAGCCATTCTTCTGCCTCAGCCTCCCAAGTAGCTGGGATTACAGGTGCCCTCCACCATGCCCCACTAATTTTTTGCATTTTTAGTAGAGACGGGGTTTCACCATGTTGGCCAGGCTGGTCTCGAACTCCTGACCTCAGGTGATCCGCCTGCCTCGGCCTCACAAAGTGCTGGGCTTACAGGCGTGAGTCATGGCACCAGCCCTAATAGCTTCATTTCTTTCCTTAATTTTCTGCACATAAAGAGGGATTGATAATTTATATGTGAATATACACATGGGTGGTGACACTCTTTTTAAGGAGAAGCAAATACATGAATCTCTTACATAATTCATGAGAATCCCTCTGGCCTCTTTGAAATAATAATTTTTATAAACTGAAGAATGCCAGCACAGAGTGCTCTGCAGGCACAAAATGTGCTAGCTGAGCTCATCTGTCTGTCACTGTAACTGGAGTTTGGATAATTTCTCAAAAGACTGCAAATGACAAGTAGGGTCACACAATCAAAAAAGAGGGAAACTGTTGATAAGGTAAGTAGAAAAAAGCACATGGATTTGAATGGCTAGGAAATTACTGGCAGGACCCAAAGGTCACATAGGTCAGTTTAAAACAAAACACATTATCCTTGATTTTTTTTTTTTGAGATGGAGTTTTGCTCTTGTTGCCCAGGCTGGAGTGCAATGGAACGATCTCAGCTCACTGCAACCTCCGCCTGTCAGGTTCAAGCGATTCTCCTGCCTCAGCCTCCGAGTAGCTGGGATTACAGGCACCTGCCACCACGCCCCGCTAATTTTTTGTATTTTTAGTAGAGATGAGATTTCACCATGTTGGCCAGGTTGGTCTCAAACTCCTGACCTCAGGTGAACCACCCACCTCAGCCTCCCAAAGTGCTGGGATTATAGGCATGAGCCACTGCGCCCGGCCATCCTTGATGTTTTGAGACAGAGACATATCACCATCAACTCATGGAGACTCAAGCAGGTATTGGGAACATGTCTGGTTTATAAAAGAAAAAGGTGACCTTAAATAAGATACTAATTTGTAGATACAGATATCAAATATAAATATCTGTAAGATGCTTCTAATGACTTTTCTTTGTCCTTTTTTGTTAATTTTTCATAAAGTGTTCTCTTTTAAGTAGAGCTGGCAACACTGCTACAGCTGTTAATAGATTCACTGATTAAAGAATTTGGGAAAAAGGTAGTAAGAAATAACTGCAAACAGAATGCTTTCCAAAAAAATGCATATTTTCCAAAAATGTTAGATTCATCAATAACATGACTCCCTGCTCCTTAGAGGAGGAAGAGTGATCTAAGCCTATGGTAATTTTTATCACAAAACTTATGAGGAAAATATAATTACAATAACATGCCCATGTCATAAGGAAAGTGGAAGATAGAAGAACATATTCCTCTCTTCAGTTATACAGCTGAAACTCAGTTATTGTGTTCCTGTCTTTTGTTCCATATTGTTTTTGAAAAACAAAAGAAAAATACTGCTTTTGGTGAGAAGTACTGGGAATACAAACTGCAAAATGCTTAAGATGGCAAAAATGAATGTTTTTATCTGGAAAGTTCAGAGTCCTAATCTATTTGCCCTGTTTTTCACCATAGCAAACTACTGGTCTTTACAGACAAATCCCCTGGCCATGATGATAGGATTAAAAGTCAGTTATTAGAACTGAAGGAGAGGGGAAAAAAAAAAATCTAGTAAAACTCATAAAAAATAAAGCACTTCAAAGCTTGGTGCTATTCCAGGGAAGCACAGGCTACCAACAAAAGCACTGATGTCAGGTTTAATAGACTTTGATCAAAGGGCAGCTCTGGTAGGAACCATTACTGCCTCATGTCATTTGGCCCCTGTTCCTGAAAAAATTAATAAACCTGTTTTACAAATGGGTGATCGGAACATCATGCTGGTCTCTTGAACCATAGAGGATTGATGATTGGAACTGGAACTAAACAGCCCTCATGAGCATTTGTAAACAAGTCAACAAGAGTCTGTTTTCAAAGGAGATAGAGTGACACAAGTAGGGTTTTAATCATCTAACTGAAAAAACAGATTTAAATTATTCTAAGAAAGAAATGACTTTTTTTTCAGATTTTCCAAAATGTTTATTCCCATACAGCTGAATAAAATACTGACAATATCCACTCTTAGGCACAACTAGTGTTTCCCTGCAGGTAGACAGAAAACAAAACACACAAAATAAAACACATTTTGATTTTTTTAAAAAACCCAAAGTAGTAAAAAATAAAATGCTACTACTACTTATTATGATTTTTTTTAGAGACATGGTCTTAGCCAGGTGCGGTGTCCCATGAAGTGGGAGGTTAGACTCCTGTACATATCTCTAGGAAAGAGGCTGAATGCGGGTGGATGAGCAGCAACAGCCTGCAGGCCCCACTTCCACGGCAGCTCACTTCCATGACACCTCTAAAATGCCAGGCAGCTACCAGACGCGACACTGCATCTCCCTAAGAAGGAGGTCCTGAAGGGAGGGGCTGGTCGCCATGTTTGCTGTTTGCACCTTAGCCGTTCCAGTCTTCCCGCTTTGGACAGTCCAAGCGGAATGGAGTATGGAGGGTAGAAGGGATCCCCCAGCACAGCACAGCTGCTCTACCAAAACGTGGCCAGACTGCTTTTTTTAAGTGACTCCCCAAACCCATTCCTCCTCACTGGACAGAACCTCCCAACCGGGTCACCAGCTACCTCATTCAGGAGCCTCTGGACCAGTAACAGGCCTGTACTTCCCTGGGAGGAAGCTCCAGAGGGCGGGATAGGCTGTCATCTTTGCGTTTGGCGGACTTCGCTGGTGATACCTCTAGGTACTGGAAAATCCGAGGTGACTAGGGACTGGAGGGGCCCTCAGCATACTTCAGTAGCTCTACGGAAAACTGGCCAGACTGTTACATGGGTGCCCATTCCCATATCTGCTCATTGGGTAGGTCTTCCAAGCCTGGGGCTCTAGCCATCCCCCACCAGAGCTATGCAGCCAGTAGATGCCGAGCCAGTAGATGCCGAGCCAGTAGCTGCTCAGCAACTCCCTGTACAGAGCCTCCAGGCCCAAAAGTATAAAAGCCCTGGGAGACAACATAGGCAATACCATTCTGGACAAAGGAATGGGCAAAGTTCTCATGACAACACCAAAAGCAATCTTAACAAAAGCAAAAGTTGACAAGTGGGATCTAATTAAACTTAAGAGCTTCTGCACAGCAAAATAAACTATCAACAGAGTAAACAGACAACTTACAGAAAGGAATAAAGTATTTGCAAATTATGCACCCGACAAAGGTCTAATATCCAGCATCTATACGAAACTTAAACAAATTTACAAGAGAAAAATAAAAACTTCCATTAAAAAGTGGGTGAAGGGCCCAGTGTGGTGGCTCATAGCTATAATCTTAGCACTATGGGAGGCCGAGATGGGTGGATCACCTGAGGTCAGTAATTTTGAGACTAGCCTAGCCAAAATTGTGAAACCCTATCTTTACAAACAATACAAAAATTAGCTGAGCATGGTGGCATGTACCTGTAGTACCAGCTACTTGGGAGGTTGAGGCATGAGATTTACTTGAACCTGGGAGCCGGAGGCTGCAGTGAGCCAAGATTGTACTACCGCACTCCAGCCTGGGTGACAGAGCGAGACTCTGTCTCACCACCACCACCAACAACAAAAAAGTGGGCAAAGGAAATGAACAGACACTTCTCAAAAGAAGACATACATGCAGCCAACAAGTATATGAAGAAAAGTTCAATATTACTGATCACTAGAGAAATGCAAATCAAAACCACAGTGAGATACCATCTCACACCAGTCAGAATGGCTATTATTAAAAAGCGAAAAAAATAACAGACGTGGGCAAGGTTGCAGAGAAAAGGGAACACATACACTGTTGGTGGGAGTGTAAAATAGTTCAACCATTGTGGAAAGCAGTATGGCAGTTCTTCAAAGGGCTAAAAGTAGAAGAACTATCATTCGACCCAGCAATCCCATTACTGGTTATATACTCAGAGGAATAGAAATCATTCTACCATAAAGACACATGCACAGGAATGTTCACTGTAGCACTATTCACAATAGCAAAGACATGGAATCAACAGACATGCATGTTGATGACAGGCTAAATAAAGAAAATGTGGTACTTATACATCATGGAATACCATGTAGCCATAAAAAAGAATGATATGTCTTTTATGGGAACATGGATGGAGCTGGAGGCTATTATCCTTAGCAAACTAATGCAAGAACAGAAAACCAAATACCACATGTTCTCACTTATAAATGTGATATGGTTTGGCTGTGTCCCCACCCAAATCTCAATTTGAATTGCATCTCACAGAATTCCCACATGTTGTGGGAGGGACCTAGGGGAATGTAATTGAATCATGGGGGCCAGTCTTTCCTGCGCTAGTCTAGTGATAGCAAGTGAGTCTCATGAGATCTGATGGGTTTATCATGGGTTTCCTCTTTTGCTTCCTTCTCATTTTGTCTTGCCGCTGCCATATAAGAAGTGCCTTTCGCTGCCTGCCGTGATTCTGAGGCCTCCCCAGTCATGTGGAACGTTAAGTCAAATTAAACCTCTTTTTCTTCCCAGTCTCAAGTATGCCTTTATCAGCAGCACGAAAACGGACTAATACAGTAAACCAGTACCAGTAGAGTGGGGTGTTGCTGACAAGATACCTGAAAATGTGGAAGTGACTTTGGAACTGGGTAACAGGTAGAGACTGGAACAGTTTGAAGGGCTTAGAAAAAGACAAGAAAATGTGGGAAAGTTTAGAACTTCCTAGAGACTTGTTGAATGGCTGTGCCCAAAATGCTGATAGCAATATGGACAATAAAATCCAGGCTGAGGTGGTCTCAGATGGGGATGAGGAATTTGTTGGGAATTGGAGCAAAGGTGACTCTTGTTATGTTTTAGCAGAGACTGGTGGCATTTTGCCCTTACCCTAGAGATTTATGGAACTTTCAACTTGAGAAAGATGATTTAGGGTATCTGGCAGAAGAAATTTCTAAGGAGCAAAGCATTCAAGAGGTGACTTGGGTGCTGTTAAAGGCATTCAGTTTTATAAGGGAAGCAGAGTATAGAAGTTTGGAAAATTTGCAGCCTATGTGACAGAAAACAAAACTTTTTGGGAGAAATTCAAGCCAGCTGCAGAAATTTGCATAAGTAGCAAGGAGCCTAATGTTAATCCCCAAAACCATGGGGAAAATGTCTCTAGGGCATGTCACAGACCTTCATGGTAGCCCCTCCCATCACAGGTTAGGGGGCCCAGGAGGAAAAAGTGGTTTCATGGGCCAGGTCCAGGGTCCCTGTGCTGTGTGCACCCTAGGGACTTGGTTCCCTGTATCCCAGCTGCTCCGGCCATGGCTGAAAGGGGCCAATGTACAGCTTGGGGTGTGGCTTCAGAGGATGGAAGCCCCAAGCCTTGGCAGCTTCCAAGTGGTGTTGAGCCTGTGGGTGCACAGAAGTCAAGAATTGAAGTTTGGGAACCTCCACCTGGATTTCAGAAGATGTATGGAAACAACTGGATGCCTATGCAAAAGTTTGCTATAGGGGTGAGGCCCTCTTGGAGAGCCTCTGCTAGGGCAGTGCGGAAGGGAAATGTGGGGTTGGAGCCTTCACACAGGAACCCTACTAGGGCACTGCCTAGTGGAGCTGTGAAAAGAGGGCCACCGTCCTCCAGAACCCAGAATGGTAGATCCACTGACAGCTTGCACCATGCTCCTGGAGAAGCCATAGACACTCAATGCCAGCTTGTGAAAGCAGCCGTGAGGGAAGCTGTACCCTACAAAGCCACAGGGGCAGAGCTGCCCAAAGGCATTAGAACTTACCTTTTGTATCAGTGTGACCTGGATATGAGACCTGGAGTTGAAAGAGATCTTTTTGGAGCCTTAAAATTTGACTGCCTCACTGGATTTCAGACTTGCATGGGCCCTGTATCCCCTTTGTTTAGGCCAACTTCTCCCATTTGGAACAGCTGTATTTAACCTGTACCCCCAATGTATCTAGGAAGTACCTAACTTGCTTCTGATTTTACAGGCTCATTGGCAGAAGGGACTTCCCTTGTCTCAGATGATACTTTGGACTGTGGACTTCTGGGTTAATGCTGAAATGAATTAAGATGTTGGGGGACTTTTGGGAAGGCATATTAGTTTTGAAATGTGAGGACATAAGATTTGGAGGGGGCCAGGGGCGGAATGATATAGTTTGGCTGTGTCTCCACCCAAATCTCAACTTGAATTGTATCTCCCAGAATTCCCATGTGTCGTAGGAGGGACACAGCGGAGGTAATTGAATCATGGGTGCCGGTCTTTCCTGTGCTATTCTTGTGATAGTGAATAAGTCTCATGAGATCTGATGGTTTCATCAGGGGTTTCCACTTTTGCTTCCTTCTCATTTTCTCTTGCTGCCACCATGTAAGAAGTGCCTTTCACCTCCTGCCATGATTCTGAGGCCTCCTCAGCCTTGTGGAACTGTGATTCCAATTAAACCTCTTTTTCCGCTGGACATGGTGGATTACACCTGTAATCCCAGCACTTTGGGAGGCTGAGGTGGGCAGATCACGAGGTCAGGAGTTCGAGGCCAACCTGGCCAACATGGTGAAACCCCGTCTTTACTAAAAATACAAAAATTAGCTGGGCGTGGTGGTGCGTGCCTGTAGTCCCAGTTTCTTGGGAGTCTGGGGCACGAGAATTGCTTGAAGCCAGGAGGCGGAGGTTGCATTGAGCCTAGATCGTGCCACTACGCTCCAGCCTGGCAACAGAGCAGGACTCCGTCTCAAAAAAACAAAAGAAACAAAAAAACCCCTTTTTCTTCCCAGTCTTGGGTATGTCTTTATCAGCAGCATGAAAATGGACTAATACAAAATGGGAGCTACATAATGAGAACTTACGAACACAAAGAAGGAAACAACAGATACTAGGGTCTACTTGAGGGGGGATATTGCGTGAAGGAGAGGAGCAGAAAAGATAACTATCGGGTACTGTGCTTAATACCTGGGTGATGAAATAATATGTATAACAAACCCCCATGACACGTTTACCTATGTAACACACCTTCCTATGTGCCCCCATAGAAAAAAATCCCATGACATCAAAACTAGTATAGCTAATGTCTTTGGGAATGGCTGTCTCTTCCAATAATGACAATGAGAATTTATAGCAAAATATCATATAACATATAGAGTATCAGAATGTAACTCAGGGAGTTACATTAATCCACTTATGTCTAGTGTGTACCTATATACCATCATTTCTCTTTAAGCTCTAAGGCTGAGCTCCAAATGACTCTTGGACAACAGCTGAGGTTCAGAGACACCTCAAACTCAAGATGTCCTGAGTGAACCCTTCACCTGTGTCCTTAAGCCAGCTCCTCTTCTAGCACCACAATCTTTTGGCTCTTCACTCCTCATCCAAATTAACTATAAAGTCCTCTGCATGGAATCTCCAGTTTGAGACTAAACTGGATCTCTTTCCACTGTTTCAATTTGTCCTCTCCTTATCTACCTGCATGCTGTTGGCTGTGGTGTTTTCCTTAAGTGCCTCCTTCAATCCCTTCTACTCTTTCCGCACTGCTATTAGATAGGATTCCACTCAGGTCTCATGTTATTGATTCTACTGCTGAAATGTCTGGCATTTTTTGCCTCTCTATTGTCACTACTACTGTTAGGAATTTAGGGTGGTTATAGTGCCTCAAATCCCCTCTAGGAATCCTTGACAAAGGAGCTTTATATATACTAATAGCCTCATGAATAAAAAGGAACTGGCTTTATGAATAGACCTGTAAGTGCCTGATAGCACCAAAGTAAAATTCTGGTAAAAGGTATACTGAAGAACCCAGCTAGACCCCAAGGTCAAAACTAGACTTCCTAACTTGTCAGCACAGATCTAGCAGCAGAAGAGGTGGTAGGGCCTGCCAACACAGGCTTGTTTGCTGTGCTCACTCACAGTGGAGGCAGAAAGCAAAGGAGAAGCATTTCTCCTGGGGGAACAGCAACTCACCTACTTTGAACTGTGACCCAACCAAGTTCTCAGGCTCTAAAAAATCAGGGGGAGAAAGCCTGGACAGGCAGTGGGGGAGAGAGAGAGAGATCCCTTCACCATAGGCTGAAACTAGATGAGAGACTATACTATGCTTAACAATGGAGATACAGACACATTCTGAGAAATGTGTCTTTAGGTGATTGTGCAGTTGTGCCAACATCACAGAGTGTACTTCACAAACCTAGATGGTATAAGCATACTACACACCTAGACTACCTGGCATAGCCTATTACTCCCAGACTACAAACCTGTACAGCAGTTACAGTACTGAATACTACAGGAAACTGTATCACATGGTGAGTATTTGTGTATCTAAACATAGAAAGGGTAATGCACTGTGCTACCATATTACTATGGCTACAACCTCACCAGGTGATAGGAACTTTTCAGCTCCATTATAACCTTGTGAGACTTCCATTGTATGTGATCGTAGTTGACCAAAACATCATTATGTGGCGTATGACTGTAATCCATTCCCCAAGTAGCACTGCCTCCAAGAACTTCTGTCTCTTCACTCTTCCATTTGTTTTCCACACTACCATTAGGGTTACCTTTTGAAGACATAAATCTGATCATGTTATTTATCTGCTTAAAAACCTCTCATGACACTACATACCTCCAGAATCAGGTCTCACTTTTTGGCATGGCAAGTGTGAATGCCTCTCCAAATGGTTACTGCCAAAGTTTTAGGCTTCCTCTCCTTCAACTCACTTCCCATGAGCCCTAAGCTCACATATTTGTGCAGATTTCACATTCTCAGAACAATTAATATTTGTTCATATCTCTGTGCTTTTAGGCATGTTTTTAGTGTTCCCTCTGCCTGAAATTGGACCTACTGCCTTTGAATTCATCCTTCAAAATTCAGCTCAGATATTTCCTAAGGGAAAGTTTCTCAAATGCTCCAAGTAGTTATTTATTCTGTCCTGTGTTCCTAGGGTCTGACTTACATGTCTCTATTTTCATATTTATCATATTGCATTAAAATGATTTGTTTACAATTGTTGTTTTCCACTAAAAAGTAAACTCCACAGGAAAGTTAACTATTTTCCTTATCTTTGCATTCTCAAAATTTAGTCTTTTAAAAAAATAACAGCTGTGGTGGCTCACGCCTGCAATCCCAGCTACTCGGGAGGCTGAGGCAGGAGAATCATTTGAACCTGGGAGGCGGAAGTTCCAGTGAGCCAAGATCACGCCACTGCACTCCAGCCTGGGCAAGAGTGAGACTCAGTCTTGAAAAAAATAAAACAAAAAACAGCTTTATTGAGATGTAATCCATATACCATAAAATTCACCCTTTTAAAGTGTCCAGTTCAATGATTTTAGTATATTCAGACTTTATTAATTGTAGAACATTTTCTTTTTTCTTTTTTTTTTCTTTGAGACAGAGTCTCGCTCTGTCGCCCAGGTTGGAGTACAGTGGCGTGATCTGGGCTTACTGCAACCTCTGCCTCCTGGGTTCACACCATTCTCCTGTCTCAACCTCCCGAGCAGCTGGGACTACAAGCACCCGCTGCCACACCTAGCTAATTTTTTTGTATTTTTAGTAGAGATGGGATTTCACCATGTTGGCCAGGCTGGTCTTGGTATCCTGACCTGGTGATCTCCCTGCCTTGGCCTCCCAAGGTGCTGGGATTACAGGCATGAGCCACCGCGTCCGGCCATAGGACATTTTCATTATCCTCAGAAAGAAACCCTATACTCCTTAGGCAATGTTAAATAAAATGTATGTGAAGCCATTGTTTTAGTCTGAGCTCCTACACTAGGACCCAAAAGACCAGAGCAAACCAGGATGGAGTAACACATGCTAGGTGCCACTTAATCAAACTGAACTTAAAAACAGGGCAGTTTAAAAAAAACAAAACAACACACACACACACACACACACACCCAGGAGATTCACAGCAATCAAAAGGGGCCCAGTCAACCTGAACCAGCATGATGAGGAAGTCCTCTCTGCTTTACCCCTACAAGGAAAATAACTTTTAAACCATTAATCTGCCTTTTCTTCCTTGTTTCTGCTTTCTTTTCTGTTCCCTGTTTCTCCTTTTCTGCCTATAAAACTCACCCACTCTGCTCTGCTCAGCTTAGTGAAGCATAATTCTAGTTCATAAATGGGATGCTGCCCAATTCATGACTTGCTAATAAAAGCCAGTCAGGGCCAGGTGCAGTGGCTAACATCTATAATCCCAACAGTTTGAAAGGTTCAGGCAGGAGGATTGCTTGAGCTGAGGAATTTGATACCAGCCTGAGCAACATAAGGAGACCCCCATCTCTACAAAAAATAAAAAATTAACCTGGCATGGTGGCATGATGATAGTCCTGGCTACTTGGGAGGCTGAGGCAGGAGGATCACTGGAGCCCAGGATTTTGAAGATGCAGTGAACTATGACCTCTCCACTGAACAATCCTGGGCAACAGAGTGAGAGTCTGTCTCTTAAAAACAGAAACAACCCTCCTCAAACAAAAAAACCCAATCAGATATTTAAAAGTCAATTCATTAAAATTTTGTTCTTTTGTTTTGTTTTGTTTTTTTGTTTTTGAGACAGGGTCTTACTCTGTCACCCAGGTTGGAGTGCAGTGGAGAAATCATGGCTTACTACAGACTCAACCTGGGCTCTGGTGATCCTCTCACCTCAGCCTCCTGAGTAGCTGGGACTAGAGGTATGTGCCACCATGCCCATCTAATTTTTGTATTTTTTGTAAAGACAGGGTTTTGCCATGTTTTTCAGGCTAAATTCTGTTCTTTGACAGCAGTCACTGTCCATCCTCTCCTTGAATCTCTTAGCAAGTACTTGTCTACTTTGTGTCTCTATAGATTTGCCTATTCCGGCTAATCTGAATAAAAAGAGCTATACAAGAAGTGGCCTGTCCTGCTTCTTTCACTTAACAAATTTTCAGGGTTCATCCATGTCATCCATGGTGTAGTATGTGTCTTTTTGTTTGTTTGTTTTTGAGACAGCATCTCACTCTGTTGCCCAGGCTGGAGTGCAGTGGTGCAAACTCAGCTCACTGCAACCTTTGCCTCCCGGGTTCAAGTAGTTCTCCTGCCTCAGCCTCCTGAGTAGCTGGGATTACAGGCACACGCCTAGCGAATTTTGTAATTTTAGTAGAGAAGGGGTTTCTCCCTGTTGGTCAGGCTGGCCTTGAACTCCCGACCTCAGGTGATCCGCCTGCCTCAGTCTCCTAAAGTGCTGGGATTACAAGCGTGAGTCACCAGGCCCAGCGCATGTATACTTTTTAAAGCCAAATAATATTCCACTGTATGTGTCAGAGGCATTTGAATGAGAGCAACTCCATCTTGAATAGGGGCAGGGTAAAATGAGGCTGAGACCTGCTGGGTTGCATTTCAGGGATGTTAGGCATTCTTAGTCATAGGATGAGACAGGAGCCTGGCAGGACTGGTTTCACAACACACAAGTCTTTTCCCAAAGACCCTGCTGATAAAACAGGATGCAATAAAGAAGCCGGCCAAGACCCACCAAAACCAAGATGGTAATGAAAGAGACCTCTGGTCATCTTCACAGCTCATTATATGCTAATTATAATGCGTTCGCATGCTAAAAGATATTCCCACCAGCACCAAAAGAGTTTACAAATGCCACGGAAACATCTGGAAGTTACTCTATATGGTCTAAAAAGGGGAGGAACCTTCAGTTCCAGGAACTTGCAACCCTGGAAAACTCATGACTAATCCACTCCTTGTTTGGCATATAATCAAGAAATACCATAAGTACACTCAGTCAAGCAGCCCATGCCACAGCTCTGCCTATAGAGTAGCCATTCTTTAGTTTCTTTACTTCTCTAATAAACATCATTTCACTTTACTTTGTAGACTCACCCTGAATTCCTTCTTGCATGAGATCCAATAACCTTCTCTCTTAAGGTCTGGATTGAGACCCCTTTCTGGTAACATAGGGATTAACCACACTTTATTTACCCATTCATCAATTTATAAACATTTGGACTGGTCCTACTTTTTTTGGCTACTATTAATCATGCTGCCATAATGTCCACGTCCAAATTTTTGTGTAGACAAATGTTCTCAATCCCCTTGGAAGTACAATTGCTGGGTCATATGGTAACTCTATGTCTAACATGTTGAGGAGCTCCCAGATGGTTTTACAAAATGGTTGCATCATTTTACATTCCTACCAACAATATATGAGTCTTCTAATTTCTCTACATCATGGACAATACTTGTCTTTTTTATTTTAGTCATCCTAGTGGGTGTGACGTGGTATCTCATTGTGGTTTTGACTTGTATTTCATATAATCTTAATAAATGTTTATATAATGAATGATTTTTTTTTTTTTTTTTTTTTTTTGAGACGGAGTCTTGCTCTGTAGCCCGGGCTGGACTGCAGTGGTCGGATCTCAGCTCACTGCAAGCTCCGCCTCCCGGGTTTACGCCATTCTCCTGCCTCAGCCTCCGGAGTAGCTGGGACTACAGGCGCCCGCCACCTCGCCCGGCTAGTTTTTTGTATTTTTAGTAGAGACGGGGTTTCACCGTGTTAGCCAGGATGGTCTCGATCTCCTGACCTCGTGATCCGCCCGTCTCGGCCTCCCAAAGTGCTGGGATTACAGGTTTGAGCCACCGCGCCCGGCAATGAATGATTTTTGAATGTCCTGTATGTGGCTTACATCCTAGAAACCTGGCTAAACCAAATTGAAGTTTTTCAATGTTGTATTCATTTCACACACATTTGTTGAAGTCCCACGATATGTTAACTCTAATGCACCTAGTATAGAGTGGCAAAGTTATGAGAACAGACCTTGGAGCAGAAAGGTCTGGCACTTTCTGCCCCAGCTGTGCCACTTATTGGCTGTATGACCTTGGGCAGATTATGTAACCTTTCTCAGATTTAGTGAGGCAAGTTAATAGTATCTTCCTCATGATGCTGCTCTGAAGGTTAAATAAGATCATGATCCTGGAGTGGTCCTCATGTCTGTAATCCCAACATTTTGGGAGGCTGAGGTGGGAGGATTGCTTGAGCCTAGGAGTTCGAGACCAGCCTGGACAACATGGTGAGATTCCCACCTTTATTTAAATAAGTTTATTTTTAAAAGAAAGATCCTGAATATTAAGGGCTTAGCACAATGGCTGCAAGAAATAACAACTCAATAGATGTTAGTCATTATTATTGAGTGTATTAAAGTCATAAAAGTAAATAAGACAAATGTCTAATAACATAATGTTATGTAAGCTATTGAGACAAGTGAGGTAAAAAGGATCCTTGGAGAATCTCCAGCCTGCCTGGGCATTGGGAGGATGGGGTGGAGCCTTGGGGAGTTAGCACCCATTGCAGGAAGGAGGAGCCTGTTCTCTCCTGTTCCTGGGTGGTAACAGGGGATTCAATCCATGAAACGCGAAGCCTGCTAGCAGGACTCTCGCTTTGCTGAGAGTCCCTGTTTCCCTTTTTTCCCTTTTCACACAATAAATGCTGCCCTTCTCACCCTACAATGTATCCACATGCCTAAATTATCCTGGTCATGTGACAAGAACTACGACAGAGACATTTGTATGTCTCTCTCTGTAACCATAAGGCTACTCTCCCGTCCTTATTCATTAGGCTGTTATGCAGACTAATTACATAATAACTACAAAGGTCTTCGAATTCCTAAAATATATATTAAATAAATATTTAAGATGTGTTACCCTAAGAAACCAGTTCTTTACCATATTCAGAAAGAAGAGATTTTGGACAAGAGGGACTTAGATTTCACGAATGCCACAGCTCCTGTGGTCAACTTTCTTTTTGCTGTTACCATTTATTCAACTGGACAATATTCAGGAAAAAAAGGTTATTTTTTGTGTATGTGAGACATTTTTAATGTGCACTTTTTACCACAACAAAGCAAACATTTCATACAATGTTGGCATTTAATAAAAAATGCGGTTTCTTTTTGAATTTTGAGAACTTTGTTTTTTCTTTGTTTGTTTTTGAGACAGGGTCTCACTCTGTTGCCCAGTCTGGAGTACAGTGATGCAATCATCCTCCTGAGTTTGAGTGATCCTCCCACCTCAGACTCCTAAGTGGCTGGGACTACACGTGTGTACCACCATGCCCAGCTAATTTTCTTATTTTTATTTATTTTTTTTTACAGAGACAAGGTGTAGCCATGTTGCCCAGGCAGGTCTCAAACACCTGGGCTCAAGGGAGACTTGGCCTCCCAAAGTGCTTGGATTACGGGCAAGAGCCACCAAGCTCTGGCCTGAGGGCATATTTTTAAATTTAATAATAATTCTGAAGAGCTCTCCTAACTACATACAATTTTTTGCAGCAGACAAGCAACCATTCTACACATTTTTAATGCAAATGTAAGTGTTTGAAATGTAAATTTGCTTTGGGTAAAGGATAATCTAGAAGCCCTTGAGGCAGCAGGCCAGGGAACTTAAGGATGATTGTGATGGAGAAAAGGCAAGCCAAAGAGGCTAGGGCAGAAGCAGGGTGAGGAAAGCAGGCAAATGGGGAGAGGCTAACGAGGGCAAGGAACGCTAGGACACATTGAACTAGGAGCACACAAAACAACTGGCAAAGGAAAGCAGAGACTGTAGAGTGGGCTGATGCAAGAGGTAGCGAGAAATGACTGGAAGTAGTCGTTCTGGCTGTATTTGTGAATTTCCTAGAGATTCATCTCCAAATGTAAAGATAACTACTGTATGAAGTAAGGAAACAGAAGTAGCTCTGGCCCATTCAGATTAAAAGAAGAGAAGCTGAGCAGAAAGCAGACATGTCCTAACCACAAGCAGAACTCATTACCCATACTATATTAGAGTACTTTTTTTTTTTTTTTCTCACCTATGAATCATTTATGTACCAAGTTTCTCTTAGGATACTTTATAGTTTATATATAATGGATGAAAGGGGGCTTAGAAGCCATCTAGTAACCTAGGGACTCAAATGGCTAGATATATAATGTTGCTGATTATTGGAGAAAGGAGCAAAAGGGGATAAGAAAAGACCCTAAAGAGGTTAAGGGAAGGGCCCCAATTTCCCACAGCTAGAGCTAGAGGAAGAGATACTTGTTAGATGATGGTAGCAAAATGAAAACCAGAGACAGAAGGAGGCTCCCTATTTGAATACTCCATTCAGCTTGCTTTATTCAGAAACAGCCTTTCATTGCTTAGAAATAACATACACTAATATTATCCATGCCATTCTCCCGCCTGGAGATGACCTACACTATCACTCAATGGAAGCCACTGTAGGGAAATCAAAACACCTCAAAGCCAAAATAGTACTTAGAAGTCAGACACATTTAGAAGTAGAAGAAGGGAAGAAGCAGTGGAAATTGGACTGACCACATCTTAGGCAGTGACCCTGGTGATGGATTCCAAGGCAGGACTGCTTACTTATGGGACAGCCAACTGGGCTGTGCAAAAGTATCTTTCCTTGTGGTGATGGAATTTTTTCTTTTTACTTGAGTTGGACTTCAATTTGAGTTTCATTTGGGTTAATAAATACTGTAATTTCTTAAAAAATGTAAATACATCTAGCATGGGTAAAGAATTGTCACTCATACATTTGTGTGGATTAGTTTCATTTAAGGTATTATTCAAATGCTTGAATAATATATATTCAAGTGTATATATATACTATATGTGTACTATATACACTTGAATATATTATTGAATATTATATAGTCAAGTATATATTGAATATATTGAATATATTACTCAATAATAATATAAGTATAAAATAAGTATATATTGAATATATTTAATATATTATTGACTTGGGTGCAGTGGGGCGATCTCGGCTCACTGCAAGCTCCGCCTCCTGGGATTCCGCCATTCTCCTGCCTCAGCCTCCCGAGTAGCTGGGACTACAGGCGCCCGTCACCTCGCTGGGCTAGTTTTTCGTATTTTTTAGCAGAGACGGGGTTTCACCGTGTTAGCCAGGATGGTCTCGATCTCCTGACCTCGTTATCCGCCCATCTTGGCCTCCCAAAGTGCTGGGATTACAGGCTTGAGCCACCGCGCCCGGCCAATTGAACATTTCTTAAACTGCATGAAGCTGGGAGGGTATAGACAGAGTGGTGAGAGGGCGCACCCACCTAAAGTCAATCAAAGCACACTTCACATGCTGGCCATATAACAAATAAATACCAACAAAGCAAAACTAACCAAAATAAACAAAAGATCCCTACATTCTAGGATTCCAATTCACATCAAACTGCATTTGTATAAAGACAAGTATTGGAAAACATATAAGACAACACTGAACCATGAAAGATATACCTAACTCAAGAAAGTAAAATTTGGTATGGGTGATTTTTTAAAATTGTGTACACAAATATATATTTTCTTCAGATAAACTTTTAAAAACAATAAACATATACATATGTAGGAAGATTTATTTCAAATTCTTAATACCTATCTTAGAAATGAACTGGTAAACATAGTTTGATAGGAAGTTTTAGAGAAAGAACAGCCACAAATCATAGGTTTATTTATATATTTTAAAAATAGCTAGGATTTCTATTCACTTTATTGTAGACCAGAATATAATATAATAAGCATTGTTGAAAGAAAACTTGTTTGGGCGCCGTGGCTCATGCCTGTAATCCTAGCACTTTGGGAGGCCGAGGTGGGCAGACTGCCTGAGCTCAGGAGTTGGAGACCAGCCTGGGCAACAGGGTGAAATCCCGTCTTTACTAAAATACAAAAAATTAGCCAGGCGTGGCGGCATGTGCTTGTTGTCTCAGCTACTTGGGAGGCTGAGGCAGGAGAATTGCTGGAACCCGGGAGGCAGAGTTTGCAGTGAGCCGAGATTGTGTCACTGCACTCCAGCCTGGCGACTGAGTAAGACTCCATCTCCAAAAAGAAAAAAAAAAGAAAAAAGAAAACTCGTTTTTTAAACGCGATTATAAATGATCTATTTTTTAGCAATATTTCACAGAATTATATTCTAATATTCTAGAAAAAAAATTGTACTAGACCTCCAAATAAGATAATTAAAAATAATACGATTCCACATAATGTATTTTTATGAAATTAAACTTCACATTAAATTTTTAATTTTGTATTATCAGAAAAAAATGTAAATATTAATTTTATTCCTATAATTTCTGATCAGTTCTTTGAAAAATTAAAATTAAACTCTCTGTAACTCTGACACCATATTATCCCAAAAAGACTAGAAGGCCAAGAGTGGTGGCAGTTCATGCTTCTAATCTCTGTGTTTTGGGATGCAGAGGTGGGAGGATTGCTTGAGGCCAGAAGTTTGAGACCAGCCTGAGCCACGTAGTGAGACTCTGTCTCTACGAAACATAAAAAATTAGCCAGTCATAGTAACATATGCCTGTGGTCCTAGCTACTTGGGAGGCTGAGATGGGAGAATCTCTTGAGTCCAGGACTTTGAAGCTGCAGTGAGCTATAATCATGCCACTGGACTCCAGCCTGGGTGATAGGCAGAGAGCCTGTCTTTTAAAAAAATAAGAACTAAAAAAAAAAAAAAAAGGCTAGGAAACAGCAGACATTATAAATCACAAATTTCTCTAATATATTATTTCTTACTAAATTTATAAATAATCTCTAAATAGCATTTGTTAGAGGTGAGACTGGGGGATTTTTACATATAGAAATGTATAATGAATACAACAAAAATCTATGTATCCACCATTGAAAATTTACAAATATTAATATTGTACTTCTGATCTTTTTATAAAATAAAAGAAATAAAACATTTTTGCTGAAGTTGCTATCACACTTTTATTGTTCCCCACATCCATTCTCCTCTCCCAGAGGTAACCAATTTTATAAATTTGATATATATTCTTCCAATGTGTGTTTATGTTTTACTACATATGTGTACTCATAAACATAGACTATACTGTGTGTGTGCTATGTGTTTTTAAAGCAACTTTGTGTTTTCAAGATCTCATCATGTTGATACATATAAATATAACTCATTCACTTTAACTTCTAAATAGCATTTTACAAGATATGACAATCTACATATCCATTCTTCTATTGATGGGCATTTTGGTTGTTTCCATTTTTTGCATTCTAAAAAATGACACAATAAAGATCTTTGTGCATGTATCCTTATATATGCATAAGAAAATATTCTGTACATTGAAAAGAGCCTAGAAGCAAGGACAGCCCAGAGGAACAACAAAAAAATCCTAATTTCTAAATATCACTCCACAGTAAAGAGAATAAGTGCTCCTTAAAGAAATGGGCCAATTCCAGGTCTGGGGCAAAAAAATTAAGGTGAACCTGTTATATATTGTGTGCCAGAAAGCAAGGAAGCACTCAGATAATTATAAGGATGTGTTTTTTTAAAAAAGGAGCCAGTTTAAAGGAGCTTTCATTAGCCAGATCTAAGCTTAAAAAGAAAAAAAGGTAAAGGATTATAACACGTTAAATAATAACAATAATTGAAACCCCTAAGTTCATAGTAATTTTTTCTTTTTTTTTTAGACAGAGTCTCACTCCATCACCCAGGCTGGAGTGTGGTGCGTGATCTCGGCTCACCAAAACCTCCACTTCCTGGATTTAAGTGATTCTCCTGTCTCAGTCTCCCAAGTAGCTGGGAGTACAGGCATGTGACATGATACCTGGCTAATTTTTTTTTTTTTTTGTATTTTTTTTAGTAGGAATGCAGTTTCACCATGTTGGCCAGGCTGATCTCGAACTCCTGACCTCAACTGATCCACCCACCTCAGCTTCCCAAAGGGCTGGATTACAGGTCTGTGAGCCACCACGCCTGGTCCATAGTCGTATTTTTTCAAAGCAGGGAGGTAAATGTCTTCTTTATAGAAAAATGACAACTAATAAATATAGAAGCAATGATGGAATTAGAAAAAACATTTCAGGCTGGGCGCGGTGGCTCAAGTCTGTAATCCCAGCACTTTGGAAGGCCGAGGTGGGTGGATCACAAGGTCAGCAGTTCGAGACCAACATGGCCAACATAGTGAGACCCTGTCTCTACTAAAAATACAAAAAATTAGCCAGGCATGGTGGCAGGCATCTGTATCTCAGTTACTTGGGAGACTGAGGCAGGAGAATCGCCTGAACCCGGGAGACAGAGGTTGCAGCGAGCTGAGATCATGCCATTGTACTCCAGCCAGGGCGACAGTGCGAGACTCTGTCTCAAAAAAAAGAAAAAAAAAGAAAGACCATTTCAAAGGTGATTCATGCAAATATCATTAATGAATGCTAAAACCACTCAGTAACAAGTTTTGGGAATGGGGGGGGTCACATACTTTGAAATTGTTAGACCGCTAATTACTTACTAATAAATAGTAAAGAGGAAAACTATCTTTACAATTTGCCTTATTTTAGTGAGGTAGAGCTTCTTTTCATGTTTACTGGCTATTCAGGTATCCTCTGATGCTCATATTCTTTGCCTATTTTTCTTTTTTTTCTTCTTTCTTTTTTTTATTTTTGAGACAGAGACACAGTCTCACTCTGTTGCCCAGCCTAGAGTGTAGCAATACAATCTCAGCTCACGGGAACCTCTGCCTTCCTGGTTCAGGTGGTTCAAGTGATTTCTGTGCCTCAGCCTCTCAAGTAGCTGGGATTACAGGTGTGCACCAACACACCCAGCTAATTTTTGTATTTTTAGTAGAGACAGGGTTTCACCATGTTGACCAGGCTAGTCTCAAACTCCTGACCTCAGGTGATCTGCCTGCCTCAGCCACCCAAAATGCTGGGATTACAAGTGTCAGCCACCATGCCCAGCTCTTTGCCTATTTTTCTGCTGACTTGTTTATGCTTTACTAATTGAGTTGTATAAATTCTTCAAATACTTTGGACATTGTAATGCAAATATCTTTACTGAGTGTGTGAGTTATATACAGGACATTTTGTATAACAAAACCTTTGATTTCGATATACTCAAATATCTGAATCTTTTTCTTTATTATTTGCATGTTTTAAGGCACATTTAATATATGCTTCCCTATTCTCAGTGTCATAAAGATAGCCTCCTATATTTTCTTCTGAACTGTGAATTTTATTCAGTTTATCTGAGGAGCTGAACAGTAAGTACGAAAACTGTTGGAAAACAATGTTAATTTTTGTTTCTAAGGGGGTTCCAGCTTTATGTGAAGTCTCCTTTCAATACCATAAATAATTGAGAGTTGCTATTTAAAACCATACATACAAAGTTATGGTTTCAGGATACCAAAAAATAAAAAATAAAAAAGAGTAAGGCATATAATCTTACGTGAGTGAACAAAGCTTCCTTCCTTAACTCTTCAGAACTGTCATTTGGAGTCCAAGCTTCAGCAAACTGCAGGAAATCCCATTTTTCCTTATCACCTTCCTCAGCCTGAATTTTTTCCTTCCTACCATTCAGTGTGCTCCCTGTAACTTGAGCCTACAAGAGGAAAAAGTAAATGAATTTTTCAGCAGTTCACCTCACAGCTGAAATTCACTAAGTAACTTGATTTTGCATTTAAATCATAAGCTACCCACTAAGAAAATCTCACTGTTCCAACATAGCATGGGCTTTATTAATATAATTATCTTTGTAAACCAAAAATAAAATTATAAGCCTCCCAACCAACTAAATGGATTCCTCCTCTTGGCAAAGAGCATTCTAAAGTAAACCTGAAACAGGCCAGGCGCAGTGGCTCATGCCTGTAATCCCAATACTTTGGGAGGCCGACGGGGGCTGATCACCTGAGGTCAGGAATTTGAGACCAGCCTGCCCAACATGGTGAAATCCCATCTCTACTAAAAATAGAAAAATTAGCCGGGCATGGTGGCAGACACCTGTGATGCCAGCTCCTTGGGAGGGTAAGGCAGGAGAATCACTTGAACTCAGGAGACGGAGGTTGCAGTAAGCTGAGATCCTGCTACCGCACTCCTGTGTGATAGAGTGAGACTCCATCTCAAAAAAGCTGACCGGCATTAACATTAAACTAGAGATCTTAAGACTGACAAAACAGATTCTTTGTAGCAATAAGACACCAACATGACAGATAGCAGGCCCTAAAACAAATGGAAACCTTTTACTCCCTAACATATTTCTTTTGTATGAAATGGCTCTGCAGAGCTCTCTCTTGTGGGGAAAATTTACATTCTGTAGAGAATACCCGTTCCTTTCCAGGTCTTCATCCTGATCCCAGAGAGAATTAACTAAGGATTCTGGCACCTTTTAAAGTCTAATAAGAGGCCAGGAGTGGTGACTCATGCCTGTAATCCCAGCACTTTGGGAGGCTGAGGTGGGC
Source organism: Chlorocebus sabaeus (assembly GCF_047675955.1). Taxonomy (NCBI): domain Eukaryota; kingdom Metazoa; phylum Chordata; class Mammalia; order Primates; family Cercopithecidae; genus Chlorocebus; species Chlorocebus sabaeus. Next base: position 20,856,918 of record NC_132913.1, read on the forward strand.
GGATCACAAGGTCAGGAGTTTGAGACCAGCCTGGTCAATATGGTGAAACCCCATCTCTACTAAAAATACAAAACTCAGCTGGGCATGGTGGTGGGCACCTGTAGTCCCAGCTGGTCAGGAGGCTGAGGCAGGAGAATTGTTTGAACCCGGGAAGCAGAGGTTGCAGTGAGCTGAGATCACGCTACTGCACTCCAGCCTAGGCGATAGAGTAAGACTCCATCTCTCAAAAAAAAAAAAAAAAAAGTCTAATAAGAAATATTTACAATCTATTCTGTCTGAAGCCTGCTACGTGCATGCTTCATCTGCCTAAGAAGAACCTTGGTCTCCACAACTCCTTATCTTAACCCAGGTATTCCAAGTCTTCAGATAAACTCTTTCAATCAACTGTCAATCAGAAAATCTTTGAATCCACCTATGATCTGGAACCAATGCCTCCCTCCACCCCACCTTGCATAAAACCAAGCTGTAGCCCAACCACCTATGGCACAAGTTCTCAGAATCTCCTGGGGCTGTGTCATGAGCCACTGTCACTCATATTTGGCTCAGAGTAAATCTCTTAAAATATTTTACAGTTTGACTCTTCATTGACATCTAGTATGTTTTCTTTTGCTTATAACAGAATATCTGAAATTGTGTAATATATAAAGAAAATGAACTTATTTCTTATGGAAGCTGAGAAGTTAAGGTTGAGGGGCCACATCTGGTGAAGGCTTCTTGCTGGTGGGTACCTGCAGAGTTCTGAGACAGCACAGGCCATCTTATGGAGAGGGGGCTGAGTGGTGCTAGCTTAGGTCTCTCTTCCTCTTCCAATAAAGCCACCGGGCCCACTCTTATGATAACCCATTAATCCCTCAATCCATGAGTGGATTAATCCATTCATGAGGGCAGAGCCCTCATGACCCAATCACCTTTTTTTCTTTTTTTTAGAAGAGGGTGGGAAAGAAGGCCAATCACCTCTTAATGGCCCACCTCTCAATACTGACACAGTGGGGATTAAGTTTCAAAGTAAGTTTTAGAGGGAACGAACATTCAAACCATAACAATAATTATCCAAAATTATAACCCATTACCCAGTCAATGGTTCCATGCTTAATGAGAAAAAGTCTAACTTGAGAAGTTATACTATTCACTTTCTTCATAAAAACCTTTATTCTAATATTTATATGCTTTGAAACTTAACCAATGTATGATTGGCCATTTTGAATATCTATATTCAGTGCTTTAAAAACACTTAATTGAAAAAAAGTGCTATGGGCTGAATGCTTGTATCCCCCCCAAATTCAGATGTTAAAATCCTAACTCCCAATGCTGGTGGTGTTCAGATGTGGGGCTTTTGGGAGGTGATTAGGTCATGAGGGTGGAGCCCTCATGAATGGGCTTAGTCCCCTATAAAAGAGACCCCAAAGAGCTTTCTTGACCTCTTTCCACAATGGGAAAGCAGTAGTCAGCAACTTGGAAGAGGGCCCTCACCAGAACTCAACCACACTGGCATCTTAATCTCAGACTTCTAGCCTCCAGAAGTGTGAGAAATAAATTTCTATTATTTATAAACTACCCAATCTATGGTACTTTGTTATGGCTGCCCAAACTAACTAACCCAGAAATCATCTAATCCTTTTTTGTTTTTGAGACACAGTCTTGCCCAGGCTGGAGTGCAATGGCGCGACATTATGTTTCCTTGCTAGCCAACCCCATCATTGTCCCTCTAATGTAGTAGAAGGGCTTAGAAGATAACAGGAATATGTGGAAATTCATGCCTCTCTTACTACAGAGGAGAGCAGGCAAGGTACTACTATTGAAGCCTTTTCTTAACTTGGTCTCTATTATTATCATCATCTTGATGTACTTAAGTATCCTTTGCCTGAAAACACTAAAACTCAGCCTCTTAACTCAATTGGCTATGGTTAATAATAAGTAACCTGCTAACTTGATTTAAATTCAAGCTTTACCTTGCGATTCAACATTCCCCACATAAGGGTGTCTAGAGTTCCATTTGCAATAAGGTAGTGAATATTCACAGAACTGCACTGGCCAATTCTGTGAGCTCGGTCTTCTGCTTGTTTTATATGTCCAGGGTCCCAATACAACTCAGCAAATACAACATGACTTGCCGCAGTAAATGTTAATCCCTAAGTGAAATAAAGCAAATAAATTGAGATGCAAATAAATTGAGAATGTAACATACAGCCATATATAATAAAGTCTTTCTGAACATGTTAAATGGAGAACACTGAAGGACTTGAAAACAAATTAGTTGTTTATTTTAGGCCAAATTAAGATTTAATTCATGAAAGGCAAATGAAGAATGTTTAATGCAACATAGCATAGCTAGGTGAACTACAAAAAACACATTTGAAAGGTATTTCAAAATTTCAAAAGTCAGCTTGATGTAAGTATATAAACGAAATCACTTTATTCTCTGATGATGAATGGATTCACATTACCACTGGAAAATCTAATAAAATACTTTATAAATGAGAATACAATTTCCAACATATGGTATCTATAGCAACTAGGCAGACAGCATTTACATCCTCTTCATTTAATTCACACTGTCATGTTATAAAGCAAGAAAAAAATGTCTCTGGTTATACCATTTTCTTCCTGTGATATTTCTCATGTTATATTCCAGAGAGCTGAAATTTACTGCCTATGTCTCAATATATACAATGCAATTGCATTTTCTGTACAACTGCATTTTCATGAATTTCAAATAGTGTGACATAAAAACATTAACTAAGTCTTGCTTTATAATCAATATATGAAATAATGCAAAACCCTCAAACTAAAAAATGTGTCAAACTAAACAATGTGTCAAAAAATGCATGACTTTAATGTTGGTAGGCTGAATGAAATGTGAACCATGCTTATGCTATAGCCATATAGCAATAAAATTACATTAGGTGGTAAACAGAAATATCTGCCATTTTTCAGAGTATTATTTAATCAATGCTGTTTGTTGTTCACACAGACCAAACTCCTGTGAGTGACTTTTGTGACTGCTATTATTTTGATATGTTATTTTCACTTAATTTTTCATGTCACATAACAAAATCATGCTAGCATTAATTAAATGGTGGTACTAGTTCTCAAGCTGAAAAATTTACTGAAAATCAGTCTCTGAAAAAGAAGTTAGAGGTAATAAAAATACAGAGACACATATTAAACTATGCTGCTATTTAGGACTGAAAATGCCACAGAATATTAGAAATAATGCAGAAACAATAAAAAGTAGTTTTTAAAGAGAGACATGTTTAATTTTATAAAAAGCATCATTTGACTATACAAGCATAAAGGGAAAATATGCTGGCAAGATCAATACCACTCTAAGCAGCTGCTAAAGTATAATGTAAGATTCACAGTACCAAGAACAAAGACCTTTCTACTTTCCTTTATTCCTATGGAGATATCAGTCCTAAAGTATATGAGTCTTGATTTATATAAGGTCTTCAGAAACAGCTTTGAATAAAATGTAAGTGCCCCATACATTATTAATTTCAAAAGGTCCTAGACTCTCCCGTCTGGCTTTCTCCTACTTAGCACCTCCCTAGCTCTAAGTACTTCATTTCTAATTCTAAGCCCTTTTTGATGATATTCTCTATGGCTGGAATAGTCTAACAGATAAATAACTCCGATTATTGGAAGGTTAACTGAACGTGAGGGAAGCATTGAGACAACCATCCTTTTGGTTAGAACTCCCAGTGAATTGTGGAACTGCTTCATCCTCATAAAAGTTTCTCTCTGTATACAATTTTATATATTTTAATTAGCTGAGTAAAAGCAGATCTTTGGCATGTATCAGCTTGGTTGAACAGCAGTATGCTCAATTACTTTTCCCTATGTTAAATATCCTAGCTTAGACATTTACAACAAAATATTTTAGAATGTTAGCAGAAAAACAGTCCAGAAGATCCCCTCTTATCTACTGTGGCAGAGACTGCCATTACTTTCCCTAATATCTATCCTTCTCTTATTCCTTTGTAACATAACACCCAATTTTTAGCGGAGCTACATGGAAAAAAGGATACTCTTCCCAGCTTCCCTTGAAATTAGGTGTGGTTGTGGGACTAACTACAAGACAGTGAGATGCAGTGTGCTTTTCTTCAGGCAGCTGCTTGGACTGCAGATATGATGAAGCTCTACCAGCCCTTTTAGATAAGAGATATTTCCTAAGAGTGGTAAAGCAGAAAGCGAGAAGGGGTGTAGGTCCTAAGGACTTTGTGCAAACATCATGCTAGGCCTGGACTGTCTACATAAGAGAATTACACTTTGTGTATTTAAGTCAGTCTTAATCTGAATTTCTGTTTACTTGCCTTCAAACCTAATCAAGTAAGTGAGGGGTTGGATATGAGACAGGTATGAGAAAAGCCTATACAAATTCAAAGGAAGGAAAAAAGGTCATGCAAAAAGATTACAATCAAATTAACTATACACTTCTTACTCTTCTTTGAAAGTATATTCTTTCAAAGACATACTTTCCTTGAAAATTTAGGAGATCTGTGTCAAAGACGTCAAGGCCTCTTTCTATTATACTTTCTGGAACTCTCTGAAGAAGAATTAATATTTATTATACAAGGCATCAAGATAGAAAATTATAAGTTTATAAACCGAAGTTATAGTGAATGGCCTTTTTTCTTATTTCAATGACATTTCATTGAAAATTTCTTACCTGGCCAGCAGCCTGAATGCTTAGGATAGCCACACGAGTGTCAGGATCCTTTTGAAACTGATTAACCAGATGTATTCTTTCTGAAGATGAAACACTTCCATCTATCCTAATGTAACGAGTCTAGCATCAACAAGGGAAATGGCAAAATTAGGACAAGCCCCTATGTACCCATCTCATTTTATATATTTTACAGCTTATTTTTACGGTCACATAACAAAATGGAACTTGGTTAAGATGACAGATTGGTAAATGTTATACAAGAAGAATCTTACCAAGTTTTTAAATAGCTTCTTATAACAATTTCTTATTTTTTTAATCTTTTAAGCTACTTGAGGGTAGAGTCTATGTCTAATTCATCTTTATCCCATCAATGCCAAGGGCAATGCCTTGTATATAGCTGAAGCTCCACATATCTTTTATGAATTAAGCTAATGCTGTCTTCAGTAAAATTCTACATAAATTGACATGCAACTTTAAACCATGGATCAGACTAACTCTAAAGTTTTAAGATCACTAATTCTAAAGTGAAAATAAAGCCAGACGTGAGAAAAGAGAAAGATGATTCTGCCCACAAATTATGGATTCATGAAGAGTAGTACATTTATTTCTGAAATATCTCAAATATTAACTGGGAAAATAGAGCTTCATTTATTTTTTTATTTTTTTGAGACGGAGTCTTGCTCTGTCGCCCAGGCTGGACTATAGTGGCGCGATCTCTGCTCACTGCAAGCTCCACCTCCCGGGTTCACACCATTCTCCTGCCTCAGCCTCCCGAGCAGCTGGGATTACAGGCGCCTGCCACCATGCGTGTCTAATTTTTTGTATTTTTAGTAGAGACGGGGTTTCACAGTGTTAGCCAGGATGGTCTCCATCTCCTGACCTCGTGATCCGCCCGCCTCGTTGCGCCCAGCCAGAAAACAGAGCTTTTAATCTATCGTTTGAATTCTGGTTTTACACATTATTAAACTTAAAAGAAATATGTGATACGGTCTCTCCAGTGAGGTGGGGCACTGATGCAACCACACACATTTTTAAAAAGCAGGGAAACAGGCCGGGCGCGGTGGCTCACGCCTGTAATCCCAGCACTTTGGGAGGCCGAGGCGGGCGGATCACAAGGTCAGGAGATCGGGACCACGGTGAAACCCCATCTCTACTAAAAATACAAAAAAAAAAAAAAAAAAAAAAATTAGCCCGGCGCGGTGGCGGGCGCCTGTAGTCCCAGCTACTCGGGAGGCTGAGGCAGGAGAATGATGTGAACCCGGGAGGCAGAGCTTGCAGTGAGCCGAGATCGCGCCACTGCACTCCAGCCTGGGCGACAGAGCGAGACTCCGCCTCAAAAAAAAAAAAAAGTAGGGAAACATTAAGTGTTAAACTGAACACTGCTGTCTTTAAGAATGATTTGAGTTGAGAAAAGGGGGTTATCACTATGTTAGAATAGCTAAAAATAAGTCATTATCCAACTTCTAAAAATAGTCCTAAATTTCAAAAAACCTTATTCATATATGTACTGCTATAGAAAATATAGCCTTAAATAGTTGGAACATATGAATATTCACTTTTATAAGGGAATATCCAAGTTAATTATTAAAGAGAATGTCCCGTATTAATGTTCTGTCCTCAAAGAGCAAGTATACGTTGACCAATGAACCATTTAATAGCCATTAAGGAAGATTATAAAATCCTCTGAGGGTCTTTCTAAAGAAAATACATTGTCAGGGTAGGGAGAGTTGGGGAAAAATTCACCTCCAACCCTATAAATATCTTTTTTTTCTTTTTGAGAAGAAGTTTCGTTCTTATTGCCAAGGCTGGAGTGCAGTGGCGGGATTTCAGCTCACTGCAACCTCTGCCTCCTCCTAGGTTCAAGCGATTCTCCTGCCTCAGTCTCCCGAGTAGCTGCGATTACAGGCATGTGCCACCACGCCTGGCTAATTCTGTATTTTTAGTAGAGACGGGGTTTCTCCATGTTGGTCAGGCTGGTCTGGAACTCCCGACCTCAGGTGATCCGCTCCCCTCGGCCTCCCAAAGTGCTGGGATTACAGGTGTGAGCCACCGCACCAGGCCTATATCTACATTTTTTTTTTTTTTTTTTTTTTTTTTGAGACGGAGTCTCGCTCTGTCGCCCAGGCTGGAGTGCAGTGGCCAGATCTCAGCTCACTGCAAGCTCCGCCTCCTGGGTTCACGCCATTCTCCTGCCTCAGCCTCCCGAGTAGCTGGGATTACAGGCGCCCGCCAACTCACCCAGCTAGTTTTTTGTATTTTTAGTAGAGACAGGGTTTTGCCGTATTAGCCAGGATGGTCTCGATCTCCTGACCTCGTGATCCACCCGTCTCGGCCTCCCAAAGTGCTGGGATTACAGGCTTGAGCCACCGCGCCCGGCCCTATATCTACATTTTTAACTCTTAGTAAAGCTAAATGGGATTCTAAACATATCAGTAAAATGGATGTAAGAAAAAAAGACTACCATACTTCGAATCGATCCCAGTAGTTTTAAGGTACAATGGAATCAGAATAAGAAAAATATTAGGAATCTAATTTCTTGCCCAATCATTTAAAAAATATTAAGGTTAATTAACTCTTAGAGGGTGTTTTTCAGAAACTATATAATCAGTGAGAAAGTACCTTTTAATGTACAGCACTTTATTATAACTCTTCCTATGGAGGAAATACTAGGAGTATTTCTTTGGTAATATTAATGAACATATTAACTAATGTTTAAACAATGTATGCTAAGTTTTTATCTTTGGTAGAAACAAAGGAAGATGTTGCCACTCACTGGTGGACTACTGGCAATCAAGGTAGACCTAAGAAGATGCAGTAAAGCCACATGGCTTGATGGAGCTAACCTGATAAATTACTTGGGCCATATGTTTCAAATACATCTACACTAAATTTTAGTAATCATTTTCCATACACTGCCTGGAAGTTTAAATGGTATGACTGCAGTTGGGTACTAACATTGGCCAAATTCATTCTTTCTTTCCTCTCTATGTCACCCACATTCAAAGGCCACCATGCAGGTAAATAGAAAGTCTAACATTTAACCACCTACACCACTCTAAAATGGTATATCCAGGAACAAAAATGAAATTCACATTATAGCCTATCAGGCAGCATATCTTTAATCAATCCAGATAATTTGGTCAGTGGAAAATTATGAGATCAGTTAAGAAAAGAGAAAATTTAATAGTATATCATCATATAATACTAATATAATTTTCAAGAAAATGTGTAATAATTTATATACCATCATCTAAAGAAGACAAAAACTCCTCAATTATGAGACTACAACTGAAGTTTAGTATAGTAAAAATATGCATTCTAAAAAGTATTTAATTAAAAAATAGCAACATACCTTATTTTCGATGACTGCTTCTGTGCAAGCTTGGAGCATGCTTAAATGGTGAGCAAAAACCAGAAATTTAAGTGAATCATTCTGAAGCATCATCTTAATATAATCCTTTACAGCACCTGCCTAAATATTAAAAGGTAAACCTTATTAGTGTCATAAAAGTGATTATTTAAAATTTGTCACTTTTAATAAAGTGGCTTGAAAATCAGTAAATATGAACTTTTAGCTGCACTGTTCTCTAGGTAGCCTAAGGAAGTAGAAGCCCACATATAAGGAAAATGTTGAAGAAGAGGGATAAGAAGGGAAAAACCTGAGCAGTTAAACGAGAAGAAGACAAGAATTAGAAGAATTAAAAAACAACACAACAATGGGTTTCAACGGAAAGGAGGTAGTCAAGTAGGCTATGACCAAGAAGGAGTTGGCAGTTTTGTTTAGAAGGTGATTTTCAAAAAAGTTTACATATAAGACTAAGTAGGACAGAGTTAAGGAGAAAATAGAGAGCAAAAAAATCAGATGAAGAGCACTTTTTTTTTTTTTTAAAGGGAAGACTGAAAAGAGTAAGGTTTAAGGAAAGTTGTTTTGTTTTTGTTTTTGTTTTTTTACTTAAGAAACTTAGGTAGACTTACAAATAGGCAGTTCAAGGAGCACACAGATTAAGATAAATGGAAATGAGGTCATTTAGTGTATCTCTGGGATGGAGAAGGTTCCAGAAGAGGCTGGAGTGATGGGATGAAGACAACAGTAGTGAGGTCTGAGAGAACAGGGGGACATATAGAACAATTGTGAGGTAGAAGGAAGAAAATTTAAAAGTTCAGATTAATAGGTAACTTGAGGCCAAGTTACTTAGTAAGAGTGAAAAATCAATTTGGTATGAAATAAATAGGAATTAAAGAGGATCGCATGAATTAAGTTTAAAATATGAATATATGTATCTTTTAACTTTTAAAAATCTGGTTATTTAGAACTTTTGGAAAAAGATACCAGGCTGACCACATTTAACTTCTGCTCTATCTCAATGCTATGTTTAAAAGATATCTAAGTGTAGAGGGACAAAGAGAACTGGAGAAAAGTCAATAGCAACAAAAGTTTGGAAGCTAAGAAGTACATAATGACTGACAACTGATTAACCAATCTCACAGATCCTAAACTGGCTATGGAAAATGGAGAAGCACTTGATTTATGCTGCGGTCATCTAAAAAGGTTCAGAAAATGACACCTCTGGAATGGGGACAGGTGTGGCTAGAAGGACCTGCTGAAATAATGTTTAAGTAGTTGATTATGTACAATACTGCCTTCTCTCTACCTATGCCATACAATAGGTAACTACTATAACCATTCTGGTAGAAAACTACAGACTTATTCTCTGGAGTGGATAAAATAGAGGGTATTTGGATGGAGGAATCCTATATTGATGATAAGTATATCCTACAAAATTCATGGGGATTACATGAAAGTTACAAAATAAATGCTGAGATCTGCCCCTCTCTCCCGTCTTCTTACCCCTATACTTCCCAAAACAGAAACAGGCTTATGTCCTTCAGGCAAGAGAGCAGAATCATATAAAGTGATTCTTTTCTAAGGAATCTGACCAGCCAAGAGAAAAAACTAAAGATACTGCTATCAGGGGTTTCCCAAGGAGACATCCCATTCAGAACACCCTTTATTGAAGGCCATAGTCTATAAATCATATACATGTGCAGAGCTTCTAGTCAGTGGTTAGTGTCTTTCTTGTAAATACAAGCAACCAACCAAAGATCAATAGATATTTGTAGAAAGCAACATGTATGAACAGATCAAATATACAGAGCTAAGAAAACTGGAAGAGATTGCATTTATAAAACAAGACCATTTTCCAGGAAAAAAAAAAAAAGAGAGATATAAAGAGGAGAAAAAAGTACTCTCAGAAATGAAAAATATAATAGCAGAAATGGATAATTCATTGGTTACTAAGCTAAGGAAATCTCCCAGAAAGTAGACAGAAAATATATAGGCCAGGCATGGTGGCTCACGCCTGTAATCCCAGCACTTTGGGAGGCCAAGGCGGGCGGATCACTCGAGGTCAGGAGTTCAAGACCAGCCTGGCCAACATGGTGAAAGCCCATCTCTACCAAAAATACAAAAATTAGCCAGGCGTGTTGGCACGTGCCTGTAATCCCAGCTACTTGGGAGGCCAAGGCAGGAGAATCGCTTGAACCTGGGAGGTGGAGGTTGCAGTGAGCCGAGATTATGTCACTGCTCTCCAGCCTGGACAACAGAGTGAGACTCTGTCTCAAAAAAAAAAAAAAAGAAATATAAAATATAAAATAATTAGGGGATCAGGTCATGAGGGCAATGTATGAAAATATAGGCATAATAAAAGTCTCAGAAAACAAACAGAGAAAAAAAACCAACAAAAATAATCAAAGAAATAAAGTTCTACATAACTGAAAGGCATGAGTTTCCAAAATGAAAAATGGAAAAGACCCACTTCGTGTCTTTCACAATGAATGAAAACAGACCCAGAGGCTCATTATCAAGAAATTTTAGAACACTGGGACACAGAAATGATTCTATAAGCTTCCAGAAAGGGAAGAAAAGATTTCATAGAATCAAAATAGAGTAACAATTCTGAATTGTATTGGATTTCTCAATACCAATACCAGAAATGAGAGAAAATGATTTCCCTAAATTTTATATCCAGCTAATTAAAAATCAGATAGAATAATAATATTTTCAAATATGCAAGGAATGCAAATAATTTGCTTCCAATATACCATTTCTTGGGAGGCTACTGGAGAAAATCCTCCAACAAAACAAGGAAGTAAACAAAAAAAGAAAATAATATAAAGGAAAGAGGTGAAAATCTCTAGGATGAGAGCTCTGCAGCAGGCCTAAAGACTAACAGTTCAGACTGGAGCTAATCAGAAGGAACCAGGGGAAATTTCTTTGAGAAGATGAGATTAATACAATGCTTAATGTTTAAAGATAATGGGAGGAGGTTAAATAACTAGGGGAAACTTTGAGGATGAATTAGTGACAACTACACAGAAAACTAATAAAAGAAGAAAATAAAAATGTTTATAATTATTAATGCCAAAGAAAATAAAATGAATTGTGGAAGAAAACATATCCATAGCATATATTTCACCTGTAAATGTCGTAAATATGGTTCTAATAATAAACATGGTGCATACTGATCAAGCCAAAATTGGTAATAAGTTGCTATAAAATCAGTAAAACTATGATTATCACTTTCATGGAAGGAGGGAAATAACAGAAAGGGCTAAAATTTTATCTTCCGTATTAAGAAGGCAACTGATGACAGCTAAAATTACAAAGCAAATAGTAATACAAACCAAGCAGCAATATAAGTATGGTGTTGAGGGATTTGAAGTAAATACTAAAAAAAAAAAAAAAATCAACTGAAAGAAAAGAAGGTTGTTGCCTTTGGGAAATAAGGTTAGAGGACTGTTATTTTTTGGATCTCTGGTCATTAAACTATGATACTATGTAGGTTTGGTAATAAAAAATTATAAAGAAGGCATTTCAAAACTGAAAAATACCTACTTAAAATTCATATATATGACTATAAAGTCACATGACAGATTCTGCAAATGACATTTTGCATGTCTAAGTTTTCTAAACCACAGAAATTCATCATACAATGAGAGAAGGGGCTGTTAAGAACTTTAGCCTTGGATTTCAGTGCCTTGCAAAGTGGAAATGAAGTACTGTCAAAACAAGGAGCTATAAATTCTGGATATGTTGTCATGGCAACTGAACCATTTTAATAAAGTGCATGTTTGCCTAAAGAGCTATATTTACTGTGATAAGCCTTTCAAAATGTACATGTCAAGATGGAGTACTTTTAAGGTACCTTCATTACTATCCAGTCCAGATTTACAAACTATATAATTGCTAAACCTCTAGTCTCAGATGGATTCCCCCTCCTCTTCCCAAGTGAGCAATTTTTGTTAGAGTCTCCTCCACTGATATCACCTGCTTCCATCATGACCAGAGATGCTGATGCCAAAGTTCAAGCCCCCTTTTCCCACTCCTTTCCACTAGTGCTTCAAAAAGGTTTATGGTTCCTAACATTATTATAAAGCTCAATTACATAACTGGCTAAATAGGCTCTTAGGACTAACAAAGCAACTTAACCATCATTTGTGATACTGCTTTTTAGGAGAAAATGTGTTTAGTATAGCAAAACATCAAAAGTTACAAATGAACTTTTGGGATTCTCTTAGGTTCTTAAGCTGGGGATTACACAGATTTTCATTTTAAAATGTACTATGCATGCATTCTAACTATTTTGATTTTATCCTAATAAAAACTATCACTGCATTGTCAGATTTGAAATTATCTGAACAGGAATTTGTTTCCAAACGATCTTAAGCACATAGTATGTGGAATGGCAGGTTCTCATAATAATTAACATCTTGGTTATGCTGGTTCAGGCTTCACAGAAGTTGCAGAAAATGCATGTGTTCAAAACTCTATTTTATTTTACTAGAATTGATCTGTTAGTAATGAGCCTGTTAGTCGAAGGTCTAATTTAAGTAATTAACTATACATTATATCTTATTTAAAAAAATGCAGGCCAGGTGCGGTTGCTCACGCCTGTAATCCCAGCACTTTGGGAGGCCGAGGTGGGAGGATCACCTGAGGTCTGGAGTTAGGGACCAGCCTCACCAACATGGAGAAACCCTGTCTCTACTGAAAATATAAAATTAGCCAGGCGTGATGGCGCATGCCTGTGGTCCAGCTACTCGGGAGGCTGAGGCGGGAGAACCGTTTGAGCCCAGGAGGTAGAGGTTGCGGTGACCTGAGATTGCGCCATTGCACTCCAGCCTGAGCAACAAGAGCAAATCTCCATCTCAAAATAAATAAATAAAATAAAATAAAATAAAATACAACAATAAAGAGAATATTCATTTTTTTTTTTCAGTGAAGTGGTACACATCTTACTTTCTGAGGTAAAAGTAGTTAAAGAAAAATCTATATTGCACTAAAGAACTGATAAAAGTTATTTGATTTCAAATTGTTGGCTTTTAATCAAATAAAAAGAAAAAAAAGACAGACAAAAACATCAAAACTGAACTATGACAAAGACTCTCCTTTGATCTAACTTTAGTTAGGCTCTCCTGAGCCCTCTGTGCAACTAAGCCTTCACCTTGGTCCTCTGTGTCCATTCTATCCTTGCCAGGCCTGCATAGCCCAGTCTTATAAGAACCCTACTAAGTCATTTCAGTGAAAATCCCCCCACTCTTGATATTGGATCTAGTTCCTCATTCCGTACCTTTGGATGTATAAAGCCTTGGCCTGTCTTTAGCAAGAATCTCCTTCAGGTCTCCTCTTAGTAATTTTCCATTCATCAACTCTCTCAACCTACTTGCTGGCTATAAACCTCTACTTGTCCTTGTATTTGGAATTGAGCTCAACCTCTCTCGCCTATTGCAAAACAGTTGACCTCTATACTGCAATAGTCTTGAGCAGTCTTCCCTACTGTTTTAACAAGTCAGAATAATCTTTTCTTTAACAGCTGTAACTTACAGCTAAGAGAGTGTGAGCACAAAGAAAGCTTCCCTTTAAGTCCTGAAGTCCTCAGAACCCAGTCAAATGACAGTTTTGTTCAGATATCGCATGACCTTTTAAACTCTTTTTTTTTAAAGCTCTTTTAATGTCTTCTTAGTCACAGGTGAATTGTGATTGGTCTAAGCAAACCTAGCATTTTCATTTCCCCTGCAAATGATTCTGACTAATATGACACCTGAGGAGTCTGCTGGGGGTTTCAAAGAAACATCCTCCCTGACAAAGGCACTCTTAGGAACACTTTTCCTTGCTTTAGACATTATGGGCTGCACTTCATATCTGATATCCTGGAATGCAGCAGTCATCTTGGGGCTATAATAGGAGCTGTTGAGGGCAAGCAGCGAACTGGGTCAGACAACAAAAGACAGAAGAACCTAGGTTCTCTCTCTTTTTTAAAAAATAGCTTCATTGTGATATAATTCCCATGCCATAAAATTCACTCTTTTAAGTGTACAATTCAATGGCTTTTAGTACATTTGCAGAATTGTGTATCATCACAACAATCACAACCTAACAATGTTAGGACCTTTTCATTACCCTAAAAAGAATTCCTTTACCTCTCAGCTGTCATACCCCAGTTCCCCTTCCCCATCATTTCAGCTCTAGGTGAACACTAATTAACTTTCTGTCTCTATGGATTTGACTCTTTTGGACATTCCATATAAATGGAATCATATATGTGTTTTCTGAGACAGCTTCTTTAACTTAGTGTAATGGTTTCCAATCCATGTTGTAGCATACATCAGCACTTCACTTATTTTTTAATGTCAAATAATATTCCACTGTACGAATATATATGCATTTTATTTATCCATTCATCAGTTGATATACTCTCTTATTTTTATTCATTTATCTAGCTCACCTTATACTGTTCCTTAATAACTTATTTCTTTTGTAACAGTTGATTTACTTTCTATCCTTTAAAATTATCTTAAATAAGCAGAGGCAAGTACCAAAGTAAAAGAGAATATGCATTGTTTATTTACTCCTTGCCTAGCTTCTGCAGCTCACCACAAAAGGAAGGCTAGACATTGTCTTCCAGTATCCCTTCCCCCTTTGCCGATAGTTTTTAATTTAGAAACGTTTTCATCAGCCTGAAAAAACATTTTCAAATCTGTTAGTAAACATTTTGAAATCTGATAGGAGACAGCCTTCAGGAGAAGACTAGCAGTTTCCATACCATAATGTCAGGGCTTTGAACATTTTTACAGAACCTCATGCCCAAATTTTCCCAAAGAAACAATAATTTCACTTCAAAAGATGGTTCCAGTGAACTATCAAAAGTATTATTTTCTTATCTCAAAGAATGTTTTACTTCCTTATAAATATATCTGCAAATACAAATCTAATACCTCTAATACATTTAATCTTTTGACACTGATGGAGTTCCACAAGCGGCACACTGAAGGGTATATGGGATACAATACCCTGTGAAAAAGGTAATTCCAATTTAATATCTTAACCAACATAATTTAAAAAAAAAACCCTGGGATCCTAAATCTTTCCGTAAGGTTTTCAGAACAAGTTATAATAAAGCAATCATTATCAATCAATCAATCAATCAATGAATCAATCAACTTGGCAAGGATACATGAGACAGCATTCCTAAGAATGACATAATTCCATTTACCCAAAATTTACCCAAATTTTGACAAAGTAAAGCCAATACTATTATGAACTTTAAGAAAGTTATTTTCGTGGAAGTTTGATCATAAAAGTCATTGATCAAAACAGCTAATCTAGGCCTGACACAGTGACACATGGCTATAATCCCAGCACTTTGGGAGGCTGGGGCAGGAGGACTGCTCAAGCCCAGGAGTTTGAGACCAGCCTGGGCAACATAGTGGGAGCCTGTATCTACAAAAAATTTAAAAATTAGCCAGGTGTGGTGGCATGTGCCTGTCTGTACTCCCAGCTACTTGGGAGGCTGGGGCAGAAGGACTGCTTGAGCCTGGGAGGTTGAGGCTGCAGTGAGCTGTGATTGTGTCACTGCACTTCAGCCTGGGTGACAGAGTGAGGCCCTGTCTCAAACAAACAAAACAGCTAATCTAATTCTTTTAAAACTGAATTCAATTATTAAAAACATTCTTGATTTATTTCTAAACTCCATCCACTAGTCATGGCAATAAGTACAGAATAAACCTTATTTGGTGAGGTTTATTTATCTATTTGTTCATGAATAAACCTTATTTGGGTGTTAAAAATCAAAACACATAGAATGTACAGACTTTAAAGTCTGCATCTTTTCCATGCCTATTCAGGGGTGTTGAAAAATCACTAATAGGGAGCCAGGCATGATGGCTCATGCCTGTAGTCCCAGCTAGTCATTAGGCTGTGGTGGGAGGACAGCTTGAGCCTGGAAGTTAGAGGATGCAGTGAGCCACGATCACACCACTGCACTGCAGCCTGGACAACAGAGCAAGACTCTGACCCTTAAAAAAATCACTAATAGAAAAATAGGTAACACATTAATCCAGGGCCATTAACAAATATTATGTCTATTTAGCTATCCTTGTAGAATGATGGCTAAGCACATGGACTCTGGAGCCAGACAGTCTGGGTTTGAATACTAACTCCATCATTTACAATGTGAGAGACACTGAGAGTCACTTAATCTCTGTGGTTTAATTTTCTCATCTATAAAAGAAGATAAAAGTACCTATACTGCATAGGGTTGTGGTGAAAATTAAATAAGTTAGTCCATGAAATATGTTTGGATTAGTGCTTGGCACATAGTGGACATTATAAAGGTATTAGCTCCTATTATTAGCATATTTCTCCAGTAAACTGCAAAAACTATTTCAACATCATAACCTATGACTCCCAGCTCTCAAACCACCCCTTGCCCAAAGAAAATAGAATCACATCTGAGAATTCTGTTACCTTTCCTTACTTTACTCATCCTCACTTCCTTTCCTTTTGTAACAAGAGAGGTTATTTCTTCTTTTTTTTTTTTTCTTGAGACAGAGTTTTGCTCTTGTTGCCTAGGCTGGAGTGCAATGGTGCAATCTTGGCTCACTGCAACCTCCGCCTCCCGGGTTCAAGCAATTATCCTGCCTCAGCCTCCTAAGCAGCTGGGATTACAGGCATGCACCACCACGCCTGGCTAATTGAGTATTTTTAGTAGAGACGGGGTTTCTCCATGTTGGTAAGGCTGGTCTGCTTGAACTCCTGGCCTCAGGTGATCTGCCCGCCTTGGCCTCCCAAAGTGCTGGGATTACAGGCGTGAGCCACCGTGCCTGGCAGAGAGGTTATTTCTTCTTTTTCTATGGTAAACTCCTCTATTTGTGATTCCAACCTACCCATTCTTGCCACCTCAAAAACCTTACAACACTCCTTCTCAAGTGGATTTATTTCCTTATCTTTAATAAAGCCTTCCTCCATGCCACATCTCCATATGGTTAATATACTCTTTTATCCTCTAAAATGGTAACATTATTTTATTTGCACTGTATTGATTATTGCTGACTATTTCCTGCTAATGAAGAGGAGGCAGAGTGTCCCCAATTCAGAGCCAGAGATCCTTTCCGAAACTACAGAAATGGCACAAGAAGAAGCGCTCTTCAGTCTCATATCTTCCCAGACCCTGTGCGGCAGGGAATATTGCAGTGGCCTCATTATACCTCACTGCATATTATAAATAGGATTCCACCTGTGCTAAGCTGCTGAGGCAATTAAAGAGGAAACACACTTTGTGCATAATGGAAACGTGTTTAAAGTAATTTGCCTTCTGGAAAGTTGTTAAGGCACGAAGGAATGCTGCCATCCCTCTAGTGACAAGAAATTTTAAATTATGGGTTGGCTTTAATCCTTTTCATAGAAAAATAACTGGCATTTCTCCCAAAATGGTTTCTTCTAAAAACGAGGCATTGTTGTGATGTACCTGTTGTAATGTACTTGAATTGAGAGATGGCCAGACCATACGTAACACAGGTATCTGGTTTTTTTTCTAGGAAAGTATTATGCTGATCACAAATCTGAAGAATGTGTTCATTTTCATCCATTGTATTCTCAACATATATTACAAAGCAACAAAAACAATGACATAGAAGAAAAGTAATTCTCCTAATTATTGGAGATTCTCCACTAATTGACTTTGTACTGGTAACATTGATTATTTTTGGTTCATTCCTTTGTTTACTATTTATCATCATTATTTTTAAAAAAAGTTCCATTGTTTTATTTTATTTTTATTTATTTATTTTTATTTTAATAGGTTTTTGGGGAAACAGGTGGTGTTTGGTTACATGGATAAGTTCTTTAGGTGTGATTTCTGAGATTATGGTGCGCCCATCACCTGGGCAGTGTACACTGCACCCAGTGTGCAGTCTTTTCTCTCTTACACCCCTCTCACCCTTCCCCCACGTCCCAAAAGTCCCATTGTATCATTCTTATGCCTTTGCATTTTCTTTTTCTTTTTGAGAGGGAGTCTCGCTTTGTCACCCAGGCTGGAGTGCAGTGGTGCAACCTCGGCTCACTGCAACCTCCAAATCCTGGGTTCACGCAATTCTCCTTCCTCAATCTCCTGAGTATCTGGGACTACAGGCACACGCCACTACACCCGGCTAATTTTTGTATTTTTAGTAGAGACGGGGTTTCACCATATTGTCCAGACTGGTCTCAAACTCCTAGCCTCAAGTGATCTGCCTGCCTTGGCCTCCTGAAGTGTTGGGATTACAGGCGTGAGCCACTGCACTCGGCCTTATTTTTTGATTTTTAAATGATAGCCATTCTTGCAGGAACAAGGTGGTGTTATACTGTGGTTTTAATTTGCATTTCCCTGATAATAGGTGATGATGAGCATTTTTTCATGTTTTTTTGGCCATTTGCATATCTTCTTTGAGAATTGTCTATTCATGTACTTAGCCCACTTTTTGATGGGATTATTATTATTTTTTTTCTTGCTGACTTGTTTGCATTTCTTATAGATTCTGGCTATTAGTCCTTTGTTGGAGGCATGGTTTGTGAAGATTTTCTCCCACTCTGTGGGTTGTCTGTTTACTCTGCTGACTGTTCCTTTTGCTGTGCAGAAGCTTTTTAATTTATTTAAGTCTCATCTATTTATCTTTGTTTTTGTTGTATTTGCTTTTGGGTTCTTGGTCATGAGCTCTTTGCCTAGGCCAATGTCTAGAAGGGGTTTTCCAGTGTTATCTTCTAGAATTTTTATTGTTTCAGGTCAGATTTAAGTATTTGATCCATCTTGAGTTGATCTATGTATAAGGTGAGAGATGAGGATCCAGTTTCATTCTCCTACGTGTGGCTTGCCAATTATCCCAGCACCATTTATTTGAATAGAATGTTCTTTCCCCACTTTATCTTTCCGTTTGCTTTGTCGAAGATCAGCTGGCTGTAATTATTTGGCGTTATTTCTGGGTTCTCTATTCTGTACCATTGGTCTATGTGCCCATTTTTACACAAGTACCATGCTGTTTTGGTGACTACAACCTTATTGTACAGTTCAAAGTCATGTAATGTGATGCCTCTGGATTTGTTCTTTTTGCTTAGTCCTGCTTTGGCTACGAGGAGATTTTTTGGTTTCATACGAATTTTAGGATTGTTTTTTCTAGTTCTGTGAGGAATGATGATGGTTATTTCAATGGGAATTGCATTGAATTTGTTGATTGTTTTTGGCCATATGATTATTTTCACAATATTGATTCTACCCATCCATGAGCATGGGATGTGTTGACGTGTTTCCATTAGTTTGTGTCGTCTGTGATTTCCTTCAGCAGTGTTTTGTAGTTTTCCTCGTAGAGGTCTTTCGGGTCCTTGGTTAGGTATATTTCTTTCCTTTTTTTTTTTTTTTTGCAGCTACTGTAAAAGGGCTTCAGTTCTTGACTTGATTCTTGGCTTGGTCACTGTTAGTGTATAGCAGTGCTACTGATTTGTGTACATTGATTTTGTATCCTGAAACTTTACTGAATTCATTTATCAGATCTAGGAGCTCTCTGGATGAGTCTTTAGGGTTTTCTGGGTATACAATCATATCACTGGTGAACCATGACAGTTTGACTTTCTCTTTACTGACATGGATGCCCTTTATTTCTTTCTCTTGTCCGACTGCTCTGGCTAGGACTTTCAGTACTATGTTGAATATAAGTGGTCAAAGTGGGCATCCTTGCCTTGTTTCAGTTTGCAGGGGGAATGCTTTCAACTTTTCCCCATTCAGTATAATGTTGGCTGTGGGTTTGTCATAGATGGCTTTTATCTTAAAATATGTTCCCTCTATGACGATTTTCTGAAGGTTTTAATCACAAAAGGATGCTGGATTTTGTCAAATGTCTTTTCTGCATCTATCGAGATGATCAGGTAATTTTTGTTTTTAATTCTATTTATGTGATGTATAACATTTATTGGCCTGTGTGTGTTAAGCCATCCCAGCATCCCCAATATGAAATCCACTTGATCATAGTGGATTATCTTTTTGATATACTGTTGGATTTGGGTTAGCTAGTATTTTGTTGAGGATTTTTGCATCTGTGTTCATTAGAAATACTGGTCTGTAGTTTTCATTTTTTGTTATATCCTTTCCTGGTTTTGGTGTTAGGGTGATACTGCTTTCGTAGAATGATTTAGGGAGGATCCCCGCTTTGTCTTTTGGAATAGTTTCAATAGGATTGGTACCAATTCTTTGGAAGTCTGATAGAATTCAGTTGTGAATCCATGTAGTCCTGAACTTTTTTTTGTCGGCAATTTTTAAATTATCATTTCAATGTTGCTGCTTGTTATTGGTCTGTTCAGAGTCTCTATTTCTTCCTGGTTTAATCTAGGAGGGTTGTGTAATTCCAGGAATTTATCCATGTCTTCTAGGTTTTCTAGTTTGTGCACATAAAGGTGTTAACAGCAGCCATGAATAATCATTTGTATTTCTGTGGTATCGGTTGTAGTATCTCCTGTTTCATTTCTAATTGAGCCTACTTGGATCTTCTCTCTTTTCTTGGTTAGCCTCACTAATGGTCTATCAACTTTATTTATATTTTTAAAGAACTTGTTTGTGTGTGTGTATGTTGTTTCAATTTCATTTACTTCTGCTCTTTTATTTCTTTTCTTCTGCTGGGTTTGGGTCTGGTTTGTTCTTGTTTTTCTAGTTTCTTTAGCTACGACCTTAGATTGTCTTATTAGTGCTTTTTCAGAGTTTTTGATGCAGACATTTAATGCTATGATGTTTCCTCTTAGCACTTTTTTTGCTGTATCCTAGAGGTTTTGATAGGTTGTGTCACTATTATCATTCAGTTCAAGGAATTTGTAAATTTCAATCTTGATTTTATTGTTGACTCAGTGATCGTTCAGGAACAGACTATTTAATTTTCATATATCTGCATGGTTTTGAGGATTTCTTTGTAGTTGATTTCTTTTTTAGTTTTTAAGACAAAGTCTCACTCTATTGCTCGGGCTGGAGTGTAGTGGCGCAATCTCGGCTCACTGCAACCTCTGCTGCCCAGGTTCAAGCGATTCTCCTGCCTCAGCCTCCTGAGCAGCTGGGATTATAGGTGCCTGCCACTGCGCCTGGCTAATTTTTGCAGTTTTAGTAGAGATGGGGTTTTGCCATGTTGGCCAGGCCGGTCTTGAACTCCCGAACTTATGATCTACCCACCTCAGTATCCCACAGTGCTGGGATTACAGGCATGAGTCACTATGCCCAGCTCTGGAGTTGATTTATAATTTTATTCCACTGTGGTCTGACAGAGTACTTGATATACTTTGATTTTTTGGCTGGGTTTGGTGGCTTATGCCTGTAATCGTAGCATTTTGGGAGGCTAAGTCAGGTGAATCACTTGAGGTCTGAAGGTCAAGATCAGTCTAGCCAATATAGTGAGACCCCGTCTCTACTAAAAATACAAAAATTAGCTGGGAGTGGCGGAGCATGCCTGTAATCTCAGCTTCACAGGAGGCTAAGGCAGGAAAATCGCTTGAACCCAAGAGGCGGAGGTTGTGGTGAGTCGAGACTGTGCCACTGCACTCCAGCGTGGGCAACAGAGCAAGACCCCGTCTCAAAAACAAAAACAAAAACATTTGATTTTCTGAAATTTATTAAGGCTTGTTTTGTGGCCTATCATATGGTCTATCTTAGAGAATGTTCATATGCTGATGAATATAATGTATATTCTACAGTTGTTGGGTAGAATGTTTTCTAAATATCTGTTAAGTCCTTTTGTTCTAGGGTACAACTGCAGAATGTTATGTACGTATCTGTTATGTCCATTTATTCTAGGGTATAGTTTAAATCCACTGTTTCTTTGTTGACTTTCTGTCTTGATGACCTGTCTAGTGCTGTCAGTGGAGTACTGAAGTCCCCCTCTATTGTGTTGCAGTCTATCTAATTTCTTAGGTCTAGCAGTAATTGTTTCAAAAGTTTGGGAGCTGCAGTGTTAGGTGCATATGTATTTAGGATTGTGATATCTTCCTGTAGGACTAGTCCTTTCATCATTATATAATGTCCCTCTTTGTCTCTTTTAACTGTTGTTGCTTTAAAGTCTGTTTTTTTTCTGACATAAAGATAGCTACTCCTGCTCACTTTTGGTGTCCATTTACATGGACTATCTTTTTACACCCCTTTACCTTAAGTTTATGTGAATCCTTATGTGTTAGGTGAGTCTCCTAAAGACAGCAGAGACTTGGTTGATGAATTCTTCTTTTTTTTGAGACTATCTTGCTGTGTTGCCCAGGCTGGAGTGCAGTGGTGCAATCTCAGCTCACTGTAAGCTCCACCTCCCGGGTTCACACCATTCTCCTGCTTCAGCCTCCAGAGTAGCTGGGACTACAGGTGGCCACCACCACACCGGGTTAATTTTTTTTTTTTTTTTGTATTTGTATTTTTAGTAGAGACAGGGTTTCACCGTGTTAGCCACGATGGTCTTGATCTCCTGACCTCATGATCTGCCTGCCTCGGCCTCCCAAAGTGCTGGGATTACAGGCGTGAGCCACCGTGCCCAGCCTGATGAATTCTTATTCATTCTGCCATTCTGTATCATTTAAGTGCAGCATTTAGGCCATTTACAGTCAATGTCAGTATTGAGATGTGAGGTACTATTCTATTAACAGTGCTAGTTGTTGCCTGAATACCTTGGGTTTGGTTTTTTGGGTTTTTTTTTCTTCCCCCTCCCATTGTGTCATTGTTTTATAGGCCCTGTGAGATTTATGCTTTAAGGAGGTTCTGTTTTGGTGTATTTCAAGGATTTGATTCAAGATTTAGTTTCACGATCTTTTTGCGATGAATTTCCTGGGTGTTCTTTGAATTTCTTATATTTGGATGTCTAGATCTCTAACAAGGTCAGGGATGGTTTCCTTGATTATTCCCTGAAATAAGTTTTCCAAACTTTTAGACTTTTCTTCTTCCTAGGGAACAACAATTATTCTGTCACCCAGGCTGGAGTGTAGTGGTGTGTTCTTGGCTCACTGCAACCTCTGCCCCCCAGGTTCAAGCCATTCTCATGCCTCAGCCTCCCGAGTAGCTGGGATTACAGGTGCATACCACTGCACCCGGATAATTTTTTGTATTTTTAGTAGAGATGGGGTTTCACCATGCTGGCCAGGCTGCTCTTGAACTCATGACCTCAGGTGATCCACCTGCCTTGGCCTCCCAAAGTGCTGGGAATACAAGTGTGAGCCACTGCACCTGGCCCAGGAACATCAATTATTCTTAATTCTTCTTCTTCTTTTTTTTTTTTTTTAAGATGTTGTCTCACTCTGTCACCCAGGGTGGAGTGCACTGGCATGATCTCGGCTCAAGGCAACCTCTGCCTTCTGGATTCAAGCAATTCTCCAGCTTCAGTCTCCCAAGTAGCTAGTATTACTGGCGTGTGCCACCACACCTAGCTAATTTTTGTATGTTTAGTAGAGACAGGGTCTCACCATGTTGGCCAGGCTCGTCTTGAACTCCTGACCTCAAGTGATCCACTCCTCTCGGCTTCCCAAAGTGCTGGGATTATAGGCATGAGTCATAGCACCTGGCTATTCTTAATTATTCTTAGGTTTGGTCATTTAACGTAATCTCAAACTTCTTGGAGGCTTTGTTCATTTTTAAAAATTCTTTTTTCTTTGTCTTTGTCAGATTGCATTAATTTGAAAGCCTTGTCTTCAATCTCTGAAGTTCTTTATTCTACTTGTTCAATTATATTGTTGTAAGTTTACAGTGTATTTTATATTTCTCTAAGTGTTTCTTTCATTTCCAGAAGTTATGATTGTCTTTTCTTTATGATATCTATTTCTCTGGAGACTTTTTTGTCCATATCCTGCATTGTTTTAAAAATTTATTGGCCGGGCTTGGTGGCCCACGCCTGTAATCCTAGCCCTTTGGGGAGCTGAGGTGGGTGCATAATCTGAGGTCAGGAGTCGAGATCAGCCTGGCCAACATGGTGAAACCCTATCTCTACTAAAAATACAAAAATTAGCTGGGTGTGGTGGTGCACGCCTGTTGTCCCAGCTACTGGGGAGGCTGAGGCATGATAATTGCTTAAACCCAGGAGGCAGAGGGTGCAGTGAGCCAAGATCGTACCACTGCACTCCAGCCTGGGTGACAGAGTGAAACTCTGTCTCAACAACAACAAAATATTATGTAAGTCGGTTTTTACCTTTCTCTGATGCCTCCTTGAGGAACTTAATAATTGACCTCTGAATTCTTTTTCTGGCACTTCAGATTTCTTCTTAGTTTTGATTCATTGCTGGTGAGTTAGTGTGATTTTTTAGGGATGTTAAAGAACCTTGCTTTGTCATATTACCAGAATTGTTTTTCTGGTTCCTTCTCATTTGGATAGACCATGTCAGAGGAAACATCTGGGGCTCAAGCATTGCTGTTCAGATTCTTTTGTCCCACAGGGTGATCCCTTGATGTGGTGCTCGCCTCCTTCCCCTAGAGATGGGGCTTTCTGAGAGCCAGACTGCAGTGATTGTTATTGCTCTCATGGGTCTAGCCACCCCAGCAGAGCTACTGGCCTCCGGGCTGGTACTGGGAAGTGTCTGCAAAGAGTCCTGTGATGTGATCGGTCTTCAGGTCTCTCAGCTGTGCATACCATCACCTGCTCTGGTGAAGGTAGTAAGGCAGTGAAATGGACTCTGTGAAGGTCCTTGGTTGTAGTTTTGTTTAGTGCACTGGTTTTCCTGAATGCTGATTGTGCTAGCAGTGAATTTATCACATGGACAGACTCAGGACCTCTGGTTAGCCAGCATGTTACAGGCAGTGGAATTAGCTGTTCTTTCCTCCTTTTCTGGAGCAGGGTTGCTGTGAGTGGCTGTAATGGCTTGATTGGTTGGCCGACAGCCAGTAGGGGGCGCTTTCAAGAGAACATCAGCTGCAGCAGTATAGGGGGCATACAAGCTTGTCCTGAAGTCCTGGGTAAGTATTCCACTTTCTCCGGAGATGGGCAGGACTAGATAGATTCTAAGAGATTATGTCTTTTGTCTTCTGTTACCGGGGTGGGTAGAGAAGACCATCAGGTGGCAGGGTTAGTTGTGTCTGAGCTCAGACTCTCCTTGGGCTGGGTCTGCTGTATCCACCCTAGGGGCTGGGAGTGTGGTTCTCAGGCTAATGGAGTTATGTTCCTAGGGAGATTATGGCTGCCTCTGCTGTGTCATACAGGTCTCCAGGGAAGTGGGGGAACGCCTGCAGTGACAGGCCTCATTCAGCTCCCAGGCAGCCAGCAAGGCCAGTCTCACTCCCATTGTGCTCCACCAACAACACTGAGTTTACATCCAGGCAGCTAGTGCCCCAGGCTACAAGCCTCCCCTGCTCTGCCTACAGCTGCTTGGGTGCTTGTATCTGCACTTCCCATTCTGCTTGAGCACCATCCCCCTCGAACACCATCCCCCTCCCCAGGTTTCTGCCTAGGAAAATTTGTACTTGGTCGAAATTACTACAGAGTTCAGCTGGAAGTTTCCTTCTCCTTGTGGCCCTTTCCCATTTCCACTGGAAGCCCTCCCTATCATTATTTACTATTTATCATTACCATTATTTGTTTTCATTAAGAACTACCTGAGAAAGAAACCTTGATAATCTAATAACACCACTAAGGAGATAATAAACATACTTAAAATATACTCTGTCCTCCTAAGAAGTACTTCAAAAGGTAGACTAGCATAAATGTTTATACAGTACATAAATAATACATGCCAATACCATAATTCTGTAGCGTAGCACTGTACATATTAAAATTTATTAACAATATGACCTAATTTGCTGATATGACCTAATTTGAAGCCCGGTACTTTCCTCTTGTCTGCCTAGAACACTGTGTATGTTATGAGGCAAAGAAAAGATTACAGCAGAGAAAGAAATCTTTTATCTTGAAGATCTATAAAATTAGGATAGATAGAGACCCATTTGTTTGGAAGGCTTTAGGCATATCTCCGTCTAGAGCAAAGGAAGAGGAAAGATGACCCAATACTCTCTAGGCCCAATGTTCTCTAACCACAATTAGTGAACAGTGTTTAAAAAAAAGAATAGAGAAAGTATTCATTTCTTCAGTTTGGCAAGAACAAGATTTCATACTTCATACATTTATGTATTTATTATGGAATTATAGCCTTTTAAAAATTAAACACCATGAATAATGAGGAATTCATTTTACTTAAGCAATAATTAAGTATATGCCCTTAAAATAGCATATCCTATAAGTAGCTGCATATTTACACCAATCTATTTACTTGAAAACTCATTATTCTCTTTAAATTTTTCCTTCTTATTCTTATCAAGGTTAAAAAAAAATCCATCATCAGGTGGTTTTAAATTATCTTCAAATTCCTCAACATAGTTTTTCAAATGTTTCATAGAAAACAAAAGTATTTCTAAAATGATGCTACAGAGTACAAAGAAAATTTTTACTATCTAACAGCCTGCACCTTGTTGTGTTTGGCACAGATCATGCTTAATGGGGGTCTGGGCACAAAATGTATCCCTATTTTTTCACAATTTTGATGAATGGCAGAAATATTAACCCAGTTGATCAAGCAAGAAATCTAGATTTGACCTTTTCCCTCACCTCCACACTCAGTCAATCACCAATGTCTACTGATTGCACTGCCTTAATCTATCTTGAATTATTCCTTTCCCAGTTAAGATATGATACAGCCACTACCTTGGTATAGATCACCAGCATTGTTCATCTAGATTATCAGTGAGCATCCTAAGTGGATTCTCTGCCTATTAGTTATTGCTTCCAATACATTCTCCACATAGCTACAGTTATTCCTCTAAAGCCCAAATCTGATTATTTTACTCCAGGTCACTGTACCTGACTGCTGAGAACCTTTAGAATAAATTACAAATTATGAACTGTGACTTTCATAATGTAGTTGCAGCTCTCATTGACCTCCAGCCTAATCTCAGTCAGAATTCCTCTTTTTGAGACAGTATCTTGCTCTGTCACCCAGGCTAGAATGCAGTGGCATGATCATGGCTCACTGCAGCCTTGACCTCCTGGGTTTAAGTGATCCTTCCAACTCAGCCGCTCAAGTGGCTGGGAGTAAAGGCACATGCCACCATGCCCAATTAATATGTTTAATATATATTTTTTTGAGACAGAGTTTCACTCTTGTTGCCCAGGCTGGAGTGTGCCCAGGCTGGAGTGAAGTGATACCATCTCAGCTCACTGCAACCTCCACCTCCTGGGTTCAAGCAATGCTCCTGCCCCAGCTTCCCGAGTATCTGAGATTATAGGCACACACCACCATGCCCAGCTAATTTTTGTATTTTTAGTAGAGATGGAGTTTCACCATGTTGGCCAGGTTCATCTCGAACTCCTGACCTCAAGTGATCTGCCCGCTTAGGCCTCCCAAAGTGCTGGGATTACAGGCATGAGCCCCGCACCTGACCATGTTTAATTTTTTGTAGAGGTGCGGTCTCACTATGTTGCCCAGGCTGGAGAACTCCTCTCTAGGACTATGCTTCAGGCATGTTGACCTACTTTTGGTTCCCTGAATATGTCTTTCCTGGTTATTCTGTGAGTTTCCACAAACTGTTTCAATCGCCTGAAATACATTCCACCAGCCCTTCTCCTTCCTATTTTACTCCCTCCCTCTGGCAGGCTAAATCTCATTTGTTCATTCCTTGGGATGTCTTTCTTGCACCCTCAAGACTGGGCCAGGTATTTTCTCTCACGTACTTTCATAAGCATCCTGTTTTTGAAGCACTAAATATACTCTACTGTAGTTGAACATTTATTTCATGGTCTTCCCCAACAGATTGCAAGTTCCTTGAGAGGAAGACACTGTGTTCACCATACCTCCCTAGCACCTTGCTACATAGTAGGCAATCAATAAATATGTATTGAATTAATAGGAAAACATTTAATCAAAGAAAGGAAGCACCAACGCTGGTATACGTACAATATAATAATCAAATCATAATCTGTGGTATTTCAAGTTCATTTACAAACTGGTTTGGGAGAACTCTGAAACTAATTTTTTTCACAGAATCAATATTAAATGTAGTTGATAACTAGCTACCTCCTGCAAAGCCTATTTAATCTATAATGTAGGTAAACTGTATTATTCACAGTTACTATAGACTCTACTAAATATCAGTAATATTTCTGGGGAAAATGTATTAAGAATTCCAATTTGGTCATAGCTTGAATTAATTATTTCTGGCTGTAGCTCAGGAATAGAAATACACAGTTCCAATTTCCATAGGTGGTTGAGGACAGAAGTTCTATTAGAGAAGGAATGAAAAATGACTAAAAACTCTAGGGAACTGGTGAGGCAAGGACTGGCCTTCTGCTGCCATTAATCTTTGGGAACATGACCTAATTTATGGACAACTACTTTTCTTCTCTTTTCTTTTCCTTCAAGAATCCTAGGAATTAGATGCCAGATTCCTACTGA
Organism: Chlorocebus sabaeus; assembly: GCF_047675955.1. Lineage (NCBI taxonomy): Eukaryota > Metazoa > Chordata > Mammalia > Primates > Cercopithecidae > Chlorocebus > Chlorocebus sabaeus. The sequence goes on from NC_132913.1 coordinate 20,885,327, forward strand.
TTGTCAACACTTCTGACTTCAAACCAGGGTATTTTGTTTGTTTGTTTGTTTGTTTGTTTGAGATGGAGTCTCACTGTCAACCAGGTTGGAGTGCAGTGGCACCATCTTAGCTTACTGCAACCTCCACCTCCTGAGTTCAAGTGATTCTCCTGCCTCAACCTCCCGAGTACCTGGGATTACAGGCACACGCCACCATGCCCAGCTAATTTTTGTATTTTTAGTAGAGATGGGGGTTTCACCATGCTGGCCAGGCTGGTCTCGAACTCCTGACTTCGTGATCTGCCTGCCTTGGCCTCCCAAAGTGCTGGAATTATAGGCAGGAGCCACTGCACCCGGCCCCAACCAGGGTTTTTTAACCACAGACAAGTAATGATCTAAAAGGTTCTCATATATGTTCTTTTTCCTTAAGCAAGCATTCTGTATTCAGTATTATATACAAAGAAAATTAAGTAAGCAAACAAGCAAAAAACAAGAGAGTTATTAACTCTAGGAAAAACAATAGTTGTCAAAGAAAAAAATTTAATTATAGCTCACCAGTGAGATGTTTAACAGAGTTATTATACTGTAAACAATGAACACAGATCTAACAAAAAATTACGATCAAACTGAAAATTAAGACATGGGAAAATGAAACAAGGAGAATATATTGAAAATATTTTCTTCCAATCTATGTTTTGCATTTTCATTTTCCTAACAGTGTCTTTCATACTACATACATTTTTTTTTACCACCATGTGTTCAAGTTTTTAATCTTAATTTTTTCTTTAAAGTTTGTGCTTTTTGTATCCTAAATAAAACACCATCCTCCCCAAAAGTTGGGAATATTTTTACATATGTATGCTCCTAAGAATTTTATAATTTTAGCTCTCGTATTTAATTCTATGACTCATTTCAAGTTAATTTTTATGTCTGGTGTGAAATAATGTTCAAGACTTCTTTTTTTCCTTATGGATATCCTATTGTCTTACTATCCATTATTGAAAACTATAATTTCCCATTGAGTTATCTTGTCTTCTTTCTTAACAGATCAACTGACAATCTATGTGAGGTTCTATTTCTGGACTCTCTTTTCTGATTCATTAATTTAACTTCTTATTAAGTATTTATATAATGTAGTATGACTCGTTCAAAATTGTTTTGGCTATAGTAAGTCCTTTGTATTGCCACAAAAAATTTATATTTAGTGTGTCAATTTATACAAGGAAGACTACAAGGATTTTGATTAACACTGCATTGAATACAAAAATTTACAGAGAACTGACATCTTAACAATATTGAATCTTCTGATTCATGAACATAATCTATCTGTTGTTTATTTAAGTTTGCTTTACTTATTCTAAACAATGCTTTGTAGTTTTCAGTACATATTTTTGTTGACTTTATTCTAAATTAGTTCATGATTTTGGATGCTATTTCAAATCATATTTTTAAAATTTCAGTTTCCAATTGTTACTGCTGATATATGGAACTAGAAATGATTTTTATATGTTGAACATGAATTCTGTGACTTTGATAAAATCACTCTTAGATTTTGTATGTGGATAATGCTGCCTGTGAATACGGACAATTTTACTTACCGCTTTTCAATATGTATACCTTGTATTTCTTTGTCTAGCCTTAATGCACAGCTAAGACCAGAACCAGAACAATGTTAAAGAGAAGTGATGAGGAAAGGCTCTCGTCTTGTTCCTGATCTTAGAGGAAGAGCATCAGTCTTTCTACATTAAGTATGATGTTAAATGTAAGTTTTCATAATTGCCTTTTATTAGGATAAGGAAGTTCCTTTCTTTCTTTCTTTTTTTTTTTTTTGAGACGCAGTTTCTCTCTTGTTGCCCAGGCTAGAGTGCAATGGCACAATCTCGGCTCACTGCAACCTCCGCCTCCCAGGTTCAAGTGATTCTCCTGCCTCAGTCTCCTTAGTAGCTGGGATTTAGGCATGTGCCACCATGCCTGGCCAGTTTTGTATTTTTAGTAAAGACAGGGTTTCTCCATGTTGGTCAGGCTGGTCTCAAACTACCAACCTCAGGTGATCCGCCCGCCTCGGCTTCCCAAAGTGCTGGGATTATAGGCATGAGCCACCGCGCCTGGCCAAAGAAGTTCCTTTCTATTCCTGATTTGTTGACAGGTTTTGTCATGAATGGATCTTGAATTTTGTCAAATGTTTATATTGAGATAATCATATGGTTTTTAATTTTTATATTGTTCATGTGATGATTTACAGCGATTGATTAATTCACTGTCAAACTTTGTATTGCTGGTATACTTTTTAACATAATGGTGGATTTAATTTGCTAATATTTTGTTAAGGACTTTCAAATTCATTAAGAACACTGACCTTTAGTTTTCTTATTATGTGTTTGTCTGGTCTTGGTATCAGAGTAATCCTGAATTTATAAAATTAGTTGGGAGGTATTTCTTTCTTTTTGGTTTTCTAAGAAATTTTTAGAATTGGTTTTACTTTTTACATTAAATGTTCAATGGAATATAGCAATGAAACCATTAAGGCCTCAAATTTTCATTATAGGATGATTTTTACTATGAATTAAACTTTTCTAGTTGATACAGGGTTATTCAGGTTTTTAATTTCTTTTTGGGTCAGCTGTGATATTTATGGAATCTATATAATCACACAAATTTTGTTGGCTTTCTTGACATAAAGTTGTTAATGATATTCTCCTATTGTCTTTTTAATGCCTATAGGGTCTGTAGTGACAGTCTTTTTATTCTATTTTACTGCTGACATGGGTAAATTAGTTTCTTCTCTATTTTTGTTTTAAGTTTTACAAGTTTTATTCTTTTAAAACAATTAGTTTCAAGTTTCTTTTTTTTTTTTTTGAGATGGGGTCTCCCTCTGTCGCCCAGGCTGGAGTACAGTGGTGCGATCTCGGCTCACTGCAACCTCCACCTCCCCGGGTTCAAGCAATTCTCCTGCCTAAGCCTCCCAAGTACCTGGGATCACAGGTGTGTGCCACCGTGCCCAGCTAATGTTTATAGTTTTAGTAGAGATGGGGTTTCGCCGTGTTTGCAGGTTGGTCTCAAACTCCTGACCTCGTATGATCCACCTGCCTTGGCCTCCCAAAGTGCTGGGATTACAGGTGTGAGCCACTGTGCCTGGCCCCTTTTACTATTTGACATAAGGCTTGCTTTTTCTGATAAGTATAGCTATTCCTGCTCACTTTAGGTTTCTCTTTGTGTGGAACATCTTTTTTCATCTCTTTGCTTTCAGTCTATATATGTCTTTACAGATGAAGTGAATTTCTTATAGGCAGCATACAATTGGGCGATGTTGTTTTAAAAAAATCCATTCAGCCAGCCTGTATCTTTAAAGTGAAGAATTCAACCCATTAACATTTAACGTTATGTTTTATATGTGAGGACTTATTCCTGCCGTTTTGTTAATTGTTTCATCATTGTTTTCTATATTTGTTCCTTTCTTTCTCTCTTAATCATTGTGGTTTGGTGGCTTTCTGTAGTAGTAACATTTGAGTCCTTTCTTTTCCTCATTTGTGTATCTGCTCTACCAATGAGTTTTGTATTTTCATGTGTTTTCATGATGGTAGATGTAATTAATTTTTTCCAGGTGTAGGGCTCCGTTAAGCTTTTCTTTTTTTTTTTTTTGAGACGGAGTCTCGCTCTGTCGCCCAGGCTGGAGTGCAGTGGCCGGATCTCAGCTCACTGCAAGCTCCACCTCCCGGGTTCACGCCATTCTCCTGCCTCAGCCTCCTGAGTAGCTGGGACTACAGGCGCCCACCTCATCACCCGGCTAGTTTTTTGTATTTTTTAGTAGAGACGGGGTTTCACCGTGTTCACCAGGATGGTCTCGATCTCCTGACCTCGTGATCCACCCGTCTCGGCCTCCCAAAGTGCTGGGATTACAGGCTTGAGCCACTGCGCCCAGCCTCGTTAAGCTTTTCTTATAGGGCTGTTCTAGTGATGATAAATTCCTTCAGTTTTTCCTTGTCTGAGAAATATTTCTCCTCTACTTTTGAAGGACAGCTTTGTTGGGTATAGTATTTTTGGCTGAAAGCTTTTTTTCCTCTTCCTTTCAGCAAATTTAATATATTATCCCAGTGTCTCCTTGCCTGTAAGGTTTCTTTTGAGAAATCTGCTTTTATTCTGTTGAGCATTCTCTTATATGTGATTTGATGTTTTTCTCTTGCTGCTTTTAGAATTCTCCCTTTGTCTTTGACTTTTGACAACAATGTGCCTTGCAGACCTTTTCAGGTTCTATCTATTTGATAAGTCTTTGAGCTTCCTGTATCTGGATGTCTAAAGCTCTTGCTAGACTTGGTAAGTTTTAAACTATTATATAATTAAATAATTTTTCTATGCCTTTGCCCATCTCTTCTCCTTCTGGAATATCCCAAATTTAAGTATTTGGACACTTTATGGTATTCCATAGGCTTTCCTCGTCCCTTTTTATCCTTTTTTTATATCTGACTTTTTTTTTTTTTTGAGATGGAGTCTCGCTCTGTTGCCCAGGCTGGAGTGCAGTGGCACGATCTCAGCTCACTGCAAGCTCTGCCTCCCGGGTTCATGCCATTCTCCTGCCTCAGCCTCCTGAGAAGATGGGACTACAGGCATCCACCACCATGCCCGGCTAATTTTTCTTTTGCATTTTTAGTGGAGACAGGGTTTCACCGTGTTAGCCAGGATGGTCTTGATCTCCTGATCTCGTGATCTGCCCGTCTTGACCTCCCAAAGTGCTGGGATTACAGGCATGAGCCACCGCACCTGGTCTTTTTTTTTTTTTTTTTTTTTTTAAGACAGAGTCTTACTCTGTCACCCAGGCTGGAATGCAGTGGCACAATCTTGGCTCACTGCAACATCTGCTTCCTGGGTTCAAGCAATTCTCCTGCCTCAGCCTCCCGAGTAGCTGTGACTATAAGCAAGCACCACCACACCTGGCTAATTGTTTGTATTTCTGGTAGAGATGGGTTTCGCCATGTTGGTCAGGCTGGTCTCGAACTCCTGACCTCAAATGATCCTCCCACCTTGGTCTCCAAAAGTGCTGGCATTACAGGCATCAGTCACTGGGCCCAGCTGATTTTGTATTTATTAGTAGAGATGGGGTTTCACCATGTTGGCCAGGCTGGTTTCTTAACTCCTGGCCTCAAGTAATCCTCCCACCTCAACCTCTCAAACTGCTGGCATTACAGGCGTGAACCACTGTGCCGGCCAAATGTTTTAATGAATGAATTTTATTTTATTTTATTTTATTTTATTTATTTTTTAATTTTTGAGACAGGGTCTCACTCACTCTGTTGTCCAGGCTAGAGTGCAGTGGCATGATCACAGCTCATTGTAACTTCTGCCTCCTGGGCTCAAGTGATTCTCCCACCTCAGCCTCCTGAGTAGTGGTACCACAGACATGTACCACCACACTCAGCTAATTTTTGTATTTTCAGTAGAGACGGGTTTTTGCCTTGTTGCTCAGTCTGGTCTCGAATTCCTGGGCTTGAGCAATCTGCCTGCCTCAGCTTCCTGAAGCACTAGGATTACAGGTGTGAGCCACCACACCCGGCCAGATTTTTTATGATTATATTTTATCTCTACTATTGGCTTATAACTGATACTGTGTTTTCTATTTCTAGTATTTCCATTTTACTGTCTTATAATTTTCATACTAATTCTAAAATTCTCCATATTTTCATGCATATTGTTTATCTTTAAAATTTGATTCTTTAACATATTATTCAGAGCTATTTTAAAGCCCTTGTTTAATAGTTCTACAATGTGGGTCATTTCTGCATCTGGCTTTATCTCTTGGCAATGGTTGTTTTTTTAAATGTCTTTTTTGTTATTTTGCAATTTCTATTGAATGCTAGGAGTTATGTGTAGGAGGACAGTACAGACTGAGGAAATGACAGTTACATCCAGAATTGAGCATGCTTCTTTGTGGTGATAATATGGTGGGGGAGGGGACTGAGTGAATATAGTCAGCACTGAGTTCTGTTTAGGTTCTCTTGTTACATTTACCTCTGGAGCACCATGAACCTCAAATTCCCCCAGCAATGGGATACTTCTACCTTGTAATACTGTGTGTCAAGGGTTTTGCTAAGTGTTCCTGCCACACTCAGCTTTCAGTAGTCCTGCATGCCTACAGGACTACAGATAGAGGGGTATCTCTCTTTCCCAGTGGTAGACTGATCTTGAAGGTTTCTCAGTGTTAAGTTCTTAGTGGGGGTTGGAGGACCTTTCGAATCTCCTGGTACCAACTCAGCATAAGACAAATTTTTTGCTGCAGCTGAGCCTTGGGGGTGGGACTTTCTTGGTGTTCCTGCCCCTCACCACTAACAAAACTATGTCTTGTAACTGCAGGTGGTGCTAAAGAGGTCTCTGCCTCTCCCCTGGCAGTAACAGATCTCTGCCTTATATCAGTGCAGGGTCCTGAGTCCAACAGGGTTTCCTGCCCACTCCCCAGGGGTAGGCAGCATTTGTCCCTATCCCACCACCAGAAGCAGTCTGTCATGGACCAGGCTTTGAAGTTGGAGGAGGGGGTACTCTGCCTCTTCCACAATGGCTTAAGGCTTTTGTTTAGTGTAAGAAAGGGGTATTGAAAACAGGCAGTTTTGAACTTGTGCTCCTCTAACGGATATGTTCTCAGGACTCCCAGCTAGCACCTGGTAGATGCCAGTGAAAATAAAGCTAGTGAGAGGGTATAAACTCCCCTGTGTCAGGACCCCTTTTATTGTGAACTTTCTTTCTTTTTTCTTTAAATTTTGTTTCTGAAAAAATTTTGTTCTTTTTTTGTTTGTTTTTTTATAGAATAGAGACAAGGTCTTCCTCTGTTAGTTACCCAGCCTGATCTCGAACTCCTAAGCTGAAGGGACCCTCCCACGTCGGCTTCCCAAAGTGCTGGGATTACCGATGTGAGCCACCACACCTGGGTGAACATTCATAAAAGCCTAGTTCTTTCACTTACAGCAGTGTTAGAACTTTAGCTATTTTCTTCATATCCACTTTTATAATAACCACCTCTTCTTCCCCTTCTCCACCAAAGGAAAAAAAGTTCGTATGTTCCATCTCTTCTTTAAATAAACCAGAAAAAGAAGGACGTTTCCTCTACATAAGAAAAGTCATCTATGAAAACCTTAGTAATAATATCATTTTTTATTTTTATTTTTATTTTTTTTTGAGACAAGTCTTGCTCTGTCGCCCAGGCTGGAGTGCAGTGGCGCGATGTCGCCTCACTGCAAGCTCCGCCTCCCGGGTTCACGCCATTCTCCTGCCTCAGCCTCCCGTGTGGCTGGGTTTACAGGCGCCTGCCACCATGCCCGGCTAATTTTTTGTATTTTTTAGTAGAGACGGAGTTTCACCGTGTTAGCCAGGATGGTCACGATCTCCTGACCTTATGATCCGCCCGCCTCAGCCTCCCAAAGTGCTGGGATTACAGGCATGAGCCACCGTGCCCGGCAGCAATAACATCATATTTAATGGTGAAAGACTAAATGCCTTCCCCCTAAGATTGGCTACAAGGTAAGGTGGTTCAGTCCTATCATTTCTATCCAAAATTGTACTAGTCTTCCTTCAACTTAATAGGCAAAACAAATAAATAAAAGGCATACATCTTACAAGGAAGAAATAAAAGTCTTTATGTGCAGGCAAAATGATCCTCTATCTTCTAGAATTAACCAAAAATCCACAAGAACTAATAGAAGGAGTTCAGCAAGGTCATAGAATAAAAGGTTATATGAAAATCAATAATAATTCTATACTTAGCAACAGAAACTTGGAAATTTACATTAAAAAATGCCATTTACAGGAGCATAAAAGGACACAAAATACCTATGGATAAATCTAACAGAATGTATTCAAAAAACTAGAGAACATTGTGGGGATATATTAAAGGTGAACGATACTCTTTTCAGGGACTAGAAGACTAAATATTATTCAGAAGTAAATTCTTCCAAATTAGTCAACAGATCCAACACAATTCCAACAAAATTGTATACACTTAAAATGCTGATTCTAAAATTCATATAGAAAAGCAAAGGACCTACAAAAGGCAAAACAATATTGAAAAGGAATACAGTAAGGTAAACAATATATAATTTCAAGGTTTATTTATTTTTTTGAGATGGAGTCTTGCTCTGTTGACCAGGCTGGAGTGCAGTGCCATGATCTTGGCTCACTGCAACCTCTGCCTCCTGGGTTCAAGCAATTCTCCTGTCTCAGCCTCCCGAGTAGCTGGGATTACAAGTGTGCACCACCATGCCCAGCTAATTTTTGTATTTTTAGTAGAGACGGGTTTTGCCATGTTAGTCAGACTGGTCTCAAACTCCTGACCTCAAGTGATCCACCTGCCTCGGCCTCCCAAAGTGCTGGGATTATAGGCGTGAGCCACTGCACCTGGCCTTCAAGACTTATTATAAAGCTACAGTAATCAAGTCATTGTATATAAAGCTGATGAATAGACCAATAAATGAGAATAGAGTTCACATACAGACCTACACATATGTTGCCAATTTATTTTTGATGAAGGTGCCAAGGAAATTTAAGGAGGGCAAAATAGTCTTTTGTGTTCTAATGAATGTTGTAACAGTCACTTGAAATTGAAAATCCATATATAAAACGACAAATCAAAACAAAAAAATCGGAACGTCTGCCTTTATTTTGTAGCATATTATATGTAGCATATAATATGTAGTATACATATTATATATATTATATGTAGTATTATATGTAGCATATAATATGTAGTATACATATTATATATATTATATGTAGTATTATATGTAGCATATAATATGCTACAAAATAAAGGTAGAGGTTCTGATTTTTTTATTTTTGTAGCATAAAAGAATTATATGCTACAAAATAATAGTTTATAGATCTACATCTAAGTCATCTATCACTTAGCTATGGGGTATGTTCTCAGAAATGCATTGTTAGGTAATGTTGTCATTGTGAGAACATCACAGAGTGTACTTACACAAACCTATATGGTATATGTATTTTTATTTATATATTTTTCTCATATGAAAAACCAAAGGACCTAGCACCATTACTGAATACCAGTTATTTCTTCTACTTGATCTGCAATGCAACGTTAAGTGCCATTTATTGTTTCTATATATACTCTATTATAATCTTATGAGACCAGCGTTGTATATGTGCTGTTTTGTTGACTGAAATTTGATTAAGTAGCACATGACTGATAACCTAAAGCTATGGCGTTTTTAGAAGAAAATATAAGAGAGTATCTTTGTGAACTTAGGCAAAAATTTCTTAGGACTCACAATACAGAAAAAAAAAAAAAGAAAAAGAAAAGAAAAAAATTGATATACTAGGTTGGTTCCAAATTTTAAACTTGTGTTCTCTGAAAGACAATGTTAATAAAACAGAAATCAAATCTATAGACTTGGAGGACATATTTGTAAAAGATATGTATATTAGAGAACTTGTTTCCAAAATAAAGAGTTCTTATTAACCCATATAAATATGGACTCAATATGAACAGATACTTCACAAAAGAAAATGAATAGACAAAAGGCACCGAAAAACATGGTCAACACCATTAGTCATCAGGAAAAGAAAAATTAAAAGCACAATGAGATGCCACTACATGCCCACAAGAATGGCTAAAATTAAAAAGATGGCAATACCCAGTGCTGACAAAGATATCGAATGGAACTCTCATACAATGTCAGTAGAAATGCAAAATAATATAGCTACTTTGAAAAACAATTTGGCAGTTTTTTTAATAAAGTGGAATCTATACTTTTCTTATGACTTACCAGTTCTATTTCCAGGTATTTACTCAAGGAAAATGAAAATATATGACTATATAAAGGCCTGTACGTGAATGATTATATCACTTTTACTTACAATAGTCTAAAACAAAAATATTCCAAATGTCCATTAATTGGTGAAGGAATTAAAAAAAAAAAAAATTTAGGGGCCAGATGAGGTAGCTGACACTTATAATCCCAGTGCTTCGGGAAGCTGAGGCAGAAGGATCCCTAGAGCCCAGGTGTTTGAAACTGCAGTGAGCTATGATTGTGCCACTGCACTTCAGCCTGGGTAACAGAGCAAGACTCTCTCAAAAAACATTTTTTTTAAGTTTTGTTCCCATACATTGGAGGATGTAAGGAAAGCAATAAAAAGGAAAAAGTCATAACATATACAACAAACTGAATCAATCTCAAAAGCTTTATGCTAAGTGAAAGAAGCCAGACACAAGGCTACACGCTATTGTTCCATTTTTGTGACATTCTGGAAAATGTAAAACTATAGTGACAGAAAGCATATCTGTGATTGCCAAGGTATAGGGATGGGTGGAGGGGAAAATGATACGAAGGTACATGAGGGAACTTTTTGGCATGACAGAAATATCTCTATCTTCATGGTACTGGTGGTTACTTAACTATACACATTTGTCAAGCCTCATCCAACCACACATTTTTATTGTATTGTATTATATTGTATTGCCTTTTGTTTTATTTTATTTTATTTTAGAGACAGAGTCTTGCTCTGTTGCCAAAGCTGGAGTGCAGTGGCACAATCATAGCTCATGGTAGCTAAGATCTTCTGGGCTAAGCGATCCTCCCTCCTCAGCCTCCCAAGTAACTAGGACTACATGCACACTACCACGTCTGGCCCAACTGTACATTTTAAAAGGATAAATTTCACTTTATGTAAATATACCTCAACAATCCTCATCTTAAAAAATTATGTTACAAAAAAATCTCAGAATCAAGAGGGGTGACACTCGTCAGTATTTACAGGTTCTACCATGGTGGTAAAAAAAACAACTACCACAAATATATGATAAGTTTACTTGACAGTTAAACTAATTTTACTAAATTCTAAAATCCTATATTTTTCACTTTTAGACAAACAGAAAGTGGCAAAATTACCTCTGTAGGGCACTGAACGTGGAATATCAAAGAAAGATGACTGACAAATAAAAAAAGATTATTTGCAGTAATAATGTAGTAAAACCATGGGAATACTAATAATAAAGATGAATATAGGTCGGGCACAGTGGCTTATACCTGTAATCCCAGCAGTTTGAGAAGCCAAGGTGGGTGGATCACTTGAGGTCAGGAGTTCAAGACCAGCCTGGCCAACATGATGGACCCCATCTCTGCTAAAAGTATTACAAAAAAATTTGCCAGGCGTGGAGGAGCATGCCTGGAATCCCAGCTACTTGGGAGGCTGAGGCAGGAGAATTGCTTGAACCTGGGAGGTGGAGGTTGCAGTGAGCTGAGATAGAGCCACTGCACTCCAGCCTGGGCAACAGAGTGAGGCTCTGTTTTAGAAAAAAAAAGAAAGAAAAAGATGGAAAAAAAAATATATATATATATATAATTTAAATGAGAAAGTATAATGTATAGTGTCCTCTCGCATCAAAATATACCTGTATATTGGAAAAGATAAATATATGGTTGGAATATGAATATGTCTGAATTTTTCCATAAAAAAGAGTTAAACAGGCTGGGCATGTTGGCATGCGCCTGTAGTCCCAACTACTTGGGAGACTGAGGCAGGAGAATGGCTTGAACCTGGGAGGTGGAGACTGCAGGGAGCCAAGATCATGCCAGTGCACTCCAGCCAGGGTGACACAGTGAGGCTCCCAACTCAAAAAAAAAAAAAAAAGAGTTAAACAACAGCAAAGAAATTCTGTAATATATAAATAACTTGCTTAATTAAAAACAGTAAAATACATTGAATAATTTGTATGAAGACAAATACATGATGGCCCAGGAAAGAGTACCTTGGCAATAGCAGTTTGTTTAAACATGTGAGTTATCAACCCCATGACTGTCTCCATGGCACCTGAATTTGGAGTTCTTATTATTTTTTCCCACTCTTCAAAGCTGGTATTCAATTCCTATGGGGGAAAAAATAACATTGTTTAGGAATATAGCATAATGAACAGAACAAATTAATGCAATCATGAATCATTTTTCCTTTTCTCTATAGAAGATATAAAAAGAAAATTATCAAAGATTCCAACATTTTCATTTAAAAACATCAACGCAGAGGTAAGTCAGTCACATTTTCAAAATTATAGAAACCAATGATAAGCTGTGGGTGAAAACAAAGCCCTCTGCTAACAGCATAAATCAAACAATTATAATTTCTTCTTGTTTTTTTTTTGTATGTGAGACAGAGTCTCGCTCTTGTTGCCCAGGTTGGAGTGCAGTCGTGCAATCTCGGCTCACTGCAACCTCCACTTCCTGGGTTCAAGTGATTCTCCTGCCTCAGCCTCCCCAGTAGCTGGGAATACAGGCATGCGCCACCACATCCAGCTAATTTTGTAGTTTTAGTAGAGACAGGATTTCTCCGTATTGGTCAGGCTGGTCTCGAACTCCCAACCTCAGGTGATCTGCCCGCCTTGGCCTCCCAAAGTGCTGGGACTACAGGTGTGAGCCACCGGGCCCTGGCCTATAACTTCTTAAGAAGATGCATTCTGTAAAGTGGACATAAGAAACATAAGAAAGCAGAGTAGTAAAAATGTATATGGCAGCTAAGTACTTTTGTAAAAAGATGTGGTTTGGTTTAAATAAAGATGGAGAATATTACATAAAATTAATATCAAGTAAAAATATAATACAATCATGTTGATTCCATTTTATTTTTTCTTTCTAATGCTAAAATAATAGATAAGAAAATCAGATTGTTCTTATTTTAGAAGTAACATTGCTCAGTGTTTACAAAATGCTCATACGCTTTCAAGATAACAATGAAAAACTGTCATTTTCAGATTTGCAGAAATTTCAAACACTGCATTCCCTAAAAATAAACATGGATAAGGATTAGGTAAGGATTAGTAAACTGGTTTTCTGATATACTGAATTTCACGTCTTAAACATGATCACAGAGTTTTAGAATTTCAAGAATAGGGCTGTATGAAGTTATTCTAGAAGACAGTTATTCATACTTTATAAAGAAATTCTAGAGCAAGGACCCCAATTTCCCTCACTAATTATTGGGTTTCACACCTTCTATTTAGAATTCTTTTTTTCTTTTGAGATGGAGTCTCACTCTGTCGCCCAGGCTGAAGTGCCATGATGTGATCTTGGCTCACTGCAACCTCTGCCTCCTGGGTTCAAGCTGATTCTCATGCCTCAGCCTCCCGAGTAGCTGGGATTATGGGCACGTGCCATCACACCCAACTAATTTTTGTATTTTTAGTAGAGACGAGTTTTCACCATGTTGGCCAGCTGGTCTCAAACTCCTGACCTCAGGTGATCCATCCGCCTCAGCCTCCCAAAGTGCTGGGATTACAGGCATGAGCCACCGTGCCTGGCCGATATTTAGAATTCTTAATACTACATCTCTGTTGCAATTGAAGTTCTTTTTTCAGCAAAAATACTTTTTTTCTTAAACCACTAGGTTACCTTGTCTTTTTATGTATCTGATGAATAAAATTGAATTCTTCCTGCTTTCTTGCTGAAATACAAAACCAATTTATAGGCTCTATTAATTAAACCTATTTTAAGAAAGCAAACCTTTCCTGTGAAATATGAAATATGTATCATCTTTAATAGTGTAATTCAAAATTATTTAAAGTTAGACTTTCAGTCAAGCAAGGGTTCTCACCTTGGCTGCTGCTGATGGAAGATCAAATGGAATACGCTGTCTGACTTTAGGGGGTAGCTGGGTTAAAACTTCAGTCTTTAATCTTCTAATCATTATGTCACTTAATAGCTGGTGAAGTTCATTAAGATTTGATGCCCCTCTACAATCCCACTGAGGTCTTTTACCAAAATATCTGTTAAAATGAAGACAAAACATGTAGCAAAATTGAATGCTGGAGTTAAGAAAACAATTTATCCAATGTGTTCTTCCTTTTAATAAGGAGCCATGACACTGTTTTCATTGTTATTTCTGAATGAACATTAGTTTCAAAAAGCTCAGCCTGAAAAACAGTAATGAATAAGATTTGGCACTACTCTAAACTAAAGAAGATGTTAGTGTCTAAGCATACTGTTTACACTGAGTTAATACAAGGCTGTGATGAACTGATGACTCTGAATTGCACTAGGTCACTGTTTGTAAATGGGGGGGGCATTGGCATTTTGGGTGGGCTCACACATGGTGGTGTTTTAGCAGATCTATCCATAAAGTAGGCATGAACTGCCAGTGCATCAGCCAGTCATTATAATAACCAAAACCACCCAGAACATTTTCTGTGCCCTCTAGGAGGAGATATGATCTCCAATAGAGCTGTTAAAGCATAGCAGATTGATTACATGGTGGTCTCTTCTTCCTTTGAAATACTTCTTCCTTTCCAACCCTTTGCTGCATTGACAGCAAAGGGATAAAATAAAAGAACACAAAACTACTATGAAAGACAGAATGAGAGAGGAGACATCAGAGAATAAGTGATTCGAAGAAATATTTAGAAGGCATAATGCAGACAGACAAGTGGTAACTGACTTGGCAAAAGGAAGGAAGTGATAACTTAAACTGCTTGCAAAAGACAAGTTACTCTCTAGACTTTTGAGAAAATCAGAAGCTCGAAGCGCCAAGTACTGTGAACAAATGTTAAGAGAAGGGTTGAAATCTAGTGGATCAATTGAACTTACACGTTACGACAATTGATCCAATAACACATCCCTATCAATGTGACAACCAAAATACCACCCCATAAAATTTCCAATCATCTCTTAGGGGTCCATACTACCCACTATTGAAAACAGCTGTTAGAGAATAATTAACAAATAAAAAATTCCTGTTAGGTTGGATTATGATTACTAATATTAATAATTTAAGTAACTATCCATTTTACTGGATAAAAAATACTGGGTGCATTTTAGCATAAATAGGTGTCAATTTGAGAAATGTGAAACTCATTTTTATTTATTAGCTTTTTAAAAAATAAATATTAAACATAAACAATACACACAATATTAAAAAAGATATGCTTGTAGCTGGGAGCGGTGGCTCACGCCTATAATCCCAGCAGTTTGGGAGGCCGAGGCGGGCAGATCACAAGGTCAAGAGATCGAGAGCATCCTGGCCAACACAGTGAAACCCCGTCTCTACTAAAAATACAAAATTTAGCCAGGCGTGGTGGTGTGCGCCTGTAGTCCCAGCTACTCAGGAGGCTGAGGCAGGAGAATTGCTTGAACCCGGGAAGCAGCGGTTGCAGTGAGCCGAGATCGTGCCACTGCACTCTAGCCTGGCAACAGAGCGAGACGCCATCTCAAAAAAAGAAAAAAAAAAGATATACTTGCATGTAGAGTCAATTACATAACTAGAGTGAATGAATGGAAACTACTGTATGATAAAATTATACGCATACCACTTAGTTGTCATCAAAAAGAAATTTACTTGTTTAAAAAATCTAAGTGCTGTCACTATATAAAAATTTTAATGGATTTACTTATAATTGTTATAAATTAAATTGCTGAAACTTGTTCATTAAAATATTTTGACTTCCTTTAATGTATTGAGTCCCCATATTTATATTAAAAATTCACACACTAATAAAAATGGGAAAATACTTGCCAACACCTATTCTGCACCTATTTTTCCATTCATACACTTAGGTATATTTTGATTACATGGTTACAAAAAAAAAATCTAACATTCAGAACTATCAATATGGGGAAGAAGTTGGTAGGTGGTGTTTTTTGTTTTGTTTTGTTGAAAATGCAGTGTTTGCCATTAAAACAGATTCTTAAGCATACTCTCCACTTACATGAGACATTGTACAGGTGTACAGTATGCTAGCTGGAGGTCTTTTGGTATGACTGCTACATGCTGGCAAAGACAACATACAAGTGTCTTCAAACAGGCTAACCACATAGCCACACTTGCCTCCTACAGAGTACCAATAGTTGTACTCTCAAAATGCAAATCTGTTTTGAAGTCTGAGCAATCTATTTTCAGGGTGTCATAATGCCAGGACCCGGTCTGTAACAATGAGGTTTCCTTACTGCTGCAGGAGAGGGTACACTATTGAGGTAAGTTTTTGCTAGTTGCCTCCTGGGTCTTATGCCACTGGTTGATCCTAAGCCATATGCCTAGTATGAACCATGGTTTAGAGGAATTATTTCTTGTTACCCACTCTCGCCACCCACATCTCTTTCATCTACAGCTTGGAGTGGTGGCATTTGTTCTAAAGACTGGTAACACCACCATATTTCCCAAAACCCCAGCCTCATGTTTGGGGTGCAAAGGGGAAGTAAGAAGGATTAGAGAGGACTAGAAGAGGTGCCACCTGTAAACCCCTAGTCTCTTTAAATTTGCTGAATTTGAAGAATTTGCCCAACATCTCATGGATGGTAATAGTGGTGCTGAGATTTGAAGTTGGGCAGTCTGACTCCAAAGTCTTGCTTTACTAAAAGCCAACTTTTACCTAATAATATAAAAATTATATTAAATATATTTCTTGGGATTATTTTCCTATGCTATTTACACACTATTTTGTGTGTGTGTGTGTGTGTGTGCTGGGGGCAGCTACACAAAAGCAGGAGATTCTGGGACTAGGTAACATTCCTAACTTTAGGTTCTGGCCTTTATTTTTCTTAATTCTCAATTCCTACATGTATAAAATGGGAAGATCCACTGTTTGGGGGACGGTTGAATAAAATGTGGGGCATGCCAACTATGGACTATTAAGCAACTATTCCTAAGAATCATTTAGATCTTTATGTAAGGGGTAAGATGAATGTCGAAGATATATGTTAAATTAAAAATGGAAGTCTCAGAGTAATATGTTTGGTATGAAGGATTATGTAGGTGTGTAGATGTGTGTATATATGTATGTCTGTATAACAATGGAAGCAGTTCCAGAAGAATACACATCAAGATATGATACACTGCATACCTTCGGGGTCATAGTGGTAGAGAATGAAAAGGTTACATGAAAACTGGGGTCTTGTAACCTCATTTTGTTTTCACTTTGTCTATCTGAAAGTTTACAATAAGCAAATAATGCTTTTGTAATTAAAATTCAATGAAGTAAAAAGAACCTTAAAAAAAATACCTTCAATAGCTCCCACTTCATAGCATTGGTCTCCAAAGTGTGGGGATGGGTAGACTCCAGAGACATTCGAGTCAACCCACTGAGGGGCAGAAGGAACTTTCTCTATATATTGTATTCTTATCTCAAGTTTCTAAATTAGCTTCTCTTTCATGTAAGTTTTAAAATATACATAATGCTTAGGATAGTAACATGAATATAATTCATGCATTGGCAGTATGCTATAAAACAATGCTTTAAAATGGGGTGTAGACAGAGTTGAGGAGACCGGCAAGTGCCCAGCAGGCATAGGCACAACTTGACTGACAGAATTGGCCAGTAAAGATACAATGAGCCCTTTTTAGAGTTAGACACTTTTGTTACTTATATAGAATTACAAATAAAAAATTAAGTACAAATCTGAGTCTATAATGAAAAAACCACAAATTACACAAAACAAAAAATTTATAAATGCTTACAGATGTTCCTAAATCCAGAAAAATAACACTTTCTAAATAAATTAACCACTTATCACATCTATAATGTTTTTTCAACATTGTTCACTGCTTACGCTTTGAGTGCTTCTTCAGGTGACAATAACTTTGAAATATTTGAGAAATAGGATACTTCAGTCTTTACTCAAGCATGGATGATCGAATTTTGTTGTTTACTAATGATAATTTTTTAAAGTTTATTTCAAGTTCATAATTCACTGTCATACTCTGTGTGTACATATATTTCTAATTATAATCAAATTTGAAAAAAAAAAAAAACCTCTATCAAATTTCTGTCAAATATAGGCTATAAGAATTGAAAGAATTATTTGCAGATTATCCTCTGGCTCTCTAAATTTCAACCTTGCTTCTCTTCCAGTACTCACATGTTCCCAGCATCTGGCACCATAAGACACGTTCGCACTGTAATATGTCCACTTAGCCAGTACCAGGATTATTTCTGGAAGCCATTCCTATACTAGGTTGGCTAGCAATAACCTAACTAAATACATAAATATAGCCCACTAAATCAAAACCAAACATACCCCTAATATAATTTCTTCTTAGCGTGATTCCAACAACGCTTGGTGATAACTCCACAATCACAAAACATAAGGAAAAATATGAGAAGAGGAAGTTGTGTGGAAAAGAGATCTTTTAATATATTAAAAGTGTCTACTTGTATAAATTTGATAGGTACATATGATCCTGTGAAAACTGCCAAAACTCCCTCCTAGGGTCCTGAAACGGCCTAAAAAGTGAGTGATTCTTTTTTTCCCCCCAACAGATGGGCTCTCACTATGTTGCACAGGCTAGAATACAGTGGCCATTCACAGGCACAACCATAGTGCACTGTAGCTTGATCTCCTGGGCCCAAGTGATGATCCTGTTTCAGCCACCAAGTAGCTGGGACTACAGGCACATGCCACCAGGCCCAGCTAAAAGTGAAAGATTCTGAAGATTAGGGTCCATAGTTTTATGGCAGGAAAGAAAATTATAAAACAAATTTTTAAATGCATTATCAAAGAGGTAAAGTGCATAGAAGAAAGAGAAAAGGTGTAAATGAGTAAGAAAAATATTTTTAAGGACAAAGTATAAACAGTATGCTTTGGGTGTAGGTTTAAAACAAAAGGATACTTAATTCCTAACAAACTAAAATTAGCAACAACAACCAAAAAATTGTAAATGTCTCTAAAGACATTATGAAACGTGAACCTTCTTTTGAGGTTAGAATAATTATTTTCTCATTCAGTTTTACAAAGTAAGTAAAAATTCATTTATCCTTTTCTAAATTGAAAGAATTAGCATATGCCTTTTAATCTACTTTTTGATAATATATAATATAAAAAGAGGCATTTCCCAGTAGAATTTAACATTAGCTTACAATGATGAAACAGGAAGTTTATGGCCAGAACATGTATGCTTATCTGTGTTCATGAACACACACATACACATGCAGAGTTAACTTTTGACTTTGGAAATCACCCTCTGATTTTTTTAAGTTAGGTTCTCTTGTGCCTCTTGTAGCAATCCTTTCCTCTCATCCCTGGCTCCTGGCAACCATTAATTTGTTTTTTGCCCTAGCACATTCCAGAATGTTATATAATATAAATAGAATTATACAGTAAGTAGCCTTTAAAATCTTATTTCTTTCACTTAGCATATTGCATTTGAAAGTTATATATGTTATTGGGTATATTAATAGTTTGTTGCTTTTTATTGTTAAGTAATATAGTCCATTGTATGGCTATATCACAATTTCTGCAATCACTTTAGTTGAAGGACATTTGGATTATTCCAGTTTTAGGTGATTATAAATAAAGCTACTATAAACAGTTGCATACAGATTTCTGAGTGAACATATGTTTTCATTTATCTTTACTAAATACCCAGCAGTAGGATCAGTAGGATTTCTGATTTGTATGGTCAGTGTAGGCCAAAATGTTTCCAAAGTGGTTGAACATTTTGCATTCCCAGCAGCAATGTAAGCAATGTAATTCCCAGCAGAAAGTTCCAGTTGTTCAGGAACCTTGCCATCATTCTAATGCATGTGTACTGGTACCTCACTGTGATTTTAACTTGCATTTCTCTGACGACTAAGGTCTTGGGCATCTTTTCATGTGCTTATTTGACTTTTGTGTATCGCCTTAGGTCAAGTGTCTTTCTAAATCTTTTAACCCTTTTTAAAATTAATTATTTTGTTTTCTTATTACTGAGTTTGGGAATTTTTGTTTGAGACAGAGTCTCACTCTGTCACCCAAACTGGAGGGCAGTGGCACGATCTCAGTTCACTGCAACCTCTGCCTGCCAGGTTCAACCGATTCTCCTGCCTCAGCCTCCTGAGTAGCTAGGACTATAGGCATGTGCCACCATGCCTGGCTAATATTTGTAGATTTTCAGTAGACATGGGGTTTTGCCATGTTGGCCAGGCTGGTCTTGAACTCCTGACCTCAGGTGATCCGCCCACCTTGCCTCCCAAAGTGCTGGGATTACAGGCGTGAGCCACCCTGCCCAGCTGAGAATTTTTAATATATTATTTTAAAAATTCCTTTTGTGTACTTATAAATTTATATATTCCTTTACCAAATATGTAGTTTACAAATTTCTCTCTAAGTTTATGGCTTGTCTATTCACCTCTTAACAGAGTTGGGGAGAGACATTTTAAGTTCTAATGAGGTGAAATTCATCACTTTTGTCTTTTATAGTTCATGAAGTTTGTATCCATCTAAAAAAATCTTTGCCTAACCCAAAGTCCCAAATATACAATCCATTTATCATTAAATTTTGCATATTGTGTAAGATATAGTTTGGGTTTCTTCTTCTTTTCACATATGGATGTCCAATTGTTCCAAGAGCATGTGTTGAAAAGACTAGCTTTTCTCCAGTGAACTGTCTTGCATATTTTCAAAAATCAACTGATCACATATATGGGTCTATTTCTAGATTCTATATGTTGATCACATATATGGGTCTATTTCTAGATTCTATATGTTCCAGTAATTTATATGTGTCTCCTGATTGATGACTGTAAGGAAAAATAGTGTGACTCTTATTCTTTTCTTCTTTTTTGAAGTTCCTTTGCCTATCCTTTGCCTTTGCATATCAATTTTAGATTTAAAATGTCAATTTCTACAAAAATCTTACTCGAGTTTGATTGTTATTGCACAGAATCTACAGAACAATTTGAGGGAAACTGCCATTTAAAAAATATTGAGGTCAGGCATGGTGGCTCATGCCTGTAATCCCAACACTTTGGGAGGTCAAGGTGGGAGAACTGCTGGAGGTCAGGAGCTCAAGATCAGCCTGGGCAACAACATAGCAAGACCCAATCTCTGTAAAAAATGAAAAACAATTAGCCAAGCATGGTGCCATGCTCCTGTAGTCCTCACTACTTGGGAGGTTGAGACAGGAGGATTGCTTGAGCCCAGGAGGTTGAGCCTACAGTAAGCTATGATTGTCCTACTGCACTTCAGCTTGGGTGACTGAGCAAGATCCTGTCTCTTTTTTTTTTTTTTAAGACGGAGTCTTGTTCTGTCACCTAGGTTGCAGAAGATCCTGTCTCTTAAAAAAATTTTTTTTTGGCCAGGCGCAGTGGCTCACACCTGTAATCCCAGCACTTTGGGAGGTTAAGGCAGGTGGATCACCTGAGGTCAGGAGTGCAAGACCAGCCTGGCTAACATGGCAAAACCCCACCTCTACTAAAAATACAAAAATTAGCTGTGAGGGTGGCGGGCACTTGTAATCCCAGCTACTTGGGAGGCTGAGACATAAGAATTGCTTGAACCTGGGAGGCAGAGGTTGCAGTGAGCCAAGATTGTGCCACTGCACTCCAGCCTGGGCAACAAGAGCAAAACTCTGTCTCAAAAAAAAAAAAAAAAAAAAAAAAATTTTCTTTTCTTTTAGTCTCCTTGTCCACGAACATGGTATACCACTCCATTCATTTCAGGTCTTCTTTTATTTTTTGTTAGTGTTTTGCAGGTCTTGTAAGTTTAACTTTATAAAAAATTATAAACAAATTATCAAACTGTTTTCCAAAATAGTTGTAATATTTTGCTTTCCCACCACATGAGTTTCACAATGAAACAGTTTGACACATGACAGAAATGGGGGAAAATTTAGGACACTCTGTTCTTATATCAAATAATAGTGCCCTGCAAACGTAACAGAATGTTTAGTTCTGGTTGTATCATCCAGGAAGAGTATTATAGACTAGATAAGATTTAGAAAGGGGAACCAATCTAATTGTTAACACACCAGAGGGAAATAATGGAGTGTGGAAGTTATAGGAGGATACACTGAAAAACTGAAATTACTCAGAGTGAAATGATGATGACAAATTACAAACAGAATTGACAAAGAACAGCCCAGATAAACAGAACACAAACTTGCTCACTAAATACTGAACTATCAAAGTGCTCTGAAAGTGGAATAAAGGTATCATCATGAAAAGAGTAGAATGTAAATTACAAAGTAATTGGAGATGGTCCCATTTGTCAAAGGAGGGACAATTTGATGATCAATAAGGATTATAAATAAAATTGATTTAAAAAAATGAGTTAAAAATAAAAACCCACAAATACTCAGTAAACTAGAATTAGAAAGGGTCTTTCCTCACCTTGATTATTTCTTTTCTTTTCTTTTTTTTTTTTTTTGAGATGGAGTCTTGCTTTGTCACCTAGACTGGAGTGCAGTGGTGTGTTCTCAGTTCACTGCAACCTCTGCCTCCGGGGTCCAAGCAATTCTCCTGTCTCAGCCTCCTGAGCAGCTGAGATTACAGGCATGCACCACCACACCCAGCTAATTTTTATATTTTAAGTAGAGACATGGGTTTTGCCATGTTGGCCAGGCTGGTCTTGAACTCCTGATCTCAGATGATCCGCCCACCTTGGCCTCCCAAAGTGCTGGCATTATAGGCGTGAGCCACTGCGTCCGGCCCTCAACCTGATTTTTAAAATGTAAGACTTATACACTGAAAGCTACACAACAGTGTAGGATTTCTTTTTAAATTAAATAAATGGAAAGACATTAATTACTGTTCATGAATTTGAAAACTTACTATTATAAAGATGCCAAACTCCCCAAGTTAATCTACAGATTCAAAGCAATTTCTATCAAAATTCCAGCTGACTTCTTTGCTGAAATTGACAAGCTGATACAGAAATTTATATAAAAATGCAAGTGAAAGAACAGCCAAAACAACCTTGAAAAAGAACAAAGTTGAAGGACTTAAACTTGCCAACTTTGAAAATAAAGAGCACTGGACACCACTGTAAGTTGCTGACGAAACAACTTATTACATTGAAAATTAATAAATGAGAAGGAAAAAATTTATCCTGCCTTTTTTTTTTTTTTTTGAGACGGAGGCTTGCTCTGTCACCCAGGCTGGAGTGCAGTGGAGCGATCTCGGCTCACTGCAAGCTCCGCCGCCTCCCGGGTTCACGCCATTCTCCTGCCTCAGCCTCCCTAGAAGCTGGGACTACAGGCGCCCACCACCACGCCCAGCTAATTTTTTTGTATTTTTAGTAGAGACGGGGTTTCACCGTGTTCGCCAGGATGGTCTTGATCTCCTGACCTCCTGATCCGCCCACCTCGGCTTCCCAAAGTGCTGGGATTACAGGCATGAGCCACGGCGCCCGGCCCTATCCTGCCTTTCTTAAACAAACTGAACCAGCGAATGTCCAAATAATAAATGATGAGGAGGTTTTCTTTTACAGAGGCATGCCAACTTTTTTTTTTTTTTTTTGAGATGGAGTCCTCAGGCTGGAGTGCAGTGGCGTGATCTCCGCTCACTGCAAGCTCCGCCTCCCGGGTTCACGCCATTCTCCTGCCTCAGCCTCCCAAGTAGCTGGGACTATAGGCACCCGCCACCATGCCCAGCTAATTTTGTTTTTGTATTTTTAGTAAAGACGGGGTTTCACCATGTTAGCCAGGATGGTCTCAATCTCCTGACCTCGTGATTCACCCACCTCGGCCTCTAAAAGTGCTGGGATTACAGGCAAGAGCCACAGCACCCGGCCATGAGGCATGCCAATTATCAAATGAAGAAAGTGTGTTAGAATATCACCATTCTGCAATGTCCAATGACTTAATAAATAATGTACTGAACACTGACAGCTGCTAACATCATAAAAAGAGAGGCTTTAGATATCTCCTAACAGAAGAAAACATCACTACAAAGGAGAATTGTCTCCAAATATTAGAAGTTTCTAGATCTAAATACGAATATGGAAATACAGAGGAAAAAGCAACATGTTAAACAACACCATGAGGATGCAGGCAGCAGAATCTAGATTACAAAAACAATTTAGATTCTTCCACAATGGAAAAATAAATAAATAAGGAAATAAAAGAGAAACCCAAGACTTCAGTAACATCTATCATTTGCTATATGTGAGCCTTATTTGGGTACTGATCTATACAAACTACAGGGAAAAAACTAAAAAGAACCCCACAAAATAGTAAAATTATATATTCACAAAACAACTGAAAATTTCAACCTTTACTGCATTTTTTGTAACATAAAAAGTGCATTTTAATTATGTAAAATTAAATATGTTTTATGTGTGTGTGCATGCTTGTGCTTTTCCATAGGTTACTGGGATACAGGTGGTATTTGGTTACATGAATAAGTACTTCAGTGGTGATTTGTGAGATTTTGGTGCATCCAACACCCGAGCATTTGCTGCATTTTTAATGCAATCAAGGGATGTAATGCAATTAATTTTAATTTTTAAGGTATAATAATGGTATTATAATTAATTACTTTTTAAATGGGGACTAATATTTATAGTTTTTTTTAAAATTTTACTTTAAGTTCTAGGATACTGTGCAGAATGTGCAGGTTTGTTACACAGGGTAAACGTGTGCCATGGTGGTTTGCTGCACCTATTAACCCATGACTTACATATTAAGCCGTGCATAATTATTTTTAAGAACAGTCCTGGCCGGGCGTGTTGGCTTATGCCTGTAATCCCAGCACTTTGGGAGGCTAAGGCGGGCAGATCATGAGGTCAGGAGATTGAGACTATCCTGGCCAACACGGTGAAACTCTGTCTCTACTAAAATACAAAAAATTAGCCAGGCCTGGTGGCGCACACCTGTAGTCCCAGCTACTCGGGAGGCTGAGGCAGGGGAATCACTTGAACCCAGGAGGCAGCAGTGGCAGTGAGAAGAGACTGTGCCACTGCACTCCGACGTGGCGACAGAGCAAGACTCCATCTCAAAAAAGAGAACAGTCCTTCCTTACTCTTTAGAGATATATAGTGAAACATTTTATAGAAAAAATACAATCTCTAGGATTTCCTTCAAAAGAATATGGGGTAGAGGAGGTACATGGGAGCACAGCGAAAACAAAACTGGTCGTGAGATAATAATTGTTGAAGCTGGGTGATGAGTACATGCGGGGTTCATTATACTACAGGATGTACTTTTCTATATGTTAATTGTTTCCATAATAAAATATTTAAAACATCAGGGAATAAACTAAGAAATAAAAGTCATGAAATCCAGGAATGTGAGGATCCAACAGAGCAGAATGGCCCAAGGAAATTCAGGGTGACAGCTTTGTGCCATGCCTAAAGAAAAACTGGTTTAGACTGGAGCATAACAGAAGGCTGTGGGAGGAAAATCTCCAGGAAAAAGAAAAAAGATTATTTTATGTGCTTATAAGACATGTTGGAAATTGACAGATTGGTTGGAGTCTTTCAGTGAAAAAGCAGCAGTAGCTGTATAGAAAACCAAACAGATGGGAAAAAGTAAATTACAAGGTAAACAAAAAGTTGACCAAGAAAGGAACAGTCAACTGCTTGATTTAGTAGCGAACAATATTAATTTATTTAGTCCATTAATTTAATATACTTAGTCAATAATACAAACACAGCCACTGAATTACCAAATAATTCAAATATTGCAAGGAGAATGGGAGAAAAGGGGTGTTAAAGGGTGTTTACACTCTTGCTCTTTCACTTTTTAGTTACGTGACTTGACAAGTTACTTAACCTTTCCAAACACAGCTTCCTCATTTATAAAATGGACCTACTATCATCTATCTTGTAGAACTGTTGAAGGAATTAAAGATAATACATCTAAAGCACATGGTATAGTATCTTATATATAAAATATAATCATATAGTCAATAAAAATTATGTATTTTAGTTACTGGTATAAAAAAATGTCCTAAAACAGTATTAAGTGAAAAAGGCATTTTACAGAAAAGTGTGTACAATATGATCCTATTTATATAACATTGCTTATCTATCAATTCATCCTTCTTTATGTACTTAAGTAGAGAAGCTATCTAGAGGGAAAGTTATGAAAGCACAACAGTTGACTTTTACTTTTTTTTTTTTTTTTAACTAAAACTGATCTTTCTTTATTATACTTTAAGTTCTAGGATACATGTGCACAACGTGCAGGTTTGTTACATAGGTATACATGTGCCACGTTGGTTTGCTGCACCCATCAACTCATCATTTACATTAGGTATTTCTCCTAATGCTATCTGCACCCCTCAGACCCCCATCCCTCAACAGGCCTCCATGTGTGATGTTCCCTGCCCTGTGTCCAAGCATTCTCACTGTTCAATTCCCACCTAGGAGTGAGAACATGCAGTGTTTGGTTTTCTGTCCTTGCGATAGTTTGCTGAGAATGATGGTTTCCAGTTTCATCCATGTCCCTGCAAAGGACATGAACTCATCCTTTTTTATGGCTGCATAGCATTCCACGGTGTATATGTGTCACATTTTCTTAACCCAGTCTATCATTGATGGACATTTGGGTTGGTTCCAAGTCTTTGCTATTGTGAATAGTGCCACAATAAACATACATGTGCATGTGTCTTTATAGCAGCATGGTTTATAATCCTTTGGGTATATACCCTGTAATGGGATGGCTGGGTCAAATGGCATTTCTAGTTCTAGATCCTACACTGTCTTCCACAATGGTTGAACTAGTTTATACTCCCAGCAACAGTGTAAAAGTGTTCCTATTTCTCCACATCCTATCCAGCATGTGTTGTTTCCTGACTTTTAATGATCACCATTCTAACTGGCGTGAGATAGTATCTCACAGTGGTTTTGATTTGCATTTCTCTGATGGCCAGTGATGATGAGCATTTTTTCATGTGTCTGTTGGCTGAATAAATGTCCTCTTTTGAGAACTGTCTGTTCATATCCTTTGCCCACTTTTGGATGAGGTTGATTTTTTCTTATAAATTTGTTTAAGTTCTTTGCAGATTCTGAATATTAGCCCTTTTTCAGATGGGTAGATTGCAAAAATTTTCTCCCACTTTGTAGGGTGCCTGTTTACTTTGATGATAGTTTCTTTTGCTGTACAGAAGCCCTTTAGTTTAATTAGATCCCACTTGTCTATTTTGGCTTTTGTTGCCATTGCTTTGGGTGTTTTAGTCATGAGGCCCTTGCCCATGCCTATGTCCTGAATGGTATTGCCTAGGTTTTCTTCTAGGGTTTTTATGGTTTTAGGTCTAACATTTAAGTCTTTAATCCATCTTGAATCATTTTTTGTATAAGGTGTAAGGAAGGGATCCAGTTTCAGCTTTCTACATATGGCTAGCGAGCTTTCTCAGCACCACTTATTAAACAGTTAATCCTTTCCCCATTTCTTGTTTTTCTCAGGTTTGTCAAAGATCAGATGGCTGTAGATGTGTGGTATTATTTCTGAGGGCTCTGTTCTGTTCCATTGGTCTATATCTCTGTTTTGGTACCATGCTTTTTTGGTTATTGTAGCCCTGTAGTATAGTTTGAGGTCAGGTAGCACGATGCCTCCAGCTTTGTTCTTTTGGCTTAGGATTGTCTTGGCAATGTGGGCTCTTTTTTGGTTCCATATGAACTTTAAAGTAGTTTTTTTTCCAATTCTGTGAAGAAAGTCATTGGTAGCTTGATGGGGATGGCACTGAATCACCTTGGGCAGTATGGCCATTTTTACGATATTGATTCTTCCTATCCATGAGCATAGAATGTTCTTCCATTTGTTTGTGTCCTCTTTTATTTCATTGAGCAGTGGTTTGTAGTTCTCCTTGAAGAGGTCCTTCACATCCCTTGTAAGTTGGATTCCTAGGTATTTTATTCCCTTTGTAACAATGATGAATGGTAGTTCACTCATGATTTGGCTTTCTGTTAATGGTTTATAGGAATGCTTGTGATTTTTGCACATTGATTTTGTATCCTGAGACTTTGCTGAAATTGCTTATCAGCTTAAGGAATTTTGGGCTGAGACGATGGGGTTTTCTAAATATATAATCATGTCATCTGCAAACAGTGACAATTTGACTTCCTCTTTTCCTAATTGAATACCCTTTATTTCTTTCTCTTGCCTGATTGCCCTGGCCAGAAATTCCAACACTATGTTGAATAGGAGTGGTCAGAGAGTGCATCCTCATCTTGTGCTGGTTTTCAAAGGGAATGCTTCCAGGTTTAGGCCATTCAGTATGATATTGGCTGTGGTTTATCATAAATAGCTCTTATTATTTTGAGATGCGTTCCATAAATACCTAGTTTACTCAGAGTTTTTGGCATGAAGGGCTGTTGAATTTTGTTGAAGGCCTTTTTTGCATCTATTGAGATAGTCATGTGGCTTTTGTTGTTGGTTCCGTTTATGTGATGGATTATGTTTACTCATTTGCGTATGTTGAACCAGCCTTGCATCCCAGGGATGAAGGTGACTTGACTGTGGTGGATAAACTCTTTCATGTGCTGCTGGATTCGGTTTGCCCCTATTTTACTGATGATTTTCGCATCGATGTTCATCAGGGATATTAGTCTAAAATTCTCTTTTTCTGTCGTGTCTCTGCCAGGCTTTGGTATCAGGATGAGGCTGGCCTCATAAAATGAGTTAGGGAGGATTCCCTCTTTTTCTGTTGTTTGGAATAGTTTCAGAAGGAGTGGCACCAGCTCCTCTTTGTACCTCTGGTAGAATTTGGCTGTGAATCTGTCTGGTCCTGGACTTTTTTGGGCTGGTAGGTATTATTGCCTCAATTTCAGAGCCTGTTATTGGTCTATTCAGAGATTCAACTTCTTCATGGTGTAATCTTGGGAGGGTGTATGCGTCCAGGAATTTATCCATTTCTTCTAGATTTTCTAGTTTATTTGCATAGAGGTGTTTATAGTATTCTCTGATGGAAGTTTGTATTTCTGTGGATCAGTGGTGATATCCCTTTTATCATTTTTTATTGCATCTATTTGATTCTTCTCTCTTTTCCTCTTTATTAGTCTTGCTAGCAGTCTATCAATTTTGTTGATTTTTTCAAAAAACCAGCTCTTGGATTCACTGATTTTTTTTGAATCAATGATTTTATTTTTTTGTGTCTCTATCTCCTTCAGTTCTGCTCTGATCTTAGTTATTTCTTGCCTTCTGCTAGCTTTTGAATTTGTTTGCTCTTGCTTCTCTAGTTCTTTTAACTGTGATGTTAGGGTATCGATTTTAGATCTTTCCTGCTTTCTCTTATGGGCATTTAGTGCTATGAATTTCCTTCTACATACTGCTTTAAATGTGTCCCAGAGATTCTGGTATGTTGTGTCGTTGTTCTCATTGGTTTCAAAGAACATCTTTATTTCTGCCTTCATTTTGTTATTTACCCAGTAGTCATTCAGGAGCAGATTATCCAGTTTCCATGTAGTTGTGCAGTTTTAAGTGAGTTTCTTAATCCTGAGTTCTAATTTGATCACACTGTGGTCTGAGAGTTTGTTGTAATTTCTGTTCTTTTACATTTGCTGAGGAGTGCTTTACTTCCAATCATGTAGTCAATTTTAGAGTAAATGTGATGTGGTGCTAAGAAGAATGTATATTCTGTGGATTTGGGGTGGAGAATTCTGTAGATGTCTATTAGGTCTGCTTGGTGCAGAGCTGTGCTCAAGTCCTGGATATCCTTGTTAACCTTCTGTCCCGTTGATCTGTCTAATATTGACAGTGTGGTGTTAAAGTCTCCCATTACTATTGTGTGGGAGTCTAGGTCTCTTTGTAGGTCTCTAAGGACTTGCTTTATGAATCTGGGTGCTCCTGTATGGGGTGCATATATATTCAGGACAGTTAGCTCTTTTTGTTGAATGGATCCCTTTACCATTATAGTAATGGCCTTCTTTGTCTCTTTTGATCTTTGTTGGTTTAAAGTCTGTTTTATCAGAGACTAGGAGACTTTTACTTTTTTAAAAAAATGTTTTTTCTATGTGTGGTTTGTTAAAATAAGTATTGATAACTTTCCCAAATGCAATAAACTATCTTTAAATTAATAAAAGTAAAGAAAATCAAACAACTTATAAAGACAATGTTAACGTATGGGACAAGGCATTGCTAAGAGAAAATTAGCAGATGATAGCATTCATTACATGTAAGATAGATAAAACTATGTAATAATTATTAGATATATAGACAAGAGTAGAAATAAAAAATGAAAACAGTTTACTTGTTAGTATAGCAGAATTATGGTATTTTCCCTTTCTATTTTTATTGTTATAGTGCTACATATGTAAGTATATATATTTTAAAAGTTCTTACTCATATTAAGCCAAAATCTACATCAGGATTAAGTTCCACTGCTTGATACTAGTTTTGCTCTCTGAGGCCACAAAGACAGAAGTCTAATTCTTTTAAAACATGACAGATCTTTAAATATTTAAAAACCTATTCCCCTTAGGGCTTCTTGCTTTCAAATTCCTATAGGCTTCATAAGATCAAGTACTATGTCTTATTCATCTTTGTATTGCTGGCAGCTCTGAAATAATATCTTAAATATAGTAGGCAATCAATAACATTAGACATTTGTAGAACTGAATATGAGATTCCTCTCATTATTCTGGTCACCCTTTCCCAGATATGTTTTCATTTGTTAAAATGCTTAAAATATGGCTCCTAGTTCCCTCTTAGTTCCTCACACTTATTGTCTTCAATGACCTTCTAAAATCTTTTTTTTTTTTTGAGAGACGGAGTCTCACTCTGTTGCCCAGGCTGGAGTGCAGTGGTGCAATCTCGGCTCACTGCAAGCTCCGCTTCCCGGGTTCACACCATTCTCCTGATTCAGCCTCCAGAGTAGCTGGCACTACAGGCGACCGCCACCATGCCCGGCTAATTTTTTCGTATTTTTAGTAGAGATGGGGTTTCACTGTGTTAGCAAGGATGGTCTCAATCTCCCGACCTTGTGATCTGCCCGTTGCGGCCTCCCAAAGTGCTGGGATTACAGGCGTGAGCCACCGCGCCCGGCCGGACCTTCTAAAATCTACTCCAACTATCCCTATGGTTATAACCAGGTCCTAAGAAACCATTCTACCTGGTAAATTCAGACATTCCACTCTCTACTTACCCCATTCTTCGAAGGTGCTTGTTCATTTATACTCACTATGGTCTTTACTATCGCATCAATACCTTTCAGTCAACTGACTCCTCTCATTTCCAAATCCATTATATTTTTTCTGTCTTCACATCTTTCCTCAGCCCTTTTGATTTCAGAGTTCATACATTACCTTTGTTCTTATTAATACAAATTAAGTTCCCTTGTCTCACAGTCCATGCATCATAAGCTGTTGAAAAAATCCAATCTTGAATGGATCCAACTTCAGGATCAAAAAGGCCTGAAGCCTTTTCTAGGCCTGTATCCAGGCTGCTGGGTGTGGCTGGAGAAATTGTACCTTAGAGAACTGGTTCCATTACAAATCTGGAGTTGCTGATCTCAAATGGTTACTAGAGCTGTTAACAATCCTACCACACTAATCTCATTCTCATTTGGCAAAATTTCAGACCACATCAACTTTCATGAAACCTTTAACCCTCTATTTTTCCATTTCACTGAACATATGATTGTCCTTCCCATTCCACAGAGAAAATATAAACCGTACAATGCAAACTCACAACTTCCTGCCATCCCCAAAAGTACAGTATATTTCCAATGATATAATGACATGCAACCATAAAAGGGAGGAAGTTATTTATGTATACGAAAAAAAGACAAAAGGGGAAAGTACAAAACAATGTTTATGCTTACATTACAATCTTTTTAAAACGTATGAATTTACTTGAATATGCACACAGTTTCTGAGAAAAGATTAAAACCATATACAGTTGCCTATAGGGAGAAGAATTTAGGTAAGAGGGGTTTTTCAATGTGTATACTCTTTTATAGGTTTAGAATTTTGAACCATGTGAAATATCTTAGATAATAAATCAAATTTGTAAATCTAATGATGTATGTTTCATGCTTTAAGTTTCACATTATAGGGACTGGGGAAGGGGAAATGGGGACAATTATTTAATGGGTACAGAGTTTCAATTTGGAATGATGAAAAAGTTCTGATGATATAGCGTGGTAATGGTTGCACAACAACAGAATGTAGTGAAACACATTAGAATGTACTGAAGGTCACTGAATTGTACATTTAAAAATGTTTAAATGGTAAATTTTGTTGTACATATTTTACTGCAGTTAAAAAACCTAAAACATATATATATAGGCAACCGTATCTACTGAACTGTACATTTAAAAACACTAAATGATAAATTTTGTTATGCATATTTTACTGCAATTTAAGAACCTATAATACTGATAATTAAAAACCAAAATACCCTGCAATGCCTTCTTTTTTTTTTTTTTTTTTTTTTTTTTACTGTATTGATTTATTTTTTAATTTACTGAGACAGAATCTCACTCTGTCATCCAGGATGGAGTGCAGTGGTGCAATCTCGACTCACCGTAACCTCCGTCTCCTGGGTTCAAGCGATTCTCCTGCCTCAGCCTCCCGAGTAGCCCAGATCACAGGCATGCGCCACTACGCCCGGCTAATTTTTGTATTTTTAGTAGAGACGGGGTTTCACCACGTTGGCCAGGCTGGTCTCGAACTCCTGACATCAGGCGATCCACCTGCCTCGGCCTCCCAACGTGCTGGGACTACAGGCGTGAGTCACCGTGCCTGGCCTCGATTTTAAAATCTACAATTCATCACTCATGAAATAAATGTTTTTCATGGAAAAATGTCTTTTAAAATATAACTAAAACATATTTTTTAAAAACACACTTTATGAAGTTTCTCAGGTCAGGTAACATTTAAGTAAGAGGGGTCCACTGATGTATAAATGGTGTGAGATAAACTCTGCTGGAATTGTGCCATGTGTGCCGTTGCTGTGCAAAGCTACATGGGGACTGAGAACCATAAAATGATTTTCAGATGTATGTCTAGAGAAAATGGAAACAAAAATAGAGCTGGTAAATCTAGATATTTGATAATTCAAAAAATATAAATCTTGAATTCCTGGCACCAATTTTAAAAAACATTAGACTCTATGACAAGATCATCTCCTTTAGGGCACATTCTTAACAGCTTTGACTTATATAAAAACGCAGCATCCTGCAGAGGACACATGCCGTGCTTCCAGTGCCACTGCAACATCATTCGGCGGCGTTCGGCTGGCCGCTGGTTCGCCTGATGGCGTGAGCAACGCAGCATGCTCTGCGGTCCCACAGGCGGCGCCACGGCTCTACCTTAGTGTTTTGTAAATACTAAAAAATCATGCAGAAATCTCCTAACGCAACAGCTATGATGACAAATCTCCAAACATCCCAAAGCAGCCATGTCCTGGGGAACTTCCTGCGGTGTCCACAAAGCAGCCGCTGCTGTCCTCCGGCAGAATGGGATGGCTCCTCTGGTTCCATGGCGGGTCAGCGGGTCAAGAATGACTTCTGGAATCAGTGACAATGCACCCAGGAACTCTGGAATCAGTGACAACGCACCCAGGAACTGACCGAAATCTCCTTGCAGGATACAAATCATTTCATCATCTTACTCCTGCTTAACTTGCTGCCTAGAAAAGGCTGCGTTTTCCACCTGTGACTACCGGCCGTGCATATTCTACAAAATCATCTATAAGAACAGGCCAAGCTCCTTCTTCATCGTAGTTAGACATATCATCTGCAATCATGTTTCCAAAGTCCAGCAGGAGGTTCCAGGTGTCCCTTGGAATTGATCTTTTGTGATGTTCCAGTAAGAACGTGTTCCAGAGATCTAGAAACTTAAACCTTCCAGATAACACTAACTTCCAATACGCAACAGCCATTTCTAAGTCTAAACCTTTCTGCCCTGGATTCTTAGCGAAAGTGAAAGTAAACTGATAAAAATCTTTAAATTTGGCTGTGTCCTTCAGCTCCTGCTCTAGTCTTGGCAGAAGAGCCTTTAGCTTCTCCATGCTGTCACACCCGAGTTCTGTCATGCCATCTAGAAATTCCTTTCTGCTAAATTCACATTGAGTTGCTGCCCTGAACTTCCACGCTATGACCAACACACTGATACTGGCAGGATCTAGGCTCAGATCATCACAAAACTGTTGAATCCCATCGATTCCAATTTTGTTTTCATCTTGTGGATCATCTCCCCCGCGCCGCCGGCGTCTCGCCGGCCCCGGCCTTCTGCGCAGGCGCGGCGGCCGCTCCGCCCTCGTCCTCGGACCGCGGCGGCCCTGGGCTCCGGGGCACTGGCGGGAGCCGGCCGCGGGGACTACCACTCCCGGCATGCTCAGCGCCGCCCCTGCCCTGCAATGCCTTCTTATTGCCATTATGAAGAACAAGACTCTGTATATTATCCCTACCTAACTCCATCACTGTCTTGAAACTCTCTTCTTTTAGTTCTAGAATATTCAACTAGATTAGTATTTGACTTGAAAACTCAAGTGAAGGCTGGACTATGTGTGTCTTGTTCCCTAATGCATATCTGATGGCTACCACATGGCTTAGCATATAAGAGGCATCCTAAAATACTTTCAGAATGAGTGGATAAATTCAAAATTAAACTGTACTCTAGATGCAGTCTAATCAATGAATGAAGTAGAACCATCCCTTACTCCAATTTAGCCTAAGGTTATTCAAAACTACAAATCTTTTAGAACTGAACTATTGATAAATAGGTGAGGGTTTCTCAAATCCCTTCCACACAAAGCTGACTTTCTAAATCTCAATGCAGAATACATATTCTATTAATATTTATCTAATTGTTTTTCAAACATATCTCTGCCATCCACTATATTAACTATTTCTCTCAGATTTGAACCATTTGCAAATGGAATAGACACAACCTCTATTTAGTCATGGGTGAGAACATTAAATGCAACAATGCTGAGGACAACGGAGGGACAGCACAATTCCATAAGAGACATTTTTTAAAAAATTTAATTTAACTTAGGCCAGGCGCGTGGCTCACACCTATAATCCTAACACTTCGGGAGGCCGAGGCAGGTGGATCACGAGGTCAGGAGATTGAGACCATCGTGGCTAACATGTAAAACCCTGTCTCTACTAAAAATACAAAA
Organism: Chlorocebus sabaeus; assembly: GCF_047675955.1. Classification (NCBI taxonomy): domain Eukaryota; kingdom Metazoa; phylum Chordata; class Mammalia; order Primates; family Cercopithecidae; genus Chlorocebus; species Chlorocebus sabaeus. The sequence goes on from NC_132913.1 coordinate 20,920,043, forward strand.
ATTTAGCCAGGCATGGTGGCACACGCCTGTAGTCCCAGCTACTCAGGAGGCTGAGGCAGGAGAATCACTTGAACCTGGGAGATGGAGGTTGTAGTGTGCTGAGATCGCACCACTGCACTCCAGCCTGGGCGACAGAGCAAGATTCCATCTCAAAAATAAATAAATAAATAAATAAATAAAATTTAATTTAATTTAATTTAATTTAATTTAAAGTTCCAGGATACATGTGCAGGTGTACAGGTTTGTTACACAGGTAAATGAGTGCCATGTGGTTTGCTGTACCTATCAACCCATCACCTAGGTATCAAGCCCTGCATGCATTAGCTATTTATCCTGATGCTCTCCCTCGAGACATTTCTGGAAGCTGACAATGACCCATTAATTAACAATCTTTAGGTATGGCTATAAATACTTTTAATTTGTATTATCATGCAGCATTTTTCCTCTCATAAAAATTTAGACAACGAATTCTCCTTAGAGGTGGAACTGGTACAAAATATCAATGACAGAGAAGACTAAAAAAACTGATGAATCACATACCATTGGAAGAGGCTGGGCGCTGTGGCTCATGCCTGTAAATCCCAGCATTTTGGGAAGCTGAGGTGGGCGGATGGCTTGAGGTCCGGAGTTCGAGACCAGCTTGGCCAACATGGTGAAACTCTGTCTTCACTAAAAATACAAAAAATTGCCTGGTGTGGTGGCGCACGCCTGCAGTCCCAGCTATTCGGGAGGCTGAGGCAGAAGAATTGCTTGAACCCGGGAGGCGGAGGTTGCAGCAAGCAGAGATTGCACCACTGCACTCCAGCCCAGGCAAAAGAGCAAGACTCTGTCTCAAACAAAAGAAAACAACAAAAACAAAAATATAATATTAGGGAAGACCAATATGTCTTCCCACAGCATACTTTTTGAAGACAGCTGCTGATAACAGGATGCTTGGCTGGGTTATCTATATGTCCTCTTTTTCTATGTAAAAGAATATGTATTAAAGTTGACATTCCCTAAGTCTTTATTACTTCCAGGGGGAAAAAGAAAACATAAAAGAAAGTGAGATAGAGTAAGCCATTTAAACTTACCAAGTGCTTACAAAATGACAGAGGGGAACTGGGTAATCTCCAAAGTCTTTTAGTTTTAACAATTGATCATACAATGTGCTAATGGTTGACAACTGAATATGTTGCCTTCTCCAAATCATATTTGTATTTATAGCTTCCTCTAAATATAACCCTGTAAAGTGAATGATGTAAGGCATTTTGGATAAGAGATGTTCTGCCTGAGTAATACTTCTGCTGTCTGTCTCAAGTCAAACCAGGTAGTTGGTTACCTATACCCTGACTTCTCATCCCTGAACTACATTTGCAGTAGTACATTTCTGTTTGTCATTACTTAGGTATTTAATACACTTTATAAAAGCAAACCCCTTGCTGAAGCTTCACTTAACTTATTTTGAATACAGTCATGACATTTCAAATATAAAATATGGGTCTAGAACTGAATAACTAACCAAAATTTGCATTCTGCAAAATTATAGTGTGAAAATGACACCTTCACAGAATCAAAACATTATGGAAAAATATATAGCATTCCACAGACTAACTTAAAATGCCAGGAAGTGACTTGAGCTGAATTAGAGTCTATGGAACCATAGTGCTTTCAAGGTAAAGAAGTAAAGGAATAACATAAAACTTCTGAAATGGAACCTGAAAGAAAATGCCTTTTGAGAAGCATGATATTAATCTTGAAACGGCTTTCTCCAGAAAACAGAACATGTCCTCCACAATCATAAAGCATTTCACAGAGATGAATTTTAATCTCTTAATGAAACAGAGTAGGCATTAAGTAAGAAAGAGACAGGTGTACTGTCTCTTTCTATTGTCATATGACAAGTCCTAGTCATGAAACAGAAAAAAGAAATGCTTATTGACCACATAGGTTGTTCCAGACTCTAGAAGATAAATACAGATAAGTATGTTTGTTTTATGTCGGCAAACTTTTGGCATTTATAGTCTGCAAGAATTACGATTAAGAGCTTCCCAACAATACCTAGCACCATGAAAAAAAAAAAAAAAAAGACCTAGGTTAGGAACAAAATGAATATTTAGAAATGATGTACCAGGAACCATGGTTTTTGGCTATAAGCAACTGAAATTCTGAATCAAGACCGCTTAATAAAAAAAGGAATGTTTTATAATATGAATAAAAGGAATTCAGAGTCCAGAAAGGCTCTTGGATTGGTCAACTCTTGGATTCCTTGCACCTCTTCACTGTGCCATTAAAAAGCTTGCCTCATCTAAACCCGATACCCAACATGGTCAGAAGACAGCTACCAGCAGCAGGTAGGACAACATGCTTCTTTGTTCATATTCAGCTTAAGATGCTTATCTTGTCCTCCATCCTTGAAATAAAGCCTTTCTTCAGCATGCTTGGCACATGACCAACCCTAGACCACTAACAGTTGTCTGAAGAATATTATGTGCTAACTGGCTTAGAATGACCAGAATCCACCAGCGATAAAGGATACAAAGTCAACTTTCCCAGAGTCCTATAGATTTGTATATATACCTGAAGTAAATCAGGAATCTGTTTGGAAGGAAGACGGGGTAGGCAACTTACAGTGTTTACTACATTTGTTACTGTTGATTTCCAAGTGGAGGGAAGGGATATTAATTTGTGGCACTGTAGCAAAATCATTATAGTCATTTCCATGCATTGTTAAAAAAAAAAAACACTTGGTAAAGACTAAAGAGTTATTACTTTGGTCAAACTAGCATCTAAATGGATTTACAGTTTAATCAGAACTGATGTTAGCAAAAATTATGCCCCCAGTTACCAGAAAAACAACTAAGAACTTTGCGTCATAAAACTCTCTCAGTCCAAGTCACAAAACTATATTAACTTTAAATTCTTAATAGAAAGTAGCCAAATTATACTAGTTTGTCTATTTTTTTCTTTTATACAGAAGTAGTAAAATAAATGTAACAGTGTCAGTTATGTAAAAACTCCTCTTAGTATTTCACTTATAAGAAGACTCCCTATTTTGCTCATGATTTTTGAAGTCAATATGAAGAAACCAAACTTTAAGCTGGGAAAGATTACCCAAATCACTTAGTTCAGCCCTTTTATTCCAGAAGCTCCAAATCTAAAGTATAGGAAATCCTTCTCCAAGATGATTGTGCTGTGTGTTTTTTAATACTATGTCAATTTTCAGAGCAATTTTAAGTTATATCTGAGTAACCCTATTAGTTTGACAACATCTGTGAATTTAGCAGATGAATAATCTTATTCATGTCAAGAAGTTACATGGATCTAGCATACAAAAAAAAAAAAAAACCCAGATCTAGTATTCAATAATTGAATACACATTGGATATCATGTGCCACGTGCCATGTTAGCCACTGGGAATAGAATACTGGAAAAAACAAGTGTTCTGCCCTCAAAGAGCTTCTAGCTAGTAACTCACTCCATTCAGGAACACAATGCAGGTCAAATTCCCTATCAAACTGATCACATGCCACTGCAAAGTGGTCTCTTGTTATAAA